>NC_080430.1:152707817-153428779 GCF_028018845.1 Melospiza georgiana | reverse complement strand
TGGGCCTGGGCATAGAATCATGGAATGTTTTGGAGTGGGAGGGAACTTAAAGATCATCCAGATCCAACCTCCTGCCATGGTCAGGGACACCCTCCATATTCCAGGTTGCTCCAAGCCCTGTCCAACCTGGCCTTGGGCACTTCCAGGAATGGGGCAGCCACAGTTTTTCTGTGCAACCTGTGCCAGTGGCTCCCCACATTCCCAGGGAAGAATTTCTTCCCCATATGCCATCTAACCCTTTCCCTCTGGCAGTGGGAAATCTCAAATCTTTGAGACTTTAACCCTTTTCCCAAGGGTTGACCATTGCTGAAGGGCACCTGGTGGGGATGTGTTAGTGGATCTGGGCTTGGGATGGAGGTGGGATTGAGGATAAACAGCAGAGGGGGATGGGAGTGCTCCTCTCTCATCAACTCTGTGCAGCCCAAGGATTCCTTGGACCAGGGAGGAAGAAGAAGAAGCAGTTTCCCAGAGAGGCTATGGATTCCCCATCCATGGAAGTGTCCAAAGCCAGATTGGATAAGATTGGAGCAACCTGATCTGGTGGAAGGTATCCCTGCCCATGGCAGTGTGGTTGGAATGAGAGGATCTTTAAGGTCCATCCCGACCCAAGCCATTCCAACAATTTTGTGAGGAACACATCCACAACCTCATGCACTGGATGGAGTGGAGGCTGTAGATGCTGTCACCAGCAGTGTCAGCATGGCACAGAGACCTCTTCCATGCTGCCACATCTTGGGAACCTTTGTCATAACACTTGGAACAAGACGTCGCGGGCGTTTAATTCCGATTTACGCCGACAGGTCCTGTCCGTTAATTAAATATCCATTGATTGTTCGGAGAACACTTCCTTGGGTTTATCGCGTTTCTCTGAGACAAATCAAATTGCCACGTCATTAACTTCCAGCTCTCCAATCCATACATAATTACTGCCTTATTAATACCTCCGAGTTACGAGGAAGTTTGAGGCAATTAATATTTGTGGGATAGTTTGTATCAAGTTAATTCCGTCAGGGTTATGTTAATAATGCGGACATCTAATAAGCTGGATAATTAACGTCTTTCTCGTTAGCATCTTCTCAGGTGCCAGTTAAATGTCAGGACAGGCTTTGTGGCCGGGCTGTGTTTAATTAAACTCGTTATTACAGAGGGATTCATGGCTGTTACATGTGAACAGAGTCAGGTAGGACCAGCACGTGATTCCTGCCCTGCCTGGGCTTTGGATACAAAATGAGTTTGGGGATGGGTTGGAAATTGGATTTAGGTGTTGTTCCAAGACCGGACACAGGAGAGATTTTTGCTTGGCAGGAAGTTCAGGATATGGTCCTGGTCAGTGTTGGTCCATCTTGCTTGACTCAGAGCAGGGTTTGGATTTAAGGGATGTTCTTCCAAGAAAGTGGCAAAAACCATGGACTCCCTGATGTGGACATGATTAGTGGAGTGGGAAAAATGCTGGGAGTATCTGTGACCACATTCCCCAGCAAGCCCAAAAATTGTCCAAAACCTATCCCCATACGAAAATTCAGGCAAATTTTAGGCTCAACTTCAGCCCAGATTTGAAGCTTTGGGTTGGGTTTCTTCCCGAGCTGGCAGGAGTTTTCCCAGTGCACCCCAGCCCTGGGATCATCTCACTCCATGCTGCTTCCCTGGGGTTTTCCTGCTCCCTCATCCCTGGAGCTGGTGACATGGAGCTCTTGGCCATAAGAACTTCCCTGGGAGACCTGACTGAGCCTGCATCTCCCTGCCCACAGCCTTCCCTCCCCTGCTGCTCATGAATAAAAGATGGGCCCCGTCTACCTGGCCTGTTTGTCCTCATGAAAAATTCATCGGCTGCTGATTAAGTTTTAAGGAAGGGCCGTGTTGCTCAGGTGGGTTGATGTTCTCCAGCTGCCCAGAGGGGTGGGAAGCCGTGGAATTGGGATTTGCCCCCTCTGCTTGCTCTTCCAAAGGAATGGGGGAGAGTTTTGCTCCTTCCCTGCTCATGGCTGTGATCCTGGCAAGAAATCCTGTAATAGTGGGAAGAGAAGGACCCAGGCTGGGCTTGGTTCATATTTGGGAAGGTGATGATCCACAGCAGGTCCAGAGCACACCAGAAATTGTGGAATTCGGGAAAGGAGACACAAGCCATGACCACAGAGAGGAAAAAGGCCCCAGGTGACCTGAACAAGATCTTCCATCCCTGGAGAGTGTGGTGACCACTGAGGTTCTGCCTCAGCAGAGGGACGGCGTTTCCACTGGAAAAAAGAGGGAATTAACCAAAATTAAAACACTTTTCTTTTCTGGTTATCCATAATCCCTAAAATAAAGGCTCCGCTGCTTCTTTCTCCCCTCCCCTCCTCTTGTCTCTCTCCAAGGGCACAGAGGAGACGCTCAGGAACTCATTTTTAATTGCATTTAGGAGCTCATTTAATGTTATCCCTAAAAACGTTCCTGCTGGAGATGGCTCCTCATGTTCCCTCTTCTGGGACAGGCTGGGGAAGGATCCTCCACCACTCCATGTGTGGGGGCTGTTCTCATGCTGGCACCACAAAGTTGCTTCCCTGGTCAGAGATTCCTGCTCCATAAATATTTCAGGAAGCAGCTTGGGGGTCCCAGGGGTCTCCTGGGATGGGTCGTTAGTGCAGGATGAGGAAACATCGGGCAGAGAGCAGAGGAGGAGGGGGAAAAAAACTGCAATGAAAACCAAGCAAAAGCTGCCAAAGCCACAAGGTCAGGGATGAAATATTCATGGAGCCATCCGTGCTGGAAGACAGGTGTGGAGGTCCTGGGGAGGCTACGGAAACCCCGCTCTGGCTTCCTTCTCTCTCGTCATCAATGCTCAGCCAGCAGAGTTTGGGGCAGTGGTTAAAGATGCATGAGCTCAGTTGTGCAACAGCTGGACACATCTGGCACCTCATCCCCCTGGTGCTCCTCTCCTGTGCTCTGTAAAAGGTGGGTGGGGAGAGTGGGAGGGGACATTTGGTGGCCACAGTGTGGGCTGGGCCCTTCAGGAATCACAAGAAGAAATGAGATTTGGGATGGAGGTGTTTGGATGGGAGAGATGGGATTTGGGATGGAGGTGGTTGGATGGGAAGGATGGGATGGAGGTGGTTGGATTGGAGGGATGGGCAGTGGGATGGAGGTGGTTGGATGGGAGGGATGGGTTCAGGGATGGAGGTGATTGGATTGGAGGGATGGGCTTTGGGATGGAGGTGGTTGGATGGGAGAGATGGGCTTTGGGATGGAGGTCGTTGGATGGGAAGGAAAGGCAGTTGGGTGGAGGTGGTTGGATGGGATGGATGGAAGATTTACCAGAAGGGATGGGCAATGGAAGGGGTGAATGTGGTTGAGTTGGAGAGATGGGCAAAGGGCTGGGGTTGGTCATTCTGGGATGGATGGATGGATGGATGGATGGATGGATGGATGGATGGATGGATGGATGGAAGTGGAGTAGGCAATGGAATTTATGAGTTTGGGTTGGAGGGATGAGCAATGGGAGGCAAGTGGGCTGTGGGAGGAATGGGCAATGTGATGAAGGTGGATGGATGGGAAGGATGGAGCCTCATATGGAGATTTTTCCCCACATTTCCCTTTTTGTGTGTCCTGTTTGGCCCCTCCATGTCCTGTCAGAGCATCCCACTGGCTCTGCACCAGGCAGCCTTCCCAAATCCCATCTCCAGCTGGGAATTCCACCCCATGCCCATGGATCATCACCTTCCTTCCTGATCACCACATCTCCTGCCAGACCCTGACCACCCTAGGGATGAAATTCCCGAGCCAGGTGTTGAACCACCTCTTCCTAGAAATAACACCCCATTTTCTTACACAAATAATTTTCTTTTGCCTCTGTGGAAGCTCATTAGAATTCCTGAATGCTACGGCACGGATCGATGACGTGCCAGGCCAGCACACGGCAGTCGATTCCTGTTTTCCAGGAGACTTTTCCTCCCTGTCTAATCAGAGAAGGCAACGTCTTTCTCCCTGATTTTTGCTCTGGTATTGGTCCCCTGCTGATTAATTTCCAATGGGTCACCTCAGCAGGGAAGGAGGCTCTCCGGTTTAATTAGGAATGGGTAATATGAGTGTGGATTATCCCGCAGCTGTCCAGTGTTATTGTGGATGAGTGCCAGGAGTCTCAGCCTCTCTTAAAATAAAATTCCAAAAGAAAATACTTGGAATAAAAGCCTTTGTGTTTATCAGGTCAGTGTCCAGTTCAGGAGCTGATTAAGCGGCTTCATTGCCACCTGCCTGAGCCCACAGGCCTGAGCTTATCCCAGGCCTTTCCACAGGGAACTGAGGTTGGGATGTTGTTCCCAAAATGGTGAGTGCCACTGAATGGTAGAGGATGGAACAACTCTTTGCATTATGGGAATTTATGGGATGGGACGCAGCATCCTTGCATTGCCCCTGTGCTCTGTTGTCCCCCAGGATCATTGTGACACTCGGATCCGTGCACACAGACTCGCTCCCGTCGGTTTTCCCAGCTCCAGGTCTCCTTGCTGGGAGCTGCCGAGTCAGCAGGCCGCACATCTGCAGCACGGCATCCACCGGAGGACGATATTAATCAGGATTTTTCCCTCTTGGACTTTGGCAGCTTCCCGGCGCTCACAGCTGTGCCCGCGCCCTGGGAAATCAGCTCCGGTGACTCCCGCGCTGCCGGCTGGGAACGTTCCTCATCCCCAGGAGCTTTTGGGGCTGAGGGGCAGATGTGTCCCTTCCCATGGATCAGCAGGGAAAAAGGAAGGTGCTGTTAATTCCCTAATCCTAGTGATGTTGTCCTGGCACCCTTTTCCATGCAGCCTCATCCCTATCCCTTCTCCTTGGTGCTCCTGGAGCACCTTTGGATGTTGTTTCCAGCAAGGAGAACATCCTGGACCAAGCAGCGTCATCCTGGTCCCAAACCCACCCCACGATGCTCAGAGGAGGAATAGGATGTTATGGAATATGGGAAACCCGTTAGGATGGGGACCTCCCTTCCAAGCGTGGGATCCCCTGTGCCACTCCGGACATCCCACATTCCTTATTTGGAAGTTGGATGAGGCCCATCAGGTGGATAATTAGGATAATGAATCGCCCTAGGGCAGTGTTGAGCCTCAGTGGGAATAGTGGGAAGGCCGGATGAGAATCTTCTCCCACTAAGAACCTCTAATCCCATTCTTGGAGAATAAATTGTCCCGGTGCCTCAGTTTCCCTGGAGGCAAACAGGGCTGTGTGGGGTGGATTGGTGATATGGCCCATCCTGAGGGCCATTATTTATTTTATCATATTTTTATCATTATTATTTTATCATATTACGTTTTCCAAGGGAGTTTTGAGGCAGGGACTGACACGTGCCTGTTCTTTCATCCCTATTTTCCGTCACCTGGATCTCCAAGCTCCTTTCCCTAACATCCTAAGAGAGCTTTTGGTTAGGAGCACATGGGAAAATGGGATCTGGGGGAGGATTTTGCTCAACCCTTGCTGGCCCCACTCATTTTGTTTTTGTGCTGTGTTCCTTTCCCTATGGACACGAGTTCTCCACAGGGGTTGGAAGCAGGAAAGGTGCAGGGAAGGGGGGAATTCTCTCTCTCTTGTGATCCCTTTGTGTCTCGGTGTAATCACCTCTGATTTATTCTCTTTGATTTTTTTTTTTTGGGTCTTTTTTGTTGTTATTTTTCATTTTTCCTCAGTGTCAGCATTTTTCCCCCAATCTCTCCCTTCCCCTGGGATTCACCAGAAACCTGAGACTGGGAATTATTCAGGATGCAAAGGGCTGTTAGTGGGTCACTGGTCTCCTTCTGTGGCATCTTCCAACTTGCAAGCCTTTAACCCTTCCCAAGCCACAGAAGGAATCCTGCACACATCCCCCTTTGCCCGACACAGATCCCCATGGAAAAATCCCTATCAATCCTGAAATCCTACAGGCAGAAGGGCCAGATGGGACAGGTTTGGGTGAATTTGGGCCGGAAAAAAAGACTTTGTGACCATTGGAATGCTGGATGCTCTTCTGGGAGATGTCACAGGGAAATTATCACACCTTTGGGAATTTGGAATACCAGCTGTGGGTGGAATGGGGTTGGGATTGGGATGGGACACCGGAAGATGCTTGGATAGCTTTGCAGGCAGCACAGCCCTATGAGCAAAGCCAGAGTAACAAGAAATTTTGGAGCTTTGGGATTTGTTTTAAGCACTTAAAAACTGGGAATAACGGGGAAATTGGTGCTGCCAGCAGCAAATCCTCCTGGGATTTTGGGGACAGACTCAGGGGCACCAACAGAGTGGGAAATTCTGGAGCAGGATTTGGGCCAGAAGTCTTTCCAGGGATGGAGATCTGAGGATCTGGGCATCAGGGAGGTGTTGAGGGGTTGGAGCATGTCCAGAGAAGGAGCTGGGGAGGATCTGGAGCACCAGGAGTGGCTGAGGGAGTTTGAGTTGGGGAAAAGGAGGCTCAGAAGGCACATTCTCCCACTCTGCAATTCCTGGAAAGGAGGATGGAGCCAGGTGGGTATTGGGCTCTGTTCCCAGGGAACAAGGGACAGGACAAGAAATGGCCTCAGGTGGTGTCAGGGCAGGTCTGGGTTGGATATCAGGGAAAATTTCTTCATGGAAAGCATTTTCCAGCCTTGACACATCTGCCCAGGGCAGTGGTGTCACCATCCCTGGAGGGATTTAACATCCATGTGGATGTGGCATTTGGGACATGGTCAGTGGTGGCCTTGGCAGAGCTGGACTTGATCTTGGAGAGCTTTTCCAACCTAAATCACTCCATGATTCCATGGTGGATGGATGACAGTGAGCTGTTGGCCACCACATGTCCCCACCAAGCTCCTCTTGTCCCTCAATCCTCACAACTCCTCCAGCCCACGGAGAAAAGCCAAATCCCCACAGTTTTGTCTCTCTCACTTCCCAAAACAAGAAGGAATAAATCCATGAGGATATGGAAATGTGGGAAAAAAATCCAGACTGGATGTTTTTCCAGCATTTGGGAGGTGTGTGTTTCCCTCCCAACTTGTTCGGCACCCAAGGCTATCGGGAGAACTCAATCTCAACCTTTTTGATCTGCTCCCAAAACATTAATCAGAGGATGCAGAAAAGTGGATCAGCTGTTAAGCACTGCATTAAGAAAGTTGCAGTTTAAACAGATTTTTTTTCTTTTTTTTTTTTTCATCACCTGAGTTTCTAGGAAATTTAAAAAAAATCCATGGAAGTGAAGAACAAGGCAGATCTGATAAACAAATAAAATGATATGAGATAAACCCCCAAGGCCTCTTTAGCCACCACAGCTGAAATATCAAATTTTTAGGCTTCCCTAGCCTGGATTGTGAGGAAAACAGAGGTGGAGGGACTGGAATATTTGCTGGTGGTTTTAAAAGCAGCCACTTTTTATACTGAAGGCTTCTCTGCACCTTGTGGTGACACAAGTGGTGTGTGGCCAAAAAGCCACCGGGGTTGCCACTCTAATGGAGCTAAATTCGCTTGGAAAAAATAGCATGAAAATAAAAATAGCATGAAAATATTATGGAAAAAAAAAAAAAGAAAAAAAAAAAAGAAAAGCAAACCTGGCCAGAGTCCATAAAGCAAAGAGCTGAGCAAATTGGGGCAATTGTCAAGGGAGGTCAAAGCTGTCACCTGTCAAGGTTGGCAGTTTCCTCTAGAAAGGACTTGATGTGAATCCTTCCCCCAGAACATGGGCAGTGTCCAGGGGCAGCTCTGCTCTCCTGATGTGCATGTTTTCTGTGGGATGAGTTTTGCCTACACAGCCAGGGCCGATTTCACATCACAGTGAGCATTCAGCAGTTCCTCTCCTGGTCCTTCTCCTGGTTTTGTTTGGATCCAGTTTGGGTGATCTTTGGGAACGAGGAATATGGGATGTAGGATCAGCAGCTGGCTCTGCTCCAATGTGCCGGAGAGAGGCAGGGATTAAAACCATCTCTACCCCAAAAAGGAGCCATGGAGCTCCTAAGGGCACCTACAACTTCCAAAAAAAGGAATTTTTGAAGAGACCATGGAGATACTCCAAGGGATGGAGCCCCTCTGCTCTGGAGCCAGGCTGGGAAAACTGGAAATATCCAGCCTGGAGAAGGATCCAGGGAGATCTCAGAGCCCCTTCCAGAGCCTAAAGGAGCACCAAGAGAGGGCTGGAGATGAGGCTTGGATCGGAAGGAAAAGAGGGAATGCCTTCCCACTGCCAGAGGGTGGGGTTGGATGGGATATTGGGGAGGAACAGCCCCTCCTGGCAACCTCAGCAGAGAGGTGGAGGGAGGAGGAGGAATGAAACAATTCCCTAACTGCTGGAGATGTTTCCTCCACATGAACACTGCCCTGGCTCCAGAGATTTGTCTGGCATGTCATTCTCCTTGGCACTGGAATGACCTCAGCTCCCTCTTGGCTGGCGCTCCGAACCCACTGCTGGCCTGCGAGAAAATAATAAAGAATTAATTAAGACCCAGCTCTCATCAGTGTTAATGCTTCAGAGCCCCTTTAGCCACCATTCCAGGGCATTTCAGGTGCTTTTGCCTTATGAAATAATCAGGCTAGAGACGCAGCCAGAGCAGTGGCCTCAGCCCTGAGCACTGATCACAAAAAGGGTCCAAAAAAAACGGATTTCAAAGATTTCAATACTCAATTTTCCTCATCACCCTGTTCTTCTCCCTTCCCAGACAACATTTACTCTTCCTCTTCCCCAAGGAATTCTAGTGTTTCCCTGCTGTTTAAATTCCCACAGTTCAAGCCTCCTCCAGCACAGACCTCGAGGGTGTGACTGCTCTGGTGACATCCTCTAGGAGACATTCCCAACCTCTGATAACCCTGCAAGCCTCCTTCAGAAGGTCACGGCATTCCATGGCATCTCCATCCACAGAACCCCCACCACAGGGAAATCTCATCCCAACATATCCCACCCATCACTGGGAGAAGCACCAAACCTTTGGACCATCAGGACAACTCCGGATTCTTGGCTGACCCACCACACCTGAGCCCTCGGAGCTTCTTTGTGGCTCTCTGCTTCCATGAGGTAACTGGAGATGCCCTGAAGGGCTGGGAATGTGAATTCCTGGTGGATAAAAACTCCTACAAGATGTCGGAAATAGATTGTTGTTGATCCAAGGGGGACCAGTGTGAGTAACAACCAGGGAAGGGAACAGCATGGGAAGGGTATTTTACTCTTTGGTGGTCGTTGTCCAAGGTTTCCAGCTCTTCTCAGAGGAGGCCATGCTGCTCCAAAGGGTTTTCTGACTGAAAAATCCCTCTTTTTTTTTTTTTCCTATTGGGAATTTTAAGGGTTCTGCTCCGTGATGAGGCTTCCCACAGGCTCTTTGAGAGGGCTGGAGGGGATGTGGGCTGGGGAACATGGATTTCTTTCCATCAGGGATAGTGAGATAACTCTTGGATTAAAGAGTTGTCTGGACTTTAAGTGCCCGTGTCCTTATCCTGGACTGAGAGGGAATGAGGACTGGGAATGAGAAGGAATTCAAAACGGTGGGGCAAAGCCTTAAGAACCTGTGAAGCCAGAGCTGGTTTCTCAACCCGGCAGAGCAAAAAGGGCTCGAGGACCTTGCTTATTCCCACAAGGGACTCCAAGAATGAGGATGGAATCAGGCTGTATCCTCAGAAACGGCTGTGTCCTCAAAATCTTTGGGAATATTCAGCGCAGCAACTGCTGGTGGCAAGAGGCAGCACAAAGAAACTCCGTGGGGCATCACAGAACAAGCTGAGCTTGGGGGAATTTCTTAATCCCTCTCCTTACTCAAAGGCTGGATTTTGCCATCCCCATCACTCCGGAGAAAGGAGCCCTGAGTGCTGCTGGCTTGGGATGGGACTTGGAGCCAAAGCCTGGTCTCAGAACACGAGCTCAGCTTTGAGAAGGAGAAACTGAGAGCTGGTAAATGCTAAAAGAGCCATTAAATCACCTGCTCCATCCCCAGCAGGGCCGGTGGGATTGTCCCCCCGAGGTGGCTGGCATGGAAATGCTGCTGTTGTGGGGTTTTCATGGAGATCCTCTGGGAACAGCTCCCTGTCAAGTGTTGGAAACTCTGTGAAATCTCTACCTTTTGCTTCTCGTTAGTGCAGCCTAATCATCCCCCTTTCCCCAGGGGGATTTCTGCCCTCCAGGCACACCAGACCTTTTTTCCATCTGCCTTCCCAGCTGTCTGCCTGCCCAGGTCCCTGCAGGTCGGTGCTTACCTGGAGGGGATTTTTTTCCAAGCCTTTGGGTCCTGGCAGCCCCCAGGGCAGGACAAGAGGCAGGAAGAGCAGTTGAATGATTGGGCAGGATTCAAACAAAGGGAAATGGTGCCCGAGGAGGTTTGTCCTGGCTCAGGAATTCCCCTGGAACACATCAGGCAGTTTCATTGTCCCGATGCCTGTGAGGATCCATCCTCCAGAGGCCCGGCACTGCCTGTTCCAAGCTGTGCAGGAGCTGGAAGCCAGGATTGTCTCATTCCCTGTGGGACAGCAGAGGTGTCCATGTGTTTGGTTCCCAACAGGCAGCTCCTGCCCCTAAAGGGATCAGGATGTGTCAAAGGGGAAGACTGGGAACGGGGAATGGTTCAACCCCAGAGCTGGGAGAAATTCGGGATGAGAAGGTTTGTGGCTCCTCTGGACAAGCAGAAATGATAGATTCCCTGTAAGAGAGAAGGGAAAGGAGCTGTGAGGCATCAGGTGAGACATGATGGGTCTGCAGTGGGTTTGCCAGAGGGTTTGGAAATCTGTGCAGAGCCAGAGGAACAGGGAAAGGGATGCAACACATTTGGATATGGGCTCAACATGACTGGAAATAATCCAGTAGCCACCCCAGTCTGGGAAAAAATTTCTTTTTAATCAAACCCAGAGCTGGCAGAGCTGGCAGGGATCTCTCCTCTGAGGGAAAAGATGCTCCCATCACACCTCCTTCCACCTGGGAAATGACCCACATTCCTGGGGGCATTGCTTTGCTCCCCCATCGGAACCATCCCCTGGTCCAGCAGCTCCTGTGCTGAACAAAACCAGGAGTGAAAGCTCCAGTTATGGAGTCTGGCAATAAAAACACAAAATCCAGAAATAACCAAGGTGAATTTAGACTGTGAACGTGTGCTGTGAATGCAATTTAAATTGTAAAATATTTAGGAAGCTGCCTGCTGGTGACAAGGACCTGCCCTGCCCTGCCTGCAGTGCTGCAGGGAGCAAAAGCCAGGTGCTGTCACTCCACCTGTGACAAGGACAGCAAAAACTGACCAAAACACTCATGAAAAAATCAGAATGGTATCTCTGAGGGGTCCAGAGGCTGATTACGTCCCAGAGAATGTGAATCCAACATGGGGCAACAGGAAGATACAGATAACAACCGGCTGCGTCCCAAATCCCTGGAGCCTCTTCCTCCTGCTGGTTTGGATCCTGCTCCATCACCTGCTGTCACCACATTTATCCCTTCCCATATCTCACAGCAGGAGAGCTGGAACTGGATTCTCTTTCAGGTCCCTTCCAACCCAATCCACTCTACAACTCTGGGATCACTCCACAGCCCCACAAGGGGTGAGGTGAGGCCAGGACGCCGCGGTTGCAATCCCAGAGGACTCCCCACGGCTCCCAATCCCTTTATCTCAGGATCAAGAAGCTCCGGGGCCGCATCTGCCAGCCTTGTGCTGGTGGCATCACGCTGCTGCTGAAGCAGCAGGATGGGGCAGCCCGTGGGAGCGACAGCACCGATCTTCCACCCCGAAAAAACCATCCTGGGATCAAACTCTGGGATGATCATCATCCTGAAATGATGTTCCTCCCTGTCCTGTGGGGCGAGGTCCCCACGGCTTCCAGCATTTCCCAGCCTTGCAGCCCCCCGGGTTAACCCGGCAGCATCCTCCTCCCTCCCTCCATCCCTTCCCTTCCCTCCCTTCTCTCCCCGTCTCGGCTCTCGCCCCCGCCGGCATCCACCAGCCTCTTTCAGGTACCTCGCAGCTTTTAATTGAAAGCAGCCGCCGCTGCTCACAAAACACGCCGAGACCCGGGAGCCAACTCTGAAGCCTGACTCAGGATGGGGACCCTGCCGGCGCGACGCGGGGCGACAGATAATTAAAGTGACAATCGCGGGGGACGCAGCGATGCCTCCCCCGAGGATGCCGCGGCAGCACCGGGCGAGTCGTGCCGGGCCGGTGGCTCCGTTTTTGGCCACCTTCAGCCCGGGTACGCGGCCACCTCCACCTCCCGAGCCGGGTTTGAAGTCCCCCGGGTGCCGTCGGTGCGGGACAAACACGCAGGGCTTGATGGCTGGAGGCTCGGGGTGTTTAAACGTGTGGGAGCGTGAAGACAGATGGGCTAAAATTTCTGAGTGCTCATGAAAGATTCAGGGGCGTCACTTGTTAAATTTAATTGGGAGAAACCCGACTCGGCGCCTGACTGCACGGTTTGGTGGCTTTTGCTTAAGAAGTTAAGTGACAAGCTTGTCGTCTGTGTTTTTTCCCCTTCTTTCCTTCCCTTCTCTTCCTCCCGCCCTGCTTTTCCCAGCTCCTGCCACCGTGAATAATTTGGGGAGGATTATCTCCTGTCTCCTGTTGTGGCGAGCATCACTCCAGGCAGGAGAGAGGTGGGATTTTGGTGATGCTGTCAGCTTGGGATGCAGGAGGTGGGAGCTCAGGTGCTGCTGGGTTTTGATCCAAATCCAGGAAGGGAAGTAGGGGCTTCAATAAATGTCATTTGCCAGCAAAAATTTGGGATTCAATCCCTCTGCCATGGGGCTGGGACACTTTTCTTCCCCACATGAACACCTGGTGGGAGAAGGGGAGGTGACAAAACCCCTCTCCTAGGCAGGATCTCCTCTGGAGCTGAGTTTTCCAGAGGCTGGAGGAAAGTTGTGTGCCAACAGGGGTGACAATGAAATTTAATGGCTTCTTCTCCTGGGGGATTTTCAAAGTGATGGGTGTTTTAAGTGGCTGATTCTTCTTTTTAAAAAAAGGAGGTTCCAGGAGGGAATCATCCCTCCAAAAGCCGATTTCTATGCTCGTTGTGGCTGCCTCTGCTTCCAAAGAGAAAAGCAGTCCCTGCTGGAGGGTCAATTCATCTCCTGTGAACTTTGATGTCTGCAGGAAAGCAGATGAATCACACTTGAAAATTCCTGCTTCTCCCAGATGGCTCCCAGAGAAGCTGCAGTGACTCCCCAAGGTGTTCTCCTGCTCCACAGATATCCTCAGAGAGGTGATGTGGACCCTCCCCACTCAGCTCTGTGACATCCCCATTGTCACCCCTGTTGGCACACAACTTTCCTCCAGCCTCTGGAAAACTCAGCTCCAGAAGAGACTCTGCCTAGGAGAGGGGTTTTGTCACCTCCCCCTCTCCCATCAGGTGTTCATGTGGGGAAAAAAAGTGTCCCAGCTCCATGGCAGAGGGATCGAATCCCAAATTTTTGCTGGCAAATGACATTTATTGAAGCCCCTACTTCCCTTCCTGGATCTGGATCAAAACCCAGCAGCACCTGAGCTCCCATCTCCTGCATCCCAAGCTGACAGCATCACCAAAATCCCACCTCTCTCCTCCCTGGCTGGGTGGGAATGGGAGCGCCTGGATAAATTGTGGGAGCAGTTTGGATCCTGTCAAGTGGCCTGGTTGTCACTTTAAATGCGCCAATGATGTGGGATGCGACCCTTTTTAATGGGGTTTGTCTGGTGGGATCTTTGAGTCTAAAGGGGAATTACTCCTGGTGTTTTATGCATTGAAAAGTATAAAATACACTCATCTTTCCATGTGACTGTTCCATCCATCCATCCATCCATCCATCCATCCATCCATCCATCCATCCATCCATCCATCCATCTATCCATCCATCCATCCATCCATCCATCCATCCATCCATCCATCCATCCATCCATCCATCCATCCATCCATCCACAGAATCATGGAATGTTTTGGGTTGGAAAAGACCTTCAAGATCATCCAGTTCCAACTCCCTGACATGGGCAGGGACATCTTCCACTATCCCAGGTTGTTCCAAACCCTGTCCAATGTGGCCTTGGACACTTCCAGGGATGGGGACAGCCACAGCTTCTCTGAGAATTCCATTCCAGGGCCTCCCCACCCTCACTGGGAAGAATTCCTTCCCAATATCCCATCTCTCCCTGCTCTCTGGCATTGTGAAGTCATTCCTCCTTGTCCTGGCTTTCCAAGCTTATGAAATGGGTTTGTGGAATGAATTTCCTCTTTAATGAGTCTCAGTCCACAACTCCAGGGCCAAAAAGTGGCTTTGGATGAACATCTGGATGTGCTGGAGTGTCCCAGTGTAGAGAGGCTTGGACATGAGCCTGGAGTTTGGACACAGAATTGGATTTTTGGTCAGCTTTAGGTGCTAAATTCTCACATGATTTACTTTGAGAGATCAGACTTGGTACCAAAATCTTCACCCCAGGTTTGCAGGACACCCCAAGTCACCCAAAATTTCACCTGAAATATGCTGATTTGGATTTAGTGAAACCCCACAGAGTGATGAACACCTCACTAAGCTGCTCTGAGTCTAAGCTGGGTCAGGGGATGTTTAGGCTCGGTATTAGGAAAATTTCCTTGCCCAGATGGTGGCTGGACACTGGAATAGGCTCCTCAGGGGAGTGATCACAATCCTAAGCTTGATGGAGTTCAAGGAGTGTTTGGACAATGCCCTCAAGCACAGTGTGGGGTTTTTGGGATGTCCTGGAGGCCAGGAATTGGTCTGGGCGATCACCGTGAGTCACTTCCAGCTCAGGATGTTCCATGATTCCATGAAATAATTTTTTTTGTCAATTTCCTTCACCACGAGCTTTCCCTTGAACCCATTCCTGGTTCCTCAGGACCATCCCATGAACAGCAACATTCTCAAAAGCTGAAGGAACAGAAATGCAAGTGCTGCCTCCTTCTTGCCACCGTTAATTACCTCCTTTGTTAACGACTTACATTTCCAGCATCCACTGCTGAAGATTTGCATTTGGATTTTGGAGATGTGGTTCTGCTCTGAGAGAAGTTTTATCAAACCCAGATGTCAGCACAGAGCCAGATTCCCACAGCTCCAGCATGACTCAGGTGCAGTTTCACAGGGATCTCTGGCTTTGAATTTCTCAGGATGAGGATGCACGTTTTAACAAAATAAAAGGGTGGAATTTGTTCATCGCGGCTACCCCAGTGAGGAGCGGGGAGTTTGTAATTAAAAAATTTTGTCTTTTTGTGCTCATCCTGCCACAGCTCTCCTCTCTCCATGGGACCTCCAGGGGAGCCTCTCCGAAATCCTTGGAATGGCTCCTCAGAGGGGAATTCCCATCACATCCTTGTCCAAAAAAAAGGGAGGGGGTTCTGCTCCTCTGCTCCTCTCTGGTGAGATCCCACCTGGAATGCAGCCTCAGCTCTGGATTCCCCAGCACGGGAAGGACATGGAGCTGTTGGAGAGAGTCCAGAGGAGACACCAAGGGGATCAGAGGGATGCGAAGGAAAAGTGGGAGAGTCGGGTGTGTTCAGCCTGGAGAAGAGAAGCTTTGGGGTGACTTAATTTTGCCCTCCAGGACCTAAAGGAGGTGACAAAAAAGATGGAAAGAAGTTTTTTACAAGGGTTGGAGTGACAGCACAAGGGGGAATGTCTTCCAATGGCTTCCAGTGCCAGATATTGGGATATTGGGAACAAATTCTTCCCTGGGAGGTGCTGAAGCCCTGGTATGGAATTCCCAGAGAAGCTGTGGCTGTCTCCATCCCTGGAAGTGTCCATGGCCACATTGGACAGGGTTTGGAACAACCTGGGATAGTGAAAGGTGTCCTTGCCCATGGCAGGGGGTTGGACTGAATGATCTTTAAGGCTCTTTCCAACCCACACCATTCCATGATTTCATAAAAAATAAAGGTTCGGTGCAGTCCAGAGCACATCAGGCAGTGCCTGCCTTTGGAGTCAATCCCAGCAACAGCCAGGGATGCTCCTGGATTTGAGTTCTGTTGGCAAAAGGGAAGAATTTCTGTGCAAAATCCCAAACAGAAAAGCAACTTTGTCTTTTGAACACTGTCAGGGATTGTCTCTGTACCTGTCCTTTGTTTTCTTTTTTTAATTCTTTGTCCCCCAGAATGAGGAAAAACAACCTCCCTTCTTCTCTCCATCAGTAAAGGAGGGGAAAAGGGAGGAAAATAATTATAAAAGGAAGAAAAATGCTCCCCATAATTTTTTGTGTTGACAGTGCAATCTCCAAAAAATCCCCTGCTTTGCTTTGATGCAGAATAAAAGAATTTTGAGTGACACAGAGACTTTTCTGTTGTTCTGCTCTCCATTTTTCATCTCAAAAATGCAGCAGTGAAGAGCTTTTTATTCCTGAGTCTCCACCAGGATTTATGGATCTTGAATTCAGGTTCATCCGGTCAGAAGTCAGGAAAACATGGAATTATTCAGGTTGGAAAAGAGTGATTCCAGACATTCCCCCAGCACTGCCAAGGAAACCACTGATCATGTCCCCCAGAGCCACATCCACATGGATTTTGAATTCCTTCAGAGATGGGAAGACTCCACCACCTCCCTGGGCAGCCCATTCCAATGGGAATTCTTCAGGAAATTCTTCCCGAAATTGATTTAGGAGCTGCTTCCAAAACAGCTGGTGCTTTTCAGGGACATTTTTCTTCTCGTCTTCCAGGGCCAACTGCATCCTTTAATTCCAAGGGTAGTGGAGTTGGAATGGGCTGGAGCTCACAGGGGGATGTTTCAGGGATCTCTCCAGGTCAGAGGAGTCCCAGTCTCCTCCCTGTACTGTTCTGCTTCATGGAATCATGGAATCATGGAATCATGCTCCAGCTCCCTCATTCCAAGCCCCTGCCATGGACAGGCACGCCTTCCACTACCCCAGGTTGTTCCAAGCCCTTTCCAATGTGGCCGTGGACAATTCCAGGGATGGGGAGTTTCCTACCAAGCTGCAATTCTCGTTGTGGGAGAGGCAGGAGTCCAGCTCCAGGGTGTGCCTGTTTTGGATTAATGTCCAGCTGAAATTGGTGTCCATTGACAGGCAAGGTTTTTGTCCCTCTGCCTCACTCAGGTGAGACCTCACCTGCAGAGCTGCCTCCAGCCCTGAGATCCAACATCTCAGAGTGGCTGGAGCAGATCCAGAGAAATCCATGGAGATTTTTTAAATGCTGGAGCCCCTCTGCTCTGGAGCCAGGCTGGAGAGCTGGAGGTGCTCACCTGGAGAAGGGAAAGATCCAAGAAGGACTCAGAGCCCCTTCCAGGGCCTAAAGGGGCTCCAGGAGAGCTGGAGTGGAACTTGGGACATGGAGTGACACAAAGGGGAATGGCTTCCCCTTGCCAGAGGGCAGGGATGGATGGGATATTGGGAAGGAATTCTTCCCTGTGAGGGTGCTGAGGGGCTGGAATGGAATTCCCAGAGAAGCTGTGGCTGCCCCATCCCTGGAATGTCTAAGGCCAGGTTGGACGGGGCTTGGAGTGACCTGATCTAGTGAAAGGTGTCCCTGCCCATGGCAGGGGGTTGGACTGAACGATCTTGAAGATCCTTTCCAATCCAAACCATTCCATGACTCTCTGACCCTCAAAGATGGGACTTAAACCCTTTTCCTGGGAGCACTCATTGAGCAGGATCTGTGGAAGGCTGGGAAAACCTGGCAGGGAGCAGGGCCTGAGCCTGCCCAGGGCCCAGTTTTAGGTTACTGCTGCTTAGGGGCAGAAATAGCTCCTATTAAGTTGCATTTCAGGATTTGGAGCCAGAAGATTGAGGTCACATCCACAGAGCGGGACCTGGTGTTTTGTGTCCTCTGCAATTCCAAGATCTCTCCCAAGAGCCATCCTGGGAATGGCATCCCCCTCCTCCTGCTCTACTGGGACACAACCTCTTCCAAGGGGGATTTTGCTGCCTGACGTTTCACCTGGCAGGAAAATGTAGAAGTGGGAAATGGAAAATTTATCTCCTGCCTCAGTTTCTCTACACGAAGCAAGGGAAGATTTTCCCCCATCCCATAAGGGCTGGGACATCCCACCAGGAGCTGGTGGCAATCTCACTAAACACCAGTTTAGTGAGATCTTTCAAATCACCCTGTTCTGCATAGAAGGAGAATTCCCCTCCATGGAGAGGGGCCAGGCATCCCTGGAAAGGGACAAGTTTAAAGGTCAGGGATATGGGTTGGACCCAGACCAAAATCTTTTCCCCTCAACCACCTGCTCTTGCTAGAAGTTGTCTCTCTGCCTCCCTGGTTCTCATCCAGCCTCACCCCAGAGCCCAATTCCATGGGTATTTTGGGATATCTGAAACATCAGGTCAGGATCCTCCTGCTGATTTCTACGTGGATGAATCCCACTGCAAAAGCCCCTCTGGAAGTGCTTATCCCTCCCCAGCCAGAAGAAATGATGGCAAAAATTTCCAGGGTTTAAAGGGTTCAGGAAAGTCTGATGGCCTCAGACTGTGAGATTCATCTCCACATGGAACTGATTTCAGTCAGGGATGGGAAGATCCTTGTCAGTGGACAACGTAGCAAAAGGGGAAACCTTAAAATCATGGGATGGTTCGGGTTGGAAAGGACTTTGGAAAGGAAGACCATCTTATTCCAATCCCCTGCCATGGGGGACACCTTCCACTATCCCAGGTTGCTCCAATCCCTGTCCAACCTGGCCTTGGGACGGGGCAGCCACAGCTTCTCTGGGAATTTTGTGCCAGGGCCTCAGCACCCTCACAGCCAGGAATTCCTTCTCAATATCGCATCCAGCCCTGCTCTCTGGCAGTGGGAAGCCATTCCCTGTGTCGTGTCCCTCCATCCCTTGTCCAAAGTCCCTCTCCAGATCTCTTGAAACCCTTTTAGGCACTGAAAGGGGCTCTGAGGTCTCCCTGGAGCCTTCTCTTCTCCAGGCTGGACATTCCCAGCTCTCCCAGCCTGGCTCCAGAGCAGAGGGGCTCCAGCCCTTGGACCATCTCCATGGCCTCCTCTGGAATTTCTCCAGCAGCTCCACATCCTCCTGATACTGGACGCTCCTTGCTCATCCTCTGCTTTTTGGGCTGAGGAACCATTTCCACACAGTCACAACAATGTTTTCCTCATCCAGACATACCCCGGGATCACTTTTCCTATTTCTCACTGCTCCTGAAGGGATTCTGATTTTTTGGGAATTGCACTGCTCTCATTGCTCTGCTCACTTTTCTTCTCTTTGTTTCCCCTCCCGACACACGAAGAGAATTTAGGGTGTCCTGGGAATGGTATCCGTGCATCTCCGCGGCTGTGATGGCAGAAAGATGGATAATTCCTCTCCTAATCATCCTGAGGTGAATTCATGTCATCCACGGAGCTCTGTGTGCCTGTTCCCTGCTTTTCCAAACCACTTTTACAGGGAAGGGGATATCCAGTGCTCCAGGGAGCTCTGGGGAGCTTTGGGGACTTCCAGGCATCAATATCACCCCCGAGCTTCCTGAATTCTTCCCTCTTCACCTCTTGCCATCCTCCTGTCCTTACAGCTGTGTCAGAGGGTCCAGAGGAGGCCATTCCCGTGGAAGCAGCCGCTTGAATTTCCCCCCTTTCCCTCAAAGTGATTTTTCTCCCACTTGCGCGCAGCGTGCGGAGGGAATTTTCGCACCCGTAAACACTTTGCGCCGCTGGCTCCCGGCTAATTGAGTCTGACAGTTCGTGTAGTCAGCAGCTGAATGGTGTCACTGGGAATTAGGCTGCCGGGATAGACTGCCAGGAGCAAATTACTTTGTCACTTCTCAGCTGACTCGAAAATATGGGGCTTTTTTTTTCCTTTTTTTTTTTTTTTTTTTTTAATTCTTCTTTTTGTTTTTTGATTTTGTTCCCCAGGTTTCGGTTTAGTTTTGGAGGTTTTGTGTGAGAGCGTTTGAAGTTCCCCCTAAACCCCAGCCTGGTTTGTTTAAGGAGCATTTTCTTGTTGGAAACAAACTCCTCTCCTCCTGAACCCCCCTCTGGAAATGTTTATGGAGCGGGTTCTGAAAATGATTTTTAAAGGGGATCCAGGGGGATTGAAGGGAAGTGACTCAGAGAGCGGGAAAGGGATTAAACAGATCCCTCCTCCTCTCTGTGGTATCCATCCAATGCCATGGATTCATCACTCATCTATCCACCTCCACCAGGCAGCTTCCATTTGTTTGTTCATCTCCCTGATGTGTTCCTTTTGCTGTGCAGTATTCCAGGATTGTGTCCATTTGCCAACTGGTTATCCATCATCTGGCTGTGGGGTGTCTCTGGCCCATCCTTATTATCTGTTTGCTGAGTTTATCCCTTTACCCTTTCCCAAATTCCTCCCACAATGCCATGATCCCATGTTGGGACAGTTGTCAAGCTCTTCAGTCATCCCCTTTTGAGGTCCTGTTGGAAAATTGTTTGTTGGAAAGTTGTTGGATGTGAAAAGCTGTTGTTTGGATATTCTGCATCTGCTGGTGGCAATGGAATTCCAGCCTCTCTGAAAAAATGGGATGAGTGGGATTTTAACCAGTGAAAAGCAGGTAATTCCTGAGGCGATGGAACCAAGACCTGTTTCAATATCACATTGATGCCAACCTGGGCTCTCCCAAACCCTGTCACCTGTCACAGCCATGTCCAATAGGTTGTTTCCCTGAAAACATTCCTCTGCTTCCACGACAAACCTTGGAATGCCGCCCAGACCAGTCAAAGCCAGGGGAGAAAGTCATGGAGCAGCTTCCCAGCTCCACGTGACTGGAAGTGAAGAGGAGCCCTGGACCAGGTTCATCCAGCTGGAACACTTTTCTGGGGAAGATCCAGAGTTTTGGTTCTATTAAATTAATCCTGCACTGGAATGGCTTTTCATCCAGGTGGGAATGAGGGAAGGGTTGGTTCACCTGATTTCTTGGGATTTTTTGGTCATGTTTTCATAAAAGACATTTCCACTCCCAGATGTTTCTGCATCCTTATCCCAGCACTGCTCGTGCATTGCTGCTCCAGGGACAATTTGCATTTTTCCAAGTGTGATCCCACTCCCTAAAAATCGTGACTTCACATTTACAGTGACAAAACCACACTTTTTTAATGATTATCACCAGTGCAACATCTCCCCCCAGTCTCCATTCCTGCATTCCTGGGGCTGAGGGTACTCTGAATGTTCCTGTCTTTATCCTCCAATACTTTGAACATGTAAGTCACTGTTGTAAATTTTATAGGAATCTTTTATTAAATTCTTTCACTTAAACTGTCAATTAAATTTAAACGCTGTTAAACCTTTAGGCTTAAACTGCTGGTCAAGTCCAGGGCTCAGTTTAACAACAAGGTTTGGTCTGAAGCTTGTGCCTCAATGGAATGGTTTTCCTAATTCCTTTTTATCCTTACCCTTTACCTTGTACTCCCCAACACCTCTCTTTGCTCTTTCAGGGGGTGATTTCCTATTCCTCAGTTTCTCCAAAGCCTGAAGCACTTGGATACCAATATTCCCTACCAGAGAGCAACCCAGTGGCCAGAACCTTGAAGCCAGGTCCTGCTGCAAGACCAGGAAAACCAGGATAATCCCACCTGGAAGAGACTTCACATAGCCAGGTTTATCCTGGACACATGGCAGAGATGCTGCAGGAGGTAAATCCTCCATGGAAACACCAACCCTGGCTCTGCTTCCCAACAATAAATCCAAGTTTAATCCTCAAATTGCCTGGGCCTCCCTCCTGCCAGGCTCTGGCTCCTACACAAATTGTCCATCAACCCTAAGTAGGATTTCTTGGCCACACACAAAAAAGAGGCCCCACAGCTGCCATGGAGGGATGCAAATAAATGCAGGGATGGTGGGCTCCCTCTGCATGTTTTTGGCCAAGTCCTTTCTCATGGGTGCTTTGGGAAGAGGTCATTATCCACCCAGCCTGTTGGGATGGATCCTCTTGATCCCATTTAGCTGAGGCTGGGAGTTCCCACCCCTGTTTTGGGGAAGAAACCACAATTTCTGCCCATTTGCAGTGGTTTGTGGACTCCTGGCTGGTTAGCTGGGTGTTCCAAGGTCTGGAACACCTAAAATCCTGGAATGGTTTGGGTTGGAAAGGACCCTAAAGATCATCCAACCTCCTGCCATGGGCAGGGACACCTCCCACTATCCCAGGTTGCTCCAAGCTCCATCCAACCTGTCCTTGAACTGGTCTGGATTTGTCTCCCAGACCAGACAGTTTTATTGGAGTCTCAAAAGGAGGTGACTGTCCTCTAGGATGCTCCAAGCCTTCCCAATGGTCCTTCAGGTGCAAAGAATTTTGTGTTTCCCTTCTCATCAAGTCACCGACCAGAAAACTGTGCTTGTATAAAATGGAAAAGGGTGTGTATGCCTGAGAACTGCCTGTGCTGCTGTAAAATTTGATAGCAACGATGTTATTTTGTCTAGTAGAAATCATTCTAATTTCTGTATTTGTAATTTTGTTAAGATTATAGAGTCTGATTTTTTGTACTTGGCCCCCATGACATCCCACCAGTTGATTAAAACCAATTATGCAATGTATCACAGACTATCACCTACCCCTATTAAGATAGACCTTACATTAGTAAAACAATTAATTAAGCACCAAGGCCTACTAGAGATCTTGAAGGAAATCCAAGAAAGTGGAAAGAAAACCTTAATTACTGTCCAACATGATACAAAAGAAATAACCAGAATTCTACAAAGAATAAAACAAAACATAGATCATCACTAGTGAGATGTGATCTTTGAGTAGTCACCAACTGCAAATAGAGTCTTTAATAAGTTGTGTCATCCAATTGTAGTTTAGTTAATATTAGTAAGAATAAGTTTAGGATTATCCATTATATTGCTAATTTAGAATTGCAGAATACTACAACAAGTAGCTGTGTTAACTTCTTTATCAAATGTGCATGGTAAAGCATTAAGAGACACTTACTGTCATAAATGTCACAAGCTTTCTAGCTTGCTGGGAGAAGGGAAAAACCTGGAAGATCATTCCATCCAAAGCAGGAATTTCGTCTTTGCCCACTGCCTGCCCAGGCAGGAAGGTCATGGTGATCTGATCCCTGGGAATTTCAGAAGGTGGATTGGGATTCCTTCCCTCTGCTCTCCTCTGGTGAGATCCCGCCTGAAATGCTGCATCCAGCTCAGGTGTCCCACCACAGGAAGGATGTGGAGCTGTGGGATCAAGTCTGGAGGAAGCACCAAGATGGTCAGAGGGATGGAGAACATCTGGAAAAGCTGGGAGAGTTGGGAATGCTCAGCCTGGAAAAGACAAGTTTTTGGGTGACTTAATTGTGGCCTTTTAGGACATGAAGGAGGTGACAAAAAAGATGGAGAGGAGCTATTTCCAAGGATTTGGAGTTATGGGACAAGGGGAAATGGCTTCTCACTGACAGGGAGTAGGGTTAGATGGGATACTGGGGAGAAAGCAAGTTTGACAGATGGAAGGATGAGCATGATGTCGCCAAAATGGAGAAGCCATCCCTGGAAAGCAGCATCCTGAGGGATTTGTGGGCGCAGACCTTGTTCATGCAACTGCTGTAGGCCAAACCAACCTAACCATGAATTTGGGTCTCTAATTCCTCTTGGAAGAGGCGGAATGACAGGAGGAGAATGAGGAATATTTCACAAATCAGGCAACATTTCAGTGTTCCTCAACTGCTCCTAAAGAGCAGAACCTTTCATCTTTCCAAGATTCCTTCTTATTTTGGTGGCCACATTTTCCTTTCCAACGCTCAGGGATGGAGGCACCTCTGGCTCCAGGGAATGCTGATGTGAGTGGTGGGTGCTCAGAGCTTCCTGGGACCCATGGAAGGGATGGTTTGGAGATTGCATGACCTTGGAAGGGGAAGAACAACTCCTGTCAAGAGGAGGGCTGTGTTTTTTGGGAAGGAGCCAAAGGAAAACTGATCAACGGAGCACGGGAGGGAAAATGAGACACCCAGAATAGCTCCGGGTCTGGTTCTGTGCCTTGCAGGGAAAGCCTGAACATCCACAGGATCTTCCCTCCTTCCTGGCTGCTTCACCATCCCCAGGGGCCCTCCTGATGTGCCAAGGTCATGGGACCCTGTGACGAGGCCGTGGTCCCTGGCAGATGCAGAGCCCTGGAGAACAATTCCTGAGGAAGAACCGAGCTCCGGCCAAGTTTTTTTAAATGGGATTTTTCTTATCAGGAAGTCTAATCCTCATAAATTTGTGTGGAGGGCAGTGTGGAATCTGCATCTGGGATTTAAGTGTGCTGATCCTTGTGGTGTTCTGCCCCACAGAGCACCTGATTTTCCCTCTGCAGGGCAGGGGACCTCTCCACATGGAATTTTCTCTCCCCTTTGTGCTCCACTTCCCCCACTTCTCCCAAAATCCTTGTAGTGCCCTGCACCAGTGCACATTGGAGGGAGTTTTGGGGCTCCATGTCCTGTTAAACTCAGATTTTGCAATAAACCTTGTTCCGTCCTCTCAAAATAATTCCCTGTGCACCAAATGAATCAGGGAGGGATGGGAGGAACAGGGACTTCGTGGGACAGAGCCAAAATCAACTCTGGATAAAAAGTCCTGCCCAGAAAGAAGCAGAAAGTTTTGAGGAATGATTAGCAGAGAAAATGAAGAAAAAATTACCCCCAGGGCAGGAATGGGAAGCACCCCGGGGCTGGCTGGGCTCCTTGGCTTTGTATATTCCTGGGACTCTCCTGGCTGGGGCCTCCAGGCGATGAGTTCCTCACTTCACAGTTTTGGGAGCACATGTCATGGTTGAGGTTCATTAATCTCCCCCTGCCAGCGTCCTTGATGAGTGATTTTAATTTTGCTGCCTCTCGGGTTACCCTGAGCCGTGAGGAGGTTTAAAAACATCCCCGGGTTGGGGCGTTTTGACTTTCCCGTTTAGGATCGAAGTGCAACCTCTCTGAGGGTGGATCCTACTCCTTCACTCTGCAGCTGTGATGGCAACATGGGGAGGTCTCAGATCCCTGAGAATGAATTTTTGCACAGGAGCAGCCTTGGAGGAGACTTAAAGGTCACAACTGATGGAATTCTGCCCCGTTTGCCACTGCTGATGGCTCTGAACACCCTGTTCGGAGTAAGGAAAGGGCTCTGACACACGAGAAGCAGCAGCATCCTCTAAAAACACATCAGAGCCAGCCCTGTCCCAGAAAACTTCATCCTTGTCCTGCATCCCCTTGAATTCCAAGCACACAGGAATCCCTGTAGGGCCACAAGCACATACAAAAAACCAGGAGCTGTTTCTCTCTCCTCCCTCTGCACAAGCATGCCCGTTTCCCTAGGAAAATCCCTCTCTTTGGCTTTCTTCAGCCTCGCAGCCTTTAGGGGTCACTCCTAGCAAGATTTCCATCATTTATTTCCCTGCAGCCTCACGAGGTGGAAATGTCCTGGAAGAGCCAGCAGTGGCATCAGGACTCCTTGTGTCTTGTGCTGAGTATTCCCAGTTTCCTGTGGCTTTACCTGGGCATGATCCTTCCCTTCTTTTCTTTCCCTCTTTCCTTTCTTCTCCTGAGGAAGATGGAAGCTGCATCCTCCCCGGCTCCAGAAGGTGAAGGATTAACAACCCATAGCATTTAATGCTGGTGTAATTTTGGGATGAAAAATCTGGCAGTGCTGCTCTAAGGACATCCCAAATTCCATCTTCGTGCTGTGCAGCTTGAGATGGGCTCAGTAAAGAGGGATGAACTGGCTGGGAATGGGAATAACAGCAGGGATCATGCACCTTTCCTAACATGATATGAGGGCAGGGATTTTTCTGCTTTATCCCCTCTGTCGCTGTCATTTGCTACAGCCAGAGTGATGATTCCAACAGCGGGAGACAACGTTCCTGGGCAGTGGAATTTGATCACCTGCTCTTTTCCACTGGGCCCAGGCCAGAACATTCTATCTATCTCCAGGAATCTGGGATGAGGGTTCTGCTCTGAACAGCCTTATCTGCTTGAAGATATCCCTGATCTTGCAGGGGGACCAAGTTGTTCCAAGCCCCATCCAACATGGCCTTGGACACTTCCACAGGTGCATCAGCCACAGCTTCTCTGGGAATTCTATTTCAGAACCTCACCACTCTCACAGGGAAGAATTTCCTCCCAATATCTCATCTATCCCTGCCCCCTGGCAGTGGGAAGACATTCCCCCTTGTGCTGTCACTCCAGGCCCTCATCTGAAGTCCTTCTCCAGCTCATCTGGAGCCTCTTTGGGCACTTTAGGGTCTTTTCTTCTCCAGGTGAGTATTCCCATCCTCCCAGCCTGTCTCCAGAGCATTCTCTATTCCTGCACATCCTCCCCCTCTAATCAGAAAGAAAGAAAGAAAAAAACCAGGAAGTTTTGAGGAATGATTAATGGAGAAAATTATGATTAGTGGGAAAAACCCCCATAACCCTCAGGGAGTGGTTATCACCCTTGGAAAAGCAGTTCCCATCCTGGGAAGGCAACATTCCCAGAGGCACAGCACTCAAAACAGCCAGAGATCTCCCTCCAGCTCCCAAACTTCTGGCTCCAGTGATGCCAAAGGGGTTGTCAGGCACAGAGGGATGGCAGGAGAGGAAGAGGATGCAAAGCCAGACTTTGCCTTGGAATCCCTATTGACAGGATTTCCTGGACAGCCCAAAACCCCAAATTAAGGGAATTGTTCAATAATGAGAAATAGACAATTAAACTCGACAAAGTGTCAGAGCCAGACACTTCCAGCAGCAGCCAGAGGCTGGCTCAGGATCCCTACTTGCTCCCAGAGGAGAAGTGGCTCTGGAACAGGGAAAGGTCAGGAAAACTGGTGCTGGTAACAGTTTGCCAAGGATAATTTGGGCTGCCCCAGGCCCTGAAAGTGAGACAGTGGCTCCTGGCAGAGCTCCAGGCCGGGCACAACAGCGCTGGAGTGCAAAGATTCTGGCAGGAGGGGTATCCAAGGGCTGTCCATGCATCCTTGATGTTGGATACAGGATGATGTTGCCATGCATGTGCAGGAAGGGTGAGATGGGAGATGCAACAGCCTGGAAAAGGGACAGGCAGCATTTAAAACACCACTGCCACATCACTGGAAGTGTCCAAGGCCAGGTTGTATGGGGTTTGGAACAACCTGGTCTAGTGGAAGGTGTCCCTGCCCATGGCAGGAGGGTGGAACTTCAGGATTTGGAAGTCCCTTCCAACCCAAATCATTCCATAATGATTATAGGGAAAGCAGGGAGATGGAGGGACGTGGTGAGGTCTGATTTGCTCTTAGCGTTGCAGTGTCCCTGAGTGCCACTCAGATGAACAATTGTCCTGATCCCACAACCCTGCCTATGTTGCTGAATGGCCCAACCAGGTGGAATTTCACCGATCCCAGCCCTACCTGTCCCTCCTTAGCTCTGTGCTGGGCCCTCTGGCTGCGCTCCTTTGGAGCCTGATAGATTCTGTCCCCCTGGCTGAGCAGGGATCCGTGGCCAGAGCCTCGCGCTCCCCCGGGCCAGGTCCCGGCGGTGTAAGCGGATCCCTGCAGCTCAGGGCTTGTTATGTTTCCCAGCACAGTCTGTGCTGGTTAATTTGGACCTCCAGGAATTTGGAGATGCTCCTTCCAGCAGGGAGGCCCCTGGGTAAGACATGGCATCTTCTCTCCATGACGTAAACCCTTCCCGGGCCAAATAGCTGCGTGCTCCAGCACGGATCACGGAATCACTTAAGCTGGAAAACTCCTTTAAGACCATCACGTTTCCTGCTGTAAAACTGCACCTTGAAACCTTCACCCTTCTCCACCCTGGGGATGTAAAGTTTCATTATGGAAGTGCAGGGAATAGTGGGAATAATGCTAGTGCCTCGCGGTTGGGGTGATTCCTTTGGGATAACTCCGTGCTCTGGTGGATCTCCCTCTGCAGGACCACGGGTAACCCTGGGGGAAGCCCATGGGTGGGGGCTGAGGTCCCGGCAGGAGGTGGGGATGCATCAGGTGTCAGCCCTGGGTGCCAGCCAAGGTGTCTTCTAACAGCACCCCGGGGACCTGGCGCTGCCCTCGGGGCGAGGGAGCCAAGCAGTCCCAGGGTGAGGCGCCCTCGGGAGGGGAGGAGCAGCTGGGGGACAGGCAGGGGACATTTGAGAACCAGCTCCCTGCATCCCAGGGGGCCCTGGCCGAGATGCAGCTGCCAAGCAGGTCGGGAAGGATAGACACGTCCCCTCTCCAGCACTGGGAAAGGACCAAAAGGGTTTTTGGATGGCTTGGATCAATGTGCAGGGATCTGGAGTGTGGTTTGGAGCAGCTTTCCCCCTGAGGTCAGGCACATGTTAGGTTTGGAGCCTGGGTTTCCCTGCAAAATGCCACAAATTTCACCACAAATCCTGTCTGGGATCCTCTCCTGTTCTTTGCAATTCCCTGAAAATAAGGCCCAAATGTTCCTCCTTCTGCTGTTTTCTTCTCCCACCATCCCTGACTTGCTTGTGTTCAACAGGGTCCACCTGAAGTACTGACGTTTCTCTGCCAAGGCCTTTCTTGTCGCTCCAAAGTTTTTTATCCTCATCCCATTTCCTGTTTTTCTCCCTGTCTGTATTCCTGAAATGGTCCCTCCTGCATGACATACATCCAAAGTTTCTGTAGAATCATAATAATGGAATTGTTTGGGTTGGAAGGGACCTTTAAAGTTCATGTAATTCCAAACGCCAAACCCTCTTAGCTTCAATTAAATTGTTCAAGAAATCATGGAATGGTTTGGGTTGGAAGGGACCTTAAAAATCATTTTGTTCCATCCCTCTGGCATGTCCCCTTGCAGGGACACCTTCCACTATCCCAGGTTGCTCCAAGTCCTGTCCAGCCTGGCATTGGACACTTTCAGGGATCCAGGGCAGCCACAGCTTCTCTGGGCAACCTGTGCCCATGCTTCACCACCCTCACATGGAGGGTTTTTCCTGATATCCAATCTAAACTTACTTTCTGACAGTATTAAACCATTCTCTCTTTTTCTCTCATTCCAGGCCCTGGTAAACTGTTCATTTCTGTCTTTTTGTAGATCCCTTCAGGTACTGGAAAACTGCAATTAGGTCACCCCAAAATCTCCTCATTTCCTTGTTTTATGATCATCCAGACCCT
Source organism: Melospiza georgiana (assembly GCF_028018845.1). Classification (NCBI taxonomy): domain Eukaryota; kingdom Metazoa; phylum Chordata; class Aves; order Passeriformes; family Passerellidae; genus Melospiza; species Melospiza georgiana. The sequence goes on along the minus strand of NC_080430.1, from coordinate 153,399,944 downwards.
CCCATTCAAGATTTCATCAGGGTTAAACCAAGCATCGAATGAATCACTCCTGGCTCCTTCTGCAGGAGCATACCCATCATCCCATCCTCAGACTGGAATTCTGTGGAGGCTGTTAATTGTAGCTGCTATTCCCTCTGGAATAATGACTTTTCCCTGTCCCCTCAGCGGTCCTTTGTGTTTCCACATCACCCTCCAGCCCAGCAGCATCTCTCTCCAGCAGGGAAGTTTAAAATCCAGGTCTCCTGAAGGAAGTGGAATCGCAAGGGTCATTTTCGCCTCTGCAGATGCTAAATCGTGCTCTGCTGACTGCTGGAAAACCTTTCCCTCCCCCTCCCAATCCATGCAGAAGTTTTGCAACAGCAGCAAATCCCTTGATAACCCGCCTGTGCTGGAAGCAAAGCCCTCCCCAACTCAGCGCACCAAGAAGTGCAGAACATCAGCTTCCCTCATATCCCTCTGTTTCCCTCTTTTCCTTGGGAGCTCCAGGCAAGGGACAGACATCTGAGCCGGGCTCTTTCTTCAGGTCCTAATTCAGGGCCCTTTGCAAAAGGATTAGTTTCTGTTTGAAGGGGTTTTTTTCCTGCTCCGGGGTAGTATCCAGGCAGGAGAAGCCAGCTAAGGGAGAGAGGAGCCTCACAGAGTCCATTTCTGCTCCCTTTTCCCTGTCAAACTGGCAGCCTGGGATGGATCAGCGGGACCAGGATGCTGGACCCAAGATGTTCTCTCTACTCTTCTCTGAGGGTTGATTGATTTGGGGCAGGTGAGAAGAAAAGTGGGGACTCAACATATCTCTACCTCATCCACTTCCAGCTGACTTCCAGGCCCCTCCACACACTCTCACCCTTCATTTTTCCCTGGATGGGACTAATCCATCCCTGCTGTTGCTTTTCTATTCCCAGCCCCTATCAACAGTTCCCTGACCTGGGTGCCAAGTGCATGGTCCAGCCCATTTTGGTGCTGCCAAACTGCCTTGCATCCCAAATCCCAGTGGCTCCATCCACGTGGCCTCTTGGGACAGCTCCAAAATCCCTTTTGGGAACAGCCCCATCCAGCAGTGGTGCCAGAGATTTTATCCATAGTCCCAGCTGCCCAAGCATCTTCCATGCTTTGCAAGCCAGGCTTCTCACTTTTTCCAGCAGAGAGAGATCTCAATGTTCTTGGGCACAGCACATGGTCTCATGTTGGATCTCCATAGATCTCCATCCACAAGATTAAATCCAGTCGTGAATCCATAAGTTGATCCATGAATCTGTAAGCTGATCCATGGCTTGTTTTCCCTCATTGTTTGCTTCTGGTGGAAACTCCTGGCTCGAAGCCTTACATCCAGACCTTGGGCTAGTTTAGGATAAAGGATTGCAATTCCAAGGATAGGCCTGTGGACATAAATTTGCTGTGAGAAAATCCACTTCCATATATTCCAGAGGCATCTTCATCTGGGCTCTCATGTTCAGTGCATGGACCGTTCTTATCTAAAGGAAAGTCCTGCAGAAGGGTTTGATGGAGACTGGGATCATCATCCCAGTCTGAGCTTGAAGAAGCAGGAGAGAGAGACACAATTCCATGGATTCCACAGTGGAGTGTTGTTTGTGCTTTCCTGCTGTTTTGTCCCAGCTCCTCTGTCCTTCCATATTGTCCCAACAATTTCAAGCATTCCCAATCCCAAGGAGTCCTCTGGCCTTGAGACTTGTGAATTCCTGGTTGGACTCAGTGTTCCTAGAGGTCTTTTCCAGCCAAAAGGATTCTGTGATTTCCATGGTGATTCCTATTTTTTCTCCTTTGTTCTTCCCAGGTTTTTAGTACGGGTGGGAAGCAATTGTTACAATCCCAAAGCTTCTCCAGGGCCACCACCAGCCATGTCTCCATCCTCCCACATTCACACCCTGAATCCATAGCACAAAATCACAGAATCTCCTGAACTGGGAGTGTCCCACAAGGATCACTGAGTCCAACTCCTGGCCTTGCACAGGAAAACCCCAACAATCCATGTCCAACTCCATTATAATCTGAATTACTGGAAGTTTCTGAACTGACTAGAAGATTCTACCTTTGGCCAAAACTGCTTTAAACCCTCAGCTCTAAATCCCTGTGGCCCCACAACAACTGAGCGGCTCCATCATCAGGTGAATGTTTTCCCATTTCCATCCTGCCCAAAGGGAAGAAACCTCCAGCTTTTATCTTTGAACAAACCTTCCAACACCCTGTGGAATTTCCTCTCCTCCCTCCACAGCTTGTGCCTGGCTCTTCCTTCTCTCCAGCTGAGCCGAGTGCAGACCTGGGTCAAGTGTAATCATTTTTATAGAGCTGGGGATCAATAACTGCTGGAGAGAAATGCTGTGTGTCAGTCCCCTCGGATCCTGGAAAACCAAAGGAGCACTACATGGAAGAGCACTTACTGTATTACTGCTGCAGGGGGATGGAGCTCTGTGCCAGAGGCTTGGCAGGGCTTTGGAAGTTCTGGAGGGATTCATGCCCAGCTTCTCTGGGAAGAGGGAGAACATCCCTATCCTGCACAGCCCTTCCTTCTTCCCATCTTTCCCAAGGAACATCCCTGTTTTACAAACACCAGCTGCAAGAACACCTGGGAATCAGTGGCTTTATCGCAAGCTGATGGATAAAGCTAGGAAAGCATGGATACACATAGATTTAACACCATTCTGCCCCGAAACTTCACTTTGGGAATTTTTTTTAACTGGTTTATGCTTTTTATTTCCTGTTTGGGTCTGCTCTGTTGCTATGGGCTTCTGGAAAAGCTGGAATTTCCAGGGATAAACACCTAGATCCAATCCCTGCAAAACCCTTTGGGACAAGGTGTTGGACAAATGTCAACAGAAAAACTCTGGGAATAATCTAAGCTGGCGAAAAATTCTCCTGGGATGGAACCAAACTTAATTTGGGTAATTGGGGGCTTGAAGAGCAGGAAGTGGGGATGAGATGGAAGTGCCATCAGGGGACGATTGTCCCTTTCCTCTCACATGACACTTCCTTGGTGCACCACGGGTGATCTGGGGGATGTTAAGGACATGTGGGATTTGTCCAAGCATTTCCAGAGCCTTGCCACCTGTGTCTGTTACCTCCCTCTCTTTTTGCCATCTCTGTCCCCTCTGTAGTTATTCCAGTGGAGTTGGGCTCAGGAGATCACTGAGGGAGATTTCCAAGAGATTCCTGCTCTGCACGGAGAGGAAGAGCTCTTATTCCTTTCCCCACCACATTCATGGATGTGCTCTCCAGACTATCCTGAGGATGAATCCAGCTTTAGCCCTTCATGGCCTGGTCCAGCTTAATTTGGGAAATGAAAATTGATGCTTGGCTTGGTGAGATGCAGCATCATCAACTCAGTGTAGGAATCCAAGGAATGAGCAATTAGTCATGGACAGGACTGTCACCCATCCCTGGGTACCTTCCTCTCTCTTCCTGGTTTTCCATGGCAGTGGTTTGGTGTCCCTGCAGTGGGAGTGGAGGAACTGGAGAAGCAGAAATAATGTCCAGATATATTGAGTCTCTTTGGATTAGAATTAGGGTTTGCACAAGAGGAATTTTATAGGACCATCCTTTGGAAATCGAAATTCTTCTCCATTCCAAGAGAGATCAGTTCCTAAGCTTTGTCTGCCCCTATCCTGTTGCTCCACACATCAGAACAGGGATAGAGTCCTAAAATCACGGAATACTTTGCGTAACAAAGGAACTTTAAAGGCCATCTGCAAGAAGCAAGGAGACCTTCAACCAGATCAGGTCGCTCAGAGCCCCGTCCAACCTGACTCTGAATTTTTCCAGGGGTGGAATTTTTCCAGGTGTCCACCCCCTTGGAATTGTTCCGGTGTTTTTCCACCCTTTCCAAGCAGGAAAGCTTTAGGAAACCTTAATGTTTCAGGTCTGTCTGAGAACTGAAATACACTGACTGGGGTTGGAGTGGGGTTGGGAACCCATTGATCCTGTCTCCATTTCTGGAGAGTTTTTCCATTCACCCATCTATACATCCATCAAACCATCTCCAATCCATCCTGTCGGTGCTGCACAGGAAGTTTTGACAGGCGGAGACGGGAATGTGCCAGGTCATCACTTCTGTTACTGCTGCAAATGAATTTTATGGATGGTTATTTACATCTGACTTTATGACCCACCACTTTCTACTAAGGAAAGACATTTTAATCCATAGGAAAAATCTCTAGGGCCATGGTTTTATCAGACAGAAGAAATCTGATCAGAGCAGATCTTCAAGCCTGGAGTTCCACGGGTCCTGTTTCCTTCCAACAACACCATGCAGTGATTTTGGAGGAATTTCCGTGCAGATTCCTTGTGCCAGAGGTTTAACTCCATTAACATGCTTGAATCATAACTGGGAATGTGCCTCCTCTCCCTCTTTGCCCCCACAAGATCCTTTTAGGACACCTGAACCTTGTACCTGTTCTGACTGAGGCTGGTGTCAGCCATGGATTCATGCCCATGGGATATTTTGACCACGGGATATTTTGCCAGTGAAATCTCCCTCCCCACTTCACCTTCTTCTGCTGGATTGCCAGGTTCAGGTGGGATCTGTTCCTCCACCTGTCTCCCTAATCTCCCCTTTCCATCTGGATGGGGCTTTCTGAGTCTGAATCCATCTCCTAAGCACAGGTTGGGTTTCTCCTGCTTGTTCCTCATTTGGTCCTGATTCCCTCATCCCTAGTGCCAATGAACTCCGTATTCCATCTCATCCTTACCTGAGAGAGTTTGGTTCTTCCATGATGAACAAAACAGATTAAACTTTATCACCTTCCCTTCTCCTCCTCCTGGCTGGAGCTCAGCTAATGGTCATCCAAGTCCTGGCCCCAATCCTGATGGATTCTGGTTGTCCAGAGGAGACCCAGGCTGTGTCCAGGATCCAAACCAGGCTCTGGAGTGGGAGATGCTGTCCCAGGTCATCCTGCCCACACAGCTGTCCCCTCACCTGATGACCCCAAACCACAGTGGCACTGAGCAGCTCACACCATCCAGCTGTGCTGCTTCAGCATCTCCTCAGCCACGGTGAGGCACATCTGGGTGCTGCGTCCAGTTCTGGGCTCCTCAGGTCAGGAGGGACATGGAGCTCCAGGTGGAGGACAACGAAGATGATGAAGGGACTGCAGCATCCCTGATAAGGAAAGGCTGAGGGAGCTGGGGCTGTTCAGCCTCTAGAGGAGACACAGCTGAGAGGGGACCTCATCCCTGTCTGTCTCTGTGTGCAGGGAGGGCTCTGAGAGGGCCCAGGCTCTGCTCTGAGGTCCCAGCAATGGCACAAGAGGAACAGGCAGGGACTGATCCCAGGAAATTTCACCTGGACATGAGGCAGAACTTCTTCCCTGTGCAGTGACCAAGCCCTGAACAGAGACAAGAGAGGGTAGGAGTCTCCCTCATTTGAGATATTCCAGAGCCCTCTGGACACAATCCTTGTGCTGGGTGCTCTAGGATGACCCTGCTGGAGATGAGGGGTGAGACCAGATGATTCCACTGTGGTCCCTTAAAGCCTGACCCATTCCATGATTCTGTGATTGGACATCAATTCCAACATCTGGCATGAGACAGCAGTGACATGGCCACACCACAGGCAGCTTTGGAGCTGGTGGGGGAGATCCTGACCAGGCTGGGACAGCAATATCCAAACCCACAAACTGCTCTTCAGGCGCTGGAAGCAGCAGGAAGCTGGGCACGGCCTCTCCCCCTCGCAGCCTGCAGTTAAATATTGACAAGGGAGGGCTGTTTTTAAGGGATGACTGATTTTATGAGCAATCATTAAGGAACGTGGGGATGCCACGAGCTCATCCAATATCCTGTCTCTGAGAGCATCCCCTCCCAGCTGCCTGGGAGGAAGGAGTCAGCCCCTGTAATGGACACTTATCCAATAATTTGCCAAAGGGGGCAGTTTCTCGCTAACCTCAAGTGGTTTCTGTTTGGCGTGTGGCCTGAAACACAACCCTGACATCCCTCATAAATATTTATCCCAGCTGCCGGAGCAGTGGAGGAGATGTTTGACCACATCCAGCCTTTGTGGGAGTTTTCTAAGCACTTGTTTCAGAGAGCCCCCCCTGTGCTCAGGGCAAAGGGCAGCTCCTGAGTCAGCTCCAATCTCCTGCCAGGGAAGCCTCCCGGGAGGAAATGAACCTGGGAATGTGTTGGGGTGCAGTGGATCCTCTGGATTTGAATATTAAGCAGGATCACAGCATGGAATATTCACTCACTCTGTCCCTAATTGTCAGCATAGGGTTTGACACGTTTTCTACCTGGCTGCTCCAGACCCTGGTGGCTTGAGGACACAGGGGCTGGCAGAGACCAGGGTGATCTCTCCACCATGCCACCCTCCAGGGCTCCACCTGTGTGTCTCCAGGGATCAGGATGGGGATTGCCCACCAGGACCGGGAGGCCAGGGAGTGGGGATGAGGCTGGGGCTCCAAAGACCCTGTTTTTCCTGTGTTAGGGGTTCTTTCGGCAAGGTGTGGGAACACCCTGGGCTCCATGGCAATGCTCTGTCCTGCCCCAGACCCTGCTGTGTTTTGTAACATCCAGGCTGAAAGACTTGGGACAATCCTTGCATTCCCATCTGCTGACACTTTTTGGGAATATTGCCTTGGTTTCTGCTCCCTGTTTTCCTCCCTGGGATGCTCTGAACCCCCTCTCAAGGGACACATATTAGGGAGCCACAGCAGAGCCCCAGGGGGACCCTGCATATATGCCAGCCTTGCCCATGTCCAGAACTGGAGCCTCTTCCCTCCTGATTTTGGACACATCCAGGCTCATTTGAGATGTGGGGGCGCAAGGGTTAAGCCCTTGTCCTTTAGGAGCAATGAATTTATCTCATCACTCACTCCGGGTCCTCCACCCCCGGAGCAGCATCCAAGGAAAGCCTCCCTCCCCCAGTTCCTGGGGGCAGCCAAGCCTGAAGCCCCTCTCGCTTCCCACCAGCGGGAACACTGTTATTCTGCACCGAGGCAATTACCGCCACCTAATTAAAACCGAGGCGCGTGCCATCCCTCAATGACACGGCGGGTGGAGGTGGCAGGGTGCAGGGAAGGCGGGGAGCAGGGAAAGCGGATGCTCTGCCTTATTCCCCCCTTTTTTTTCCAGACCTCCCTCGCTACTCCCCTGTGGGACTTTGCTCCCCAGGAAGCTCAGAAAGGTGGGGAGGAGGGAGGGGGAATGGGAGGAGGGACAGAAAATAAATGGATGCTCTGTGGGGGGCTTTGTCCCATCCTCTCCTCCCACCCCTCCCCTCCAACCTTTTACACTGCCACTCAGCTCCAGAGGCTCTTGATTGACTTTAAATGTAATTAAATCGCAGGCACGCCGAGGATAATTCAGGGAGGTTTCATTGCCCGTCGGAGAGAGCGAGGCAGCGCAGACAGAAGGGTGTTAATAATGCACTTTTTATTGCCGAGCAGTTGGAAGAGGTTCAGGGAATTTGTGGAGAGGGAGGAGCCTTGGACCGGGCAGGGGAATTTGGATCGGGATGGGCGAGTCTGGGATTTTTGAATTCGATCCCAAAAGTCCTCAGAGGGATGGGGGAATGCCCCGTGGTCAGTCAGCTGGGGCTTCCCTGCCACATTATCCCATGGGAGGGCTGCACCTTTGGATCAATCCCCAAGGGATGTGAAGGTTGTCCCAGGCAATTAGTGCCAGGAAAAGAGGAAACAGCTCTGCCAGGGGAGCTTCAGGCTGGACATCAGGAAGAAATTCTTCATGGGAAGGGTTGTCAGGCATTGGATTGGGCTGCCCAGGGTGGTGGTGGAGTCACCACCCCTGGATGCGTTCAAGGAATGAGTGGATGTGGCAGGGGATCTCTCACAGGTTGGACTGGAAGATCTTGGAGGTGTTTTCCAAGATTCTGTGAGAATTCTCTGAGAAAAGAGTGAATTCATCTTGCACAGTCAGGAATGCCCAACTCAGGATGAGAACTCCTGTTTTGTTCATAGCATCTTGTGGATCCTTGCTGTGTCCCACCACATGGGGGGACAACTCTGCCTCAGATCCTCTGGGTATACCCAGATTTTCTGAACTCTAAATTGGGTGATTTTTCCCAAACTGGTCTTTCAGCTGATGCTGATTTTTCCCACTTGTCTATTTTATTTCTGTCTCTTTTTCTTTATTCCCCCAGAAATCACTTCTGCTGCTTCCTCTGGAAGATAAACTGAGCAAATACATCCCCTGAGAATAAGTTCTTTCATGAGTTTAGCTGGGCTTCAGGCTGCCCCAAATCCAGGTCTGACAGCTCCATGCTTGGCTCAATCCAGAGAATATCTGGAGAACTCCTGCATGGCAAGGGAGGACCCAGGGGTTCACTTGGTGTGAACCTGGTGGCACATCCAAAATTCTGGCTGGAGAAACAAGAAGAGCAATCTGGATTTCATCAATATGGAAAAATTCCCGACAGAAGTGAAGTAGGTTGAAGGTGACTTCGAGGTTCATAAGTGTTGGAGGCTTTGCTGTCACTGCCTTGTTTGGGAATGATGTTGGTTGCAAAGAAGGGTCCAATGGTGCTGTGGCACCCTCCTGTCTCTTACTGGTTTTACACAATCCTAGGTGAGTCTTACTAAGCTATGCTTAAGTCTGAGTCTGGTGGGACCTGAGGAATGTGTTGTTGGTCCACACTGGTAGACTCTGACAATTGCATGAGACAGAACTTCCTCTTCCACTTAATTTTTGTCATTTGTCACATCAGGCCACTCTGCCTCAGTTTGAGACTCAGAGGTGAAAACACAGGATGGGGATGAGTATTTCCTTGGAAAGAGGGCATGGCTGAAAGGTTTGGGGGTAGAGGAGGTTGGGCTTTCATCAAGGAGGCATCTCAAGTAGCATTTCTTTTGGTGGAAGCTGTTTCAGGGGCTGTTTCCAGAAGAAGGAACATTTCACAGTTTGTTGAGTGAGAAGCAGAAGTTGCCTGAAAGGGGGATCTCTGACCCCTTGCAGAATCAGAATTGTCCTTCAGAGGGGGCCCACAGGGTGTTGAGACCCAACCAGTCCATCTCCTCTCACCTGCTGGTTGGTCCTCTTCCTAAATTCCCATGTTTGGAGGCCTGACTGGGCCAATGTGGCACCTTGCATGGTGCTTCGCTGTTTGCTACAGTAAAATCCCCTCTCCACTGGTGTCTTAATTTGGAAGAAGATCCTTAGACCAACCCAGAGCAATCAGCTGAACTCCCTCAAGAGTCATTACCCCTTGATGCTCTTGGTATTTTGTTCCTCTGGCCACCATGGGGACCACCCACAGCTCATGGAGCAGAAGATGCAAGCTGCAGATCCCATCTTCTCCCAAGTCCCAGAGAGCTGGTCAAAGGCTCCAGGAAATGGAATTCCAGGTGTGGAGTGGGTCCCCATGCCTGGTTAGGCCAGGCAGAGCCCGCTGGAGCATCTGATGGGGTGGAGAGGGGGTGGGGAGCGGATTAAAATTCTCGTTTCTTCACGCTGGGTGAGAACGCTACAGTGGATTAGGCCGGGAGCTGCTCCTGGCTGCGGTGCTGTGCTGAATTAGCAACATGTTTGAATGAGATAAAAGGGGCAGCTTTACCCCAGCGCCCTCGTTCCGTTAATCCCACTACAGCTGTGAAATGAAGAGCAGCAGATCGGCTTTACTCCCTTCCCTGACTATTTCCTACCCTTGAGACCGAGGCAGCTCCGCACAGATTTACCAAACCTGGCCCCGCAGGCGGCTTCCTGCTCCGGCTGGATGCTTCCTTTGCTGTGCCGGGCCCTATCCCAGGACTTGTTGTGATGGGAGACTCTTGAAAAATGGGGTTGGTTGGGGTTGGACTTTTGGAGAGTGGGGTTGGTTGCCCTGGGAGGGGTTCGACCAGCTCACCAAGCTTTACAAGATTCCGCGTTGCTGTGGTGTGTTGCCACAGATGTGCTGGAGGAGGGAAAACTCATCCCTGTTGCAGCAGGTCACCTCAGCAGCATGGAACAGGTAGGGTTTTCTCCTGCTTTTCCCTGGGAATCTGTCAGGCAACTAAATGGAGGATGCTCTTTGGTCCTGCAGCTGGGGCTGTGCCCACCCAACCTCCAGTTCACTGATGACACTTTACCCTGTGGTAGCACAGCTTGCTAGTTCATGGATGTCCCAGTCTGGGACTGGTCACATCTCCAGGGACATGGACAACATCTCCTGGTGCTGGAGGTGATCCCACCAGTGCACCTTCATCTTTCAAGTGGGTCCCAGTGTGGTTCCAACACCTTATTCACACAAGGATGTTGCAGTGTTGGGATAACTTGGCACCACGAGTCCCATCTCCTCTCATGCAAAGCGAAGTTTGTAGAGGGAGATGAGAGAAGGAGACTGTAAATAGCCAGGTAAAGATCTGAGAGGACTTTAAAAATAATCTTAACAATGTTTAAAAAGGATCTTGGAGGTCTTTTCCAAACTCAACAATTTGGAGGTGATAGAACTTGGAGGAAAGGGTTGCAACCAATGTTTGGGTCTGTTGACCTACTCCTGAAATGTGTTATCTCTTTCTTATCAGTGAGCCAGGAGTCACAATAGCTGGATATCACTTCCCTGGAGCTGGAGAGCTCAGATGTGTCCTTGTCCCAGTCACTTAAAGGCTGGAATTCATCCCTTCTGTTCTGGGAGCTGTCACAGAGGTGTAGCCATTGGAATGGTGCTTTTATGCTCTTGCACATCCAGGAGTTTAAATCTGGGCCATCCACAAAGCTGGGGGAATAAATTGTCCACTTGGATGGAGTTTTCTGCCTTAGGAAGAGTGGAAAAATTCCCTCGGCTCCATTAACTGGATCAGCTTGTTGTGAAGCCATGGGAAAGAGGAGTCTCCACTGCACACAGCCTGTTTAATCCCATCAAAACACCTTTTATCCACATCTCCATAACATGGGTAGGAAAACAAACCTGCTGTAGGATCGGATCCATCTGTTTGCACAGGAGTCACAAAGATTTGGAAGATGGATGAAGTTTGGTGTGGTTTTCCTCAAAAAATCTGTTTGTGTGGATGCAGAACTAGTTCAGCTGGAAATGGTTCTTCCAGAGGAAGGTTCAAGAGAGTACACAAGGAATCTCATGAAGTTTCATCCTTACTCCTGGCAAAGAGAGTAAGGATGAGAGACCTGACCTTTCATGAATTATTCCTCTTCTGCAATAACTTCAAAATCCAAAGGTTTCTCTGTTCCATGTTTTCAACTCTGGAAGAACCCCACTGTCTTTCCCTTCATGGCTTTGTGTCTGTTGATCACTGTTTAGAAGGTCAATCACAACAACAGGGATTCCATCCCCATCTCTGCTTAAATCTTGGCATTTCCCAACAGGATAATTGTGCAGAGAGAATTAATTCAGGCGATCTGAACATTCAGGACTTTTCTCCTTCTGTGGGGGACACTTGAGCTTCTTAACCACCAAACCAGCAAATCCGACGTGTGAAATGAAAATTGATCTTCTCAATCTCCAAAACTCAATTCTCACCTGGGAAGTGGGAGTTGAGCTTTCTAACCTTCAAAACAGCAATTCCCACCTGTGAAGGTTGAGGTTGAGCATCCCAGAATCCAAGAGTACACAAACCAATCACCTTTTCTGACCCGGAGGTGGAATTAGTTGATGTTTTCCTTAAGTTGTGGCCTAATTTCAGCATGATGAGCACCAAAATGTTTCTGTGATGAGGAACTCTGATCCCACCTTCTCCAGGCATGGCTGATCCCAGATGGAGCCATTGAAAAGCCTCCTCACAGCAAAGTGAGGATGATAAGGGTGATGTGGCCCCGATCTGGGTTTGCATTTTGGGTTGGATTCATAGAATCATGGAATCACTGAGCCTGGAAAAGCCCTGCAAGATCATCAAATCCAACCTTTGACTGAATACCACCACATCAAACAGATTTCAACTCCCTTAAAATTATTTTGGTGCTGAGTTTAAAGCTGAAGGTGACACTGGATCCCTTGGGATGAAAGGATGGTGCTGTGAGGGTGTCCTGAGCAGAGACCTTGCACAATGATCCCAGCTCATCATCCACTGCCTGGATAATCAGACATCAGACTGAATTTCCACTTCCATCCCAAAAGATGAAGCCTGTTTGTGTGTGATCACCTGCAGTTCCCCTCTGCATCCCACATTCCTGGGAGAGGTGGAATCCTTCACATCCTCCATTTCAAAGACGTCTCTATTAACAGGACAATGGGAGAATAAGCACTTTCCTTTATTCATTTCCCCGCTGTCTGATAAAATCATATTGATGATAATTTTCCTTTAATGGACCATTTGCAGTAATTATGATGCAGAGGGTGAGTAATTGGAGCTGACGCCCGATGCCTCCTATGGAACTCGGCAAACTTAATTCACTCCATTGTCTGGGAGAAAGGGAGAGAGAGGAGGGAGACAGGGCGGAGAGGCCAATCCCACAGGCCCCTCTCCCCTCCCGAATGGTCAGCAGAGCAAATTATTGCTTCTTCTGCCTCTGTAGGATTTGCTCCAGTGAATCAATTTGTGCCTTTCCCTTTTCTTCCCTTTTCCACCAGTTCCCAAATTGGCATTCTCTGTCCTGATGTCTCCATGCTCCCGGTTTTCAAGCTCCAGAATAATTTCTTCTGCGTTGTCTGTTATGTGCTTTTCCCCATCACTTACCAGCACATTCTTCTCTTAGATGTGTCCTGGAATAACAGAATTATTTAAGGTCGAAAAGCCCTCCAGGATCACTGAGTCCAACCATTCCTCAGCACAGTCAAGGCCACCACTAAACGGTGTCCCCAAGTGCCACATCCACATGGCTTTTAAATCCCTGCAGAGATGGTGTCCAGCCTGTGCCAGGGCTGGAGAGCCTTTCAGTGAGGAATTTTTCCCTAATATCCAACCTAAACCTGCAATGGCACAGCTTGAGGCCATTTCCTGTCGTCCTGTCCCTTGCTCCTTGGGAGCAGATCCCAACCTCCCCCTGGCTCCACCCTCTTTACAGGGAATTTCAGAGAGTCAGAAGGTCCTTCCTGAGCCTCTTTTTCTCTGTGCTTTTTCTCCCAGGTCCCACAGCTGCTCCTCATCAGATTTGTGCTGCAGACCTTTGTATTCCTTTAAAAAAATCAAATATCCTTGGGATAGACCCATATGCAGACTCCCTGCAGCATTATACCATCCTGAATGTCATTCCCTCTGGGTCCTTCTCTGCAGGCAAGGGGAATGAGCCCCTGGAAAATGAACCTCTTTTCCACCTTGGTGGAAAAATAAGTTTCCCTGCTGTGGTCCAGTTCTGGATTCCATGGGAAAGCTCTGGCAGTGGCCAGAACAAGGAACTGTGCTCCAGGGAAAAATAAGGCTTGGAATTATCTGATTATCTGTGAGTAGAAAACATCCTTGACTGGGAGAAGGGAATTGGGAAACATTCAATCCTAGGTTTGAAGATGTTGGTCTAAGTCTCTTTGGAAGGGTCTTGGTTTAACCTGTCAAGGTCACACAGACACTTCCTCAATCCCCCTCAATTCAGTTGGATAGGGAGAGATTTAGGAATAAAAAAGTAAATTTGGGTAATTGAGATAAAATCTGTTTAATAGGATGGAAAAGGAAGGGAAAATAATGACAATAATCCTTGAATTCCAGAATGGTTTGAGTTGGAAGAGAACTTAAAACTAATCCAGTTCCAACCCTCCATGGACAGGGACACCTTGATCACCTGAAGGTGGAGATGGGACGAAGTTGTGGAGGGATGAACCTGGATGCTCTTGGTAGTGATGCAACCAGCCAGCCCAAATCCATGGGATCATCCAGTGGGAGGTGGGGCTACAGGGAGAGCAGGGAAATTTGGACAGGGAGAGAATCCGTGTATCTCCATAAAGCAGAACAGATATACAAACAGTTCATCAGTATTCTTGGAACTGGCTTGGGATGGAAATGAACATTTCTCTATGCATTCTGGCAGATTGACTCCTTGGAAAAAAATGATGGAGGCCAATTGAGCAATTGGCTCCCAACAATTGGTTGCAATATTTTGTTTCAGTCAGGAGTGCGCTCCAAGTTGGCTCAAAGTTTGGTCTTTTTTTTTCTAATTCAAGATGAATTTCAAGAGTTGTTCTCAGCTGCAAAATGAAAATGTCTCTTTTAATGCATTTCCTTCTATTTTTAATTTCTTGGAATCAGGAAGGCATTTTAAGCACCGAAAATTCAATGGAATTGAAATGTGGCTGAGAAATGCTTCAATACTGTTGAAACTCTTTTTTTTTTTTTTTTTTTTTTTTTTTTCGTTCTAAGAGATTTTTCAAGAGAAAACTTCTCCCCAAGGTCTGCTCTCTGGGAAATTTGGAGCGATAAATTTTGTAGTTACGAAAGACCAATGGATGTCTTTGTGGAGAAATCTGGGAGAAGAGCAGCCCTCCTCCCATCTCCTGATTTCTGCCTCAATCTCACTGAGGAATTGCCTTTGAGTTCTGCGTTTTCTCCCAGGTTTCATTTCTGGAAATTAGCTGTTAAGAGGAATGAAACTCTTGGAGTTTCTCCCGTGTGTGGATCCAACTCTCTGCCCATCCATCTCTCTCCATTTCACAGAGCTAAAGCAGCTGTTTTGTCCAGCTTTTCTTATCCATGGGAAATAAATAATGGGGAAATGAAATGTGGTGCTCTTGAAGACAGTGGTTGAGTTTTGCCTTTGTTTTTTGGGGGACGAATCCTGAAACAAGGAGTTCTGGGACTTGTAGTGGAGTCTTCATGGTTCAGAGAGTTCCTGGAAAACTGGGCATGGATTAGAACTGACAAGTGTCCTCTCCACCTGGGACAAACATCTGCCAAGCATGAATGGCTCAAGGTGGCCAGACTCAACTCTTCATCCCTGGAAGTGTTCACAGAAATGTTGGATGGGGTTTGGAGCAACCTGGGATAGTGGAAAATGTTCAAGGTCAGGTTGTTTCAAACTCCATCCAACTTGGCCTTGGACACTTCCAAGGGGTGGACCATCCCCAGTGCATCCACTCCTCATGAGAGAGGCAGCAGCTGATGTTTGCTTTGGAAACACATCAGGCTTTCCAGTCCCATGCATGGACTATGACCAGTCCCTCCCAAATCCCAGTGCTTGTTCTGTGGGAACCAGCAATATTTCCAAGGATTAATAGGAAAGCTGTTCATCAGCCCAGGAATTTAATAGGAATTTAGCCCAGTGTTAGATGCCAATTATTTTCATCTTTGGCCCTGGTGATGTTGATGGGGAAAGGTGGATCTGGACCCTGTGTATGGCTGAAATTCCCTTCAAAACTGGTTGTGTGCTGTGTTGGAATAGGATTTCTTTAGGATTAATGGCTATTCCTCCTCTTCTCCATTACTCTTTATAACTGGAAGATTCCCCTTCAGGGAAGGCTGAAGGATATAGCCTTTTCCAAGGCTCCTTTGTTGCTTCCGACAGGACTAAAGCCAGCCCTGCCTTTAGTCCAGAATAATTTTGAAACAAAATTATGGATGCCCTTTATTTTCCCAAATGGGACCAAGCCATTCACAACAAAAGGGATCATCACCTTCTCCCACGGGATGGTGGCATCAGTCCTAAAACCCTGTGGAAGTTGGCAGTGGATATCAGTAATTATGGGAAAATAAATTATAGGGATGGTACAATTTTCCCAGAGCCAAAGGCAATAAACCCAGACACGCAGAGTTAATGTGAAACTTTAAGGAAATCCAATATTTTAAGGTGGTATTTCCCAGGATCCAAAGAGCCCTTGGCCAGCCCCTCTGGAGTTCCAATCACATTTCAAATAATTGGAAATTGGGATACAATCTATGTTTGTTTTTGCAAGATGAATTGGAATATTCTCCCTCTCTACTTATTTCACTTGGAAAAGCCTTTAAAAAATAACTAAGTTCATTTTATTCTCTGATTTTTAAATGTTTCTATTTTTTAGTGACAAATAATGGCAAAACAATCTCATAAAGCTTTAAAAATTCATCAAATCAAATAGGATATATTTAAATTTTTCATCATTTGGGAGAAAGGATGAATTTGGGGAAAACTGCAGCAGGTTTTTTGGGAATCTCTCCTTGGATAAATCTGATTTGTTGTCCTGTGGAAATCTTCCACCTTGCACATCCCAGGCCAAGATATCTGGATGGCAAACACCTCCTGGGAAGGAAGTGGGAATAGATGGGAAAGGATTAGGAGTGGCTGGGAACAGGCTGGAATGTTGTGAGATACTTGCATATGGTTTGGGATAAATCCCTAGTGGTGAATAGACAGATCTGGGTCCTGAGAGAAATCTGGATCTGTTGCTTGAATCCTGGAGCAGGATGATCCCATCCAATTTGCAAGGAAAGCGGCGTCTTGGGGTGTCTTTTTCAGCCTGGAAGGCCCATCTGGACCTCATCTGATTAAAATGAAAACTTTATTCTATGAAATTTTGAGATAGATTGAGGAGATCCAAAAAGGTAGGATCCTTCCATCTTTTTGGCCACCACAGCCAGGTCAAACTGGGAAAACAAACCTGTGCTGGAAACACCAGATTTCCCAGTGGATCCCTTATTTTCCTTTCCACACTGAGGAACTGCTTTTTTCCGTGTTTCTGTTTGTCTAGGTGTCTATTTGGGTATTTTGTTTGGGGGGTACTTTTTATTTGTTCTTTTGGGTTTTTTGTTGTACTGTTTGGGTTGGTTTTGGGTTTTTGTACATGCATGTTATCCCTGGATGTGGTGACTATGGAATGTCACCCAGTTTAGGTTCCGGCTCTCCCAGCTTTGACCATTTAATTGATTTCTTTCCACAGATGAGTGGAAAAATCAGGAAACTGACTCTGGACTAATCCTGGGGTAGGAAATGCATCCTGTGAATTCAAAGGAAGGAACCTTATTCCATTCATTTCTGGATTCTGAGGAAAATCATCATAGAATCATGAACTAATTTAGGATGGAAAAGCCCTCTAAAATCATCGAGTCCAACCATTCCTCAGCCAAGGCCACCACTAAACCATGTCTCCAAGTGTCACATCCACGTGAATGTTAAATTCCTCCAAGAATGGTGACTCCACCTCTACCCTGAGCTGAGCAACTCTTTCCATGAAGAATTTTTTCCTAATATCCAGCCTAAAGCTCCCCTGGTGCAACTTGTGGCCATTTCCTCTCATCCTGTCCCTTGTTCCCTGGGAGCAGAGTCTGATCCCACCTGGCTCCACCCTCCTGTCAGGGAGTTGTGGAGAGATAGGAGGTTCCCCCTGAGCCTCCTTTTCTCCAGGCTGAGCCTCTTTCCCCGCACCCTCAGCCTCTCCTGGTGCTCCGGGCCCTTTCCCAGCTCCATTACCTTCTTGGGACATGCTCCAGCATATTTCTCCAGTGGGAATATTGTGGGAAATGCATCAAAGGCTTTCCTAAAATCCGAGTAGATTCCACAGCTTTTCCCTCATCCATAAAATGTTACCTTGTCAGAGAGGAAGCATCACGTGTGACCTTTTTTGGAACACTGCTATTTGGGACAGATTTTTTTTTTTTTTTTTTTTTTTTTTTTTGGGAAAAGGGAGTTGCCTTCCCAAGGGATGCTTGGACATGGCAAACCCTTTTTCTGCTCTGGGTTTTTCTTTTGGAAAGGGCAGGATCCTGATTGAGAGAAAACCCAAACCCTCCATGTCACACCTTGTTTGGGACCTTCTCATCTCAAAGCTTGGCTGCCTCTCTCCTCCCAAAATCTTCCCATTCCTGCTGTTAATGAGGATGGAGCGACTCATTTGGGATCCTGGATGTCTTTATAACCCGAGCCACAGCTCAGAGCTGCTTCTCCTGATGATTTTAATCTCCTCATCCATCTTTTCTGGTCAATAAACTCCCTCTCGAATCAAATTGTTACCGAACATATCCCAACGCTGATGTCCATCGGACTCCGGGCTCCAGCGGATAATGGAGTTTGTCATAATTAAGTGTCCTTCTTAATTAATTGAGTGGTCAGGATGCTAATTAGCCAGGTTTATTGAGACTGGAGGAGTATGAAGGGCAATACCGCAGCTCATCAAAAGCACTGGGACTAGGAATAAAGTGCAGCTCCCTTCCCTCTCCAGACAAATCCGTGGCTCCGGAGATTTATGGATTGGGAGATGGGGATGAGCAGGGTTGTGCTGGGCTTTGTTTCAGTGTGGCCAAGGTTTCCCAGCCTTTGATCCCGTTTTCCACATGTTCCTGGAGCTCATCCATCACTACAGCCCTGACTCAGGCGTCTCCTCATTCCTTATCCGATGCTCATTCCTGCATTCCCTGCTCAGACAAAGCAGGACTTCCAATAGAAATTTGGGACATCTGATGGCTCATGTTTACATAGGAAACTTCCTGAGTGGGAGTTCCTTGACTTTTCCTTCCCCATCTCATTTGTATCCTCTAATTCCCATTCTCAAATCCTCTTTTCTTTTGGAAAGCGTTGACCTGACCTGAATTCTTGAACTTCCTGGTCTATCCCCATGATCCGTAAAAAAAAAAATAAAATTGTCTCTTTATATCCAAAACCAGGACAGGGATTTTCATAAGGAATCAAGAAAAAAATTGGGATCATGCAAGTGAAGGAGGATCTTCATCTGGGATCTGGAATGAAGTCAAGGCTCTCTCACTGGGTCTCTGGATTATTTTAGGGAATAATCCTTAGGGAATTTGAGTATTGTATCCCAGTTCCTCAACCAACCGAAGCCCAAAAAATCCATCAGGATCTCCCAAGTTGGTTTCTATGAGCGGCAGGATTGGGAAGAGGGGGAATGCACTTAGGAAATGAAGGAATACTTAACAGGGATTTGCAATTCTCTTTTTTGCAGCATGAGGATTGGAGCATTCCCAGGGAAATTGAAGTGAGAATTCCCTTGGGAGACACCCAAGGAGAACCAGGCCAAGCTCAGTACCTGTGTAAGGAGTGAGGAGTTCTTAGTCTAACTTTGCTTTTCTTTGGGAATGTTTAAAACTAGAGAAGTGGTATCTGTGGAGGCCAAAAATGAATGTTGGAAGTGCATCTGGAAATCGGGGAGTAATCCTGGAGTTGAGGATGCAAGAATTCCTCAGGATTACAACTTCTTACATGATAGGGGTGGACTTCAGCATTACTCTTGGAGATCTTTTTACAGAATTCCCTACATTTATGGGCTCAAGGAACAAAGAATCAAAAGCCTCTCATGCCTTATCCCATCTTGCATCCTTTGTATGCCTAAAAATGTGGAATTCGCCCCATCAAAACATTGTTTTACATCCCATTTTTACTCCAAGTGATGAGACTTTGGCCTTATTTTGGCTGGAATAATTCTGTGCCCAGGAAAGATTCATCCATCATGCCCTGATTTTGGGGGCAGCATCCATAAAATCTGTAATTCCTGCCGTCCAGTATTTATTTTGGTGGCTTTGGCATTGGAGTTTGGCTGTCCCATGGGAAGAGCAGGCAGGGATGAAACATCTGGAAGGAAGCTTCCCATGCCTGGATTATTTTGAGAAATTCCTGGTGGAGACGGCAGTGCAAGGCCAAGACTTCCAAGGAATAAGAACAGAAGGAGGATGTGGAGCTGCTGGAAAACGTCCAGAGGAAGCAACAGAAATGCTCCAAGGGCTGGAGCCCCTCTGCTCTGGAGCCAGGCTGGGAGAGCTGGGAATGTCCAGACTGGAGAAGGGAAGGATCCAGGGAGACCTCAGAGCCCCTTCCAGTGCCTGAAGGGGCTCCAGGAGAGCTGGAGAGGGACTTGGGACAAGGGATAGAAGGACAGGACACAGGGAATGGCTTCCCCACTGCCAGAGGGCAGGGATAGATGGGATATTGGGAAGGAATTCTTCCCTGTGAGGGTGGTGAAGGGCTGGAATGGAATTTCCTGAGAAGCTGTGGCTGTTCCTGCATCCCTGGAAGTGTCCAAGGCCAAGTTGGACAGCACTTGGAGCAGCCTGGGATAGTGGAAGGTATCCCTGCCGATGGAACCGGATTATCTGGAATGTCCATCCCATTCCAAACCATCCAATCATTCCATGATTATCCCTAACTCACAGAACATTCCTTGAAAAAAGGAATAATCAAGTTTCTCGTAGTAAAAATCCTCCCTTTTTAGTAGAGCAGGAGGAATTTGGCTCCTTGTCCATGACAACTGAAGGGATCAAAGTGATCCAATGGTCCCTAATCCACTCACTGACTGGAGCTGGAATGATCTGTCCAGACAAGATTGCTCTGCACTTCCCCTGTTCCATATATTCTCTCACAAAACATCAAAACCTAAAATTTTTGGGCATTAGACATAAGATATTTGTATTCTCCATGTTTTAAAATTTAGGGGAAAATTAGTTGTGTAAATTAGTACTAAAGAGGTTTTCCTGTTATTTTTCCTTCTTCCTAATGAGATAGGCAAAATGAGGAATAAATCCTGGTCTTAAACATATTAATGATATTTATATTCATTTATAAATATTTATAGGGTTTTTTTAAATATATGTTTTGGTCTAATAATGCCAAAATTCAGCCAGATGATCCTGATTTAAGGATTTGCCTTAGAATTCACCTGGATGTATTCTGTTCCACTTTTTCCTTGTGGAAAACTAATCTTAAACACATAAAAAATATCTTTGAATAAATACATTAAATAAAAAACAAAAAATAAATATAATTTGCATTAATTGAACAGAGCTTGCAGAGCATATTCCAGTGGGAGATTTCCATTAGGAAAAGGCAACTTGATAGAAATTAGGGAAATTCCAGCTTTTGTCAGGACACATCCCTGTATTTTTATGGCTTTTTGGTGACTCAGGGAGGTTCCTTTTGATTTTATGATTTCCAGGACGTTTTAATGGGCAGAAACATCAAAGCAGAGATGGCTTGAGGGGTATTTTTAGAAATGTGCCTTCCATAAAAATTCCATATATTTCTATATATACACACTTAAAAATATAATTACAAAAACATTTCTATTTTTCCACATCCTTTTTATAAAAATAAATGTAAATATCTTGACTTGGGATGAAGCAGGAGAGGGAATTTGAAAGTGTGACCCAGCCTAATTCCAAAGTATCCCTTTCTTGATGTATTTTCAGTCCTAGATTTAGTAAACCAGCTTATTCCTGGTCAAATTCCTGAGGTGGTACATTTTGGGATTTTCTTTTCTTTGCTCTGCAATTCAGCTCCCGACAAATAGGTTATACCTGGATGTGGGAGGCTGTTGGAAGTGAATTCTGGGAGTGTTTTAAAGGGGAATTATCCCATTCCTGAAATCCTTTAGTTTGTTTTATTTACCCAAAATCAAACGCCAGTTTTATTGGAATATTATTGTGTATTTGGGAATGAAAAATTTCTTCCTCCTCTTCCCAAATTCGTGATTTTTGGGATAAGAAATAAAACTGGATTTAGCGGTGAATTCCTGATATCTCTCAGTTCCCAGGTGGTGGGATGAGATCCTGGTAGCAAATCCCTGATCCATTTTGAGGGATAATTTCCCCACCTGATGGATGAATTTTTTCCTGGGAAAAACAGCTGAAGGCAATCCTTCTCCCCACTTCAGGGGTGGCTGGGTTAAAATAAATCCCAGAGGATCCCAGGATGGAAAGAGGGTGGAATTAAGTCCTCAACAAATGGATTGAGGAAGGAATTTCCAGCTCCTCACACTTCCCTGGTGAGGTGAGAGCTGCCCTCATGGGGGGCATATTTTTAGCACTATAGTTGCCATTCCAGGAAGGAATGTCCCTAAGCGCCCTCCAGCATCCCAGTGGGGTCCCATCCTGTCCCTCCATAGGGAGGGGGACATTTTTCCAGTGGCACTTCCTCACCGCTGTCACCCCCAGCCAAAAGATTTTAAACGGCTCTGCAGGACCTCCCACCTCCCTTGGATCCATCTTCCCTGGAATTGCTGCCTTACAACCAAACAGGATTTGTTCCACTCCAATTTGTCAAGATTGGACAAGGCCTCAAAGTTGGTGGAGATGTTTATTAAAGGTTTTCCAGGGGTTGGAGCAGGGGAGGCAATTTTCTTCCTGGGCTCTGAGCACAGCTCCCATCCCTGTTCCGTAGAGTGGGAGGGATGATGGGCTTTCTCTTTCTTTTTTGCCAGTAAAAATTAGATCAAATCCCTTTTCCCCATCCCAAAATCACCACTCAAGAGGGATCAATATTTTTATATTATTATTATCCTCCTTTTCCAGCTGCAGGAAAAGGGCAAATGTGACGGAGTGGGGACACGGGGATGCGTCTGGGAGGGATGAGCCACATGTGCCACCCAGGATGGTGCAAACATCCCAAAGCTTTTAATTTCAGGGAAGAGGGAGATGCCTGCAAGGACCCCCTCAGGAGGCAGATTTGGGAATCAGACAGGGCAGTTCTGGGAAGGTGGTGGGAATGAGATCATGGCTCTGGAGAGATGCCAGCCCCCTTGGGATTGGGATTGGGCATTTTGTGCCAGCTGAACCACTCTGCTCCACTTTGACACTTTTAGGGGAATTCTGTTCATTAGAACTCCCCTCCTTCTTCATTTTTTTCCCCCAAAAATTAATTTCCAGAGTTTTCCCACCCTGGGAAGAGTGGGAAGCAGGGGACAGTTACTCCAGAAGAGAGGGAAGGTGACTGACATTACCTCCTCCTCATCCCAGTCAGTGGGCTGACTCATTTTGGATAATCTGGAATAACTCCAGGGAAGTCACTGGAGACAGCAGAGGAGCAAACCCAGCAGGAAGTGAAACAGAAATTAACCCATGGCACATGCCCGTGGATTTATCTGAAGGCAAAGGATTTTATTACATTGGCTTAAGTGGGCTTTGGATGGAGCCTCTGGAAAAAGCAGGGAAAGGTTGCTAGAATCCTTCTTGAGCTAATTAATCAAATATATAATAAATAAATCACCTGCAGTCACAGCCAGGTGCCTGGAATGGAGGCAGCACAGCTTTA
This sequence comes from Melospiza georgiana, assembly GCF_028018845.1. Classification (NCBI taxonomy): domain Eukaryota; kingdom Metazoa; phylum Chordata; class Aves; order Passeriformes; family Passerellidae; genus Melospiza; species Melospiza georgiana. Next base: position 153,377,189 of record NC_080430.1, on the reverse strand, counting down.
AGCAGAATTTCAGGCTTTGTATCTTCGGGATTATTGTTATTTAATTATATTGGAGCTGCCTTTGGAAGCTGGTGGGCAGCAGGTATCAGGTGAGAGCTCCCTGCTTTATTCTGAGGCAAGATTTGATCTCTCTGTTCCAGTGATGAATTTTCCCTGATGAAATTAAACTTATTTCAGATTAAGAGGGGAGGAAAAAAAGTGTTTTCTATTTTGAGCTGCAAGAGAAGCGAAGAAATAACTCCCTACTGAGATTAATTCTTATCATTTTAAGATATGATGACAGATAAAAAAGAACTTCAGAGGTGATATGAAATGAGATTCTGAGCTTTGCAGGGGAAAAAGGGCAAATATTTTGGGGAAATTTTCATGGAAATACCTTCCTGTATTTTTGTTGACAAAACATGGATTTGAAAGTCTTTGATTGCCCCACTCACATCTGACAATTGTACAACTCCCGGGGTTAATTTTTAGGGATTGTCAAGGAGAACTGAAAGCCAAACCCATCACCAGGACAAGAGGGAGAAAGATGAGTTTAACTTCCCCTTTTATTTTGTTTATTAACGTGGAACGTTTCCCTTCTTTGGATTCTGGCTGGAGATTGCAATTCCTTTCTTTCTGAGTGCTGAACTCCTGCTGACTTCCAGGCTGAACCTCTTTTTCAGCCTCATTTCAGCACCCTTGGATGCAGGAGAATGAGGATTAGAGCACCAGAACTGTGAAGATTTTGCTTTTTTGGGTCATTGGAAGCTCTGCTTTTCCTGCTGGTGTGTCCTCCATCCCTGAGCATTCTCATGGGGGTGGTTTATGGAATGTTACAGGTCCAGACCCTCTTCCCAGGCAAAGTTCTTAAACACTTGGTAAAATTAAATTGCATCCAGGACAGGATTCCCTCCCTGGCAAGGCAAAGTCAACCCCATTTCCTGATTTTTCACATTTTAATTTCCCTTTCCAGGTGCTGCTGGGTTTCCTGCTAAGGAGGAGAGCTTGTCCCATGATTATGGAATCAGTGGGGGCTTGGAGATCAGTGGGTGACACCTGGAGCACCTGGAAAAGTCACCTAATCCCCTTGTGACAATGGAAAAGGGAGTTGGGGCTGAATTTTCAGCAGCTCTGCCTGATTGGAATTTCCCAGGTGCCTGAATTGGTTTCTTAGCTGTGCAACCAAGTGAGGGCAAGAATCTTTCTTTCTTTACAACAAATGCGATTAACAGTTCGGGTTAATTACCTGCACCAAAGGTGTGACCTTGATCATGACATGTGATCTCAAGGCTCACATAAACTTCCAGGTGGTTCCTGGAATTTTATCTCCATCAGAAGGAAGACCTGGTATCCCATTAGGTCTCCTCACCCTTGCTCCAGGTCAGCCTCCAGAGGGGGATGAGGGTGGGATGTTTGAGGGTGGAATCACAACTAACGGGGAGGTTTGACACCCCCAGGTGAAAATTTGGCTGGATAAGGTCTGGGAGAGCTGGGGGTGTCCAGTGTGGAGAAGGGAAGGATCCAGGGAGAGCTCAGAGCCCCTTCCAGTGCCTAAAGGGGCTCCAGGAGAGCTGGAGAGGGACTTGGGACAAGGGATGGAGGGACAGGACACAGGGAATGGCTTCAAACTTCCAGAGGGCAGAGATACATGGAATACTGGGAAGAAATTCCACCCTGGGAGGGTGGTGAGGCACTGGCACAGGTTTCCCAGAGAAGCTGTGGCTGCCCCATCCCTGGAAGTGTTCCAGGCCAGGCTGGATGGGGCTTGGAGCACCCTGGGATAGTGGAAGATGTCCCTGCCCATGGCAGGAGTTGGATCTTTGAGATCCCAAACCATTCCAGGATTCCTTGGTTCTGTTTTGGCCCAGGAGGAGATAGGAGCATGATGTACAAGCTAGTAGCCCTTTCATTCCAGTTCCCAAAGCAATAACCAGTAAGGAGAATGTTGGACAAGCCTCCTGTGAGCCTGGGTCTCTTTTTCCACTTCTGCTCTTCTCCTTGGAGTGCACAGAGAGTTTTGGGATGAAGGTGGAGGTGATGGAACCAGAACCTGGGAATGACTGAGGCTGAGACACAATTCCAGGGAAGATCCCACAAACTCTGCTTGCCTTTCCTGCCTCCTCCATTTCTTTATCACTGCTGTTTTCCCCCTCTGCTTTCCTTGAGCTCCTGGCAGCATTCCTGGCTGCCTTTCCCTGCTGGTGCCCAGCCCTGGCTGGATGAGGTCAGGGACAACAAGAAGGAAAACAGGAGGAAACCAGGCCAATTTGTCCCGCTCATCCCTGTCTCCCTATCTGTCATCCCCAGTCCAGATCCGCTTGCCCTCCTTAAACAAGATCTCAACTGACCGTAAGGCTTCTGTCACTCCACCAAAATCAAACCCCTTCCCTCATCAAATCCCTAATCAGCCGGAACGGCTCCGTTATCCGTGCGAAATTGACTCCTCTCCGCTCCTTCTGCTGACCGCTGCCCTTCAATGAGCCGGCCCCGGCTCTGACTCCGAGGGCAACATCTCGTCTAATTATATTTCCCCTGCCTTTTCCAAATCCTCTCAGGCACCCGGACGAGCCCAGGTATCGAGGAGAGTGGGAGGATTAATGGAGAAGCCAGGCGTGGATTGCAGCGGGAAAATTTGCAGCCGCACACTCCCGGCTGGTTTGGGAAGGGTGATTTTGAGGCAGGAATGGGAGAACTCCTGCTCCGAGGTGGAGGTGGTAGCATGGTGGGACCTTGAGGGTGAACGTGGCAGCTGTGTTCACCACTTCCCAGCAAAAATTCATTCCCTTCTGGCCACGCAAAAAATGCATTCCCTTCTGGCCACCCCAGTTTTGAGCTGTGGTGGCACCACACATCCTCCATGATCTAATTTTCCAAGAGAAAAGAATATCCCAGTGTCCACAACCAGCCTTGAAATTGGCTTTGTGTTAATTGCCTTCAGATTCCCAAAAAATACTCAGAATTAGGGGCACAGGTTAAAACTGGGATATAAAAAAGGAACAACCACGATCAGTGGTTTAGGAATGCCACAGGGATCTGCTTTCCCTGGAGAAGGATCCTTTGGCCAAGAGACACCAGGAATTCTGAGGTCATGGGGAAACCTGTGAGGATGGGCAGGTGTACAAAGGTGGGATGATGTTCCAATGTGTATGGATGCCCTCGAATAAGGGCAAGAAGCTCTGTGGAAGTGGTGGGAATGTGAGGGGGCAACACTCAGCTAATCCCGCAGGAAAAACCCATCCCTTGAGTGAGTCAGGATGCAGGGAATGATGGCATTTATTCCATTGTCCCCAGTCCACAGGATTTTCCCTGCGATGCCACGTTCCTGCCAGGAACATCTCGGTGTGAGATCTTGGGGCTGCATTTTTCAGCCGGGAGATGGGAATGGATTAGCAAGGGAGGGGATTTGATTCTGTGGAAACAAACTCGCTCTTTGGAAATGGAATTAGTGTGGGATGTTTAATCAAAGGAAAAGATGGATTGGCAGTGGGATAATGCCAAGCCCTGGCCACAGTAACCACAATTTATGGCTTGTGTTGCCACAAAGTCAATTTGGGCTTAATTTCTCTGCTTTGCTCCAGCTCTGTTTTCCGGCAGCTCTGTCTGATGGAAGGTGGGTGATGGGAAATGCCTCTATTTTGGAATTTAGAAGCGGGAGGTTGTTCTTGCCTGGGATATTCAGGATTTTAGTCCTTTTCCTGCTGCCTTTGGGGTGACCTTTCAGAGGTGAAAGTCTTTCCTGGCTCCAGGGGAATTTTCTGGGATCAGGGAGTTGCTCCTTCAGGTGATTTAAGATCAAAGCATGGCCTCGCAGAGCCCACTGTTGAAGGCTTTATTCCGTCTGTTCGGCCCTTCTAGAGAAGAGGAATGGAGAAGGAATGGAGGAAAAAGGATGTGTCACCATGAATATGACCCTGATGGGAATTGTGCTCTGATGGGAATTCTAATCCCTGCCTTGGGATTAGACACCACCCAAGTGTGTTTTTATTGGTCCTCCCAGTTCCAAGAGTGGCATGTGCTGGGGATGGGCAGCCACTGTAATCCAGGGAAAATGTTTCTGGGTCCAATCCTTGAGCTCAGCCCAGCTTTCCTCTCCAAAATCCTTGGATAAGTGAGGTTGGAAAAGAGTAAGAGGCCTCTGGGCAACCCGTTTCAACTTGCGGCCACCTTCCTCATTCAATCACTTTCCCTTGTGTCAAGCTGGATCCTCTTCCATGTCGACTTGGATTTTCTCCCTTGAGGATGGTGACAATGGAACCTGGCCTTGGAATGATTCAGTGGGGCTGGAGGCCATCCCAGTTTCTGCTGTGGGGACCAGCCGGTCATGGATATCAACCCCAGCTCTGGCATCTTTCCCTGAATAACTCCAGAAGTTGTGGCCTCTTCTTCAGCCACAGAATTAAATTTTGTCCCACATCTTTGGGACTTTGCTGCAGCTCACTTGCAGAATTCCAAGGGAAGAGGATTCCTTCATTCCTTTCCCTTATGGCTTTCCCTGTCCTGGTGCCCAGCTCCCTGCAGAGGAGGGGAATCTGGTTCATGCCTTTAGGAGCTTTTCCATTAGTGCAGATTTGAAAAATAACAGGAAAATAAAGAAACCACTTCCTTTAATTCCATGGAACAAACCCAGTGAGTTCCCATCCATAAAATTTTATAGACAACAATAAACCAAACACGTTGGCCTCTCTACTGAGTTGTTTAAGAGGCTGTTGTGGCATTTTCCTGCCTTGTCATTCCCGTGCTCTGCAGTGGGAATATAAATCACCTGGAACAAGGGTAAGACTCGAGCTCAAACACATCCCAGGAAGGAGGGAAAGGGAGAAGAAGCAGGATAATCCATGGGCTGAACAGCTCATGGCCCTGGATACATTTCTTTGGAAATGAATAAAGGATATTTGCCAAATCTTGAACCAGTGTGGTTGGTCCCTGTCATTCCCCTGAGGGAATTTATTACTGATGCTGATCCTACAGGCATTGCTTACCTCAGTTGATCAAGGATTTATGGGAGCAGGAGGGAAAGTTCTACACAGTGGGAGATCAAGTGTGAGGTTTGCCTTCAAAAACTGAAATTTTCTGGCAAAAAAAAATTCATTAAAAAGAAAACCAACAAAACCCCACCCACAAAAACAACAACCAAAACAAAACAAAACAAAAAAACCCTCTAAAAACTATTCTTGACCAGCCCTGCTTGTAATTCCCTAACATTTTTTACCTTTTAAGCTGAAATTTTTGACTCTGCTTTTATCCCAACAAAAATACTCCAGAACCACTTAAAAAATAAAGATATTTTCAACACAGTAGCAAAACTCTATGTTTTTTCTCCATTTCTCAAATTCACATTTAAAATGGGATTCTTTTCCTCCGAGAAGCTGCAGAGTAATACTGGATAATGGAAGCTGTTGTTCCAGGACATCAAAACATGGCATGGGATGAGCCTTTCAGGGGAAGACTTAAATCAATAAGCTTTGAGCCTGGGAAAATAGGACATTCATTTGAGATGTGTACAGTCAGTACAGGTTTTTTTAATTTTTTTCCCTTTCCCAATGTTTTGCATGTGAGGGGGGATCCTTTCATCTGGATTATTCCCTCATTAAAACCAAGGGCTGTCAGATTTTCTGCCAGCATCAGGGCTCGGCTTCCTAAAATGCTCCCATGGGAAGCTGTTCCTTTCTGAGGGTTTTAAGCAGGGCTGCACTGAGATTCCCGACATTAGGGAGACAATTCCCATTTTTAAAGTGGATTTTAAGGTTTTTAAGGAAGTTTTACCTCCCAACCTGCCCAAGATAAGTTGAACCAGAGCCTCCATCCCTGAAAATGTTCAAGGAAAGCCTGGACATGGCATTTAATGCTCTGGTGGCCAAAGGTGGCCTCAATGATCTTGGAGCTGTTTTCCAACCTTAATGATTCCAGGATTCTTGGAGCACCCTCATAGCTTTGTACTGGGAAAGCAGAAGAAAACCCAACTTCAGCTCCACCCTTGGATTTGATAAAGAACAGCAAAACCACCCTGGAGATGTTGCTGCTCAAAGGATCATTCCCATGAACGCACCTGGAAATTCTTCCACTGCCTGAATCTCATTATATCCCAAACTTTTTAGTGGATGAGAAAAATACTCTGGATGTGTCTGCCTAGATTTTGATGCCATTTCCCACATAATTCTCCTGGAAAAAGTGGCTGTTCATGGCTTGGATAGATGCACTGTTTCCTGGAAAAAAAACCAGACTGTGCCCAAGGAGTGGAAGGGAATGGAGTTAAATCCTTCTGGCACTGGTGTGGTGTTCCAGAGGGTGAAACACTGGGAAAAATCTTGTTTAAAATCTTTATTAATGATCTGGATAAGGGGATTGAGGGAACCCTCAGGGTTGGAGAGGACACCAAGGTGGACCATTGATCTGCAGAGGGATCAGGACAGGCTGGATCCATGGGCTGAGGCCCAATAAAATGAGGTTCAACAAGGCCAAGTGATGGGTCCTGCACTGGGTCACAACAATCCTGTGGAATGCTCTGAACTTGGGGAATAGTGGCTGGAAAGGTTCCCATTGGAAAACTGGGAATTGGGAATTTCCCATTGGAAAACTGGGGAGGATCTGGAGAACCAGGAGCAGCTGAAGGAACTGGAGCTGGAGAAAAGGAGGCTCAGAGTGGACCTTCAGGCTCTGCACATCTCCCGACAGGAGGGTGAAGCCAGGTGGGAATCAGGCTCTGCTCCCAGGGAACGTGGGACAAGATGAGAGGAAATGGCCTCAAGCTGTGCCAGGGGAGGTTTAGGTTGGATATTAGGAGAAAAATTCTCTGTGGAAAGGTGGTCTACCCTGGCAAAGGCTGCCCCGGGCAGTGGTGGAGTCACCATTCCTGAAGGGATTTGGGTGTGACAATTGGGCACCTGGCTTAGTGGTGGCTTTGGCAGTGCTGGGTTAATGATCTTAAATGTCTTTTCCAACCTAAACGATTCCATGATTCTTTTTTGGGACCACCAGGGAAAGGGTCAGGATGAGACCCCTTGAGAGGTTATGTGGAGAAAGAGCTTCACTGATGGATTTATGGTGGAAATCTGGGATGCTGCTCCCACATCCCACCCTGGCATCTATCCCCCTCATGCCTGACAGTTGCTGGACATTTATTCCCAGAGATAATCCCTAAATCCCAAATCCCCTAAGAGCAGAGAGTAGATTCCAGGAATCCCAAACCACTCAACCCTGCTTCCAATGCCCATTTTCTGTATTTGCTCCTTTTCCCAGGATCTGCAAAGGGAACCCCCAGATTTTTCTTCCCTGTGAGACCACCATGTTAGGGGAAAAACCAGGAATGTTGTCCCCCCATCACCATATCTGCAGCAATTCCTTGAGCTAAACTTTTTCCGACTAATTTGAGCAATTGGCAGATTTGGTGTCTAATGAGCTATGGAGGGCACGGGCAGTTAAACATTCCCAAAGCGCCTGGAGAAACCCATCCCATCATAACAACAATGGGGAGATTAAGGCTCCAATTAAAAGGAGACAGGGCAGTGACCAACCGTGATCAGCCTGGGTTCCTGAAGAGCTGATTTAGGGAATGATTGAAGCAGGAATGGGGTGGGAGCAAGACGGGAGCTGAGGGAATTCTGTAATTAGTGGTGGGATGGTGCTGTGTATCTGTCCCTGCTTCGTGAAGGATTTTCAAAGTGGGCAAAGGAGAAGGGGAAAAAATCCTGCAAAATGTTTGCTATGGTGACATCAGATCCCTGTGGAAGAGATAGGCTGTGTTTGGCATCATCTGCAATTCCAGGAGCTCACCTCTTTCTTGAAAATCCACTTTTCTCCTTCCCCCAACATCAGCAACAGTTTCCCCTCTGTCTCCCTTTTTCCCTCCCTTTCCCTTTCTTCCCAGACTGGTCCTGTTCCCTGCCAGGCAGGAAAATGCAATGCCCTGCATTGTGAGAGAGACTTGAGCGGCTTTTTTCTAAGGATAAGACAGTGAGAGAGAAATTCCTGACTGAGACTTGCCTGGAAAAACCCAATTTATCTGACGGGAAGTTGGGAAGAGGAAACTGTCTGTGTTTGTCAAGATGTTGGAATGAAGAGTAGAACTGGGAAGCTCGGGGAGAAATGAATAATTCTGTTTTCAGACACGGGGGAAGTAATGGATGGGAGAAACCAGACACAGGAATATTTCCTTCTCTAGTGGTTGCAGTCCAGGCTCTACAGTCTGGGAAGGAGCAGGTCTGGACAGGGATTGGAGCTGTCCAGGAAATCTGGGAAGCTGCATCTCCTGTGCCTGTGCTGTTGGATTGTAGCAAACTCATGGGCCCCTGATGTTCACCCAAACCTTTGCAACCTCCCCTGATGCTCTTGTTACTCCATACAGAATCCTGGAGTGGTTTGGGTGGGAAGGGACCTTAAGGATCATCTCGTTCCACCCCTTGCCATGGACAGGGACAACTTCCACTATCCCAGGTTGCTCCAAGGCCTGTCCCGCCTGGACTTGGATACTTCCAGGGATCCAGGGACAGTCATAGCTTCTCTGGAAAACCTGTGCCAGGGCCTCACCACCCTCCCAGGGTGGAATTCCTTCCCGGTATCCCATCCAGCCCTGCCCTCTGGCAGTGGGAGGGCATTCCCTGTCCTTCCATCCCTTGTCCAAAGTCTCTCTCCAACTCTCCTGGAGCCCCTTTAGGCACTGGAAGGGCTATAAGGTCTCCCTGGAGCCTCCTCTTCTCCAGGTGGGACAACCCAGCTCTCCCAGCCCATCTCCACAGAAGAGATTCTCCAACCCTGAGGACAAATTAGTGGCTTTCTCTGGAATTGCTCTAACAGGAACATTTGTACCTGCCTCAGGTTCCTTCTGCTGTTCCATGAGACCAGAAGCAAAGGAAAAGTCCAGAAAATACCTGCTTGGAGAGGAACGGACAATGGGGATATTTCTAGGATGTAACAATTTAAAGGGAGATTTCTAAGGGAGGGAAGAAAGGTGAGAAAGGCTCAAAAGACAAATCATTCTTGATAAAAACGTTGATCAGTAGAAATCTCTCCACATCTCCACAACCATGATGATCTGAGTCCAGAGTTTTGGAGCAGAAACCTGCCTGGAAAACAAGGATCAACTGAAACGTCAGCAGCCATGTAGTTTTCCAGGGATTTAGTTCAAAGTTAATCTCATGCAACTTTGAAAGCCTCGCAATTCACTTACCCAGCATTGTGGGTATTTAACATCGAGGCATCACCTGCTCAGGGAAAATCCTGAAGCAGTTCCTAAGATAGGATTTTGCATTCCCTTGCCAGGTAGCCTGACTGGCCCATTTGCTGTGTGAATGGGGAAGTGAGTCTGGGTATTTCTGTCCCAAAACTCAGGAATTCTCTTCCTGGATGAGCTGACCTTGAATGTCTCCAGGGATGAGGCGTCGTCCATCCTCCAATCCCTTATTTTACAGGCTCTTGTAAACGGAATTTACAACCGTAAAATTTACAACCAAAGTTCCCAGCACTTGTGACCCTGCAGGAGAGGAATGTGAAGCATCTTCAGGGTCAGAAATGGAGACCATGGAACTTTTCCCATGGGATGCCAAGGGACAGACATTTTACCCACAAAGTCCTGACATTCTGGTGGGGAATTGTCACATCCTGGCTTAGGGAGGGATCTGGGGTTTCCTACCCTGTCAGACTCTGAGGGCTGGGATTTCATTCCTCACCATCAACGCTGGAAGGGAAGCAGGGCATTTCCCATCACCGGGAATAACAGCCATTCCTTATCCTCCAGGTATTCCATGCTCAGTGAGTGCTGGAAACCCAAGGCCTCCATCAAGATGGGTGAGCAGCTGTCTGGAAATGCAACTTTTTTGGAAATTCCAGCCCTCACCACATGCCAGAAGGAGAAGAAAACCAACCTGAGACCCAACTGAATACCTTGGTGCAAGATCTGCACATCTGAGCCCATGCCTTTCCCCGGATTCACTCCAACACCTTTGCTGTCCCCCTCTGGAATCAAAGATCCTTAGCAGCTGAATCCATGAGTGATGGAGAGCAGCAGTCTGACTGTCCTGAGCCTCCCATCCCTGCCTGTAAATCAGGGAAGAGGGGTGGATAAATCAATCCCAGAAATTGACAGGTTGGCAGTGGAATGTATTGTTGGTTTATCAGTCAATAGTTATTGACCGGGATCATGTTCCCAGGGTGATAATCCTGCCCTCAGGAGGGAACCCACACCCCCATGGAAATGTTGGCTGTGGAAGCATCCAGCAGACAGAGAGGAAATTTGGGAAGAGAGGCTGGAAAAAGAGGTATAATGGGGAGAAGACCAAGCACCTGGAAAGATCTGTGGGAATGTTACAGACAAGGAATGATGGTGGAAGGGGAGGAGAGGAGACAAGGATGTGACTGTTTGTATTTGGGACATAAAGACAAGGAGAAGAGTCCACACAAACTCCACACACCCTTTCCCAAAGCCAATGAGGAAACCAGGAGCCCCAGTTCTCCCAGTCCCCTCCAGGCAGATCAAAAGGACAGGCCTCAAAAGCTGGGATTTAAGGGTTGTATCCCTTCAGGAGGTCCACACTAGAACTGATCCCATGCCCATAAATCTATCATGGCAAACTCCCCAGTCCCTGCCAAAATTCCTCAAAAAGGCCAGCTCTGTACAAACTGGTTGAAATCTTGCTGGGGAAGGAGCTCTAAGGACTAAATCTCTTCTCATTGTCCATGGTTTTGAAAGTCCTCTTGGCAGGCATGAGGACATCTCTTTCCAAGAGGAAATGGCCTCTGGGATGGGGGGCATTTCCAGGACTGACAAGGTCATTTTAATCCCGAAGAAAATTGGTGGCATTGTCAGGTTAGAAGTTGCTACCCTATTTCCATCCTGGTTGGGGATGGAAGAGAATCCAGTTTTAAATGAATGTCCTGCTCTGGTATTCAGAGAATCCCAAAATCATTATGGTTAGGAAGGATGTCCAAGATAATTGAGTCCAACCAACTCATCACCCAGCTCAGAGCATGGAGTGCCATGTCCAGTCTTTTTTTGGATATCTTGCATCCTTGGACAGCCTCTTCCAATGCCTGACCACCCTTTCCATGAAAAAATTCTTCCTGATGTCCAATCTAAACCTCCCCTGGCACAACTTGAGGCCATGTCCTCCTGTCCTGTCGCTGTTTGGCCCCCACCTGGCTCCGTCCTCCTGTCAGGGAGTTGTGGAGAGCAATAAGGTCCCCCTGAGCCTTCTTTCCTCCCAATAAAGAGCAGCAGTGATGGATGAAGTCGCTGAACTAACACAGAATAATTTCCTCCCTCCCTTCACTCTCTTTGAAGTGAAAAAAAAGGGGAAAAAAGCAGAAAAAAAGGGAAAAAAAAAAAGGGAGAGGGATGAGAGCCTGTCAAGTTGTTGGATGCGACACCCCCAGCCCATGTTCACCTTGGCAGATGGCAGGGGATCATTGCTTAGCGCTGCATGCTTGACATCCCGCGGAAACAGCTAGGATGAGGTGGTGGATCCGGAGCCGTCAGCAGCTGCTGCGGTACCTGCGCGAGGAGACGGAGGCGCAGATTCCTTTCACACCTCCCCATGCACAAACACGTTTTTGGGAAGCAACCCGTGGCACATCTGCTTGTCCCCACCACCCCCCGTTTCTCTCCCCGGCGTCTCGCGGTGCTGGCTGGCGGGTTGGGGGGTGTTGCTCGTCTTGTCACCAGCTCGTGACAGGTGAGGAAACACGGAGTTGTGGAGGTGCCAAGGAGGTGCTCCGGGGCTTTCCCGCTTCAGCAAGGGGGATTGGGGGAGGTGGGTGGGAAAACAGAGCAACAGAGCAACATCTGTTCCCGTCTCCACTTTGCAAAGAACGGGAAGATGAGCAGGGAGGAGACAGTGGGAGATGGGAGTTTTTCTGCCCAGCAAACCAGGGAAGTTTGCTCTTTCCAAGTTTCCAAGGGTTAAGGTTCACCCAAGCCTAAAGTGACCTCTCCATGTCCTCTAAATATCTGGAGTAAGGAATGACCCAAGGACCTCTTTGCTCAGGGAGTTTGGGCATTCAAGTGCTGCGATTGGATGTGCAAGAGCTGAGATTCCAGGCGAGCCCTCTGGAAGTGTATCCTGTCCTTCCACAGAGCTGGGATTCTGTGGGCAAAGTCTCCTGCTGGACATTCTGGTGGTGAGGCTTCTGCTAATTCCTTGTTTAATTTGTGGTTGTGAAGGGTGGATTGTTGGGAATGATGGAGTACACATGTGCAAGGAAGCCAGAAAATCTGAGAGGAAAATGACAAAATCCCAAATCCATGGGCAGCTCTCTCCATCACCCAAAACTGGAAGAACTTTCCTCACTTCACCTGTTGCTGCAAGAAAATCTCAGGGATAAACCCTGCTGCTGGATTATAGGGAACATAACTGACATCACCAAGTTCTCTCCTGATCACTACATCCATGGAGCTTCCAACTTTAGGGACACAGTACTCCTGAAATATTAACTGTCTCAGATTGACGATTATGGAAAAAGCTTGAATCCAGGATATCCATGAAAATTCCCTGTCTCCAAAACACATCATTCCCAATCTGGAGACCTTTAACTTTACTCCTCACCTGGAAATAAGCACACAGGCATGTAGAGATTGTTTCTCCAACTCGTCGCTCAACTTTACATTTTTGTGGGTTAAAACAGGGCCTGGGAGTGAATGAAAAGGTGACTAAAGACTTGCAGGGTGGAAAGGAGGAAAAGGAAGCAAGAAATGATCCTGGAAGTGTTCAAGGCCACATTGCAAGGGACTTGGAGCAACTTGATCTAGTGGAAGATTCCCTGCCCATGGTAGGGGGTTGGAATGGGATGATCTTTAAATTCCTTCCTACCCAAATTATTCCATGATTCCATGAAACATTGGTGGTCATGGTCTTCAAACAGCTGGAAAATCAAAGTAGGTCATCAAATGTAAATTTTTTTTCCTCTGGAATTATCCAGTTCAGGGACTGGATCTGGCTAGTTAAGGATGATTCCTGTTGACACCTGAGGTATCCAAGATTATGCAAATCATCAGAAGATTTCCCAAGGATCCACTGAAGACCTGAGTCCTTTGGGATTTGCAGGTCAGCAAAGATAACTTGAAATATCTCCAGAGACACCTGTGCAGACAAACAGGTTAAGTTGCTGGAAATAAAAGGCATGAAAGTCCGGAAGATCCAATGGGAATGGTCAGAATATCTTCTTTTGTCACTCTGGACTAGGATCAGAACAACACCAGAGCTTTGGTAGATTTGAATAAATCCACTGTGGTCAAACCTGTTCCCAGTCCAGGATGACAGGATGGAAACTGGTCCCCCAGGATGGCATTCCTTAAATGCCCCTACCTCTGTGCCCTGGGTCCATCCTGGCTCATTTTGAGACGGGAACAAGGCACAAGACAGGATTTCAGGACTGATATTCCAGCCCCTCTCAATAGCCCAGCAGGTGAGGAAGAGGATAAGAGAGAGATTTGAAAAGTGCATTGAGCTTCTTCTTTGTCTCTGTGAGGCATTAGGAAAATTCCCTTTTGACATCAGGAAAATTCCCTTTTAGGCTCATGATCCCAATATTTCAGAGCCCCTTTGCTGCATCCTGCCTTAGAACTGTTGGCAATTATAGGAGCCTTTGGTATAGCAAAAATCACTGGGACAAAAAGCAATCCTGAAGGGCTGCACCCTGGGAGAACATCGTGGAGAGGGCAGAAGGATGCAGATTGTGTTGAAATGTGTTTCACAGCTGGTGGGCTGCACGTTGTGCCCCTCCAACTGTGACTCTGGCTGCCACCACTGGTTGTCCTGGTGCTCGGTGGCACTGCTGGCCAGGATCTGCTGGGAGGTCACCGTGAGAAGGAGCTGAGGTCACCGAGCCGTGCTCGGCTCCTGGAGCAGCTGTCGGTGTTATTTGGTTTGGCAGCCTCTTCTTCTCCCAGCCGGAAAAACTGAAACCTAACCCCTCAATGCATGTTTTGTTTTGGAATTAGCTGCTGGAAGTGGTGGTTCCTGGGGGCGGTGTGGGATATAAGCTGCTGTCCATCAGGATGATGGGGCTGGGTGACAGCTTGTCTCTCCCGCTGGCACAAGTTGGGAAGAGCTGGAATGTCGTTTCCAAGCGTTTTGCCGTGTGGAAGAGGAAGGATGGTCCATGATGTGGTCTCCAGAGGTTTGGAGGAGATGCAGGATGATGCAGGCTCTGTGCAATGGCCCTGGTTTTCCTTTGGGATTGTTTATTCCATAGGCTTTTTCCAGGGATGAATTGGGACTGGGCAGAGCTGGCACAACAGGATCTGCCCATCTCCAGTCCATGATCTTGTGGACCCGGATGAGGCTTGGAGCAACCTGTCTAGCGGAAAGTGTCCTTGTCCATGGCAGGGATTGGAACAAGACGATCTTTAAGGTGCCTTCTGACCCAAACCATTCTGTGAATCTCTGTAAAAAACCACACCTTTGTTGTGTAAATCATTGTAAATTATGTTCCTCTGGAGCTCTCGGGAATCCAGACCATGCCAGGGTCATGGATAACAGATAATCCCATGGGACAGCTTTGAAATCATCCATCCCAATACTCCATGTGGGTCAGTTTCACTGCAGCCTTCACACACAAGGTTTGTTCCAAGTGCCAGTGGCATGGGATGAGTCCTGTTTTCCCAAGTGCCTCCCAAGATTCCATGGAAAATGAGCACACCTAAAATCCCTGTGTAGTAACCATGTCTCATGCCTATATAACTCTTCCAGGATCCCCTGAAATCCAAATAATTTCTCTTACTCTGGAGATGGAGCATCCAGGGGTTCATGTCACTGTTTGAATGTGAGTCATTGAGAAGATGGAAAATGGAATAGCAAGCAGCAGCATTCCCAAATATTCCAGTGGTTTTAACACTTTTTTTTGTGGAATGGAGAGCTGTGAGAGATTTAAGAGTCCACTCATCTGTTCCTTCTCTTGTCCACCAATATTTGGAGGATCCACAACTTTATTCTGTTTTTATCTTAATTTTCCAAAGGTTTAATAGAATCCTGGGAAGTTTTAGGTTGGGAGGGATCTTCAAGACCCCCTGCCATAAGCCAGGATTCACCCACTATTCCAGGCTGTTCAGAGCCCTGTCAAGCCTGGCCTTGGACACTTCCAGGGACGGAATAACCACAACTGCTCTGGAAAACCTGTGCCAGGGCCTCACCACCCTTGCAGGGAAGAATTTATTCCCAGTATCCAATCTATATATCTCCTCTGTCAGTTTAAAGCCATTCCCCATTATCCTATCACTCCATTCCTCATCCCAAGGCCCTCTCCAGCTCTCCTGGAGCCCCTTTAGGCTCTGGAAGGGGCTCTAATTTCTCCCTGGAGCCTTCCCTTCTCCAGACTGGACATTCTCAGCTCTCCCAGCCTGAGTCCAGCCCTGTTTCATTTAAATGGTTTTATTTTATCCCCCAGCCTGGTAATTTATTTAAATTTCTCTTTTCCCTTCCCCACCATGGTCAGAAGCAGAGCTATAAAGTTGAGATAGGATCTACCTGGGACTTGTCAAACACTTGTTCAGGCAGCAATGGGAAACTCCAAGTACATTTGTTGGATTAAAAGGAATATGAGTCCCAGGAGAGCTTTTCCTAGTAAATTTTGCAGTTCACTAAACAATCGATTTCCTCTGCGCACCTTCCCTGGATTCCACAGAGCAGGAACTTGATTCTCCCATGTTATGCCTTGATTCTCCAGCCTACTGGATCCTTTTCCCTGTGCACCAGCCGTTGCTGATGGTCGGATATCTGGGCAGGGATATGGATGACAGCAGGATGTGCTATCCCTGTACCTCTTCCCACAATCCTTATTTCTTGGTCATGCTTAGAGCCTCCCACCATGTGAGTTTGGACAGCTGCTCCCTGCATGGCTCAGCCCTTCACCCCAGCAGCCCAAGGAATTCCTGGGAAAATGCAGCAATCAAGAATTCCTCATTATTATTTTTTAATGCCAGTTTTAAGTAACTTTTGCTTCCAATGTGATATTCCCAGGGAATATTTCTTCATAGTCAGCAGTCAAGGGATCTTTATTACCTGCCAGTGAGTGAAATTCTTGTCCCTTCAAGGAAAATGTCCCTCAGGGGTGGTGAGGCCCTGGAGGAGGTTTCCCAGAGAAGTTGTGGATGCCCCATCCCTGGAAGTGTCCAAAACCAGGCTGGACAGGGCTTGGAGCAACCTGGGATAGTGGAAGGTGTCCCTGTCCACGGCAGGGGGTGGAACAAGATCATTTTTACGGCCCCTTCCAGCCCAAAGCATTCCATGATTCTCTGGTACTTGATAGTCACTGGAGATAAAGAGATTCCTGCAGGAAGTTTAAGATGTGTCCTTTGGCTGGGATGAAACATTCCCTAAAACTGCTTCTATCATTGGAGTGTGTATGGGGAGGGATTCAGAGGGATTTGCCCACCCAGTAAAGAAATCCGCGCCTGGATCTTTTCAACGCTGCCTGATTTCAACTAAGACCCAATTCCTTCGCCTTGGAAGTAAGGGCCGTGTGTGTTGTTACATCATTCCCAGACAAAGACTATTCCAGGGAAATTGAAATGCTCCTGTGATGCTGCCAAAAAGCCATGGACATGCTCTCCTTAGTGTGTCCTCAGTGGTTGGACTGGACAATGTCCTTCCTTGGAAAGAACCTTGGCTTTCCTGCTGGATTTTGCTTCTGCTCACTTCAGCTCACCTCTTCATCACCTTTCATGTTCTCACCCTGATCATCCACAAATTCCACCAGTGACCTCATTCCTTTTTCCTGCCTCTCCAGGTCCTGAGTGAGACCATTGGGATGTTGCAGATGTCATTGACATCGGCTGATCCCTTCATCCCTCTGCTCCCTTCCTATTCCAGGCTGCCAAGGGATGCTCTGCTGGCTCTTCCCTGAGTCCTGCATCATCCTGGAGTTCCTCATGTGCAGGGAATGCATCTTGGAGGCTTTGCCAAAATGGTTGATGATTAGGGACAACCAGCTCGATGGTGCCACCAGTCTTTGAGCAGCCAGAACTACCTCAGGGTGAATTTCCCTCCTCTTGCTCTTCCCAAGAAACCCCTTTTTCTGTAAGCTGAGAAAGGCTTCCAAACATCTGGATCTCCTCAGCTGTTCCACTGATTTCCTAAGGAGGCTTTTTCCCAATTCACATCCCAAGATGTACAATCCCCTCTTCTCCAAACAAAGAGAGAAGGGATAGGAGGAATGCTGAGCTGGGAGTGACTGGTTTTGAGACATCAGGATAAATCTTGATCATAGCCTGGGTGGGATCTGTTCAGCTGGGGGTTTGATCCAGGTCATGGAATATTTTAGGATAGGAGAGAGTGCTGGTATTTCCATTTCAACCCCTTGCATGGCCAACCTCAAAGTTAGACCAGGCTCAGTTCCTTGGGCTCTTTTTGAGCTGAGGATGGCAATTCCACAGCCTTTGCCAGGGTCTGCCCACCCTCATGTTGGGAATTTTCCTTTGGTGCCCCCTGTGATTGTCCCCACACATCCTTTTGCTGTGGTGCTTGGAGAAGAACCTGACTTCATCCTCTCTGTGAACATCTCCTGTGAAAAAGGTGGGCAAAAAGGATGTTCCTTTACTTTCCTCTTTTCAGCTGGGCTCAGTCACTTCATACACTTCATTCCCCAACCCATCTTGGTGTAGCCCCAAAACCCATCTTGGTGTCACCTCAAAACCCATCTTGGTGTCCCCTGCCAGATTTGCTGTATTTTGTCACTGGGGCCCTAAAACTGAGCTCATCACTCCAGATTTTTCCTCCCAAGTGTCACATCCAGGGGACAAATCCCTCCCTTTCCCTTGCAAATAAAACCTGGGATGCAGTTGCTGACAGGGATGGAGCTGATGGAGGTAATTGATCCGAGCTGGATCCTTTTGGTGCTCTCCGAGGGAAATCCACAGCCTGGGGCATCACCTTGTTAACATCTGGAATGAGGAGCCATGGAAATGGGTGGGAAATGGAGGATTTTACTGTGGGGAATGCCCTCAGGGATTTTTGGGATCATGGTGAAGGTGGTTGCCATATCCATCATGTTATTTATGGACAGGAAAGGAGCTGCATTCTCAAGTTTTGTTCAGCTGGTTCTTGTGAAGAACTCAGTTATTGGGTGATGCTCTGTCAGCTTCTTCTTCGAGACCAGAGGAGGAGGGAATGTTAAGATCACTTTTCCTAACTTGAGGAAAATCCCTTTTGGGATGTAATGAAAAAATTCAAAGGTAAAACACAAGTTTTACCTTTTCTGTTTGTGTTTCGCATTTTTGTTTTGGGGGTTTTGTTCATTTGTTTGTAGGTCAGTTTTTTGTTTGTTTTGTTTTGTTTTTTGTTTTTTGTTTTTTGTTTTTTGTTTTTTGTTTTTTGTTTTTTGTTTTTTTTTTAATTATTATATTTTTAATTGAGAGTATGAACAGCTCTATGTCCTGGCAAATGGATAATCACCTCTATCATAAGAACTGGATCATAAGAACAGAAGTTGTCAAGCTGGAGCTGCAAGGATGGAGACAAGAGGAACATTTAGACACTCTGAACTGTTTATTTATTTTAATCCAATTGTGGGAATCTCTTCCTACCTCCTCCACTGCCAGGGCCAGTGTCACTTGTTGTGGCAAACATATCCAGGGATACCGAAATGGAAAAGAAGTCAAGGATGTGGCTTCTGCTGAGGGACATGAACAACCTCTGTGTTTGCAGGTAGAAAATTGTCACCTGCTGGTGGCTGCTGGCTGGATATGGGCACCTTTCCCTCCTTTAGAGCAGGACATGCATAAATCCAGGACCTTGGACAGCCCAGCACTGTGCTCCGTGCTGGAGGAACTCCTCAAGCTGTGTTGGATCCCATTTGTGTCTCCTCCCTGCTGGAATCCCTGCACTGCACAAGGTGAAGACTTGGATGCCCTTGTCACTGAGCTTTCAAACTGAGGGAGAGGGACAAGAGCTTTTCCCCAGGAAAATCCCACTGATTTTGACCTCTGCACCTTCCAGCCCATCTCCTGTCCCCGAATTTCCTTGGTCATACCTGCTGTTGGAGACAGGGAATCACTTTTACATCAAAGCCCCCTTAGCTCAGCCCTGTAATCCCACCTCACCCCCAAGAAGCTGCTCAAGCTCCCGTGGCCTTTTCCTTTTAATCTTCCTGCCTTCTTCCCATCTTGGATCTGTTGCCAATTAAGAGCAAACCATTTGATCATGCCATAATCCCAATGCCAGCAGGCAGAGCCGTTGGAGCATGGGAAGGGAGGGAAAAAAAAAAAGGAGAGAGAGGGGGGAATAATAAAAATAATAATAATATAGAGGAGGGGAAGAGAATAAAAAGCAGCCTCTTCTTCCAGCTCTCTGCTCACAAGGTAAAGAATCAAAAAGTCATTTGATGCATAATTGATTGCTTTGGAGTGACTCACAAATTGCTCAGGAGCCTTGATTCTCGGGATAATCAGCACATGGAAAACACAGGGACGTTTTGACCGCGGGGTTGTGGAGAGGGGGGGTCTGGGGAGGAGGGAAAAATAAACACCAAAAGAGCACGGCAGCACCAGAGCGAGTCCCAAATATTTTAATGAGTGCCAAGAACAAGGGATTCAGAAGCTTGAGCTCAGGACAAAACAATAAATTAGCAAACAAAAAACGGGAACAAAACAAAAAGGGGCTTTTTAGTGTGTTTTTTTTTTCTTTTTCTTTTATTCCCCCTGACAGAAAAGCACAGAAGTGCTGAGCTGGCAGGGCTGGGGCTGCAAGTTGCTCTATCCCTCCCTGTTTCTCTGGAATGTGTGGATGGGAAGGGGAGGAATGCAGCCTTGAACCTTTGGGTGTGGGTTCCCTCACCCTACCTGCCCCATCCTGGGTCATCCCAACTCCCAAAATACTCCAAGAGAACCTAAGGCTCATGGTAAATTTCACTGTGACTGGAAAACAGATGTGTTGAAGCACTTGGATTTCATAATCCTGGTGATTTACCTCCAGAAAAAGAAGGGAAGAGAAAGGCTGGACTTCAATTGATCTCCTAACTCAGTCCTTTTCCAAGAGGGAATTTTACTGATCTGGATTTCCTGGACCTTTTGGGAGCTGGGAAATGACAACAGCAGCACCACAATCCAAATGGGATTAAAAAGCCTCCCAAGGACTATCTGGCTCTAAGATGCACAACCAAATGGTGGGATTTTGGAAGCTGCTCCTTCTTCCAGCATCATCTGATCCCTGTTGTCTGCTTCCTATGGACGTTGTGATTGCTTTTCCTTGGGTCTGACCCCACTTTTCTTCTCCAGCCTTTCCCAATTTTCTGCTGCAAGGGATGGATCCCTGAGGATGTTGTTGCTGTGTAGTTCAGGTCCAGATATTGTCATTCCAAAATATCCAGAAGAGCACCTTCCCAGGGTTTCTGGATGGAGGGTTTTGTGCAAGTAACTCATCCCAAAACCTCTAATCTCTCCTCAGCTTACTTCTCCTTCCCTGTCCTGGTCCCAGCCTTTAGAAGCAGACACATCCCAGCTCTGTTTTCCCCAAAATTAACTCATGGAATGCCTGAATGCACCAAGGAATTTGGAATTCTTTAGGGAGAAAAGCTGTTTCCCAGTGTGAATGGAGAGTGCTGGAATCCCTGCAGGAACTGGTGGGATGAATCCATCTCCAACACATGGATAAGTGCCTTTTCCTGCTTCCTTACAGTCTGTCATGTTGGGAGGCAACTGCTGGATGACATTAGCCCAGCTGGAGACCGGATTTCAGCTTCTGCTCAGAGCTCAGAATGTGCTGGAAGCATTGAGAAGTGGATTTTCCATGGATTTTGGGGCTTGCTTTGTGCCTGTGCCCACCACATCCTCAGGGTTCCTGACCTGGAGCATCACTCCAAGTGATTGCAATCCTGGAATGTACTCCAGGCTCCAAGGCCAGGGGGATTTTGGGGTGGGAAACATGGCTGTGAGGTAGATGTTTATCTGGGATTTCTTCCTCTTGAAATCCATGGGAAAAAGTGAAGTGCATCTTTCGGGTCAGGCAGGGACTGTGAGTGCTCCCAGTTGAGATGTGCTTGTGGAAGGGCCTGGCTGAGTTCAACAGTGACAGAATCCTGGAATAGAAGGACTTTGGGAGGGAGAGACCCCTTCCCTTCCCTTCCCTTCCCTTCCCTTCCCTTCCCTTCCCTTCCCTTCCCTTCCCTTCCCTTCCCTTCCCTTCCCTTCCCTTCCCTTCCCTTCCCTTCCCTTCCCTTCCCTTCCCTTCCCTTCCCTTCCCTTCCCTTCCCTTCCCTTCCCTTCCCTTCCCTTCCCTTCCCTTCCCTTCCCTTCCCTTCCCTTCCCTTCCCTTCCCTTCCCTTCCCTTCCCTTCCCTTCCCTTCCCTTCCCTTCCCTTCCCTTCCCTTCCCTTCCCTTCCCTTCCCTTCCCTTCCCTTCCCTTCCCTTCCCTTCCCTTCCCTTCCCTTCCCTTCCCTTCCCTTCCCTTCCCTTCCCTTCCCTTCCCTTCCCTTCCCTTCCCTTCCCTTCCCTTCCCTTCCCTTCCCTTCCCTTCCCTTCCCTTCCCTTCCCTTCCCTTCCCTTCCCTTCCCTTCCCTTCCCTTCCCTTCCCTTCCCTTCCCTTCCCTTCCCTTCCCTTCCCTTCCCTTCCCTTCCCTTCCCTTCCCTTCCCTTCCCTTCCCTTCCCTTCCCTTCCCTTCCCTTCCCTTCCCTTCCCTTCCCTTCCCTTCCCTTCCCTTCCCTTCCCTTCCCTTCCCTTCCCTTCCCTTCCCTCTCCACCTCTTCTCTCCAGGGATTGGGAATCCCCCCTGCATCCCATGGCAGCCCAGTGACACAGGAGGGACAAAAGGGACCTTGGAGGTGACCAGAGGGTGACAGAAGTTGCCCAGGGAAGTTGTGGATGCCCCATCTCTGGAAGTGTCCAAGGCCAGGTTGGATGGAGCTTAGAGCAACCTGGGATAGCGGAAGGTGTCCCAGGAAGAGGGTTTGGAATGAGATGAGCTTTAAGGTACTTTC
The DNA here is from genome assembly GCF_028018845.1 of Melospiza georgiana. Classification (NCBI taxonomy): domain Eukaryota; kingdom Metazoa; phylum Chordata; class Aves; order Passeriformes; family Passerellidae; genus Melospiza; species Melospiza georgiana. The sequence continues at coordinate 153,355,315 of NC_080430.1, read as the reverse complement.
CAACCCAAATCGTTCTGGGATCCTATGATCTTTCTAGCCCCAAATCTTGTCTTATTCCCCTCTGAACCCCCAACTGGCTTTGAAGCCAAGCCTTGGAATCACCCATAGTAATGCCAGATGAACACCAGTCATGAGAAACAACTTTGCTGTTGGTCATCCCAAAAAAATCCCCTCCTGGCAGCAGGGATGAGGAAAGGTGATGGGATTGTGACCCTGCAGCACCCTGGGACACCCTGGGACACCCAGGGACAAACGCCACCCTCAGAGCTGGTGGCAGAACCTCCCTTTCCTGCTCCAACCATAAAACCACGGTGCCTCCCTACAGATGGGTGATGCCTGTTGGGAAAGGGGCTGACGCATCCTTGGCATTCCCACATAAATCCATCCATCCTGGCTGGGATAAACTGATTTAACTCAGTGCTTAGCACACCAATTTCACATCAGCCCTAGAAGGTTTTGCCCAAGGCACCATACCAAAATCCTGCACCTCTCCACCACATGGAGCTTCCCGATACCGCTGCCGAATTCTGGCGGCAAGAGCTCGTTAATATTCCGACAGCTCCGATGTCACTCTCTAAATGAAGGCTGCTCTTAAAGAGAGGTTTTTATTTAATTGGGCCCCGACTCCGCCGCGTGTGGCCTTGTCAAGCACCTTGGCGGCACTGCTCAGAAAAAAATAAAAAGGAAAAAACTGGGAAAAGCAAAGGAGGGAGGGGAGGACGGGAAAAAGGGAAGGGTGGAAGGGAGCGACCCTGAGCCCCGCTTTGAAAGGGAGGGGATGAGAAGGGACCTGTCAATGGGATCAAGCCGGAGGTGGCCGTGAAAAGCCTGGCAGCTCCCGCTCCGTGAGGATGGGGAGGGGAAGCGGTGGGAATCCACGGGGCGATCCGTGAGGAGATGAAGGAGGAATGACAGCCCCTGAGGCTGGCAGGGTTTGAAAGGAGAACACACAGGAGCCAAAACCTGCGGAGAGACACTTGCAACTTTTCACTTATTCCCTTTGACAAGACAATGCCTTCTTTCTGCCTCTCCCCCAGCTCCCCCCTTCCTTGTTTTTTAAAGTGGGTCCCAGAGGGAGAAGCAGAGAGTTCTCAAAGGATGAAACAACTGGAGTGATGGGGAGGGGAGGAGGGAAATGGGGAAGAAAGGAGGGAGCAGCAGAGCTCATTTCCACATGGGACTCTGCTTTAGCCAGGAGGAGGAGGAGGAGGAAGGATTGAGCTGAGAGGGGCATTTCCTTCCCCTCGGACTCTCAGGATTCCCACTCAAAGGAGGGGCTCTGGGGAGGGGGACACCGGGGTAGGATGCAGCCAGAGACCTGATTCCACAGTGATGGGAAGTTTCCCTGAATACCTGGGAGCAGGGAAGGTAGCAGGTGGAAGAAAGGGAGCAGAGCAGAGGGACCGAGTCCTTCTCTAAACTGCTTCTGTGCCCATTGGTACCAGGAAAGGGAGGTTAGACTTCTGTGCTTTACACAATTTCAAGGGAAAATGGGGATCAGGGCACTTGGTAATGCCAGCTTCTTGCTCCCCGTCTTCATGCCATGAAACTGGGAAGACTGGGAAAATGCCACTAAGGACTGTCGGGCTGTGTCCCCTCTGTCCAAACCCTGCAGGGACATGAGGGGTGGCCAGCCCAGGGTGTACCCCAGCTCCAAGAGTGCTCCAGGACTTAATTATACACTGGAGAAACCCTCTGTCCCTCTGTCCATCTTGCTCTTAAATTTTCCAGGTGAGATTCCCCACAGGAAGAGCTTTAAGTGGACCTAATAAACAAAATAACATTGGAGGAGAGTTTTTTCTCTGAATGTTTCTGCCTTAACCTCATCTCTGTCTGTCAGAGATGGTGGGAGGGAAGCATGGGGCAGGCCCAGGCCAGAATAGGATCAGGATGCTGCAGTCTTGGGTAATTCCAGGAAAAATTAATTCTGGAAGCTCTTCACTGTCCCTTTGGCTTTCCCAGAAGGGAAACAGGAGGCCAGAGCTTGGCAAAAGATCCTGGGAAGGACAAGGGAGATGTTTTCCAAGCAGTCAATTCCAACCTTGTCTTGTGCTCAGGTTTTCTCCAAAGAGAAGAGACCCCTCAGCCTCTATGGAATCTTGCTCAGGGGGAAAAAATTCCTCTTATCAGCCATGACTTCCCATATTCCAGATTCTCCCTGTTGTCCTCCAGCTGTGACGCTTCTAGACGAGCCTGTTTTTTTCTCCTCTACTCTCTCCCTCCAAGGATTAAACGAGTGGCACAAAAAATTTGGGCAGTATTAACCAAATGATTGTGAATGGCCACACGGCCACATTCCTGAATCCCAAGATCTCACCATTTATCCCACTGCATAAGCATCAAGCAGAATCCACCATCAACCTTCCCATCATTTACAAATCTTGGATGAAGGAGATCAACACCATAATCCCTACTTTAGAGGGACTGGGAATGAAGGCATGGAAAAATGAGTCGTTGGAAGAGGAGGAACCAGGGTGGGACTTCCTCACTTTCCTTCAGGGACCTGCTGTGCTCTCACCAACCCTTTGTGGTCATTGGGGTTTATCATGAAATGGTTTGGGTTGAAAGAAACCCTAAGGATCCTCCAATTCAAACTCCCCTGCCATGGACAGGGACGCCTTCCACTATCCCAGGTTGTTCCAAGTCCCATCCAAACTGGCCTTGGACACTTCCAGGGATGGGGCAGCCACAGCTTCTCTGGGCACCAGGGCCTCCCCACCCTCACAGCCAAGAATTCCTTCTGTAAATCAAACCTAAATTTCTCCTCTTTCAGTTTGAAGCTGTTCATCCCTGTCCTGTCAACCCAGGCTCCTGAAAATTATCTCTTCCCATCTTTCTTGGCTTCTTCAGGCCCTAGAAAGCCACAATTACATCACTCCAGGATGAACGATCCCAATTCTCTCAAGTCTTTTCCCACAGCAGAGCTGCTCTATCCCTCTAATCCAGTTGGTGCCTCCTCTAGACTCACTCCAACAACTCCATGTCCTTCCTATGCTGGGGAACCCAGGGCTGGGTGCAGCTCTGCAGGTGGGGCCTCACCTGAGCAGGGAAGAGGGGCAGAATCCCCTCTTTTAATCTTGGACTGAAATCCATGTCCCCTCCTTCGGGGAGTAAAAGTGTTTGGAAAACCAGGGGCTTCATCCTGTGTTGCTAATGAAGAGTGGCACCCAGGAAGGGAATGGCCAAGGTGGTCTCAGGAATTTTCTCTTTCATGTGTCTTTGAGGAATGAGACAATGTAGGGTCAAATATGGGATCCACAAATATGGGATCCACTACAACATTCCCATGGTGGGACATCTTCCAGAGCTTCTTGCTTGTCCTGGTCTGTCCAGACCCTCCCAAAATAGACCCAGTTGCTAATTCTAGGACCTGCTCCCTTGGTCCTTCATGGATCCCTTGTTGGTGGCATCTGAATGTCACCTGGCCCAAGGCCTTTGAGCCCTGGATCCTGTGTCCAGGAGATGGGACTGGAAAAGCTCCTTCACTTTTCCATTGGGAGCAGTATGAGAAGTGGGATAACTGATGGCAGGTAGGGAAGATTTGTCTGAACAAGATTCCCTTTAAGACCCCAGATTTCCTTTTCTGGGCTTGTTAGCAAGACAGGTGTGCCTATCTCAGGTGAAGATGCTTTAGAAGCAACTTTCCCATGGTGGGTGTGAAATGAATTCCATGAAAAAATAGGATTTTTAGTGCTTCTGTTTCTTTGGTGGCTCTGGGAAGGACACATCCTCTTCCCTAAAGTGTCCCCGAGTACTGCTTTTGCATCACCCTGAGATCTGACCTATTTTTGACTCCTTTTTTATCTCTCAGAGTAGAGATTTAACACCTGGAACCTGATGCAGGTGCTGACCCTACAACTGGGAGCTGCCGACAGGTGTGGAGAGGGGAATAGAGGGAAGAATATTCCCCTAGGACAGGTGACATTCCAGCCATTGCCACTGCCCCACCTGCAGCTGGGAGAGTGCCCTGGAGAACGTCTCAGCCATTCCAGCACCAGGGACCATCAGCTGGGTCCAGCTTTGTGTGTTGATGTCCTTGGGACACATCTGAGTGGGAAAGGTGGATGTGCAATCCCTTGGGAAAACCATAACAGGGAGCACTATCAGTCTGGCCGGAGGATGGGGGTCACAAACAGTCCCACATCCCAAATTCTCCAAATTCTCCTCACCCAGAACCATGGGGATCACCCTTTATCCCAACCCTCACCTTTATTTTCTCTCCCCGCTTTCAGCCTCCCTCCCTCTCTCTCTTTGTCTTTCCTTTCTCTCCACGCCTCCTGGCTTTGCCACTCCTATTTCTCCCTCTTTTCTCCCTTTTTTTTCCTGCCCCTCTCGGGATTCACATGGAATCTCACCCCCAGCTCACACATTCCCGACGCTTTGTACCAGCTTTGGCCTCCACATTTCCATAGGCAGCGGCTTAATGGGGTGCTTAGCGAAGAACTTTTTGTGTTATTTTTCCCTGTGTGAATTACCTGGCCCGCAGCGTCACCGCGGAAGATTGGAAATGCTGGAAATGCTGGAAATGCTCCTGCCATGGACCTTTACACGGCACATTTTAGGATTCCCGCTGTGTTTTCTTTCCAAGAAGAAGAAAGACCTGTCAGCATTAAGCAAATCAGCCGCACGTCTCGCCGCCTTGAGCTGTGTCACACATGAATATCTGAGGGCTTTTTTTTTCCCCCCCTCCACCTTCTCTTTCCCTTCTCCCCTCTCCTTTCCCCTTCCCCATCCTCTTGGTTTTTAACGAAAGAAAAGTTTAATGCTCTCACAAAGGAGGGAGAGGGAGAAATATCCATAAAACTCCAATTTAAACCCCTTTAACCCGTTCCTTTGCTTTTCCTTTCAACCTGAGAGCAAACCCTTTTTTCTTCCTAATAGGAAGAAGGTTTGAATTTCTTGAGCAGCTGGAGGGGGAGAGAGAGGAGGAGGAGGAGAAGGAGAAATGTGGAGGGGAAGGAAGAGTTTTTCCCTCTGCATGGGGGTTTCAGGGAATGGAAAAACGGGGATGAAGTAGGACAGGATTTTCCTTTCTCTGTCTTGTCTTGCCTGCTCAAGCTGCAAATTAAGTGTCCAGGTGCCCGAAATGTGGATAAATAAAACACCAAATTATTAAAAATCACATATATGTTAAATCTCCTTATCTTGGGAATAAATTTAGGGCCAAAATTAGGACCTTCCATAGAAAAAGATGGTCAGAAACTGCTAAAACTCAGGAGTGACACCAGACACCCAAAACAGCCCCTGACCGTGACACCTCATTGAAATTGATGTAGTTGAGTTTTGGGGTCACTAGAGCTGCAAAATTTGTCCTCAAAAGGATTCAGGAGTTGGTGTTCCCACCCTGTCCCAAGCCTGGGGATCTGTGTCTGCACAGGCTTGGAGCAGTGATGATCCCACGAGGTGGGAAAAGGCAGCAAAGCACAGGGATTCGTGCCATGAGTGGAATTCCTGATGGAGATTTCTTTTATCCTTTCCACCAGACCTTCCCCCTTCAATCTCCCAATTAGTAAGGAATCCAAAAGTGAAAACTCATTCTAGCCAGGAAAGGTCTGGTAATATCCAAATATCCACATGGAAATTCAAACACACATTTCCTTGTCTGGGCTCTCATTGGACAGAGCCGGTGTGGATGAGCATCTCCAAATTGTTGTCTTTTGGGGGTCAGAAAAGCAGGAGTGAGTTCAGCTTCTTTTCACCTCATAAAGCTTTTCCTGACCCCAAAAAATTGCTGGGAATGAGTTAGGGAAGATGTGGAAGAGGAGAGAAGGAATCGAATGTGTCTCCTCATGGAATCTCAATGAAAATCAGGGAAATCAGGGAAAATTTACCCCACTGAAAATTCCATGGCACCTTGGACCTAGGTCAGGCATCCAATCAGGCATGAAAAAGAGGAGAATCCATGTGAATCAACACCAGGGAATTTTCACTTCCAGACCCTGGGGTTGCCCATCTGAGCCATTTATCTCCCTTGCCCATTAATGCTTAATTGATCCACAGCTCTAATTGACTGCATGGGAGACACACCATGCAGAAAGTTGGAAACAAAAGCAGAATCCAAGGAAATTTGGGAGTTTCTTGGATGTGTTGAGGGGAGCTTGTGTGTGGGGATGGCAGAATAATTTCTGGGACTTGGGAATTTCCATCCACTGCTGAAACAAGAGCTCTGTGCTTTCCTCTCCCTAGTCCTTGCGGAGATCCTCAAGCCAGACCTGCCTCTTATCCTGCATCACCACGAATTCCTCATTCCCTCTTTGGCTCCTGAGTTTCCTTCACCCCCACAAATCTTGGATTGCTTGGTCTCAGTTTCCTGGACAGATCCTTCACAGGATCATTGAGTAGTGGCCAAGAAGGGCAGTGCCACCTGTCCTGTATCAGCCACAGGGTGACAACAGAACGAGGGCGGTGATTGTCCCCCCTGTGCTGGCACTGTTGAGGCCACACCTCAAATCCTGGGATCAGTTTTGGGCTTCTCAGGACAATAAAGCCATGGAGGAGCTGGAGTGTGTCGAGGGAATGCAACAGAGCTGGGAAAGGGTCTGGGGAACCAGGAGTGGCTGAGGGAGCTGGGGAAGCTCAACCTGGAAAAAAGGAGGCTCAGGGGGGGACCTTCTGGCTCTGCACAACTCCCTGATAGGAGGGTGGAGCCAGACAGGGCTCTGCTCCAAGAGAACGTGGGACAGGACAATAGGAAATGGCCTCAAGTTGTGCCAGGGGAAGTTTAGCTTGGATATCAGGAGAAAATTCTTCATGGAAAGGGTGCTCCAGCCCTGGCACATCTTCCCAGGGGAGTGGTGGAGTTCCTGGCAGAATTTAACATCTGATGTGGCACTTGGGGACATGGGTTTTCAGTGGTTTAGTGGTGGCCTTTGCAGCGCTGGGGGATAAGTTGGATCTTCGGGCTATTTTCTAATGGAAATGATTCAATCATTCCATGACTATTAAGAATGGCCTCTTGTCCCATGGTTTATGCAGAGCTATTCTTAGGAACATCTGGGAATCAGCTCATGGGGCTGCTCTCTGCCTTCCCAGGGACTGCACTGATGATTGAACAGCAATTGGATCCCAAATCCTGAGCCCATTCCCTGCCACTGCCTGAATCCAGACACAGCCCTGTGTCAGGGTTCACTTCCTTCCCTCAGGAAGTTTGGTGAATTTATTTTCCAGTGGGAGAGCATGAAACCTTCCCAAAGCCTCGCATGGAGCCGAGTGAATGAGTTGCACATCCCGTCGCAATTCCCTGCCTGGCTGGGGCTGCCTCATGCAATCCCAGCTTCCCACTGAGCCCTTCCCGACTCCTGGGGACTTCCTGCCTCTTGGTTCTGGCTCATCCACGCTCCACTTCATTCCGGCTGCCTCCAGCTCTCAGCACATCCATCTGCCCCCGCTGACTTCATCCCTCCAGTGCCTGGGACACGCGCCAGGGCACGGGAATTGCGCATCCCACCTTCCCCGGGGTGCACTTCTTGGAATTGCTGAGCTGAGCAGAACCACGCGGAGCTCTCAACCTTTTCCCCTCACCCCCAAATTTAGGGGAAATGAGGGGAAACGCTGGGAGAGCTGTGCTGCCGTGGAGTTATTCCAGAGCTCGTGCTGCCTCCCTGCATCCCAGGGTGATGAGAGCTGGGATTTGTGCTGTGCTGTGGAGGTGGTGGAATGATTTAGGGATGTGAGGCTGCCTTTGGATGCAACAGGTCCCGACGGAAGCCGCGATGCCTGCAGCAGAACAGAATCCTCTAAATCCACAGACGAGTTCATTAATTATTAATTGCATTGCACACTTCATTCATCAGCTCAATCACAAAGCTTCAGCACAGCTCCAGAGTGGGAATGGCATCCTTGAGGAAGGAGCAGAGGGCTCGGCATAGAATTAGGATGGGACAGCTCGTTGGAGGACCTGGATTGTCACCCCAGGCACAGAAACATCGTCCTGTGTGGTTCACATCCAGTCCAAGAGGATTCTCTGTGGATTCTGCATGCCTGGAAATGTTCCAAGCTGGGTTAGACAAGGCTTGGAGCAACCTGGGATATGGGAAGGTGTCCCTGCCCAGGGATTGGAATGAGGTGATCTTTAGGGTCTCTTCCAACATAAACCATTCCATGATTCCATGATTTTCTGCTGTCTCTCACTCACATTTGTCTTCTGGTGCAGGGAACCCAAGTACTGAAACAGCCAAATCCCAGTGGAGACAGAGGTTTGGATAAACAGTTTCCATCTGACTCCATTTTCTTGGGAATATTCCCAAGGAAATGTGGCAAGACAATTGTATTTGGGGCTAACAGCCACTCCAGGTATTTCTCCATTAAACATTCCCAGTTCCTGCTCCCAAAGCCAATGGTCAAGAAATGGATATTTTGCACTGTCTAATCCTTTTATCCCATAAAACAGGGACAACCTGGTACTTCCCAATTTGGATGGAGCTGGAATCTTTTATGGAAGCTACGGCTGGATTTCCATGGTGCGAAGCACCACAGATTCCCAACATCTTAAAGGAGAGGAAACACATCCCAAAACCCACAAAAATGTGTGGGGAATGAATCAAATCTGGGTGCTCCGGAGAGCATCTCCCGTGTGGAGTGGAGAGGAAAGGTGGGAGCAGGCAGGGAGGGAGGGAGGATGCTGGGGGTGAGCTCTGCGCTTCCCAGGCAGGGCTTTAATGCATTGGAAATTGGAAGGTTTCCCATCTGATTCTTGTCACGGGCAGCAGGATAATCGGAGAGACGCCACTTCTGGGGGAGAAGGAAAAACCCCAGGAATGGACAAACCACTTTGCTCAGAGGGGGCTGCTGCCCTTAAGAGGCTTTTATTGCCGAGGCTCCGTGGCTTGGCAGAGGCGCTGTCATTAGAGTGACACTAAAAGTATCCAAGGATTAGCGGTGACGGACGGACTGACCTGTCCCTGTCAAGCTTGGAGCAGCTGAGGGGGGGGAGGAAGGGGGAGAAAAGAGGAGGGAGAAGCAGCTTTTCCTCCAAAATGGGGTGATTTCCATGAAAACCAGGCAGTGCTGGTATCCAGCTCAGGTCCTTTCCAATTATCACCTCCAATCAGTCCATAAATCCCAAAAGATTTGGAATCTGCCCTTGCTGGGAATGCAGAAATTGGGTGTTTTCCCTGCCTTCGGCAGGGCTGGATGAAGGACAAGCTCCCAGCTTTGAAGATGCTGCCAATCCACCCTTTCTGCCAGGGCTTTTCAAGGAGAATTGAGGAAAGCCATGGCCTGGCAGTGACATTGATGTCCCTGGGTCCCACCAGCAAACAATCCCCTTCCTGATCTCTTATCCCTGCCTATGGCAGAGGGCTTGGAATTAGATGATCCTTAAGACCCCTCCCAATCCAAACCATTCCATGATTCATTGTCAATCCAGCTCTGATTTTAGGGGATGTTGCTCTTGTTTATCTCTGGGCAGAGCTGAAATTGCCTCCTTCAGTGACAGAGTTATCTTTGAGGAGAGCAATCACTTTGGATAAAATCCTGTTTCCTCCCCCCATCATTTCATGGAAACCTCATACCATGAGCTTGAAATAGGAGTACCCCTCATCCCATGAGACTTTGTGACCCTCCCCATGTGGAGAGCCCATCCCAGATGACCACATAGCGGAAAAACATGGAAAATACAGGTTTTTCATATTTTTGTGGCTGTGGTTAAATTTCTCCCATATTTCTGCACTCCCTGCCAGGAAATCTTACCAGAACCTCCCCCCAGATTTTGGATTTTGACCTTGGCCAGGGCTGACCTGGGAAGATGCCAAGTTTCCTGCTGGAGTCCTTTCCCTAATCCCAGCATATCTCACATCCCTGCTCCCCGTTTTACCTCTCCTCCCTGCTCCTTCACAACAGAGCATTTGCCAGCCACAGCTCCATTATTCTGCTCCCAAGGCTGAAATTTTCCTTTTAATTCTTCTCCTTGTGGAAAATGGATCTAATTTCTTTTCCCTTCCACCTCCCCTCCTCCTCCTAAGCCCCTTCCTGGCTGCTTGCAAAGAGAGGTTTTAGACACCAATTTCAAGGTGGATTCAGCCCTGGGAAATTGGGGAATTGAACATCAAGAAGTTGTTTGAGGCTGTGGAGTGGTCTGGGCTCCCTCCTGAGCTGGAGGAGTCCAACAAAACCCTTGGAAGTGCAAGTCCAGCTAATCAAGCTTTTGGAGAGGAAGGAAGACTCCTGGGGATGGAGGGGGGGTGTTTCTTCAAACACGGATCTTTGGGAAAGGCAGGGAGACTCAGGGGAATGGAAAAATGGGGGATGAGGGAAAAGGATTTGGGACGTGCTGGTTCTGCTGTTTGAGTCCTTGGTCAAGGCACCTTTGAATCCTGGTTTTCCCACCTGTTTAGTGATGGTGAGCTCTTCTCTATGGACTGGTGGGAATCTGCTCTGGATGGCCTGGAGGAACAATGCATGTTCCTTAAGGATTGGCTGGCAAAGCCAGGAAATAGCAAAGCCAAGGGATGTCAATGAGACATGACAAACTCCCTCTCCAGAGAAATTGTGGATGCCCCATCCCTGGACCTGTGGCTGTCCCACTGGATGTGCCAGTGTTGCATCTAAAAATTGGATTATATCAGGCACAGCTGAGTGTGGAAACACATCCAGAGACCTAAAATTGAATAATGGAATGGAATTGGTTGGAAAGAATCTTAAAGCCTATCCAATCCATGGACAGGGGCACCTTCTACCAGCCCAGGTTGCTCCAAGCCCTGTCCAACCTGGCCTGGGATATTTCCAGGGATGGAGCCTCCACAGTTTCTCTGGGAAACCTGGTCCAGTATTTCTGCACCTTCGTTGTAAAAACCCCTTTCCTTCTTTCTAGTTTAGGGATCGTATCCATGTATTTAGTGGTTGTGGGAGCTCTACTTGGCTCTGTGAAGTTCATAAAAATCCAGGGAATGGCGTGTTGTGGGAACAGCCACTTTTCCTTCTGCATAATCCAAGCTGATCTAAGCTGCCCAATGGCATTGATTAAAATCTCAGCAAAAGAACAACTTTTTTTCCCAAGTCTGGGAATTTAACTCAGTGCAATGATAGAAATCCTGGATTTACGTAATAAAGAGAGTTGTGGAAGGGGGGAAACCCCTTTTGCCAGGGGAGCAAAAAGCTATGAAGGAGTTCCAGGTTGGGAATGCTGAATTTGTCCCACTATTACTGAAGGATTTGCACCAAACAGCAAATCCAGTGGAAAAATGACCTGGGAGTATCCAAAAATGCTTTGCTGTTCCAACATCCTTATATTCCAACTTTTCTTAAACTATTCCATGCACCTGAATAGTGGGATAAACAGCTCAGGACAGCAGGGTAAATCAATGTTTTTTCCATATTCTACCTGCATGAGAAGCAGAATCCGAACCCTCAGAAAAAACCTGATATTTAAATGGTATTTAAGAAAGACTAAAACATTCCCAAAATCTCGGAAAGCTGCACAGTCTGGGGCTATGGGAAGACCATAATTCCTCCAGGAACAAGCAAGTTTCCTGGCTCTGAGCTAAATGGGAATCATGTTTGTGTCAGGGATTCCTGCTGTGATCATGAATAACCAAAATCCCAACTTCCCAGTTTACTTGAAAAGCTCCAAAGACTTTTCCTTAGCTCCATGTTCCCTGGAAGCATTCAGAGCTTGCCCAAACAGCATTTTCCTGACGCTCCATGAAAAATATTTGCTCAGCTCTTCTGAAAATCACAAGCTCCCGGGAAGTTCAAGGCAAGGGATTCACCTTGCCCTGGGCTGCTGGAAATTGCTTTGCTCCACAGCTCGTGCTGGAAAAGTGGGAGTCTAGTAAAGGTCGTGGAGGATGTGGAATGACAGTGGAATTTGGGACACGGGTTGTCTGAGCACAGCATCTTTCCCAGTAGTTTGGTGGAGGGGGGATTTAACATTGAGAGGAGGGAAGGGAGGATGGAGAAATGGAGGTGGAAAGCTCTGGAAATGGTCCCACGTTGTGCCAGCAGTGGTGGGCAGAGGTCAGGGGGTACCACTGATCCTCTTATGGTGGAATCATGAAATGATTTGGGTTGGATGATAACTATCTTGATAATTATCTCATTCCAACCCCCTGCCATGGGCAGGGACACCTTCCCTTTCCCAGGTTGCTCCAAGCCTCATGCAACCTGACCTGAAACACTTCCAGGGATGGGGCAGCCAAAGCTTCTCTGGGAATTCCATTCTAGGGCCTTGCTACCCTCCTAGGGAATAATTCCTTACCAATATCCCATCTATCCCTGCCCTCTGACAGTGGGAAGCCATTCTCTGTGTCCTGTCTCTCTAGCCTTTGTCCCAAGTCCCTCTCCAGCTCATCTGGAGCCCCTTCAGGCCCTGGAAGAGGCTCTAAGTTCTTCTGGGAGCCTCTTCTCCAGGTGAACATTCCCAGCTTTCCCAGCCTGGCTCCAGAACAGAGGGGCTCCATCCCTTGGAGCATCTCCATGGCTTCCTCTGCATCTGCTCCAACATCTCCACATCCTTCTGCTTGTTAGACCCTGGAGCTGCTTCCAATAAATCTTTCCTGCAAGTGACACCAGGACAATCCAGGAAGTCTTTTCCTGCAGCAAGGACAAGGGACATTGCTTCAAATTCAAGGATAGGAGGCCTAGATGGGATATTGGGAAGAACTTCCTCCCTGGGAGGGTGGTGAGGCACTGGAATGGAATTCCCAGGGAAGCTGTGGTTGCCCCATCCCTGGAAGTGTCCAAGGCCAGGTTGGACAGGGCTTGGAGTAACCTGGGATAGTGGAAGTTCTCCTTTCCCACAGCAAGTAGTGGAATGAGATGATCCTGAAAGTCCTTCCCACCCAAACAATTCCATGATTCCATGATGAGCAACCATTGCAGAGCTTCCCCAAAACAACTGGTGACTCCACTTTAGGAATTTGCTGGATTTGTAAGGAAAGAGAAGAGGAATCCAGGCAAATCCAGCTAACAAACATGCGGAAGGGACAAGGAAATTCTCCTTGGCCCCTTCCCCAGATCCTCCACAATTTGCTGATTTTCAGGATGCTCCCCATCCTCGTGATTCCTTCTGGACCATGATGGATGAGTCTGAACTTCTGTCTGCCTTCCTGGAATTGCTTTGCCATTGGAAGCCGTGTCCGGGGGGCTCCCAGGGGGTCAATGAGGATGGGGAGGAAGAGGTTGGTGGCCGGGGGGATTTTCCTGGTGTGGGGCTGTTGTGGATGGAAGTTAATGGAGCCAGGAGATTCAGCTGCTGCCGGGGAAGCATCCAGGGATTCTTTTCACTCCTGCACTGCTGGCAGGAACATCCTGGAGCCTCAGCAGCACATAAGTAACTACAATGGGTGATTCCTTAATAATTAAAGATATGCAGTGCTTGGATTGCCTCCCGGAGCCAGAGCAGACTGGGGAGAGCAGGGAGGAAAACTTCCCGTCTTACAGGAAATCTTCCCGTGCCGAAGCTCCCCGCGCCTGCCGGGGGATTTGGTTGGAATCAATTCCCTCTGCCTGCAGCCGCAGGAAGCTGCCATTGGGATCCTGCCATGGATTAACTAAGCGACCTTGGAGTGCTGCTTCCCTCCTTGCCATGCCTTCTTTTCCTCTCTCAGATTCGGGATGCTGTCTGGGGTGTCTCATGGGAGAGGTTGGAACCTCCAGACCTTGGAGCTGAGAAGTCTCAGGAGGAGGTGGGGGTGTTTAATGGGTGATCCCAGAGCTCTCTGAGACAGCAAATCTGCCTTTTTCATGGAGTTCTGGAATGGTTTGGTTTGGAAGGGACCTTAACGATCACCTCCTTCCAACCTCCTGCCCTGGGCAGGGATACTTCCCACTATCCCAGATTTCTCCAAGCCCCATCCCACCTGCCCTTGGAGGCTCTCTGCAGTTCCCACTTCCATTGCTTGCCCTTAAACCACTTGGAATTCATGGAATTCTGGAATGGTTTGAGTTGGAAGGGACCTGAACGATTGATCACCTCCTTCCAACCTTGTGCCGTGGGCGGGGATACTTCCCACTATCCCAGGTTTCTCCAAGCCCCATCCAACCTGCCCTGCTCTGCTGTTCCCATCTCGTTGTTTGTCCTTAAACCGCTTGGAACTTGAGCCAGCATAGGAAAAAACAATATTCCCACCCTGGAAAAGAGCATCCAGGCGGAACAGCTGGGCCTCACACCCTGCTCCCTGTGGCCAGGACAGCTCGGACACACTGTCACAGGGACGCTGAGGAGCCCTCGGGCCATTCCCTGACAGCTCCACTTCATTCCCAGCGCTGATTCCAGGCGACACGCGAGTGGATTGATGAACTCCCTCTCTCCCTCTTTTCCGAGCCTCGGAGAGAAACGGCAGAGCCCGGGGGGCCAAGGCTAAAACCCTCAGTTAACATTAAAGTGAAGGATCTGCCGGTGCTCCTGCCGGGGGCACAGGGGAGCGGATGCGCTTTTCTCTGCAGCCCAGACGCGTGTCGGCTCGGAGGGAGGGGGGTTTGCCTTTTCCCGGGATGGAAAAGGCGCAGGGAGGGCGGGATGGGGATGCTGACTCAGCAGCCGCCGCTCCATTGCCTGGAAAGACGCGGAACGGCGTTTGGAGCATCGCGTTTTGCGCTCTGGGGCTGTGCCGAGCTTCCTTTGCATCCCCTCCCCACCCCAAGAGCTGATCCCCATCCAGGCTGAGCGATGTGACAGGAATTTGTGCCCGGGCCTGGCTTTTATCATGCAGATTGTGCATAAATCATGATAATTGACCCTGGAGTCGGGGATGGCTTCAAGGTCAGCTTGGATTAGGCTTAGAGTGTCCCGGTCCAGTGGGAGATGTCCCTGCATATGGCAGGGGAGTTGGAATGACATAAAATCCTCTCCATCCCAAACAGTTCTAGGGTTTAATGATATCAAAGCGGTGTCAAATTGGCACAAGAGGAGAACTCCACTTTAAATCCCGCTTTAAATCCCTCACCCCTATATTTAAGTTGCCATTCCCACTGCGTAACAACTCTGAGTTGGATTTTAACTTCCCAGGGTGAAAAATCCTCATTTATTGCCGCAATGAGGATGGAGGGAGAGATCAGGGAGCTGAGGGACAGCTTACAGCAGGATGAGCCAGCTGTGACCCAGCATTCCCATTCCGCTGAATCCCCTTTGCCTCCCTCTGGAGCCCTCAAATTGTTTTATCCCTGCCTGGGCTTGTGCCTGGAGCTAGCATGATTTTGCCCACATTTCCCGGCTCGCACAAGGTTTTCCCGCTGGGATTAACCCCTTGGAGAGGCAGGCACCGCCTGGAACCATAGCCCAGAGCTGATCACCTGAATCCCTGCGAAGTTCAGACTGTGGGGACTCAGAGGATGCAGCAATGGGGCTCTGGGTTTGCCAGCAGCTTTCCCAGGGCTGAGCCAAAGCCTCCTCCTCCTCTTCCTGAATTTTATGCTTAACTGAGGAGTCAAAGAAATTCAAATTTACACAGCACTTGATTTGAGGAGAAACGTGTCATTTTCTTTCTGCTTGGGGTGAAAAATTGCTCGGGCTTGGACACTGAAAAATTAGGGAATGTGTCCTTAAACATTCCTGTTCCTTACCTGTAGGATCCAGGGATGAGGATTTCTGGGGAATCTGGTGGATCAGGAGGCAGGGAAAGGCTCTGGATGCCCCTGCTGCATTCAGGGTAATTATGGATTACACAGCCAGGGATGCTGGGATATTTCCAGGGATTTCTGATGTTGCTTTCTAGGAAGAAATTCTTCCCTGTGAGGGACTGGATGAGGTTATCCAGAGAATCTGTCCCATCCCTGGAAGTGTTCAAGGCTGGGTTGGATGGGGCTTGGAACAACCTGGGATAGTGGAAGGTGTCCCTGCCCGTGACAAGGAATGAAATGAGGTGGACTTTGAGATCTCTTCAACTCAAAGCTCTCTGTGGCTATGAGATCTGGGAGATGCCACTTGGAATTCCCTCCTTTCTCTGCCTCAGTTTCCCCAGCAGCAGGAGCTGTTCCTCCTTTTCCACCCGCGGGGGAGACTGGAATTTCTTGGGCTTTGCTTCTTTCATCAGGGCTGGATTTTCCGAGCTCAGCACTTCTGCAGAGCCAATCCTTGGAGCTGGTAAAGTGCTGTGGGAGAGAGGATGTGCTGGATACCCGAGCCGGGTGGGAGCAGACAGCTTTTCCATGGATGGGCTGATCCTGCAGCCGAGGCCGGGGCAGGGGGGAGCGGATCAATACGGAGAGAGCTGGAATAAGCCGAGCTTTGCAAGTGAAGCCTGAGCTCTCGGGGCTCCCGGTAAAGGCCGTTATCTCCAGACATTCCCGGCTGTCTGGATCCTCTCACAATACAGAGACATTCCAACCAGGATATGAGTCAGCTCGCAGGGATCTCTTCCTGATCCTGCCCAACACCGCTTTGCGCTGCTGGCTGACACTGCCTGGTGTGGGTGACACCTCTTTTGGGGACCAGGACCAGCCAGGGAGTCCATCCCTACCCATCCTTCCTGATTTCGCCTGCATCCCATCCAGACACTGGCATCCCCGTGCTCATCCCAAAGTTATGAGGAAAACAGCCAGGGAAAAGGCACATGGATTTGTTCCTTGATTTCTGGGCTTTAAGGGTGACTCAAACAATTTTTCTGGTCCAAAGAGCTCTTGGCTTTATCTGTGAAATCCATAGAAGATTTCTCAGATAAAGGAGGAGAAGGAACTGGAAAGACCCCACAGACCAACTGGTTTTTGCCCAATAAAATCCAGAGGAAGATGGAAAAGGTTTGTGCTCCCCAGTTATGCCCCATCCTGGTCTCCCGGCCACATTCCCATGCTCCCCAGTGGCTCCAGTTTGGGTATCAGCCCTAGCCCTGTCTAACCAGTCCAAGCTGGGATTGGGAGAAGAGAACAGCTGGATTTTGGGCCTTTATCCATGTCCTGTCTCCTGACCAGGAGAAATGCAAGGCAGCATGGACCAGCAGAGAATTCCCAGAATTTTCTCCCTATTGCCAACAATTTGTACCCTTGAACCAGCATTTTTTCATCTCTATTATGGTAGTGGATGGATTTTTCTCTTATAATGTGCCTGTTATCCTTGCAAAAAACATTTCCGAGCAAGGAATTCCCTGGGTGTGGAATGCAACAGCCAAAAAGGGAGGGAAAACTTTGCTGAGACCTGGAAAAATCAGTCCAGTTGTGAAAAGGAAAGAGCTGTGAAATCCGAGCTGTTTATCCCAACAATCATTGGGAGTGATCCACACAGGCTCTTCCCAAATTAGGAGCTCTCAACTCTTCCCCTAAATGTTGGTGTTTTGGATTTTCCACGACATTTGGCAATAAATAAAATCCAGGCCTGGGGATTTTTTTTTTTTGGCGCACCATTCCAGCCATTTCCCTGCTCGTCCTTCCTCCCCCCTTCCCATCTCATTTCCTCGGGAGCCAAAGGAATCTGTCTGCCTGATGGATGGCTCCTGACAAGCTGAGAAGCCAAAGATCACATGTCAATAGGGCCATAATTAGGAGAATTGAGCCCTGTCAGGGCCTCCCGGAAATTTATCTGGAATCAATGGCCAATAGGGTGGAAGGAATGAAGATGTGGGAGTGTTTGCTTTGGAGCTGCCATGGATTTTTACACCCTGTCTGCACAGGGATCCTGCTGGCCGGGCCTTTCCTGCTGCCTGAAAGAAGGGAGGATTATGGAATTAGCCATGGAGATCTGCCCTGGCACCCGCTGACCCTTCTGGGGATGTGGCTTCACCCCTGGAGCAGGCACAGCGAGAGGGAAAAGTGGGATAGAGAGTGGAATTCAATGTTTTGCTCTTCCTTCCAGCGGGAAAGAGCGTGCCAATCCCAGGCATGGGCCTGGAATTGTGGAGGGAATTTTAGGAAATGTGCCCAAATCCCCCATGTCCCCAAATCCCCCTAATGTCCCTAAATCCCCCCAAACACCCTCTATGTCCCCAACCCTCCCCTATGTTTTCAAATTCTCTCAATGTTTCTGAATTCCCTCTCCATCCTCAAATTCTCCCAAATCTCCCAGTGTCCCCAAATCCTGCCCCCACGTCCACATTTCCCTATGTCCCCAAATCCCCTCAATGTCCCCAAATCCCCAAGTTCCCAAAGCTCTCCCACATCCTGAAATTCCATCCCAAGCTGTCATGTCCCCCAAATCTCCCCAGTGCCCCCATTTTCCCACATCCCCGAATTCCCACTCCATGTCCCACACTTGGGACCCCACATCAGGGTCTTGGATCCACCCAGGGATGCAGGATGGGAGAGGCAGCAGATGAGGGGACAAGGACATCCTCACCTCCCATCCCCAGCTGAGACAGGGCTGGAGTCTCATCTCTTACAAATTAAACCTGGATTAAATCTCCAAGTGAAGCTCAGACTGTCACAGTTTTCCAGGGATCCCAAAAAAAGTTGGCATTTAGGAACTGACTTCCTCTGGAGGCTGCTAAAGTCTGGGCCACTGCAGGGATTTTTTTTCTTACTGCTTTTCCCACACCTGAGGCACTTTCTGGATGTCTCTGAATCCCAAATTTCCTGTGACGTCCTTGGCACTGGTGAAGCATTGGGGGGTTTGCACTTCTATGGGCTGGGGCTGAACTCCTTCTGCAATTCCAGCGTTTACAGGCAAAGAAAAGTTGGAATGCCCTGGGAAACCCTTTGGCATCTGCTTTTAATGCTTTGTTGGTGCAGGGGTCAATGGCCTGGCCCCAAAACTGTTGAACCATGAAAACAGCTGAGGTTAAAGCCAGAAATCCTTTGGAAATGCTTTTGGATACAGGCAGGATGGAGCTGGAATCACACAAGCCAGAGAGAAGCAGCAGGCAGGGGGTGATTCCTCCCTGCCTGGGGAATGACGCTGGGATTGGGATACTGGAGCACCACACTGTGGTGTTTCTACCCCAGGATTGAAATAAACTAGAGAAAATCTTTGGAATTCCAGCCTTGTGCATTGCTCCAGGGGTCGACCCCATTTCCTATCTGTGGGTTTCACCCCCAGAGTGCGGCAGGCATTCCACGCTCCCTGGAGTGAGCTCACACATCCCACAGACTCTGCTGCTGCTCACCCGCGCTGCAAAATCAAAGCTTGGAAAAACTCCCAGGGATTAGGGCTTCAAATCAGAGAAATCATCGATTCCCTGCTGGGAATTAGGGATCAGAAAGGCTCTCCCTGCCTGTTTTTGTCATGGCAGTGTCCTCATGACCCCTCCATCGTCAAAATCCCAACTTTTCATCACATATCCCAGTGTGTCCACCAGGTCCCCACAGCCCCCACTGAGATTCATTTCACTTCTGGAAACCCCATAGTATTGTAGGAAAAGAATCAAGGAAAAGGGAAGGATCCAGAGCCTTCCAAAGGCTGTGGATACCACAGAGCTCCTAATTTATTGCTTCTGTAATTGGGGTTAATTACTGGTGACCAAATTTATCTTCTCGCCTCTCATTAATCCCAAACACAAAAGAACCCTGTTTGCAATCAATTGCTGTTTAATTACAGCACAATAGCTGCCTCCTGAGATCGAAATCCCGGCTGGCTCCAGGTCTTGAGGAGGATAGGAGTGGAAAAATGGAGGATGAGGATGCCAGCTGGGATTGGCATTGCGTATTCCAGGGACTCCTGAAATCCAGGGAGAGGAGTGGGAAATCTCCTTGTCCTGGCTGAAGGATTAGAGATTGGCTTTCAGCTGGGGAGAAATGAGAGGGAATGACCTCAGGTTCCATCTGGGCAGATTTAGGTTGGATATTTGGGAAAAAAATATCACGGAAAATGTTGCCAAGCCCTGGAAAAGGCTGCCTGGGGAAGTGGCGGAGTTTCCGTTCCGTGAGGAATTTCAAAGCCGTAAAGAGGTGGGATTCAGGGATACGGGTTAGTGCTGGAATTGGCAGTGCTGGATTAATTTGACTCTAAGATCTGCACAAGGTCTTTTCCAACCCAAAGGATTCCATGATTCTGACATTTGGATGGAAAACATGTTCCATGTGAAACCTCTCAGGGGATATTTGGTCCACTCTCAACCTGAGAATAGTGGGAATAAAAATTCCTTCCTCAAGGAGAACAAGGAAACAAGATCCCAGCACTTCCCAGGGCTTTGTAGTTTGGAGTGAAGGTATTTGAGGTGACCAGGAGATTCCCCAAAAGACATGGAAAGTGAGGAAGAAGGGGGGAAAATGGGAATTGTGGGAAAGCTCTTATTTCTGCAGGCAAACTCCAGTTTTCTATCCTGATTCTCCATTCCTGGGGACAGAACTCACCAGCCCCAGGACCATACCTGAAATCTCCAAACTGTTTTTATTTTTCCAGGAGAAAGATTTCCTTGGCACTGGTGCCTGTCCCACCCCCTCATTTATCCCAATAAATGTTCTGGATTAAATAAACTCCCCTCCCAGCCCATCCCTCCCTCCCCATTCCTTAGGAGCCATCAATCTCCACGATTATTGAGCCCAGTTTGCGAGTTAGTGGGGTGTTGAAAACGCTCCAGTCTTCCCTTTATCACTTTCAGATCAGTCCATCGGATGGGAATCCATCAGGGAAAATTATGGGGGAGGCTGCACTGATCTATGGCTCCCTGTTCCCAGATCAATCCAGCTCTTCCCCTTCCAGCGCGGGGGTTGTGAGGATCCAGGGCTGGCCACACATGACTCTCTTCTCTTAAAACACCACATCCATCAACACTTCCCATTCCTGCAAGGATTTTGTCCTGGAGATGGGATAAAATACCCGCTGAGTCAAACAAGGTGGAGGCTGAATTCCTCTTGGGACCTCAACTCCTGACTGGAGCCACTTTTTGACATTTATTGCATTTAAGATTCGAGTGGATTTACGGATTATGAGCAGCCAAAATCTGGACCGTGCTGGAAGTTCATCATATCCCAAAATTTTAGCTGCTCTCAGGATGGTGCTGAGGTGGTTCATCCACCCTGGGGCCAGGAGTCAGCACCAGGAGCTGGCTTTGGAGCTGTTTTTCCACCTGGGCATTCCCAATCACCCCCTTCCCATGCCCTGTGCAGATCCAGAGGGAAGAGCACCACCTACTGAGTCTCCCTCACTTCTTCCTTCCTTATTTATTTATTTATTTATTTATTTATTTATTCAATATCTTTTATTCCTATTTGTGTTCCTTGCTTCTCCCTGAGAAAGGCAGGAGCACGTTCAATTCCAAGGAACCGTCCTGATCTCTCCGGACGTTTCTGCTTGCTCTGATTTTCCTGTGTTAATGAGATTTCCTTGGGGTCTTTCTGCTTCCTGCCTTCGGGAATTAACAGTACCTCCAGTCTGATGCCTCCCCAGATCCAGATTTTCTCTTGGAACAAGTGTAGGAAACAAAATAAATTAGGTAAATTTTGCCTCAAAATCAGAATTTAAGGTAAATATTGAAGAATTTGCTAAAGCAGAAGTAGATGCAGGAATATATTCCTCTGGATGGATTTTTCCATATATGGGCATCCATTTGTAGTAGGAACATGTCTCTGGATGTGTTTTGGCCAAGGATTTGGGGAATGAGCTGGAGACTTTCACATCTGGGTTCAGTTCCCACCCTGGCACAACCCCTTAATACTGATTGAACACTGAAAAATTCCTTGAAAACAGATTGGGAGAATCACATAGAAATCCACGCTGATGTTCCCTGAACATTTTCAACTGGGAGATAATCCAACTTTTAAAGGATAAGACCTCAGCCATGTTATCCCAGAGCCCTTCTTTGCATCCAATGCCAAATTCGACTTATTAAATGTCCTCTTGTTATTTCTTCCTGCTTGGTTTGTTTGTTTGAGCCATGAAAGTGTTTGTGTTTCTCCCAAGTGATATTTTGTAGGGATTTACAAACCCCCGAGTCGCCTCAACTGCTTCCAAAGGTCTCAACACTGTGGATATCCCAGGAAGAACTTGGTGGGAAGTGAGAATGAGGAAATCCTTGTCAGTCCTCATTACCTATTTTCTGCTTCATGTCCCACGTAAAGCTGAAGGATCTTTCCATTGGGTGGAAAAACCCCAAATGTGGCATCCCTATAGATTAAATACAGTCTGTGAGGAATGACTGGGAAAAACAGGAGATTGTTTATCCCAAAGAATGAAGGGAGATGGGATAACAGCTCACAATTATGTAAAAACCTGCTGCAGGAAGAGGAGGGACACGTTTCCCTGTGTATAGGACAAGGAATAAGGAGATTAAAAACCAGCAAAGGAGATTTAGAGCTGTGGGATAGAAGAGGGCTGGGATTAATTGCTGGGAGGAGGGGAAGGGTGGGATCTCCAGGGATGGAGTTTGGAGGACAAATGTGTCAAGAAGGGCTTAAAGAGAGTGGATTCATCCACGGGACAGGAGGCAGGGAAGATAAACATCCACCTGGATGTTTTTCCAGTGTTTCAGGTGGCTCACAAGGCAACATGAGTGGATTCTGGGATTTCCGGAGTGGGATGGGTGTTTGGCAGATTCGGAATTTCTCCTCCAGCTCATTCCTTGGAAGGAGCCATGTGGTGCCACACAGAGCTGCCTCTCCAAAGATTTCCCTGCCATCCCTTTTCCCACCTCCACAGATCCCAAGGTGAGCTGGGATGTGCGTTCATTGAATCCTGGAATGGTTATTGTTGGAAGGGACTTGGAAGATCATCCAATTCCAACACCCTGCCATGGCCAGGGACAACTTCCACTATCCCATGTTGCTCCAAGTGTCATCTAATCAAGGCCTTGGGCACTTCCAGGGATGGGGCATCCACAGCTTTCTGGGCATCACATCTCAGCCTCTTTCCCATCTTTCCTCCTTGGAAATGTTTTTTTTTTGGTGGGAATCATCCAGCCAAGCCAAAGTGATCCCATCACCCCACGGAAGTAAATCCGCTGATGGAGCAGAAGTCGGAAATAACCCAGCAAAAAACTTGAGACAGCTCTCGCTTCCAGTAATTCCCAGGGAAGGGTGTCAGCCATGATTTCTAGGAGCCACATGCAGCAGAAAGCAGGGAATTGCTGGCAGCGCTAATGAAGTTACGGCCATCCGGTGATTGGGTTAGGAGATCCTCCGGGAGCGGCCAGCGAGGTGATGGACGGAAAGCAGAACGGGAATTAAATTGCATTTCATTTCAATTTGGCCATAAATTTGATGATTTCGTCAGATAAGGAATAAAGGAGGGAAGGGAGGAGGGGGAGGAGAGGAGAGGGAGGGATCTGCAGGCAGGGAGTGAGCAGGACACGAGGAATTGCATCGTCCCAGTTTGTAACATTGTAGGTCATTCATCAGAAGTGCCAAAGGTTTTATGGATAGGACATAAATCACCTGCTCCCCATGGATTATTCACTCTGGTAATAAAGGTTGGGCATACAGGTTATCGAACTGTCCTGGGATTTATAGGAGAGGATGCATGGGGTGAAGGGAGGAGATGGACCCACCATGGGATGCTCCACTTGGCAGCAGTGGTTTGTGTCACCTGAGTCATCTGCTGAAGTGTGGACCTGTCACCAGGGGTGGAGAAGCTGTCAGATGGCAAGTGATGCAAGAGCCAATGAGAATTCCCAGTTTTGGATGCATCCAGAGGGACCTGGACAATCCTGAGAAGAAAAATCATGAGGTTTAACAGAACCAAGTGCTGGTGCTGCAACTGAGGGAGAGTCAGTCTCAGGGTCAGTCCAGCTGGGGATGAGCAGATGGAGCAGCCCTAGGGAGAAGGACTTGGAAGTGCTGGTGGGTGAGAGGCTGGACATGACCCAGCAATGTGTGCTCCAGTCACAGAAATCCAAATACAAATGTATTCCGGGATGATTCCACAAGCAGGAATTTTCCAACCTCAGAGATTCTGGGTGGTTGATGCTGAAGTTGTCTGGGACAGTCCCAACCCCTGGATCTATATGATTAAAGCTACAAAGCTGTGCTCTGAATGAGGCCTCTTGGATCTCTGGTGGCATCAGTGATCCCATCACTGGTGGGGTGCACCACCATATTCCCACATTCCTGCTGCACCTGGCTGCCATGGGGACGGGATATGGATGAGCTGTGCTGAGCCTGGGAGCTGTTTTGTGCTGGTCCAGCAATGCCAAATGTGACAGGAGCTTGGCCTGCCCTTGAGGCCAAAGCTTTTAAACTCGGTGCGAGAGAGAGGCCAAAGATATTCCCCATCAATCTTAGCCCCGGAGCTCCAGCTGCGGCAGGGATGGGAAGGAATTGGATTCCAGAAGTTTGGCAGTTCTGTGAGCATAATTAATACACGTCATTGCCAGGAATTCCCGTGTAGTCATACAGATTTTGACCCATATTTGGGATATTCCTCTGGAGAGCACAGATGGGAGTCTGTTTCAAAAGGAATTTTTAGTGGAACTTCCACATGTTCAAAGTGAGGGATTACAAGTGTTCCCAAAATAATGACTGGGAGGTACAAGGGGAAAAAAATGCCGGAATCTATTTCACATGCACAATAATTTACTTTTAGATGTGCAGTAAAGATTTTATATGCACAATAATTTACTTTTACACGTGCAATGATGTTTTTACACATGGAATCATTCATTTTTATGGATAAAAGCCGACCAATTAAAAACCTAGGTGTTAAACATCCCTCCCACCAATCCTGAAGGATTTGTTTTGGAGTGAAATTTCACTCAGGCCTAACATCAACACTTTTGTGCAGGATTATTGTTGCTTTTCCAGCTTATTCCATGTGCTGCACCTGATTCTTTTCCAGTTCGCCCTCACGGGAAGTAGGAGCAGCTCCATGGGCCATTGGAAAGGGATGTGAGGGCCACATCACCTGGATTGTCACCTGATTTGTCACCTGGTTTTACTCATGATCTATTCTGATCAGCTCCCTGAATCTATGGGAGGAAAGATTATTAGCCCCAACAGGAATATTAGCCCCAACAGGAAAAGATGAGAAAACATTTATGGGATCATGGAATCATGGAATGGTTTGAATGGGAAGGGATTTCCAAGGCCATCCAATCTATGGACAGGGACACCTTCCACTATCCCAGGTTGCTCCAATCCCTGCCCAACATGGCCTTGAACAATTCCAGGGATGGGGCAGCCACAGCTTCTCTGGGAATTCCATTCCAGTGTCTCACCACCTTCACATGGAAAAATTTCTTCCCAATATTCCATCTTTCAGTCTGAAGCCGTAGTGGTGGGATTTCCATCAGTAGAGCTGAGCAACTGCAAGAACAATTTAAAGACTCCAAAGGGTCCATACAGCTCAGAGATAAGGCCATGAAAAATTCCAGATGTTGAAGGACCAATGTAAAAACTTTGTTCAGAGACCTCAGATCTGCTTCTGCCTTTTTTTTTCCATGAATCTCTTCATTTGACCAAGCCAGATGAGGTTGGAACTTCCATTTCTCAGGTGAATCTTTTGATCAGACAGTGCAAGTTTGGGGGTCGGTGTTCCCTCAGTTTTTCCTGCATATTTAATTCCATATTTAAACAGGATACACTTCAGTGCCCTCTATCCAAGATGGATTATTAATCTCCAGGAAGCTGAATAGAAAGGCAAATATCTGCTTGTTGTCCCTGAGGCTTCACCTCCATGGAAAGCCGTCTGCTGCAGTGAATGAGCAAATTCGCTGTCCATAGCTAATTCCAGGATGATCTGAAGGAATAAAGGGACTGAATAAATTAGGAAACACTTTCCAATATTCTGGAATCTGGTGGATTAAATGGCCCAGCTCAGGCCAGAGGGTCACCTCCAAACAGGGCTGTCCTGGTCACGCTGAGTCTTTGCCAGTGGCGACTCAGTTACTTTGAGTGGGAATCTCAAATTACTGCAAACCTGGCAGATTCCAGGGAAGAAGAGGTGGAAGGGACTGGAAATAAAAATAATAGTCGCCAGTCTAGGAGAAAAAGAGGTTCACAGGACCTTTTGTTTGGACAATCTGGGAGAAGAGGGAAGGAAAAGAGGAAAAGAGGAAGGTAGATGGTCAAGTGAAATCAAATGAAATAAAATGGCACAAATTGAAACACTTTCCCTTGGAGAAATCCCAGTCCTGAAAAATAAACTGGTTTTGAGTTCATAAATGTTCAGTGGCAGCCTGATTCTGCAGGAAGTGGAAAAATTTCTTTTCATCCAAAATTAATATTTCTTTCAAGGAAAAAATAAAAGCTTCCATGGAAGCTCTTTTTGGAGGATCCAGTTCCACCAGCTTTGGTTGCTGCAGTGCTCAAGACTCTGGTTATGGGATATTTTGAACAAGGAAATGGGGAGAAATTGGTGAAAATGTCGAGCCATTGGGAAATCTTATAGAAAAATGATGTGGAATGGTTATGGATCAATGTCCCAATAGAGAGGGTGGGAATTCTGCTGATTGGTGGTGTCGGCACTTGGCAACACTTCCCAAACAAAAAGGCAGAGAAGCAACCTAAAGATTTCCCTGCAACCCATCCTAAAAATCATCTTGTTCCCACTACCCCAGGTTGTTCCAAGCCCCATTGTGGAGCACATCTTCTCTGGGAATTCCATTCCAGGGCCTCACCACCCTCAGAGTAAGCTCAGAACAGCTCCTTGGTTATTTTTCAAGGTTCATGGAAAACTAAAATCTCCTGAAGGGCAATTCAGCTGGTTAAAAAAAAAAAAAAAAGAGTTAATGCTAAAATGAGAATGATGAGAGGGGATGGTTAAAAAACAACCAAAGTGCCCCCAAAAGGATAATTTCCCCCCGCACCAAGAGTGACACTGGTTTGAAAAACTGGCTTAGAGGCAAAGGGACAGTGACAAGGGACACATCAAACGGGGGGAAAAAAAAGAATAAAGGACATTGGATTTGCACAAAAATGGAGAAAATCAGTGAGATGAGCAAAAAGGCAGGAGAGGCTCTGGCCAGTAGAGCTGAGGCCAGCAAAGAGTTGAAATACTTTGGGAACAGAAGGAGCTATAATAACCCCAGTATTGATTCCTCCTTGGAAGGGAAATGTGCAAAGCAGGCATTTTCCAGGGATATTTGTTTTGTATTTGGAGGGAAAAGCAGATTTGTTCCTGATTAAAGGGAAGGGATGGTTTACAGGCCGGCATTCAGTGGGGAACATTCCAAATAGCCCCTCTTAAAAAACACTCAACGTGCTAAAAACAGGGATTAACTCTATCCAAGTGTTTTCTAGGGTGAGGCCAAGAAGAATCAGGGTTGGCTTTCAAGATCCCAAGGCAGGGAAATCCAAGGGACAAGAGGAAATCTGATGTCATGTCGGTCTGTGAAGGAATGGGAATGACTTGGTTAATTATTGCCTGCCATTGATTCCAGGCAAAATGAGGGAATACCTCACTAGGACTCGATTAATAAGGAATTACAGGAACATGATGCTAATCAGCAGGGGGTTATGGGAAATCGGTCTTGTCAAATTAAGCAGCTTTTATAAACGCAATTAGAAGAGGGAGGATAATTAACGAACTTGCAGAGGGTTTGGGTTGAGTTGCTGGGGGAGGTGTTGAAATCCAGAAGTTTTTGTTCAAGAAGTGGCATTTGGGAAGTGGGAGGAACAACAAGAGTTGTATCCATTCATAGAACTCCAACCCTTCAGCCAAAATATTCACACAGCAGAACAATATCCAAGCAATATCCATGCAGGCTGTGAGATCCAAAACCTTGGAAAAGTTAATTGTTTTTGACACTCAAGTCCATACATTGATAAAGAAATAAACTCCAAGGTGGCTTCTCAAAATGAAGGCAGAAGATGGCTGTGTCTTGTCACCAAAAGGGACAACTGGGACACTTTTTGGTATTGTAGATTTGCACCAAAATAAATTTAGGATAAATTGGCTTTGTGTTGTCCTCCTCTCCCTGTTGTCCCATCAAGTCCAGAGGAGGTCACAGTTGATCAAAGGACTGCAGCTCCTCTGCTCTTCTGGGAGAGCTAGGAATGTCCAGCCTGGAGACAGGAAGGCTCCAAGGAGACCTTCCTGTGCCTAAAGGGGCTCCAAGAGGGCAGGAGAGCAACTTTGGGCAAGGGATGGAGAGTGGGACAAGGGGGAATGGCTTCCCACTGCCAGATGGAAGAGTTAGATAGGATTTTGGGAAGGAATTCTTCCTTGTGGGAGTGGTGAGGCCCTGGCACAGGTTTCCCAGAGAAGCTGTGGCTGCCTCATTCCTGGAAATGTTCAAGTCCGGGTCGGATGTGGCTTGGAGCAACCTGGGATAGTGGAAGGTGTCCCTGCCCTTGGCAGGGAGGTGGAACTGGACGATTTTTAAGGTCCTTCCAATCCAAACCATTCCATGATTCCATGACTCTATGACTGAGCTGTTGGTGGTGACTGATGGGGTCACCTCTGTGGTGTTGGGCAATTCCCAGCCATCCCAAATGGAAAAGTCTCCTTTCCCCAGGCTTCAGGATGAGCACCTTCCATGAATTTTAGCCTCTGAATTGTGGCTGTGGGGAGAAGTGACTGCACACTGCTCTTCCTTCTTGGAATAATGGAACAGTTTGGAAGGGACTTTAAGGATCATCAACTTCCCACCCCTTGCCATAGGCAGGGACACCAGAATTCCTCTAGAATTGGATGTGACTGCTGGACCGCATTCTAAGGGATGATCCTGATGAGGGAATCAGGAATGCCAGGCTGTGTCCCTGATTTCTGATCGACCTGCTCCATCCCCTCTCCCACTCCCATGCATCTTCCCCTCCCGCACTCCATAAAATGCGTCCTCTCAATTGAGATGCTCTGGTTTATTTGGGCTGCGAAATCTACTTAAACCTTTTTAATTTGTCTTGTTTGGATATGGGCATCATTTGGATCATGTTTTATGGGCACCCAGATAATTTTCCTTCCTGTAAATCGTCCCTTTAGTTACTGAGGCTTCTGGGAAGTTGTAAATCCTCCCTCCCATCTTTTCCATGGAGTTTACGTTGTTTTACAGCTTCATTAATAGGTTCTCTCCCGGCGAGGTTGATGAAAGTTATTGACCTAATCATAACCTATTAATTATGACAGTAAATCCCACTCTTGGAAATGTTTTACTGAGCAAATGTTACTTGGAAAATCTGCGGGTTAAACTGCAGATCCAAGAACTTTAAATCTCCCGTTCACTGCCCCAGTCATGGAGCCTTGAGAGAAGCTTGTGGAGGCCTTCTGGCTTGGGAAAGTTCTCGTTTAGGGAGAATTCAGTTTTCCTAAATATTTGCTCTAAGTGTTTGAATTTAACATGGAAACTCAGGTGCATCCAGTTCTTCTGGCTCTTAGAATCATGGAATCACTTAGGTAGGAAAAACCCTCTAGTCCAACTGTTCCCTGGCACTGCCAAAGCCACCACTAAAGCATGTCCCCAAGTGCCACATCCACATGGCTTTTAAATTCCTCCAGGAGTGGTGACTCAATCACCACCCTGATAATCTTTTCATTGAAGGAATTATTCCTGATATCCCACCTAAACCTCCCCAGGTGCAAGTTGAGGCCATTTCCTCTTTTCCTTTTGTTTTTTATTTCTGGAAAGCACAGTTCATTA
The DNA here is from genome assembly GCF_028018845.1 of Melospiza georgiana. Taxonomy (NCBI): domain Eukaryota; kingdom Metazoa; phylum Chordata; class Aves; order Passeriformes; family Passerellidae; genus Melospiza; species Melospiza georgiana. Next base: position 153,326,006 of record NC_080430.1, on the reverse strand, counting down.
GGAATGTACTGACTTCTATCTGAGGCCCATCATAGGTAGGGTAATATTCCAAGTATCTGCCCAGAGAATCTGTGGACTCCTCATCAGTGGAAGTGTTCAAGGCCAGGTTGGATGAGGCTTGGAGCAATTTGGGATGGTGGAATGCATCCCTGCCCATGGCAGAGGGATGGAATGAGTTAATCTTTGAGGTCCTTTCCATACAAACCATTCTAAGATTCCATGATTTTCCACGATCACATCCAGGACAGGTTTTTTTATTATAAGAATCCAGTTCCAAAAACACCCAGCATCCCTAAAGCTGCACCAGGATCCCCTAAAACCAGGCAAAAGATGTTTCTCTTCCATAAATCTCTCCCTTCCAGAGGCAGATCCATCGCTCCTGTTGGAAGTGCTCCTTTAGGATAGCACAGCTCCCTGTAGCTCAGCTGCTGAGTGAGCAGCTCCCTTCTGCATGCTCAAATCCCTCAGGAAAACCACTTTGCTTATGAAGCAGAGAGAGAAAGGTCTCCCGGGAATCCAAGTGCTTCCATCAGCCTTTCAGAGTAGCCATCCGTGGTAGGAACTGCGAGAGGTCCCAGCTGGGCTCCAGAGTCTGGATTAAATAAGCATTAAAAGTTCAGATATGCACAGGGAATTTATCGGAGAGACACACATGGGTATCCATTTATCCAGATACTTCCACAGGATCCCACCTCTGTGTCCTGATGTGTGTCCACGTATTCAGAGTTCATGACCTGAACATGCAGTTGAAGACAATAAAAATGCTCAAAGAGCTGTTTCCTGCCAGATACCCCAAATTCATGGATGAGCATCCCACTGTGCAAGTGGGGAAGCTGCAAGGAAGTGGCTCAAAGGGAGGAAGGAATGGGAATAAGGGATGGATATTGCTCCAAATCTCATGGCAAAGTCACAGCGGCACTGAGGGTTTGGAAGGAATATGGGGAAGAAATTTTTCCCTGGGAGGGTGCTGAGGCACAAGAATGGATTTCCCAGAGAAGCTGTGGCTGGCCCATCCCTGGAAGTGCTCAAGGCCAGGTCGGATGGGGCTTGGAGCAACCTAGGATAGTAGAAGGTGTCCCTGCACATGGCAGGGGATGTGATTGGATGGTCTTCAAATTCCCTTCCAACCCAAACCATTGCATGGTTTTATGATTCCATGAAGATCAAGAATTGGGAGATAAGAAAGAGAAGATGAGGAAGGAATGCAGAGGAATGTGGTAAGGTGGAAGCAGGAAAATCCTTTCCAAGGCTGCTTAAAATGAAGCTGAAATGGCTGTTTAAAATGAAACAGGGAAAGATGGAGATGATTTCAATAATTTTATTGGAATTTTGGTAAATTTAAAACAGTTTTCAGTTCCCCAGAGGTTTCCAATAATTTTAATATCCTTTTGGAATGACAAACATGCATGGACATAACAGTTCAGTTGCTCTTGTTTCTTGTTGTGTCCCCATTTCTGTTCCTGCCATTCCTTATATAAAAATAAGATCCTTTTCCACCACTTCCACAATTTTACCTCTTAATTCCCACTGAAACTTCCAAGAAAGTTTCCTTTTGGTCATTGCCTGGTATGGATGCTGAACTATTTGATTTTTGCTGGAATTGTCCATTTTTTCACATGCTCTGTACCAATCTCCCAACACATTCCTGAGAATTTCAAGTCTTTTTCCATTAGCACAGTTTGAATAACTCCACTCACACACTTCTGGAATTTGGGAGCCGTGTTGGGATTTACATACAAAGCACGAAGCACTTGGATCAACCTGGAGAACCCTCCTCACTTCCAGCCTCATTTTCCATGTGTCCAACACAGGGAATAAGACCTTGTCAGGTGCTTAAATGCCAAGAGATGTTTTGGATAAAAAACTTTGTGGGATGTGAAGGCCTCATATATTTTGGAAGTGCTCCACGTCCTTCAGAGCTTTTGTGGAGATGTGAAACAGGGCAAGGAATATTAGATGATCCATGGGTGGAATCCCAAGGGATAAAAATGGAAAAAATATCAGGCAAGAGTAGCCTGAAGAGTTGAAACAATGTGGACTTCTCGCTCCTGACTCCCAGTTATCCAAATGGCTCATTTTTCCTTGAAAATTTTGTTTATGGAAAAAATGGCCTATTGGCTTGCCACAGTCCAGGCTCCCCGCAGGAAAATCCTGGATATGGATGTTGAAATGGAAAATAACTTTCCTGATGTGCTTGGATAATTCCCAAGGCTCTGTTTCACTGCTGTAGTGGCAGAGATGAGGAGTTTTATTCTTCATCAGGGATCCTAAATTTGGAGTAGAGGATCAACCATTGACCTGCAGGAACAGCTCAGCAGGAAAGTCAGAATTCCTCATTGTCTGTCTTCCCTGGTTTAATTCCAAAGCAAGGATGAGACTCCTGTTGGTCTGCAGGAGTGGGGAAAAGGGAAGCATCTGAGGTTTGGACACCCTCCAAGCAGGAAAAATTAGAATTTTGGGGGAAATTCACTTCTTTCTGTAATTAGAAATTATTTCCAACCCCAACTTCCAACTCCCTCCCAATATTCATTATTCTTTCATTGGTTAAAAATAAAATAAATTTAAATTAATAATAGTAATAATGATGATGATGATGATGATGATGATGATGATAATAGTAATAATAATAATAATAGTTCATATCCTCAAACAGACAAATTGCTGGCAAGGTGTTTTAGGAGATGCTGCAATTCTATTCTGGAATCCTCATCTTGTTTCCCTCTGGGTACCAAGGGATGGAAATGCAGTTCCTGCCTCCAGAATTCTCAAAGCAATGGGATTTTGGGATCCAAATGGCAGGATTTTGCCCCAGGGTACCACAAATGCCACTAAATATTCCAGAATAGTAAATTTAAGGGATAGAGAGAGGGAAAAGGATACCCAGTGGGAAAGGACAAGTTCTTCAGGAGAAGGATTCAGGCCTGAGGAATCCACGAATGGCAAGAGAAGCAGGAAAGGGAAAAGATGGCAGTGAGAGAACAGGTCCAGGGTGAGGAAATTGGGCAAAAAGAATCTGCTGAATTCTGCTGTGTTTTCTGCCCTTGGGCTCAGACCCACACAGCTTATTGCATGTAATTCATCAAAAAAAATAGCTGGATGGCCCTGGGATGAAAGAAATTCCTGGTATATCCCTAATTAACCGTATCTTCAGCACCTCTGACAGCTCCTCCTGATCCGGCGGGATTTATCCATCAAACTCCATCCACGCCTAGCAACCATGGTGGGTGTCAAGGAGGGAGCAAGTCACCCGTGTTTTTCCATCCAGCATCCAAGGGGGGCTGACGATGTGGCTGGAGGTCACGGCTGATGCTGGTGCTGATGCCACAGAGCTCTGAATTCCCGTCCTGGTGCCGCCGTTCCTCCCCGTGAGGCTCATTCTCTTCCGGAAGCGGGACCGGCCGGCGCAGCCGAGCGCCAGAGCTGTCGAGAGATGAAATCAGAGCTGGCCCAGCTTGGGTTGCAGGGATGGCTTTCTGTTCCCATTAATAATTCAGGGATCCCCTGAGGGGGCGGGAAGATGACATCATATCCCACCCTTTTCCCATCGTCACCCTGCCTTTCTCTTCCCTCTTTCCCATCGTTCCTCTGCATCCAAAGAGTTGAGGACTCCTTGGCACCATGTTGTGTTACCACCAAGGACTATGTCTCCTAGAAATAAAATTCCCAATCCTTGTTTGCCAGAGTTTTGATCAGTTTCTGCCACCCAGGGGAGGAGAATAAACCCTGGGAATAATTTTCTGCCTTCAGCCTTTCCCTGGAGAGTTTGGTCATTCCAGATGGTTTTACCAAGTTTGTGAGAGCAGTTTGGTGTCATCTCTTTTTGGGAAGGATTGTAGGGAAAAAATAGAGAAAAGTCCTAGAAAAATTCTGAGTAGGAAAAAAGGCCTGAATTTCACAGACAATTGGCTAAAAAGGATCTTGCAGTGTGGAATAGTGCTGGAATTTTTTCCTGCTCCTTCATGGTGGTAATACAGGTAGTGGCTGTGGTTGTGGAGGTGCAGGTTGTCACCATGAGGGTGACACCTGTCACCACTGAAGGAATCCTTTCCTTCAGGTCCTCCTTTTATTCAGTCCTGGAGCTCAGCCACCTGTGCAAACAAGCCTGAGGCTTTTTTTGTGAGCATCCCCACATGGCCCCTCCTCCACAAGTGAAATTCATCACCTTTGGTGTCCAAAGCCACCCTTGTGGTGGTATTGGGGGTATTGGAGGGAGATGGGTTGGAAAATATCTTGGAAGGATCCAGAGAAACCAATAGATCACGGAATCATAGAATGGGTTGAGTTGGAAAGGACTTTAGGAGTTGCCTGATTCCAACTCTCTCCATCAACAGCAGACCTTCCACTAAACAAGGAGCCCCCCTTAGCCTGGTCTTGGACACCTCTTTGGATCTCTAAATATTTTCTGGATATTTTGCCAGGATTGTGTGAGAAACACAACAAGGAGGGAACAACAGCTTTCCTGGGAGGAGGCCAAAAGTCCTCCTGTGTGTGACTTGTGCAACCCTTCCTGCTCTTTTTGGGACACACAGATGCCCCAAGTTTTATACTCCTTATATTCCTTTTTTCCTTTTTTTTTTTTTCTTCTCTGCAAAGTGCATTTTTCATATGGAATCATTCCTGGGGATCTTTGGGATCAACCTGGGTCAGTTCAGTCCTGCCGTAACCACCCTGCAGAAATTTCAACCTGAGGCATTGTGTCACTTAGAAATTCCCAACAGCTGGATTTGCCCTAGGAGATGGACCTGAAGGATGGATTTGAGCCAACTGCACCATGAGCATGGGGTGTGCTTAACCCCACGTGCCCAAATCACCCATGGTTGAAAAGTGATGGGGACTTCAGTTGCTGCAATGTCTCCATTTGTATCCTAAAATATGGATGGGGAATTTATCTGGATTTGCAAAAGTGTTTGGAACTTCCAGTTAACATCTTCATCCCTTTCTTCCCCAAATTCCTTTCTTTGAAGCTTTATTAAGGTGAAAAGGGATTTTCTGGACCTCTGCCATGAAGCGTCTCTACCCCTCTTTCACCACAGCCCAGAGGAATTCCCTGAAGACTCCAAACCAGCTGTACATCCCTAATCTCCTCTTATCCCATGTTATTCCTCTCCTGGGTGTCTCCTGGTTTGGAATCAGGCCCTGCATAGTTCATTTTTCTCTGTTTAATTTCTAGACCTCGTCTTTTTCCTCAAGGATTCTGAGTGTTAACACAAAGAGACTGGCTGAGCTGTCTGATTTATCCATCTCCTCACCTTGACTTTATTTCCTGGTCACAATTCCAAGTGCTAATGTTACATTCCTGGTTTAAGTGTCTGATTTATCCACCCTCACCTCCCCCATTACTTCATGGTACAGGTTTGAAATGTTAATTTTAATAATAAAAGTTTTACACCCCCGGTGCTTTCCGTGCTAACACGGGGACATTATTTCCTAGGACGAGGGTTTTAAAAGCTAATGTCCTAATGCTGCTTTAATTGTGGGATTTATTCCTGCTAAGGCAGCTCCTGGAAGCGTGTGGGGGTAGGAGGAAATCTGTGGCTGGTGGCAATGTCTCTCCTGGTGTTTGGTGGGAAGAGCAGATCCCTGAAGCCAAGTTAAAGAAGGAAAAGGGCTGATTTTCCTAAGAAGATATCCAAGGTGATGATGCATTTAATACAAGCGTGATCTTTTGGGGGAAAACAGAACCATGGGATTATAGGATCATTTAGGTTGCAAAAGCCCTCTAAAATCATTGAATCCAACTGTTAAGCCAGACCTGCCAAGGCCACCACTAAACCATGTCAACAAGCACCACATTTATGTCTTTTAAATCCCTCCAGGGATGGTGACTCCAATACTGCTCTGGGCAGATGTTTCAAGGCTGGACAACTCTTTCCATGAAGAAATTTTCCCAGTATCCAATGTAAAACTCCCCTGCTGAAGTTTGAGGCTCTCTCCTCTTGTCCTGTCCCTTGTTTCCCGGGAGCAGAGCCCAAACCCCTCCTGTCAGGGACTTGTGGAGAGTCGAAAGGTCCCCCCTGAGCTTCCTTTCCTCCAGCTGAGTCCCCCAGCTCCCTCAGCCCCTCCTGGCTCTCCAGACCCTTCCCAGACTCTGTTCCCTTCCCTGAACACATTCCAGCCCCTTAATGTCATTGTTATGAGGAACTAAAACTGATCCCAGAATTTGAGGTGTCAGTGAAGCCCTGATGGTGCAGATCTAACTTCTCCTGGGTCTCTATTGATCCCTTCCAACCTCTTCCAAGGGAACACAGCTCCAAGAACCTGGCAAAGCTCTGAACTGGAGTGGGGATGTGGTTTAGGATGTGACAAGGCAGCCCATCCCAGCTGGAGATATGGAAAACACTTGGGAACTGGAGGATCTTTCCCAAATCTGCCACTGTTAGGTTTATGGGATGGAGGGAGGGTCTGGTCTCCATGGGCAGCAGCACCACAGCAAAGGTGGGACCAGCACAGTCAGGCAGTGCTGGAAAGTTCTGGTTTCCCTGTGGCGTAGGTGGGATGAGTGGAACCAAAATTCCTGGATGTTCTGTATCCCCTGAATATCAAGAAAGGAAATCTGAGGCCAAGGAGAAACTCCACATGCTGTTGAGCTGTTGAGCTGTTGAGTTGTGCATCAATATCCATCTTTCTGGACTGACAGCCCTGCTGCAGAATGGGATAAAGGTTAGGGTTAGGCTAGATGGGATTTTAGGGAAACGTTTTTCATCCAGAGGGTGGTTGGGCACTGGAACAAACTCCCCAAGGAAATGGTCACAACTCCAAGCCGGCAGAACTCAAAAAGCCTTTGGCTCTCAGCCACATGTTGGGATTTTTTGGTTGTCCTGTGCAGGGCCAGGAGTTGGACTCACATCCTTCCAGCTCAGAACATTCCATGAAATACGTGATTCAAGGCACAGCTGGGGAAAAGCATGGAGTTGCTGGGCTGGGGATTGGGATCAGCACTGGAGGTGTTGGTTGGTGACAGCAAGACTCGTTCACCTTTAGTGGCTTGACCCAACGATCTTCTCCGGAACTGCTGCTGAGGATGATTGGATTGCTCTGACAGGAACTGGGAAGTTGCTGATGCAGGGAACAAAGGTCCTAAAGCTGCAGTGGCAGCAAAACGCCATCCTGATGTGTCACAGGGACAGCCCCGGCGGCAAGGAGAGCTCCTGTCTCCCCATTGTCACCCAATGGTCAGGCTGAGGATGACCTTCCTGTGCCTCCAAACCAAGCCTGGATTTTAATTCCATCAAGTAGAATGCAGACTTAGTCTGGCCTGGAAGGAGGGATGAACTTGTACACCTGTGGGGTTTTTGGGAATTCAGCTTGACCTGACACCCTCAGTCATGAGAGAAAGTGTGGTGTCCACTGTTCCACTCTTTTCCTGCTCATCAGATTCTGGGGACAACACTGAGCCACCTGGAGGTGACCTGAGTGTGTCACCTGCTTCCAAGACCTTACCTGGCCTCATTATTTTGCTGCTGTGGGGACAGAAAGTGCATGAGGCCACAGAGGGGGGGTCGCAGGAGTGCAGGTGTCTGAGCACCTGCAGGTGTGACACCACAAAAAAAGAGATTGTGCCAATTTCTCAGGTGGCACAGGTGGACCCTGTGCCTGAGCCCCCACTAGGGCACCAAGAAATTAATTAATGAAAATTAATCCTGAGCTCTTTGCCTTCTGGTGACCTCTGTGTGTTTGCTGTCAGCTTTCTTATGGATCCGATTTCCCTTTTTCTTTGTTTTCCCTTGGATTAAGAAATTCTCCCATTACAGAAGTCACTTAATGTGGAGGGAAAGAAAGTGAAAATTCAATTGAATAAACAGCGAGGGCACTTTTTTTTTTGCTATCTGTAAAAAAAGGAAGAGCCCAAGCAGCAGAAATTAATGTTCAATTGAATAAATACCAATAACACTCCTTCTTTTTGGCTCCTCCAGCTTATGGTGCAAAGATAGTGAAAATTCAATTGGATTTTAATAACAACGTGCCCCATTCCCAAAAATACAACCAAAAGGTGAGAAAGGGACCCTGACTTAAAATCAATGATAGAAAAGATAGGCGACATCATCAAAATTATATTAGCCTTAATAGTCAATCAATTAATGAAATCTCCCAGTTATTTAAAAAAAATAAAAGCCTTTGGAGGGTTGTTTTTTTTTCTTTTTTTTGCTTTTCTGATGAAGTTTTCTGGCGGGATCTGAAAGCTTTTTGTCCCACCTTCCCTGCCCACCATTAGGGGCCGTTTATCGAAGTGACAGTTCCTTTATCTGGGAAGGAGGGGGGGAAAAGGGAGAATGCTGAGGCCACTGGGAATGAAATGTTGCCGAGATATGAATTTTGATAGGTCGTCAATACCCTCTGTCCCTTCCAATTAAAAAAGAGCAGCAGCCACCGAGGGCAGATGGGCAACATTTCAGAGCCCATAAAATCAAACGGGGGGGATAGAGGAGAGTCTAGCTGGACTTCAATCTCCTCACCCTCTTTCCCTTCTGGAATGGGGTGGTTTGTCTTAACACTTTGCCTGCTGGATTACTCTTCTTCTGGCTCGATGTTCTTTACCACTGCAAACTCATTGGATGGAGGTTTTGGGTGTAGATGGACCTGTCCCCGAGGTCTCCATGTGATACCAGCATTTCCATGGGGGGGCCAATCAGTGTGGCTGGCACCTGTTCTTGTCTGAATCCAAAGCTCTTTGCCAGGAGATTCTTTGGAATCGTGGGATTGTTTAGGGTGGAAAAGCCCTCCAAGGTCACTGGGTACAGCCCTTCCCCAGCACTGCCAAGGCCAACACCAAACATTGTCTCCAAGTGTCACACGCACACAGCATTCAAGTATCTGCAGGAGTGGTGACTCCACTACTGTTCCTGTGCTCAACCACCTTTCCTGTGAAAGAGTTTTTCCAGTATCCAACCTAAATTTCCTGTAGTGAAACTTGAGGCTGTTTCCTCTCCTCCTGTCCCTTGTTCCCTGGGAGCAGAGCCTGACACCCACCTGGCTCCACCATCCTGTCAGGGAGTTGTGGAGGGCCAGGAGGTCCCCCCTGAGCCTCTTTTTCTCCAGGCTGAGCCCACCCAGTTCCTTCAGCTGCTCCTGGTGCTCCAGACCCTTCCTCAGCTCCATTCCCTTCTCTGGACACACTCCAGCTCCTCAATGTCTCATTGTGAGGGACCCACAAGTGACCCCAGGACTGGAGGTGCCCCAGCAATGCCAGCACAGAGGGACAATCACTGCTCTGGTCCTGCTTGTCCACTTTTCAGGCTGGTGGGGTCATCCAGTAATGGGTCAAACGAACGTCCAGAGGTTGCGTGACCGTGCTGATGCCACCTTGTCCCTCCCAGCCCTCTGGATCCGGCCTCTCCTTGGGCTGCTCCTCACCTCCTCCTCTCCCAGGAGAAACCCAATCTGGCCTCCTCGGTGTCACCTGAAAGCGGGGATCTGCTTTCAGCCCCATCCCCGTTCCCGACAGCAGCACGGACTAAGTGGCTCTGTCGCCCCGCGGAAAAACCTCAGCAGGATTCCTGGCTCCAAGGGAGCTGCACCCGGAGAAGCACCTGGATAACCACGGAGGAGGGTTAACTCTTTGGGATCCTCCCTGCCAGGTTCCCAGAGGAAAAGTCTGTCAGGGAGATGTGGTAAAATCCGTTGGCAGAATGGTGAAATGTGGTAGGGAAATCCTCATGGATCAGAACATTCCAGATGTAGGGGGCAAAGAAGAGGGAAGGACACCTCAGAGCCAAGCATGGAGGCCCAAGAGGCTTTCATGGAGTGAGAACAACAGGGAAATTCAAATTAATTTTAACAGGAGACACTCAAGGTAAGGAGGTGAAGGGATTGTCTCTCATTTGGTTCCAGAGACAATGACTGACTGCAGCTGTTCCAAGAAAGATCCTGTGAAGTTGTGAAATTGCTCTTCCATGGATCCCTGAGGATTTTTTCTTTTCTTGGAGCAGAACAAACATTGCATGCCTTCATTTAAGGTCTCCAATTAACCCAGTGTTGCAAGTGTGGGTTGAGCCGGGAATCCAAAGCAGGATTTGAGCCTCAATCAAGATCCACTTCAAAATGGGATGCAAACGGAATGGATGAATCTTTGTGAGGTCACAAACCAGCTCATCTGGATGTCTGCAAGGCACTAAGTGTCTCTGCCACCCCCTTATGCCATGCCCAGGGTCACTGACACACAGGTCCATCAGCCTTTGGAATCTGAATTCCTGATCCCGAGGAGCAAAACAAGAGGTCTCTGTACAAGTCTGGATTCCAGGAGATCATCGAATACAATAATGGAGTGGAATCATTCAGGTTGGAAAAGACCTCCAAGATCTTTGAGTCCAGCCTGTGACTGATCCCCACCTTGTTGCCAGCTCAGAGCACTGAGTGCCACATTCAGTCCTTCCCTGGACACCTCCATGGATGGGGACTCCAACACCTCCCTGGGCCCATTCCAATCCTTGACCACTCTTTCCATGAAGAAATTCATCCTGATATCCAGCCTGAACCTCTCCTGGAACGACTTGAGGCTGTTTCCTCTCATTCTGTCCCTTGTTCCCTGAGATCCTGACCCACCCTGGGCTGTCCCCTCCTGTCAGGGAGTTGTGCAGGGCCTGAAGGTTCCCCCTGAGCTTCCTTTTCTCCAGGCTGAGCTTCCCCAGATCCCTCAGCCACTCCTGGTGGCACTCTTGGTGCTCCAGCGCCTTTTCCAGCTCTGTTCCCTTCTCTGGACATGCTCCAGCCCCTCATCATGAGGAGTCCAAAACTGATCCCAGAATCTGTGGTCCCTCAGCACTGGGGGATGATCCCTTCCCTGGTCCTCCTGCCCATGCTATTTTTGGTACAAAAATGACAGAAAATGGACATGATTATCCCAAGACGTTTAATTCAGATGTATGGAATTCAATCTCCATATCCACCCAGTCCTGGGAAAGAGCAAAAAGCTGTCACTCACATCTTGTCAGTGACAATCTGGACAAGCTGTCAAGATCCATTGAAGACCCTTCACTGTCACTTTCCCTGCTCTGAGGATTTGAGGTGGCTTCTCATCTTGGTGGTCCAAACTCCTCCAAGACCCCCTTCAGTATCCAAGTTAACGTTTTTGGTGTTCCCAAAATATGGTGGGTGTGGCTGGAAATTCCAGGGAGGGCACATTTGGGGTGGTTGGATCTGGAGCAACTGGGTTTGATGGGAAGTTTCATTATGGTTCCAGTTTGACTGAGATGGTGGCTTCTGGCATGGTGACAGCAGGAATGGACATCTAGGAGTGCTCATCTTATGTGTTCATGTGATCTGAAGTATCCCAAAAATTCCCATCCCATTTGTCTGCTAAACTGGACTTTCTGAGGGATGTGCTGGTTTCCAACAGCTGAGTTTTCAGCTGGATAACAGTGAATCCATGGTGCAAAGCACAGCTGGAACCCATGCCAGGATTCACCCTAAAACAGAGAATGGGGTGTGATGAGGTTTGGGAGCTTCAAGAATTCCCATATCCCACAGATTGGCAATAACTGAGGGTCCCAGATGGAATCTGGAAGGGCAAAAGTAATCCAAAATCAGCAAGAAAGTGTTGGCTCAGCACAGCAGGTGGATTTTTTTCCATGGAGGATTTGTTTTGGTCACAGAATTATATTGTTACAGATATTCCTGGATATTTTTAGTTGGAGTGTGATGCAGGTGTGGGGTTAAGAAAGCTCAGGATGCTGCAGTGCTCATCCTGCAGCCTTTCCCAACCCAAATACTCCAAGGATAGGAGAGAAAACAAAGATGTGCCTTGGCTTTGGGCCTGGAAATGAGGAAGGGAATTAACTTGGATGTGTTGGAGATGGGGGCTGGCACAGGGAATTTTGTTAAGTAGTTAATGGACACAGAATTTGGTCAGCTCCATGGCACCGGCTCCTGCTAACTCAGGGATTTTAGGAACCCTGTGGGATGCAGGCTTGGATAGGAGTGCTCTGAAAGGAGACACCCTCTGGATGAGCACCGGGATGGGTGTGGGGAAAACCTGGCTGCTGGAGGGAGCAGAGTCCCCTCGCTGGGAATTCTGTCTTGCTCGTGGCAGCATCCTTGCTCCACAAACTTCCCACTCCTGCAGCATCCTTGGCTGGCATCCCTTTTCCCTTAGCCTGGGAATGCTAATGAGGTCACAGCCCTTGGTGGGGAGCTGATAATGAGCATGAAATTCCTTGGATCCCGACTCAGCAGAGCTTGGTGTCACTGGGAAAGCCACACAGATCAAGGAAAACCCGGTTTGTGGCCAAGATTTTAAAGGATTCCTCCGTCCTGCTTTGCCCTCCCTCCTTATCTCTCTCTGCCCTGAAATTCCCAACATGGAGCAGCCTGGGAATAACTTCCCCGGTTTGGTCTCCCAGGCTCTGCTGGAGGCTAAGTGAGGTTAACAACCGAACATGTTGGGAATTATTGAGGGAAGAGACCTGGGAAAAAGCTCCGTCCCTGATGTGATGGTGATAAACGATTGGAGCTGGGATATCTGATTCCTTCTCTCTGGTGGTCCCTGCAGGAACAGCTTCCAGGCGAGCGTGTCGGCTGTTCATTAAAGGAAAAACGGCAAAGATTATCCCTAATATCTTGAAGATTAGTTGGATAAATACACGCTGGAATGTGCAGGTCCTGGGGCTGCTGGGAAACCCTCCGGCTTCATTGACTGAGTTTATCCAATTTGCATCCACCGGCAATCCTAAGGCTGCTCGGTGGTGCTCGGATGTGTTTGTAAACACAGCAGGGATGCACTTAAGGCACATCCTCAGGACTCCTTTTGGGGTTAGAAAATGTTATTTGTGAGCAGAAATGTAAAGTCATTTTCTAAGTGGTTCCCAGAAAGGTCTGGGGGAGATTGGGAATGACACAGACGAGGGTGTGAATCCTGGAATTGTGAAACATCCTGGATGCAAGGGGCCCACAAGGATCAGCGAGTCCCACCCCAAGCCCTGCACAGGGCATCCCAAAAAATCCCACCCTGTGACTGAAAATGTTTTCCAAACATTCCTGGAACTCTGGCAGCCTTGGAGATATGGTGATTCCCTAGGGATCCTGTTCCAGTGCCCAACCTCTGGAGGAAGAATCTCTTCCTAGTACCCAACATAAACCTCTCCTGACACAGCTCGAGCTGCTTCCTCAAAGTTATCCAGGATGGTTGTTCATGGAAATCCTCACCAGGATAACTTTCAGATGCTTGAAAATACTGGAATGCTTAAAAAAAAAACAAAAAAAACCCAACAAAAACCCCAACAACAAAAACAAACAAACAAACAAAAAACCAAAAAAAACCAAAAACAAAAACCACAAAAAAAACCCCCAAACCTAAAAAAAACCCAAAAAACATCCCCCCCTGAAAAAAAAACCACACACAAAAAACCCAAAAAATATCAAAAACCAAAGCAGGACTGGAAGAGTTTTTCCCGTAAAAATTACAACTAAAAATATTCTGATTTTTTTTCTTAAACTGATTTTTTTTTTTTTTTTGCATCCTAAGTAAAACAAAAATTCCTTGAAGTTGCCCCTTTTTGAGGAGAGGAGGCAGTGGGCCAGAGATTTCCAGAGGTCCCACCAATCTAAATCCTTGCAGGGAATGTGAGCGGGAAGTTTTGCTGCAGAGCAGCTTTGGGAAGGACAGGAATTCCCATCCCTGAGTGTCAAAAGTTGTTTTGTTCCCATTTAAAAAGCAGCAACAGAAACAATGTCAAATCCTTGTTTTATTGGATTGACCCAAATGTCACCTCTGGATTCTCTTCCCTTAAACTTGAAAGCCAAAGTCACATTTTAAATCCAAAACAGAGAAAAAAAATTTGAAGGATGCTGGAAAGGAACCAGTGCTTGGAGCCACCATTTTACTGTGCGAGGAAAAACCTGGAAAAGCTCCAACTCTCGTTCCACCCTTTAGCTTGGATTGTTGTGGGAAAGGGATGTGCCAGACCGAGCACATCCACCTCGGTCTGGGCTCACCTGGATTTGGGATGTGATGTCCAGAACCCACCAAACCAAGACATTTTGTCCCCTCTCCATCCCCTTCACCCTAAAGCAATGTCCTTGGGAGAAGGGAACATTGCTGTGGTCATTATGAGCTACCAAATGATGGAGAATCCGTGAAATTAAAAAAAAAAAATCCCCAACAATGGGATTGGCTTTTTAAATTATCATTTTAGACGTCGCCCCTCAGCTTTTTTTTCCCATTTTTTGGCTCTTCCTGCCTGATCTGCTTGGTAGTGGGGCTGGAATGGTGGGAAAACCCCATTCCAGGAGAACAGCAGGGATCTGGGATGACCCCACATCCATGTGGAGCTCAAGGCAGTGACTCTGTTGCCATTTGACCTTTCCAGGTGAGGATGAAGTATCCTAAAAACCCAGGAGAAACTGTGGAAAGAGGAATTTTATCCCAACCCACCCTGTCTTTAAACCCGTGTTCCCCAGGACATTTAAATATCCCAAAATTACTGCAAGACATTGATGGATTTCTACCAAATCCAGGAAAAGGAGTGGGAATTGCAGGGAAGGAAATTATTTTTCTGCCAAGTTAAAAAAAAAAAAAAAAAAAAGAGGGATTTGGGACAGAAGAAGGAGAATACAAGGGCACTCAGAGGGCACTGGGAGACATCCCAGGTGCAGGGAGGATCTGGTGGCCTCCAGGGAATCAAAATTGCTCCTGTGCAGGCACAAAAAAAAAAAAAAATCCAGGAAAACAAAACAAATCCACCTTTCCACAGCAGGAATTTCCACTGGAGCGGGCATGGCAGGAGTTAATAGGAAGGAAAAAACCCAGAAATAAGGAAAAACCCAAAAGAAGGGGAAAACCAGGAATATTCACGTGAAATAAGGCAGCTTTTAACCTTTTTTTGCCCCTATTCCTCTTGTTTTGTTTTGTTTTGTTCGGATTTTTATTTTTCTCTCCTCAATTTTCCTCCTGCGGAATAAACAAGGATGGCTGGAAAACAAAGGGTTTGGAATTTATTTATTTATTTATCCATTAATTTATTTATTTTCCCCACCTCTGCATTCAGCTGGGGGTGGGAATGCTCCGTGTCTGTGTGGGATGAAATCCAGGCCAGGCATGCAGAATTCAGCCGCCCTCAGCAGGAAAGAGGAGCGGGAGCGGCAGCAGAGGCATCGAAAGGAGATGGGAAAATAAAGGAATTCCACACTCCAGCTCCAATTCTCGCTGCGGAATTCCAGCCCTGGGCCCTACCGCAGCCCCAGGGAGCTCCGCCAAATTCCCCGGATCCATCCTGCCTTGGGATGAGATTAAAAAAAAAAAGCAGAATAAAAACCGGGGCTGAAGTCAGGGTGTTTAATATTTTATGATTTTTTTTTCCTAGAGGAATCATAAGATCATGGAATGATTTGAGTTGGAAGGGGGTTAAAGATCATCTCGTTCCTATTGGGAGGAGGGACAACTCTCGTTATCCCAGGTTGATCCAACTTGGCCTTGGACACTTCCAGGGATGGGGAAGTCACAGCTTCTCTGGGAATTCCATTCCAGGCCCTCAGCAACATCACAGGGAAGAACTTTTCCCAATTTCCCATCAAAATCTACCTTCCATCAGCTTTTTGGCTTCTGGAATCTTGGGGTTTTCCTTGTGTTTCCCAGACCTCCTGCCTCTGTTTGTCGTTTGCTTCCCAGCCAGCAGCAAAAACTGTCAGCAAGATGGGATGGGAAATTTTGGGATTGCAGGGCTTTCCTGCAACTTTTACCCTAATATCCCTTTTTTTTTTCCTGGTGGCTTGGATGATCCCGTGCCAGAACTTCCAGACCCATGCACAATTCCAGTTTTCTTACTTGTTTTTGTCTTCTGACCTCTCTTCACACAGCCAAAAATTCCCTTTTCCAAGCACAGTTTCCTTCCCTGCCCTTGCTTTTCCAACCCCAAATTCAGATGCATTCCTGGCATTTGCATCCAGAAAATAAAGAGCAATAGGGAAACTGAGGCTGGGTTGCGAACATCTGGGAATCTTTGTAGCTGGGAACCCACAGCAAGGGCAGGGATCCTTGGTTTTGGCTCATCCATGGTTTTGGCTCACCTGGAATATCCCTGGAGATCTGTCCCAGCTCAATCTCTCACCCTCCCCTTCCCATGGATTCATTTCCCTCCTTAATTTTAGATTTGGGACCCGTTTCTCTATTTTAAGCAGCTTTTTCTGCTGCTGCTTCTCAGTTGGATCCCAAGATTTAGCTTGGCTCTGATTTCTCCATGCCCTAAATCCCTCTCAGGTACCTTTGCCTCCCCTGGAGCAAAACCTGGGAATATCTTGCAGTTGGGAAGATGCATTTTAGCCCCAGCCCTGTGTTATTGGAAGCTGTGCCTTTGGCATAATCCTACAAAATGCTGGTCAACACTTTCTGGAGAGTGGAATTTACTATAGGAAAACATTTCCTCCTCCACAAAAAAACAAAAAAAAACCAAAAAACAAAACAAAAAAAAAAAAAAAACAACAAAAAACAAACAACCAAAAAACAATGGGATCAGGTTGATTGTGGGATTTTTAGGGAGTTTTGTTTTTGGGGATTAAAAATATTGAAAATATTGGAATGAGTTGCTTCAAGTGTGCCACAGTAAAATATTTTGTAATTCCAGGGGAAAGCTTCCTACTGCTGCTCTGCCTGGTTTTTCCCAGTGTTCAGAGTTAAACCTTGGATTTGGCAATTTATTGGATTAGGAAGTTGAGATTCCTGCTGTGTTTTGTTGCTTGGGAGAGGGAATATTTTGATTTGACTGAATTAAAGCAGTGTAACATCAGATGAGAATTTTCTAGGTGGATTTTTTTCGGAGGACAAATCCCAAATTCTTCTCTGTATTTTTTTGGTGTTGGAATTCCAACCCCATTTCCAGGCATCAGGATTTTCACACAGAAGAAAACGTCATTTTCGAGCAAAACGATAGGCTGCACACTTAAACAACAGCTGAAATAATAATTACAGGTTTCTGTCAGGGTTTTCCCACTTTTCTTTTAACAGGCTTTTATTTTTAGGATTTTTTTTCCCCTTGTTTACTTAGGACTAGGAAAATAATCTCATGGAAATGTGATTTATCATTGAATGGGTTAATTGGGTAGAAACACATCGCTGCTTCTTGGGAATCTTATTTGGATCCTATAGTTGCTGTCCTGGGGATCTTGGACACCAAAATTCCTGGGTAGAAGTAAAAGGACTTCACATTCCAAAGGGTTTGTAGTTGTCCTGCATTGCAAAAAGAAATTAATAATTTCATATTCCTTCAGAGGGGATGTCAGGATTTATGTTGTTATTTTTCCCTAATATTAACTAAATTCCAGCAGTTTTCCAGAGGTCTGCTGGCTATCCCTGCTCGTGCTAAAGGAGAATTTGGGAGGCACAGTCAGAAACCAGCCCAGAACTCCATAAGAAAATAAAATCTCCCAGGATTCTGCACCGAAAAGAGCTGGAGCTGAGGGAAGAGAGCACCTTCAGGATGTGTGTCCCTCTCTCCATGCTCTTATCCCAATGTCCTCTGGAGCCAAACCCGCTGAGGGAATGGAAAATAAGAGCCAGACCCTGCCTCAATTCCCAAGGATCGATTGGCACTGGCATTATTTCCCTCCTTGGCAGAACAAATCCGATGGCTCTTCCTGGGATCGTCACACAAAGTCCCCAAATGCAGATGGGAGAAGGATTCAATAAAATGAGCCCCAAAATCAAGATATTCTTTGAATGTTGATCATAAAATCCTTTGGAAAATCTGGTTCCAGCGAAATATCAAACCCCAGAACTTTGCTTTTTTGAAGGAGGGAAAACCTGGATTTATTCCTAAGGCAGGGATAATTTCATTATTCCAGTGCAGGGTGTGGAGCAGGATTTTTACCACCTTCCTTCCTTAAAAATAAGGAAGAGACAAAGACTTAAGACAGATTTTCCTTTTACCTGTAATGTTTGAGATTTATCCCAGATTTTCATGTGCATGTCTGTTATTCAGGGTGTGGGGATGTGTGGAAAAAGAAAATCAGGATTTCTCTGCAGGAATTGTGTATTTTTATTAAAGGCTTATTTTGTCTCCCAAATTCCTTCCTGTGACAGCAGAATTTTAAGGGAAGAGTTTTCCTGGCAGTGAATCCCTATTCCTACCAAAGTGTAGCTTTGATGGAATGGGGGCAGTGATTCCCAATTTCCAGCCACTTCTCCTTTCCTTTTTCCCCAGCCACAAAATATCCCATAATTTAAAAGGCAAAGGGAAAGGCTGGATATCAGCATCCCATTCCCAAATATCCCTCCTGGACCGGTGAGAGACACCCAGCTACGCTGGGGGAAAATCGGGAACGAATCCATCAATGTCAGCACTTTCCCATCCCTACAAATAAAGGGATCCGGCTCAGCCCCAGCCCAGCCCCCTCTCTCCGGCTCCCTCTCCCTCTGGATGTGCCCCTGGAATGCCGAGGGAGCCGGAATTTTGGAATTTTCAATCACCGCTCCTATTAAATCAAGTTTATTGCACTCAGCGTCTCCTGAGCGCTCCCATCTCCTCCAAACCCCACAGTATCCCTTTAACGTCCCAACTCCATCCTAAGTTTTATTTAAGGAAAGAGCCCTCAAAGCTTTTTTTTTCCCAGGTGTTTTCCAGCCTCTTTTCCAGCCCTGCTTCCCTGTTGATGCGCTGATCAATTACTCATCAAATCTTAATGAGCGCTTTAACTCAACTGTGGCATCTTAATCAGAGCCTTTGACTGCCAAGTGTCAGCTCCATCGACTCGGGAGGGCTGGGACAAACGATCCCGATCGACTGGAATGGGCTCTTCCCGGCTTGGGAAGGGCCTTTCCGCGAGCCTCATCTGCCGTCTAGCGGCTGCACGGGGAGGGGGCGAAAGGAGAGGGAATTTTAAGGGATGTGGGATGTGGGCTGTGGGATGTGGGGTGGGATCCTCTCCCGCTCGGTTCCCGCTGGGAGCGGATTTGGGGTGAGTTTTCCTTATGGGAAACGCCGCTTGTTTGTGGGTGTGGGTGTGGAGGATCCTGCCAGGGTCCATAGGATGGCAAATCTGTTCCTACAGGGATGTGGGGTCCCAGGAAAGGAGGGATCTCGGGACAGGAGACTGGGAACACAAGGCAGGGCTGGATACACCGAAACAGGGAATTCTCTGTGGATGCTTTGGGACTTCATCCCACGGCAGAGTCCAGCCTGCTTTGGGACAGTCCCCACAGGCCTTGCAAACATTTCCTGGGATTTTTTTTAGCCTGTTCTTCTTTTTTTTTTTTTTTTTTTTTTTTTTTTTTTTTTTTTTTTTTTTTTTTTTAATTTTTTTTTTCAGTAGCATCTGTTGGAAAAGCTGCTTAAAGGAACAACAAAGAAAAAGCTGACACAGACCTGAGCCAGAGAGAGGGAGCAGGTCAGGATTGCTGGAATCCTCAGGGAGGTTTGCATCCGAGCTTTTATCGTGTTTTATCGTGTTCTAACGAGCCCTGTGCCCTCCAGACACCTCTCCACAAACCTGGGGACCCTTTTTTTGGGGGACAGGGACAACCAGGCAGCAGATCCAGGTCACCCAAAGCTGCTGGGAGCATTCCTGTAACCGGGAAGCTGCAGGATGTGCTGGCTCCCTGCCTGACCCTTTTCCTTGGATCTGAAATCAGCTGAGGGCAAAAAGACTTTGGAGCAGGTATTCCAGTTCAGTGCCGACGAGCAGGAGGGATGTCTGGGATTCTGGGGGATGTAATGCCTGGAAGAAGGATTTATTATTATATTTTAAGGCTGAGATGATCCCTGTGGGATGTTCTGGGGAGATCACAGGGCGAGGCAGCTGCTGCTTCAATCCAGAGGGGTTTATGGGATTGGGACAGCGCCGTATGGACACTCTTGTGTTCTGTCTGAAGCCAGGACAGCCCTGCAGGAGGCTTGTTTTTGTTTGTAGAGGTGTTCCTGACCCAGTTCCCAAACATTCCCCACTCCCTTTGCCTTCCCAAGCACCAGGAGAGGCTCAAGGATTGATTTCGTCTGTAGGAATTTTCCTTTTCCACCCACCAGGGTCACCAAATATCCCTAGGAAGGTGGAACAATATTTTCGTCTCTTTTCAACCATCCCACGGGGTTTTTCCCTTGGCTGAGGCTGGCAAGGATGTGGGCTGGTGATTCGGAAAGAGGAAAATCAGGGAAAGCCAGGATCCATTTTGGATGCAGGCAGGGAGTTGTAGGTGATGGGAATGGTGTGAACTTGGGGCCCATCACCAGCAGCAGGGTCTGAGCATTCCAGAGCCTGGGAATTTTCCCTATGGAGCATCTCCGGAGCTCAAAGATCCATTTGAACAAAGAAGGGGAGACAGAAAGAGTTAAAGCAATTCAAAAGACCAAAAACCAAACATTTTCTACGGCCTCGTTGATCCAGTCACTCACCAAAAAACTTTGGGAAAGGGCAATCAGGCAGAGGAGGTCCTGCCTGGAGCTGACACAGAAGGGAAACAAATCCCTTTGGATGCCTTGGGCTGGGACTTTCTTGTTTTAACGAGACTAAAGCAGTTCTGCTTTGCTGACTCAGATTCCCACCTCCCAAATCCAAAGGGCTCAAACTCAACAGCTGTTAAAACCAGTTCTAAGTGGATGAGGAAATGGTGTCAAAGGGCCAAAGGCCACGTGGGCAAACCTGACACTAATCCATGGCCTTACAACATCACTGCTTTATGAGAGAGATTCCCAAAGTCATGGAATGATTCAGGTAAGAAGGGGTTTTCAGGACCATCTCATTCCAACCTCCTGCCATGGTCAGGGACACCTTCCACTGTCCCAGGTTTCTCCAAGCCTCATCCAACCTGGCCTGGAACACTTCCGGGGATGGGGCAGCCACAGCTTCTCTGGGAAACCTGTGCCAGGGTTTCACCGACCTCAGAGGGAAGGATTTATTCCCAATTTCCCATCTAACCTTTCCCTCTGAAAGTCTGAAGACATTTCCCCTTGTCCTGTCACTCCATCCCTGTGTCCAAAGTCTCTGCCCATCTTTTTTGCAGGATCCCTTCAGGAAAGGCCACAATTAGGTCACCTCAAATCTTCTCTTTTCCAGGCTGAACATTCCAAATTTTCTCAGCCTTTCCTCACAGCAGAGCTGCTGCATCCCTCTGATCCCCTTGGTGCTTCCTCTCAACTCTTTCCAACAGCTCCATGTCCTTCCTGTGCTGGGAATCCCAGAGCTGGATGCAAAATTCCAGGTAGGATCTCACCAGAGTGGAGAGGATTCCAATGGTGTCTTGAAGTTCTTTCAATGGAAAAATTAAGGAGAGCCCAAACCTCTCCTAAGAATCTCCCAAGCTCCAGCTGCTCTTATCACAAGGAATTTCCCGAGCCTGCTCTCACTTCTCTGTAAAATAACATCCAGGAAATCTCTTTTCCAAGGGTGTGCTCAACCTCCTCTTAAAACTGAATCCACAACATCTCCTTGGAATCAATCCTACAGCTTCATGATTTGGGATGTCAGGAGAATCTTCTTTGTGTTTATTGGTAAATTTTTAAAATTCTGATGATTTTTATAAGTTTTGTGTTCCAGACCCAGTTGTTTAATTGACCTAATTTGGAATAAACATATTAAAACATGGAATGTCCAGACTCAAAGTCAGGGAATAAAGTAAAAATGAGCTCAATATTAATTTTCTTTGGAAAATATCCTGTTTTTTTTAGGTAGATTCATAATTTGGACAACTCATTTATTGATTTGGGGGCCATTGGTTGGATTATCAGGACTCTTTGTTGGATTGATTGGCAGCTTGGGATGGTGTTATCCCAAAAAATATCCCAGGGTGTCAGATCCTGGAAATGAGGGCAGGGGAGAGACTGGGAAAACTGCTAGAAGCAAGGACAGGTTGTATCAGGAATCCTAAGTGTAAAAGCATCCCCCTTCCCCAGTTTCATGGTGAAAAACCATAAGAAAGGGAACTGACCCCACTTCCATGGATTTCTTTTCAAGCACTTTCTTTGGAATTAGAGGATCTTTAAGGCCCCTTCCAACTCCAACCATTCTAGGATACGTTTGGATTCATCTCAGAAGATGTGGATTCAGGAGGGAAGTATCCAAATTTTCTCCAGGGAAGCTCTGGATAAAGAAGCTCTGGAAGAAGGGTGGAGCCAGGTGGGGATTGGAATCTGCTCACACGGAACAAGGGACAGGATGAGGGGACTTTAGCTTAAGCAACTCCAGGGGAGATTCAGGTTGGACATCTGGAAGAATTCCTTTGTGGAAAGTGTGATCAGACATTGGAATGATCTGCCTGGAGAGGTGGTGGAGTCCCCATCCCTGGAAGTGTCCAAGGAATGCCTGGGGGTGGCACTCAGTGGTCTGGTCTGGGTGACAAATTTGGGATCAGTCACAAGCTGGACTCGATGACCTTGGAGGTCTTTTCCAGCTGAAATGATTTTGGGAAGCTCTGGGATTTTGGGAAGCTCTTCCTGGCTCAGCTCAATGACTGGAGATTGAGGTGACCAGAAGAAAGTTGGAGAAGAACATTGAGGCAAGAAAAATTCCACCTTGCGGAAGCACTTCAGTCCTCCTTGGTGGCTTGACATGGATACCCTTCTCCTGGGGTGGGGTGAGAAAAGCAGGATAAAACTAGGGAAGTGGCAGAAGGATCTGCTCCTTGGAAGAACATTCCAAGCAGAGCAGAGGTGCAGTAATTCCACTGCGGTGGAGCCTGTTCAAAACGGGATGACAAGACACAAACCATGAGCAAAGGAAGACAAATCCCACAGTGGTGACCTGTCCCCTGACAGAATTCCATGTCTCCAGCTCCCCTGATAGATGGGGATGTTCCCTTGATAAATGGGCCCCTCGGACCCAGCTTGTCCGGAGCCGTTCCGGCAGATGGATGTCTCCCAATCCCAGCCAAAGAGCTCATTTCCTTCTGCTATAGATCCTGGAGGCTCCTGGCAGCAGAGAGGGATAAGTGCACTCAGCAGGGTCCTGGGCTGGCCGGGGTGGAGGGGAGGCACTCAGGATGCTCCCATGGGAAGGCAGCGATGGATCTGGAAGGAATCCAAGTGGTCAACGTGAAAAGCCTTTCCCCCCGGGAATGGACCTGCACTCTTCATCCAGCCTCATCCAAGGAGACCTCATTCCTTACAGCCTAGGGAAGGAGGAAAGCAGGGAAGGTAAAATGGTGGGAGCTGATTCCATAAGGATCTGTGTGTCTGAGCCATCTGTACCTCCATAAATCATGGAGTCATGGAACCACTGAGGTTGGAAAAGACCTCCAAGATCTTTAAGTCAAACCTGTGATTGATCCCCACCAAAGCATTGAGTGCCCCATCCAGGCATTCCAGGGATGGGGACTTCTCTGGGCAGATCCTTCCAATGCCTGACCACCCTTTCCATGGAGAAATTCCCATTGATGTCCAACCTGAACCTCCCCTGGCACAACTTGAGGCCATTCTCATCCTGTCCCTTGTTCCTTGGGAGCAGAGCCTGACCCCTACCTGGCTCTACCCTCTTTTCAGGGAATTGCGGAGAGAAAGAGAAGGTCCTCCTGAGCCTCCTTTTTATCAGGCTAAACATTCCCTGTTCTCTCAGCTGCTCCACACAGGACTCACTCTCCAGACCCTTCACCATGGAATATTTTGGAGTTGAGGAAAGGGTTTGGTTTTATCCAGGGAACAGTGGGAGAGGGGAAATTCCCTGTGGAACTGGACAGCCAAACACCTTCTTGGCACAGGGAAAAATACAAACAGGAAATTGGGATTCCAAGGGAAGTGTGGGGATTGGCTGGAATTCTGCAGAGCTCAAAACCACTTTGTTCCTGAAACAAAAAAAGGCTGGTTTCCCCTCTCCTTTGTAAGGAAATAAATTCCATTTTCTTCCCTCTGTTCAGGTGTTTTCTTTTCCCTGAAGCTGAAAAGTCCCTTGGATTGGGAATTGTGACAAGTCTGGACAAATAAATTATCAAACCTTGTTGGGAAATCTGTTCTTTGCATTAGTAAATCTGCAGGGCTTTTCCCAAGTATCCATCAAGATCTCCCTCTGGACTGGTGGAATATTGGATGGCTCCTCATGTTTGTTTCCCCTACATTCTCCCCTTTCCATCCTCCTCTCCTGTTTTTACTTGGTTCCTTATCTTGTACAATCCAGAGAGGAATTCTGGATTTCAACAGCAGCAAATATCACAAGACACCTGGAATTCCCAAATTCACCTCCTTGGGAGAGGTTCGAATTCCCAAATTCACCTCCTTGGGAGAGGTTCATCCATTCCATCAGGAGAGACATGAGGAGCTCTCATCTACCCCCGCTCAAACCTTCAAGCTGCTGCAATTAACAGGACAGATTTTAATTGGCAATTACAATTCCATTAACTGGGACTGGTGGATCATTGGATCTGTCAGGAAAGCCCTGGAGCAGGGAAGATTGGTGGATGGATCCGAAATCCTGCTCTGGAGCTGTGGAGGAAGAGACAACAGGAAACATCTGGGCTTTCTCAGCCAGAGAATTGGAAGAGGACTTGCTTGAAATCCACTTGTATTCCTTATCCAGGGATGGCTGCATCCCAAAAAAGTCCTTGGGATGGAAGCTCAGCAGCACCAGGGATGAGGGAGACAGGGATTGGATCAGGAACAAGCTCCAGCCCAGAGAACCCCTGGGAAACAGAGCCTAGATATCCAGGTTGGAGGGGAAAATATGTGGCTCCAAGGGAATTCCAGTGCTTGAAGATTTGTGAGGTCTGGATAAAACATCCAAGCACCTTCAGGACACAGGGAATTTATCAAAATAGGATTGTTCAGGAATTTTCCAAGTTCTGTTCATGGCTTTTCAGTGGATGTGGAGTTTATCCTCTCTACCTACACTGGTGGGAATTCCACCCTCAGCTTTGCACAGCTGATCCCAGCATGGCACAATTCCCAAGACAGGATTTGCAGCACTCTGAGACTGATCCTGCCATGCTCCATGGATCCCTCTGATCCCTCTGCCAATGGATTTACGCTCTCCCGGCTCTCCCTCATTCTCATTCCAGGAATATTTTCCATCAAGTCACCAGCATCAGCCAATGTATCAGGTGTAATGTCTCTGGATAATTTGAAGGGTTGACTTGGAATAAGATTCACAGTCCCTCAGGATTTCTCTTTAATGACAAATATTCCTATTCTTTTATCTATGTGCTGCCAGTATTTCCTTGGATAAGAGCTTTTTCTGACAAATTTCTTGGGAAAACCCAGTTGTGATCACTTTTAACAGGCCAGGTGAATATTGCCCGTCGTGAGGGCTTGGGGAATGCCAGAGGCAAATCCCATTCCAGGTACACTTTTCCAGACAAAACACTGACTTAAAGCAAAGGTTGGGAAGAAGAACAATCCCTAAAGCTGGACTTCAGGGCTTTAGGGACAAAATCCATCTTCATGTGGAGACTCAGGAGAGCTCTTGCCATATCCAGAAGGAAGGTGGAGTTTAATTCCCAGCAGTTTGTAGGAGACAGACAGGAACTGGTTGTTTGTTTGGATTTATTTCCTTGTTGGCCATTCCCAGCACCTGTCAGCTCTGAATTTCATCAGGTCTGACAGGAAAAGTGGGCTGTAAATAATTAAATTCCTGAAAAATTTGTGAAGACACAGGGCAGGGTAAAATAATCTGGGGTTCTCCATGGAGCAAAGGCTGGAAAGAAGGGATGGGGAAGAGGAGGTTGGAAAGCAGAGGGATGCCCATGGCCACATGGGTATTCCAGGCTCCCAAAAACCCCAGCAGAAGGAAAGGCACCACAGAGAGCAGAAATTGTGGGACTGTCCATCAATAAGTGACTCTTTCCACAAAGGCATCCTGGTCCTGGAGCCTCTGGACAGAGTTTTCCTGCTTCGTTCGGGATCCATTTGCTGCATCAGCTCCTGGTTTTGTCTGTCTGAGCTCTGTCTGTCTCCATCTCTCAATCACAGCCAGAAGTTCCCATCTCCGATGGACCCAGGAGCGGGATGTTATTGCTCATGGAGCAGTTTTACCTGCAGACGGATTGATGCTTTCCCAGACTTGGATTAAACCTCCCATGAGCTCCTCCAAAGTGGCCTCTTCATATCCTTTTCATCCCAGCATCAATTTTTCCTTTGATGTGATATTTTGAGGCTTCGCTGATTATTTTTGGTCTTTATACTCCATGATTTTACGCTGTTGCTTTGACCTTTTCCACCTGGAATTTTTTAGGAATTTTTTCCCAGCAGAACCTACAGTCCCTCATTTCCCCTTTGCTCCCAGGGTGTCTCTCCATGCTGGAATATTCCCATGTTTAGATCCAAATAAATAACATCACCAACGATTTTCTCTGCTGTTGGACTCTTGAGATGGATGTAAGGAGAAATATTGAGCAAGAATTCCATTTTAATCCCTCATCCAATAATTCTGGGTGTCTCTGGTGCTTCCTCACCTCTCCGACACAAAATTGTGCATTCCCAACCTTCGGATAATATCCGAATATGCAGATTTTATTGACTTCTGCTCCAGTCAGTTTGGAGATTTATTGACACGGGGAGGGAATATTGACCTGGGATGAAACCGAGGTCAATGTGAGCATCCCACGGGAGCATAAATTTCCAAACTGACCCAGCAAACAGAAGTCAATAAAGGAATGGTTCATCCAAACATTGTCTTACCAAAATTAATTCCCAGGGACGTTGCTTCACCTGCAGTTTTGATGGAGAAATATGGGAGGCGAGATCGGGATGAATGGGAGTTGGTGTCTGATTATGGGGATTAATGAAACTGCTGGGAATGGGGGGAAAGGAATTGGATTTGTTGATAATTTAATTTCCAGTCAGTGATGGAGCAGCCTCCTGTTAGCTGGGGATGACTCTGGAATGTGCAGGGCAGGATCAGGTGTAATCCTCAGGGATAAAATTCAGGGAAGGGGGCAGCTCATTATGTCAGTTCTGTGTTGGGGCTCTTCACCTCCACAAAGCTTTTGGGGGATCCTTAATGACTTTCAGCGAACTGGGATGGAGATCTTAATTTGCAATTTGGCTCCAAATTTATCAGCTTTTCAGTCTTAATCCAGGTGGGAATGGGTGGGAAAAAAAAGTCAAGTCAAAAAGTCAATGATACCAAGTTTTAGGTCTCTTGATATAATTTAGGATATGTGCAGTGGGGATGCTGGGATCTGCAGGGTTTCAATGGCCTCAGGTGGCCACAAAATCCCTTGAAAATGATTGAAGTCTCTTGAAATCCTTTGTTCCCAATCCCACATTCCCTACACACACAAATGCCTCCTGTGTTTTAATTGATTCCAGCATGGATTTTCAATGTGAGCATTTCCAAGTGTTTTTTGTTCTACAGAAATGACTTGCACATTTTTATTTATTTTTAAAATAAAAACTGTTTATCTGTAGTGGGAGAACTATCTGTAGTGGGAGAACCACCTTGATTTCTTCATCTTCATGATCCCTGAAGTTTTCCAGCACACAGGCAAACCTCTGCCTGTGCACTGGAAAATCTGCTCCTGCTGCCATGGAGAAATCTGCTCTTTCCCTTTGGAATTTCATTACAGGTTAGCCACTTTTTTTGAGTGTTGATAAAAAGATTTGGTGACAAAGGACAAATTCACGAGCCATTTCTCTTTGAATTAATTGGGAGAAAACTGGAATTTTGATGGAATGCCTTGTCCCAGCTGAAGGATCTGGACCACCAAGCTGGGCTGAGCTGGGAAAGGAGCTCATCCTGGAGAAAAGGAGGCTCAGAGGGAACATCCTCACCTCTTCAACTCCATGACAGAAGCAGAAGAGGGTCAGGCTCTGCTTCCAGGGAGCAAGGGACCGGATGAGGAAACTGCCTCAAGTTGCACCAGGGGAGGTTTAGTTGGATATCAGGAAAAATTCCTTCACTGAAAGAGTTTTCCAGCCCGGGGCAGGGGTGGAGTCCCCATCCCTGAAGGGATTTAACATCCCTGTGGATGTGGCACTTGGGGACATGGTTTAGTGGTGGCCTTGGCAGTGCTGGGGTGACAATTGTACTCAATGATCCTAATGATTTTTCCTAACTTAAATCATTCTCTAATTTTAACAAATTATCCTTGAGGCTTTTCAGAACCACTGAAGCCACTCGGGTTTAGAAAACCACAAAATCATTTTTCCCAGCAGAGGAAGCTGAGGTTTGTCAGATTTTAGGTGAAGCAACAACCAAAACTAATCCTAACACCTCTTAGTCTCTGCTTACCCAGTCTAGAGTTACCCCTGTCAACATCCTTGCATCCCACTCCACTTAATCCACTGTTTCATCCGGACATCCCTGGGGATTCTCAGTGCAAAGTGATGTCAGGTCCTCGGCCTTCCAGGTCTGCAGTGCGCAGCCAAATTGAGCTCATCCATCTTCCCTTTAAATCGCTGTCCACGTTGAACTCCTTCCCAATGTTTAAACCACTCCGAGGATTTGTATTTAAGAGGAACTTAAATTATTCAAGCCCTTAATGTTCGGGGCTTTTTTTGAAGATGCATTTTTGAGCTGTCAAGCGAACAATCTTAAATGACAGATTGATGAATTCATTGTCCCTTCCCACGTCTCCGGGAGGAGAGAGGGGTATGGCTCCCAGGGAAAGCAGCTTTGCTAGCGGAGATAGGAGTTTTACCCTTAATTCCCAGATTTTTGGGGCATTAACACCTTTCTGCTGCATGTGGAGTCAGCAGAGCAGGGTCAACATCAGCCACAGACTGGGTTTCAACCTGGGGATGGAAGAAATATTGGGAAGTTGCCTGGTTCTGTAGGGATATGGTCAGGAATGCTGAGGTGCAGCTGGAGCTGAACACGGCAAGTGAAGCAGGGAATAATTTGAAGGATTTCTACAAGCCAGGAAAAGGTCAAAGAACCCTTTCCCCCTGAAAAACAAGACTGGAAAACTGATAACAATGGATGAAGGATGAAATAATCAACTTTTTTGCCACAGTTTTTATGGAAACCTCTTTTCCCACAACTCTCCTGGGGATGGACAATGAGGTGGGGACAAGAGGAGCAAAATCCTTCCCACCATAAAAGAACATCAGGTTCCAAAACCCCTGAGGAACCTGGATGTTCATAGGTCTGTGGGACCTGATGGGATGCATCCCAGAATCCTGAAGAAACTGGCTGATGTTGCTGTCAGGATATGCTCCGTGATATTGGAAGAGTCACAGGAGGGAGGTGAAATCCCTTGTGACTGGAAAAAGGGAAAAGCTGACTAACCAGCCCAGCAGATTTTTATGGTGGAGTGACCACAAGGAACAAGGGAATGGTCCACATTTATTCCTTTATCTCGAATTCTGTAAGGTCTTTGATGGGGTCTCCCTGGTAAAACCAAATTCAGATCCACACACACCCATCATAGCCTACACATCATCCTAAAAACCTGGGATAATCAGCCCTTTCTCAAATGCTTCCCAGGAATAAGGAATTGTGACCAAGCACCAGCCATTACCACCACAGAGTACTTCAGAATTTTGGAATGGTTTGGTTTGGAAGGAACCTTTAAGACCATGGAATTCCAAACCCATTCCGTGGACATTTTGGGAAGGGATTTCAAAAGTGCAGCTGGGGTTGCCTGTACAATCCAGGCATATTTATTGTGTAAGAACAGACTGAAAATCTGGGAAAAGCCCATTTGCCTTTTTTTTTTGCCAATCTCAGCTCCCACTTCAAGGCAGAGCTACCTCCCACAGCCTCCTGGAAATAATGAACAGCAAAAAGATCCAAAATCCCGGAGGGACAACGCAGCCCCAGCGTTAATGCACATGGAAAGTTGTGCTCGTTCCCGGCCTTTTCCTTCCCAGACAGATTTTGTCAGACGGCAGCGAGTTCATCTCAGAACAAATGACTGAAGGCTGCAGGGATTGATTTCCAAGGGCAGGAGGGAAAGAGCTGAATCAGGACAGCCGAGATCCAGACGTGATGTGACAGCTCCCGAAGTATCCGAAGGGTGCAAACGCTGCGGAAACAGCGGCTTTGTGGGAAATGTCTTCATGGAGATGTCTCAGGCTGCTTGCTGTCTATTAAAAAAGGGCTACTGGACCATTCCCACAGTATTTATGGTGGGCTTTGATGGCTTTAGTAAAGTGGGAATTGTGAAGGTAAAGAGTGGAGAAATCAAATTCCCAAATGAAAGATTCCCAGCAGATTTTTATTCCTTGCAGAACTCTTGGATGAAGTTCTATGGATGCAAGAGGCCAAGAAACAGACCTGGAAAAAGATTCCTAATATGTGGAGTGTCCTGCAGGAGAATTCCTCACTCTCCCAGTTATCCATAAATGCCAGGCTTTGCTTTCCAAATTCTTGGTAAAGCAGGGAGTTGCCTCTAGGAGCTTGTTGGATCTTTTCAGAAAGCACTTTTCCTTCTTTCTAAGTTGTGGTGTTAAACTTCCCTAATTTTAGGTGCTCAGCAATCCATTAACATGGATTAATGGGTTAATCCATGAGTTAAACTCCTTAGTTAGAGTTCTCAGTGGGCATCGGGATGTGATAGTCTCATTCCAAGGTTCCTCCTTGGATCAGAGGGGCCCTGACCATATTCCACTGATTATCCTGGGAATCCAGACCGCTCAGTTGGACATGGGTGCTTGTATTCCTGAAAATTAAGAAAGGCAAACCCAAACAACATCCAAAGAGAAGAGATTTCCTCCAGCAAAGGAAATCCCTCTTTTACCTGGATCACCTGGCTCAAACCTCTCTCTAGTGCATCCTCCTTGCTTCCCTGCAGGGTTAGGAGTTGGTAAGAACAGGAATGGAAGCTAATTCCCAATCCCTGGGAAAGGGATCAGAGCTGAGGTTGTTCCTGACATGCTCATGGATTGTGGGTCCTTTAACAGCACTCAGAGGGTGCTAATTCTCTCTGGGAGGTAAAGCTCCCCTCCTTATTTTTCCTCTTCTATCCTTAGCTGATCCCTGGGCTTTAAAGAGAATCCACCTGGCCGTGCTCCTCTCCAGCACCTGCTTTTCCTTGGATTACACATCCAGAGCCGAGACAGGGGTAACTTAAGAATGCTCCCTAATGGAGCCTGCGCTTTCCTTATCTCCCTGTGATAAAGGAGGCAGAGGGATGAAATGCAATTCCCAGTTTGCCGCCAGTGTGACCAGACCCCGTGTGGGACCGGGCTGGTGGCGGCAGGAAAATGCTGACACACACGAGAGCCAAGGGCATCCCGATTTGGAGCTGTCTCCAGCTTTTAAAGGACCAGGAAGCGACAGCAGCTCCCTCAGGCTCAGGTCGCAGGGAAATGAAGCCAGATGGGGTTTCTGAGCTGTTTTCCAAGCCTGGAGCTCTCCTAAAGGACACCCAGCTCCTTGCTGGCATGAGCTGGGTGGAAATACAGAGGAATGGTTGGCTTGGGATCTCTGGAAAAGAGAGGAAAAGGGGAAAAACTGACAGAATTAGGATTGTTCAGTCCAGAGAAGGGAAGTCTTTGAGGTCACCTAATTGTGGCCTTCCCGTGATTGAAGGTGCCAAGAAGAAACATGGGAAGGACTTTGGATGAGGGCATGGAGTAAAAGGAAAAGGGGGAATAATTTCAAACTGACAGAGGGCAAGTTTAGATGGAATGCTGGGAATAAATTCCTCCCTGGGAGGGTGGTGAGGCCCTGGAATGGAATTTCTAGAGAAGCTGTGGGTTCTCTGCAAGTGTCCAAGGCCAGGTTGGGCAGGGCTTGGAGCAACCTGGGAAGGTATCCCTGCCCATGGAAAGGGGGTGGAATTTAATGATCTTTAAGGTCCCTTCCAAACCGAACTGTTCCATAATTCCCTGGTTTTGTGATTATCTGCTGTGTCCTCAAGTGTATCATTTATCTTGTACATACCCCATTTTTTTTGGGATAAGGGGGGCAATTATCCCATGAACTTTGGATTCCACCTGTTCCCGCAAGGATTATGGGGATCAGTTCATTGTCCAACCATGAATTGCTTTCAAAAAAGCCCTTCTAAAACTCATCTCTGGCTTGCTAAAATCCATTAAAAATATTTAAAGTCTGAGGGGTGCTGAAATCCCAGCATTAGGAAAGGCTACTTGGCATTTTCTAAGCCTGGAACTGAAGAGGTAATTCACTCGGTGAGTTCCCTGCTCCCTGTCCCAAGTGTACCATGGGACTGATCCCATTTACATCTCCAAGATGAATCCCAGGGATTCTGGACTCTCCAGATGCAGAGAGAGGTTCTGAAAATCCATGTGGAAGAGCCTCAGGTCTGTTTCCAGCATTTTAGACCTGACCTTCCTGACTCTTTTCTCAGCTGCTGTGCTGGAAAGATGAATTAAAGATGGGAATAAAGTAGGAGCTGCTTTTCCCTCAAAAATCCATTGTCCAGATCTCCTCCAGATCCATTCATTTGCTCAGACATGCCAGCTGGAAGTTTAGGGAGTGGAGGTTAACCTTGGACTTGATGATCCTCAGGGTCTTTCCAACCTTGATGATTCTGTGGTCCCTCATAAATAGTTTCCTCGGGGATTTTGAAAGGATAAATGAGTAGGAGGCTTGTGTGACCACCACTGGCTGGTGGGGAGATTCAGGAGTGGGGGTCAAATGTTTAAGGGAAAGGTGAGGCTTAATTCTTACCATGGAATGGTTTGAGTTGGATGGGACATTAAAGTCCATTTTAAAGTTTAGATGGGATATTGGGAAAAAATTCTTCCTTGTGAGAGTGGTAAGGCCCTGGCACAGGTTTCCCAGAGAAGCTGTGGCTGTCCCATTCCTGGAAGTGTCCAAGGCTAGCTTGGAACAGGGGTTGGAGCAGTCTGGGATAGTGGAAGATGTTCCTGCCCATGGGGGCAGGGGATTGGAATTCCATGATCTTGAAGGGCCTTTTCAACACAAAATTTATGATTCCTGGACCCACCCTATTCCTCTCAGACCTGATGCAGCACTGATCCATTAATTTCTCCACCTGGTCTATCCTGTCTATCACATTTTTCCTACTCAAGCTCTGTCAGTGGGACTGCAGGAAGAGACCCCTGTACAATACTTAGGCCTGCACCATCTTCTCCCTGTGCTGCTCCATTTTCCACTCATCTTAAAATGCTACACACCCCTCTTTTCCCTCCCTTTCTTCCTCCTTGTCACTCTCATCCTCTCTTTCCCACACCATAGGGCAAGAGGAGTGTGAGGAATGCTGAGGAAGAGCTGGAAAAAGCAGAAATCCCCTCTCCACCCCAAATCTCTTTGCAATCTCATTTCCAACCTCCAGGCTGGATTTCTCCCATCCCTTTTGCTCCAAGTCGGGTGGCTGAGGGGAATTTGCATCGCCAGCACCTGTGGAACACCAGGTGTGGAATTTAATGGTCACTATGGGGAGAGAGGTGCAGGCTCCCCCCACACTCCCTTCTCCCTTTAAGGGAACATTATCCAAACAAACGCGCTCGGAAAGTGCTGAAGCGCAGGCAAATAATGACACGGGAGCAGGAGCCAGGCATTAAAAATTCATGGAGCTGGAATATTAAAACTTTTTACTTCATCATGTCAAGGCACCAGGCAAATGCAAACAAATGAGCCCCACTGAGCTCTGCCTGCGTGGGCCAAGACAGGGACGAGCTGGGGACAGAGCTGCAGTGCGGTCCCTGTCGCTCCTGAGACGTCAGGCTCTGAGGGGGACAGGGAATCAGCGGTCCCTGTCTCTCCCGAGATGTCAGGCTCCGAGGGGGACAGGAATTCCGTGGGATCTTTAATTGCTCGGTGCCTCTAAATGAGCTCTGCTGAAGTGACAACTCCGCTGCATGAACTGGGAGTGGGGATGTGGAGCCTGGGGGAGGCCCCGGCCCTTCCCACCTGCTGTGCTGTCAAAATGTGGGAAAAGGGGGAATGTCTGGCGGGGGAGGGAATTCCAACCCCTCTCGTTAATTCGGGGCTGTCTTTGCTAATTAAGGCGTCGGGCCCTGTCTGCTCCTTGCTGTGCTGCTGACAACAGGGGCTGGGATGTGATGACATCCAGCCAGCTCCAATCACGAGCTCTCCTTGGGATCCTGGAGGTGATGACTCCACAGGCTGTGGGAACAGTTGGAATCCCCTCCTGGACACAGTTATGTGGGAGAGGGACCTGTTTTCTGTCAAGGTGAGCACAACCACCCACTCCTCCCCTAAAATGAGGTTCTGTGAGCTCTTGTGCTCCTAGTGCACATCCCAGAGCTCTGTTCTATTCCCATCCTCGGCTGTTCATATTCCAACTCACTTCTGCAGAGCCACAGATCATCCTGGAATCATGGAATAGCCTGGATTGGAAGGATTAAAAATCGTTTTCCACTCCTTTCCAGGCTGCTCCAAGCCTCATTCAACCCGGCCTTGATTTTCCAAGCAAGAAATAGATCAAGCTGAAGAAAGTTGGTGGAAAGTGCTCCTCAATTAATCTGTTCCAGCCCCATCTATCATTAATTAAGTAATTTTCCTCGTTAAGCTGCGCACACTTTTAACACACCCTGTTTATTTAATGACTCCTGTGATCCTCTGAACACAATTACTGGGAATAAGGAGGAAAGGATTAGGTCAGGAATCTCTGGCTGGATGAGGCTTTATTGAAAGTGCAGCGAGCGTCACATTTGGATTTTTAATAGATAACTCCTCTAAGTAATTGATTAAGTAATTGATTAATCATAAACTCCTAGACTGCCAGAGCCAGACTTAATTTTATGGCACTTTAAAAAAAAAAAAGAAGGGAAGGATGGAGATGATGTAATAACCAGCAATCGAGAGGCAAATAAAGGAGAGGAATGTTTGATTAAACATTCCACAGATTTTTATCGCTTTGGGTGTTATGGAAGTGCCTTCCTTAGGAAGAAACATCTTAATAACAGCCAAGGTTTTCCTGGAGCTTTCCATGAGCAAGGTGGTGGTGGTGGGGGAGGTGATTCTGGGGAATGTTTTAAATCCTTCTCTAGCCCAGATAAGCTGTGAAAAATGAAGCTTGGAGCAGGATGTGATTCCATGTCACAGGTAACATTCCAAAGCCTGGCTCCCAACAGTGGTGGCTCCAGCCCAGAATTTGGCAGCTGGATGCCCTGTGGAGTGTCCTGAACAAGGTTTCCTGAATATTGGGCAAAAAAAGTGTGGAATTTTAGCCAAGGAATTTTAAAATATTTGGGGTAAAGTAGCCATGCTTTGATGAGAAACTGTAAATCGTGGAATCATTGAATGATTTTGAATTGGGAGGGACCTTGAGGATCATCTCATTCTACCAGGGACACCTTCCACTATACCAGGTTGCTCCAAGCCCTATCCAACCTGACCTTGGGCACTTCCAGGGATTGTGACAGACGTGACAGCAAAGCTTGGACCTCATCACTGCAGACTAATTAAGGCTGAAGGGTTCCTGGGCAGGTGCAGAAGAATTCCATGAATCTGGAGAACACCAAGACTGGAAATTAGGATGAATTCAGAAAATAGGATTTTTCCTCAGCCAGGCAGGGGCAGGGATGGGGTTTGGAGAGCACAGGTGGGATTTCTCCATGGCCTAATGCAAAACTTTCAATCTTGAGAATCTCCAGTTGGCTTCAACAGGCCATGGGTGAATCCTATGGTGAATTTCCATGACTATACAGATTTCCTACAAAAAAAAAACAAAAAAACAAAAAAAAAAAAAAAAAAGAATAAATTTTAAAAGGATTTTTTTTATTGGGAATAATTTCTCTCCACTCTGGTGCTGCTGCCTCAGACCTCAGGTCCTCGGTGTCCACACCTAGAGAAAGAAGGATCCACCCTTGGCCCAGTTGGTGATGATGGAAAAGAGGAGCCCTAAAGGTGTCATTCCAGTTCCACATTCTAGTTCTTCCAAACCCATTCACAGGACAGAGCAATTCCCATCTGAGCCAGCTTCCAACCTGTCCATAGGGCTGGAATGCCCATAGGATTTTCCTGGATGGTTTCTGATCCCTGCTGTGGTGGCAGAGGAGCTGAAGTCTCACCTGTAACTGCCCTGCACAGATAAAAAAAGCAATTCATGGCTGCCAGCATTCCTCTTTTCCCAGGAAAACTGTGGTGGGTCAAGGAGAAATGGCGTCAAGTTGCAGCAGGGGAGGTTGAGGGTGGATATTGGGAAAGATTTCCTCACTGGAAAAGTGGTCAAACATTGGAAGTGGTGGAATCACCATCCCTGGGAGTGCTCAAAAACCCCATTTCCAGAGGGCAGGGTCAGTTGGGATATTGGGAAGAAATTATTCCATGTGAGGGTGGTGATGCTCTGGAATGGAATTCCCAGAGAAGCTGTGGCTGCTCCATCCCTGAAATGTCCAAGTCCTGATTAGATGGAGCTTATCCAGGGATAATGGAGGCAACTGGTCAAGTGTCCCTTCCAATTCC
The DNA here is from genome assembly GCF_028018845.1 of Melospiza georgiana. NCBI lineage: Eukaryota > Metazoa > Chordata > Aves > Passeriformes > Passerellidae > Melospiza > Melospiza georgiana. The sequence goes on along the minus strand of NC_080430.1, from coordinate 153,289,862 downwards.
AACCATCTCATGATTCCATGATCCCATAAAGAGGTGGCAGGGAAAATTTCCATGGAATCTTCTCACACCATCAAGGGTGAGAGGTCCAAGGTGGCAGAATTCATCAGTCCAGGTGTGAATTAGGGAAACCCTCCCCTGGATATGGAACCAGGCAGGGACTGAGCCGCCTGGCACAGTGCAATTTCTGTGTGGCACGTGGATTTTTTTGCTCTTTCCATACCAAAATTCCTCCAAAATCTTTCTTGGGGACTGCTCTGCACTTGGAAAGACACTTTGGAGCCAGGAGGGTTGGAAATAAAACTGGTCCTAGGTCCTGCAATGTCCCCTCTTTAACTTTGCACAAACCCACAAGGTTTGTGGGTACATCTGATTTTCTTCAAGAGCCTAATCCAGCCAGGATTAAAAAAAAGCCTGGAAAAATCCACGTGCTGGCTCTGGGACCTACAGGTAGGAAAACAGCCTGAGGCAGAGGGGGAAGAGTTAAGGATGAGGGGGTGCAGGGGGAGAGAAGAAGGGGCTGAGATTGCAACACAAATAAAAGATAAATCAAGCAGCAGGAGAGAATACCTCCAGTGCCAGTTTATTTATCATCGTTTTCCCCGGACACTGACGGGGCCCGGGAATGTGGGGTGGGCAACCAGCAAATCCTGCTTGATGGATGAGGCGTGGAGAGGGAAGGAGCCTCTGCCAGGGCTGGGAGAGGAGGGAGGCAGGAGGCAGCAGGGCAGGGATGCAGGGATGCAGTGGGGAGTGCTCCGTGCTTGGCACTGGGGGGGCCTTTCTCCTTCCTGGCCTCCATCAGCTCCATGGAAAAGGGAGCAGCTGGTGCAGCAGCAGAGCCCGGGAATCAAGTCCTTGTCATTCCCAAAGATTCCTTGCAGAGTCAGGTCTGAGCCGGAAGGATCCTTGGAGCCAGAAGCAGCATCCGTGCTGCCAGGGAGATGGGTTTTCCTTACGTCTTTGCTGCTTCCCAAAACTCTTTATCCACTTAAATTCCTTTCTTTCCCATACATTTTGTGACATTCCCATGAAAAATAAAAAGTGTTGTATTGAATCTCCTGTCTGCTGGGAAAACACAAGAGCCCAGATCCCGGAAAGTCCTTAAATCCCCTGTGCTTTTTTGTGGATATTCCTCTTATCCAGGCTTTTCCAGAGCTCAGCTCAGCTGCCATTTGATTCCTAACATTCTTAAATCCCCAATCTCCCAACATACTTTTTGAGCTGCTTGGAGCCCTTGCTCTCCAAAAATCCTTGGAGGTCCAAAATCTGCTTGACCTAGGAATGGGCCACTGGCCTGTGGTGAAGGGTTTAAAACTGGAAAATGAGGAGCAATCCCCCATAAATCCAGGCATGGAGTAGGGACTGGAGGAAGGCAGGAAGGAGATGAAAAGGAAGGTGGACACAGCTCTGAGGGTTCTTGACTGCCTTCGTGGCAGGAGGCTTGGAATGAAATGGTCTTTGAGGTCCCTTCCAGCCTAAAGCATTCCATGATTCTACAAAAGGCTTGGAATGCATAAAAAAGATCTGTTTGGAAAAATCCATGAGGATTTCACCCATCACCTTAATGCCAACTAAGAAGGGACTTTTTTATCTCTGCCCATGTTCGTAAACTCCTGCAATAGTTTGGGTTGGAAGGGATCTTAAAGATTGTCTGGTCTCAACCAAGGGCAGGGACACCTTCCACAAGACCAGGATGCTCCAATTCCCATCCAGCCTGGCCTTGAACACTTCCAGGGATCTACACAAACCTCCCTGGTTTTTGCCAGCCACCCAAAATCCTCAGCTTTTCCCATCCGATTTTTGCTTTAATTCAGTTGAGGATGGGCTGGATCTGCCCCTCCAACCTTCTCTGGGGAGATCCCACCTGGAATGCTGCATCCAGCTCTGGGATTCCCTGCACAGGAAGGACATGGAGCTGTTGGAGAGAGTCCAAAGGAGGCACCAAGGTGATGAGAGGGATGGAGCAGCTCTGCTGTGAGGAAAGGCTGAGACAATTAGGAATGATCAGCCTGGAAAAGAGAAGCTTTGGTGTCACCTAACTGTGGCCTTCCAGGACCTAAAGGGATCTTGCAAGAAAGATGGGGAGGGACTTTGGATAAGAGATGGAATCACAGGTAAAGGGGGAATGGCTTCAAACTTCCAGAGGGCAGAGTTAGATGGGAAATTGGGAAGAAATTCTTCCCTGTGAGGATGGTGAGGCCCTGGAAAATGATTCCCAGAGAAGCTGTGGCTGCTCCATCCCTGGAAGTGTTCAAGACTAGGTTGGACAGGACTTGGAGCAACCTGGTCTTGTGTGGGTCATCTCTGCCAATGGCTGGGATGGATTGGACCAAGATGATCCTTAGGGTCCATTCCAACCCAAACCATCCCATGATTCTATAAAATTCAGCTACAATGAGACTTTGGCCACAAATCTCAGTTTTATAGATGATTTCAAGGGTTTCACAGATCCTTGTGCTGGCTCGGGCAGACAAGGTCTCTGTGCCCTGATGAACAAGGACAATTTTCCTTCAGATTCTGGGATTTTGTCAATTATTTCTGTCTGTGTTCCCAGACCCTGCAAAGCAAAATCCATCCCTGTAAGGTACAGCAGGAAGGGATGGGATGGGATGGGATGGGATGGGATGGGATGGGATGGGATGGGATGGGATGGGATGGGGATTGCAGGAGGTTTGTGGAGAACCTTCGAGGCTCTTCCACAGCTGGGAGGGGAGTGGGTTTTATTTATTTAGAGCAATTCCCTTCCCTCAGTGCAGCCCCTGGGATGCATCCCTCGGCCGTGTTTGCCTTTCCCTTCTTTGGGAAGGAAGAAAATCAATGCAATCCCTGGAATTAAAAATAACAGAGAGCTTTCTTTTAATGTCCCATTAAAGACTGAGGCAACACTGCCTGGTTTGCTCCTTTTTTTTTTTTTTTCCTGATTTTTTTAGCTTTTTGGTCAGCTCTGAGGAAGCTTTGGGAGTGAGGAGGGATTTCAATAATTACCTCCTGATTCCACCCCGGATACGGTGCCCTATCCCTAAAGCGCAGGCCCTCCACGCCTGCCCTTCATCTGCATCTCCAAGGGAAGCAGTTTTACATGGAGCCACATTGATATTCAAATAGATTCTCGTGGAAGCAGCATTCCAGCCAGGAGCGTGTGAAAGAGCAACTAATGGATTAGTATTTATGGTCGGGTTTAATACACATTTTAGGATATTGCAGCTGGAAAGGGACAGATGATGAACTCAGTTATTTTTTTTTTTTGCAGCCCCCCTCCTCCTCCTCCTCCTCCTCCTCCTCCATCCCTGTTTTACCCACTCCATCTTTCCTTCTTTTCTGCATCTCCCTCCTCCTCTCCGGCCGGGATGCAGCAGCCTCCTGGCACCGCTGAGCTTGGCAAAATTGATGACAGGACTTTAGGATCCATTAGAAAAACAAATTCTTAAACAGTGTCTTCTAAAATCAATCACTTTTACCTTTAGTGGGATTTATGGCTGCCCTGCCGGCCCTTATTGCAAAGATCCATGGCTGCCAATAAGGAAAAAAAAAAAAAAAAAAATTCCAAGTGGCTCAAATCAGGGCTGGAGGCTCTGAACTCGCCTCTTCCCCCCATGGAGGTGACCCTGGGTGAATCCAAAGGGAATGTCTGGTTTTGAGAGGGAGTAGATCTGGTTCAGGGGGACAGAAATCCTAAGGGAGATGTGGAACGTCCCTAAGCCAGGCTCTTCAGGAAGAGGTGAGAACCAGGAATGCTCGGGAATGGAAAAAAAGGTGCTCCAAAGGTTATAAAAATACAGGGATGGAGACAGAACAAGTGAATATTAATAGGACAGGTGTAGGAACATTTCTTCCAGGATTAATCCCTGCTTGAATCCAAGGATTTCTTTTATATCCTGGTGTGAAATGTGCAAGAGATGCACAAAGTTGTGGAATCGCATCCTTGGAAGTGTCCAAGCTTAGGCTGGACAGGGCTTGGAGCAACCTGGAACGGTGGAAGGTGTCCTGCCCATGGCAGGGAGTGGGAATGGGATGATCCTTATATTGCAACCCAAACCATTCTGGATTCAATGATCCCATACACAAGGCGATAATTCCGTGGGGAAGGAAGAGAAACATCCATTTAATCCAAGCAGGATGGATCAGAGCAGCAGGATGGAGCCTCCTGGCACTGGGTGTCATTCCACGAGTAGGGGCACAGAGTGGAAAACTTCCTAAACATGGAAACATGCACAGGAGAGGGGAAAAATCTTCCCAGGGATGGATTGATGGATATCCAGCAGCACAGGGATCAGACCTGAGAGGAGACAGGACTTTGGAAGTTCTATTATGGCTTTTCCTTTGTATTGTTTTTGCTTAAGGTTCAGAAAAGTATGGGGGGAAAAAATAAGTCTCTTCCAGGGACCTATTTAAAAAAATATGCAAAGTTTACCAAAAGTGTGACATATTATTGGAAATTTTAAGGGGTTTGGTTGGTTCTAGGCATCCTAGATTTTATTTAAATTGGATTCACTGGGGAGAGAAAAAAAAAAAGGGAAAACTTTTTCCACAGATATGTGGTACCTCCAGGTATTTAATCCAAGCTGTGCATGGATGAGAGGGGAATTTCTTGTGTTTGAGGCTTCCCAGACCCTTTTCTCCTCACTTTGAGGAGACTGGGAAGACTGAGCTGGAAAATCAAGGAGGTAAAAGTGGGATAAACAGGGAGGGAAGAGGGGAATGATACAAGAAGCAAATCCAGGTCTCTGAGCTCCTTCCCTGCCTTGGCTCCAGGGCCAGGAGGGGCCGATGCCAGGACATGAGTAAATCCAGGGAGAAGCTCGTAATTCCTATCGATTCTCCAGGAGGCAGCACGACGTGGATAAAAATGCTTGTTCTATCATTTAGAAAAATGGCAATGTTATGATAGAAGGGATTGATTTTCCTCTTTAGGAATATTCATAAACACCGGTTCCAAGAACTGATAAATCCTTCCCCTGCGCCGAGTAAATCATTCCCAGGGCTTCCCAGAGCGCCAGGGGCAAGGGAGGATGTGATTTTTAATTCCTTCTGGAGGAGCTGGGAATGGGGGGAGTCTGGGGCTGCAGGTCACCCACAGCCAGACTTTCCTTCGGAGGGACATCAAAATCCCAAATTCCTCATTATTTTCCTGTTTTGAAAAGCTGGGAAAAGAGGCTGAAGGCTTCCCTCCCTGTCCCTAGTTTTGATCCCACTAAATCAGCTGAATCTGGGTATTTTCTGGCTGAAAATTCCAGTTTTCTCCCTTTTTTTTTTGTGATGATATGGCAACGGGAACTCTATCTGGGATGTAAATCCTGATCCTTTCAGGAATTTTCCCTGGGATAATGCCATCTCATCGTGGCTTTTGTTCCTTCCCTTTACCCATTCCCAGGGACAGAACCACCTCCCACGTGCCTGGTGTGAGCCAATCCCTGTTTTCTTCCCAGAAAGGGCAGATAAAATCTTCCAGGATCAAGGAGATCCTCTCTGAGCCCATCCAGAAAACCCTTGGCACACTTGGCCTTCCCTTCCCACCTTCTTGCTTAAGGTGGGATTCTTTCCCACTCCATGAATTTTCAAGCCACCTCCAGGCTGCTGCCATCAACCAAACCCCACAGTTTGGCCTCTGGAGTGGTTAAGGAAAGCTGGAGCCACATTCCAGCTGCATTCCCACCTCCTGAGGTTGTCCAGGAGTTCACCAAGGAGTGTTCACATCCCTGGAAGTGCTCAAGGCCAGGGTGGATGGGTTTTGGAGCAACCTGATATCGTGGGATGTTGCCCATGGCAGGGTTTGGAATTGGATGAGCTTTGAGATCCCTTCTCACCCCATAGGTCTGCAAGAAGGATTTATCCCAAGAAAACCTGGAAGAGCCTGATCCTGCTGTACAAAATTTGGTGGGTATGGGCATTGCAAGCTTAAATTAGCTTGGAATGGTTGAGGTGGAGCTTGTCCATCTTCTTCCCTGTGGGAACATTGATCACCTTCCTGCTGGTGTTTCCAGGATTCTCCTGGCTCAAGTGCCCTGCATGTGGCCTTAAATTCCCACATTCTCTTGTCCCTTTTTTGTTCCATCACCTGTGGTTATGATCCAAGAAGCAAAACTCCTTGGAGATATCACTGGAAATTACCCCACAGGACCTATTTCTGATGGAAAGAAAGAAAAAAAAAAGATACAAATTAAAAAATCCTGTCTGTCTTTCTTCTGAGTATTTTGAGGAATATTTATAGGGACTTGATGTGATGAATAAAACCAGGAACACTTTCATGGAGTGTCCATAGGAATTCCGCCTTTTCATAAGCTTTACCTCATCTCACATCACTCCATTGCCTGTGGAATTTCCTGGAACAGCAAAAGAAGGAAAAGGCAAAGCATCCTCACTTCTCCAGCTCACTCCTAACATCTTGCCTGGAGGGAAATACTGAAAATGTGGACATTTGCTGGATATTTGGATACCTGAGGAAGAGTTTTATCCACTGAGGGAAAAAAAAAAAAAAAAAGGAAAATCCATGTGTGTCCTGATAAAAAATATTAGCAATTTTTATTACCTTTTAGATTTTACTCCTGCACTAATCCATTTTAATGAGGTCAGCCCGCCTGGCTTCAGGTACCCGGACTAAGTGGAGCAGTTTAATGTCGGGATCAGGGATGAGGAGCACAAGGAAGGGGGGTCTGGATGTTGGACTTTATATCACCCAAAATTACGGCGTAAAAATTGACTCCGTTTGCACATTTTTAACTGGATTTGAAATCGACACCATGTGTAATTATAAAAAGGGATATATCTGCTGGGAATGGGATGAAGCGCAGGATTTTCTGTAGGAAAAATTTGCTTATTAGTGCACAGGGAAGATTTATGGGATGATATAATTATTTATTGGGATGTATTTTGTGGAGAGGGGATCATATTATCCATATATTTCCTGCATTATGGCTCTGGACAGTCAATATTAATATTGCTGGAATTTACGATTGGATTTTAGAAAACCACTTTTCCCTCTGTTGTTTCACTCCTTTAGGGAGTAGTTACATGGATTGGGATATGGGAATATCAGGAAGATCTTCCTGAAAAACTGGAAATTTACAGCAAAAAAAAGGTTGGAAACAACCTGGAGACAGGGATTGGGGTGAGCCCAAACTGTTCCCTCTGACAGGAGCCCATCCCTCATCCTGTCCTGGATGTGAAAAATGATCCATGGAATCATGGAATGGTTTGGGCTGGATCATCTTCACATGGGCAGGGACACCTTCCACTGCGCCAGGTTGCTCCAATTTCCATCCAGCCTGGCCTTGGACACTTCAAGGGATATTGAATCCCCAACCAGCACATGCTCACAGTTCTTCCATGGTCAAGAGGAAAACCAGAACTCCTCTGAGGGATTCCTGTTTCTCCTTCCTCCTCTTTTGCTCCCAGTTTTTGGAATTACAGCTCCTGGGGTCAGGCTTGGGTTTGGGATCCACCTTGGGATTTGGGGAGCACCTGAGGCTTTCCAAGCAGCTTCTTCCAGACCTTGTGGGACAAGAAGAGGGTTTATTGCCATTGTCATATTGTATTTGTTGATACATCAGGCTGTCCCTCGCCGTTGTGTGGTTGATATCTTGTGGGAGGGAGGGAGCCTGACAGACGTCAAATTTGATAGGGAAATTGATAAGCATCGATAGTGGAGATGGGAAAAGGCCTGGAGGGAGATCTGAGGATGGATAAATATGCTGGGGAGATGGATTTGGACAGAGCCCATCTGTCTCAGATAAGGATCAATACATCTATACCTCTTTGACACCCATCGGTTGTTATCAATGGCCACCCGACTTATTTGATCTTTTCTGTTTTGCAGGGTGCAGGAAATGTTTTCCCTGGATCCACACACAGGAGGAGGGAAGGAAGAGCATCAAATATCCAAGAGATTGCTGCTACAGAATCCCTAAATTGCATCTTTACCCACTCTCCTCTTTGCTCTGCTCCCCATCACTCTGAAAATCACCCTGAAATTCCACTGTCAGAGAGGTCCCCAAATCCTGGGACTGGGAGATGGGATCCATCTGTGCAGTTTTATCTGGGATTCTCAACCCTGGCAGCACCAAGTCTTGTTTTTCCTGTAAATCCCACGTAATAAACCCCTGGGAACTGTGCAACAAATTGCTTAAGTTGCTGTTTTCTCTCCAGCCTCTCCCCCGCTCCCTATCCATGATCCTCCCCCCGGCTTTGGCTGTTTATTGCCAGCGGAATCGATTCGGGATGGTTTCCCCCCCCCTGCCCCCATCTCCCACCCTCTCTCCTCGCTCCCATCACCTTTTCCCCCTCCCTCCCCACCTTCCCGGAGCTCCGGGGAGCCCGGTCAATCCATCACCGTGTCCCAGGCGTGTGACAGCCCCTCATAAATGCACCACAATGAGCCCAAATCAGCACCAGCCCAACCAATTTCGCAGAGCAGGAAACATCTGAGGAGCTGAATCCCAGCGTGCCGGAGACTGGAATTGGGAAATTGGTTCTACTCCTCTTCCGTGGTGCTTTTTAATTTTTTTTTTTTTTTTTTAAAGCTTACCTATAGATTCTCTCCCTCTTTAGATACATATTTAAGGTAATACTCTCCCACTTAAATCTCCAGTGCTTATTCCACACGGACAGCGTGGCCCAGTTGCTCTCTCCCTCTCTCCCTCTCTCTCTCTCTTCCCTCGATTAGGAGAGGGTTTTATTGGGAAACTTGCTTAGGCTGCAGGAATGTGCTGCCTTCAGCAGATTGAGGCTGCAAGCGGGGCTGGGCTCCAGCTCCCCCTCTCAGCCATCCTGGGAGTCCCTGCTCTCTCCTTTCGGGGGCTCGAAATCATGGACAGCCACTTTTCCCATGGGATTGGCCTGTGTGGGGTGTGAGTGCTCGTTCCCACCCGGAGAGGGTAAAGAACGGGGTTAATGCACATCCTCATGGAGTTATGGATGTGTGACCTCACTCTGGGAGCGCTCAGTAGTCAAAGGGCAGCGATTCTGTGGGGATTTTGTCATCCCAAAGAATATTTGTCCTGCTCGGGTGAATGATGACCCGAGCCCCAAGGACCTGGCAGTGGCATGGATGGATGTTCCCTTTTTTTTTGGAGGCGCTTAAGGGACATGAATCCCACATGGAATTTGAAGGGGAAGCTTTGCAGATCTGGAATAACCTTCTGAGAGTGCCTGGTGTCACCTTCTGGTCACTGCTGGTGGGTGGTGCTGAGGTTTTGTGGTGCCAAACTGGGAATTGTTCCCTCTTCATGGCATGGAGGGGGTGCAGATGTTTGGGTTGAGGTAGCAGAAATGTGGAAATGTAAAATCACAGGAAAATTCTGCCTGCAGTCTGGAAAGCTCAAGATTAACCCCCTCCTTAGAGGGAGAACTGTGTGGGGGCTCTTCCAGTGGAGGGACTGGAAAATGGGAGAGAAAAGGATTGGAAAAAAACAGAGAAATGAGGTGGAGCTTCAAGAAACACTCAGTTAATGTTGGGATCATGTGAGTGCCTCACAAGGGTTAAAAAACAGGGAAAATAAAAACTGGATGGATGAAGCCGGGAAAAATCTGTGAAGGGCTGTGAAATATGAGACTGCCTCTGGCTCTGGAGTTGCAAACTGGACAGTTTGGAAAACAGGGATGGTATTTTGGGGAGTTCTCATTAAGATCGTTTTGTGTTTTAGAGATCGTGGTGGGAGATGAGGTCCCAGGCCAAGCTGGTCCAGCATTTCTTAGGGAATGATGTGAATGCCATGAAATGTTTCTGAAGGGATCCAATAGGAAAGGTTTATATAGATATATATAAAAACTATTTACTAGGGCCTGGAGTGACTGGAAAATGGGTGAATGACTTCCCACTGCCAGAGGGCAGGGATAAATGGGATATCAGGCAGAAATTCTTTCCTGTGAGGGTGGTGAGGAATTCCCATAGAAGCTGTGGCTGTCTCTGGATCTCTGGAAGTGTCCAGGGCCAGGTTGGACAGGGCTTGGAACAAACATGGAAAAGTGGAAGGTGTCCCTGCCCGTGGAACTGGATGATTAAGATCCCTTCCAACCCAAACCCTTACAGGATTCCGTGAGCTGCATCCAAAACGGAATGGAAAAGCCTCCATCCATCTTTTCCTTCACCAACTAAAAATAAACCAAATCATTTTGCAAATCATCCTGGGAAGTTGCTTAGGTGTGACCTGGGTGGTTTTCCAAGGATATTTAGGGGTGTCCTGGGTGGTTTTCCAAGGATATTTAGGTGAAATCTTGGTGGTTTTCCAAGGCTATTTAGGTGTGGCCTGGGTGGTTTTCCAAGGACATTCACATGTGACCTGGGTGGTTTTCCAAGGATATTTAGGTGTAACATGGGTGCTTTTCCAAGGACATTTTGGGGTGACCTGGGTGGTTTTCCAAGGACATTTAGATGCAACCTGGTGGTTTTCCAAGGACTTTTGGGGGTCACCTGGGTGGTTTTCCGAGCACATTCACGCGTGACCTGGGCAGATTTCCAAGCACATTCGTGTGTGACCTGGGTGGTTATCGAAAGACATTTAGGGGTGACCTGGTGGGTTTCCAAGGATATTTAGGTGTGACCTGGGTGGCTTTCCAAGCACATCAAGCCCAAATTCCAGAGCAGCCTCTCACCCAAACTGCCGAATATTCTCCCTTCACCTCTTGCCGCTCGAGCCATTACACTCGGAGCTCCCCTGAGTGCCCAAGGGCCTCTCCCTGGTGATCACTCATCCCAGGAAATTGTTACGAGGCAGATAATTAATTGTTGCGAGTCACTAAAAAAATGATCATTCTTTGCAGAAAATTACCCCGATGTTCTGCAGAAATGTTAATGCTCGCAGCCATAAAATGAATGGGGAGCTACAGCTCCAGCTGCCAGGAGAGCTGTGAGTTATAATCCCACCACTGGATGCGGAAAGCCCGAGCTTCCAGACGTTTCTGGAGAGAGGGAATGCATTTTCACTGGATAACAGTTTAATTTTATGATTATTTTTTCCTGCCCCAGAGTCCTCAGTTGAGTATTAATGACTGAAGCGGGGATAGGAACGGTTTTGCTGATCCCAGCTTGGCGTGGAGTGAGGCTTCGTATTTATTTCCATCTGGCTACCGGGATTTTACTCCAAACAGTTGGATAAAAGGACTTGGGAAGTCATGGCAAGGCTGGTCAGGCTTTTAGGGCTATATTCCATTGCCTCCCAGGAATAAAGAGCTGGGATTTGGGAGCAGCAGGGAGACAAAATGAAAATTAACAGGTTAATTGCTGGGAGCTAAAAAGTCTTAATTTTCTCTCCAACAAAAATCCAGTGGGAGTAGCTGGAAAGGTGGTCTGGACATAGTCCTTGTCCCCATATCCCAATAAATCCAGCCTAGCGAGCCTTAGGATCTCTAAAGGTTTGGCTTGGGAGTCAGGATAACTCCTGACAGTGCATCCAGCAGAGTTCCTGTGGCTCACAATGCAAACGCTGCTGATTCCAGAGCCCAGCTGAGGTGGGCAGGTGTAAGGAAGGACACAGAGTGGTTTTGGAAGGAATTTCTCCCATCCCTCTCCGAGATAAGACCTGACATTTTTATCGATTTCCATTTGTTCTGGAGCAGCATTTGCATCACTCACTCCCCAAATGGAATGAGGAGATGACTCAGATCACAGCTGCTTTCCCAAATGTGGTTTGGGTTTTTGTTGGTTTTTTTTTTTGTTTGGTTTTTTTTTTTTTGTTTGGTTTTTTTTTGTTGTTGTTGTTGTTCAAGAAATGTTCATTTCCCAAAGGATCAGCTCTTGGCTTTCTTCTTCCATGCTTGAATTCCAGTGACTTCACCTCCAAGAAATGGGGTGGGTTGGGTTTCCCGGCTGCAGGGGAGTCAGCAAGTGAGACAAACACCTCCTCCCTCTCTTCCGAGCTTTTGTCTTCCCTGTTTTGCATGCAGCTGGGTTGGAATCCATCTGTGGACAGCAGGGTAGAAGAAAATTATCTTTCTCTCCCAGCACGAGTCCAAGATCCAACAGATCCATGTCATATTCCAAGGAAAGCCACTAATCAGGGTATGTTGTTGGATAGGTGGAATTTGCTGGATGGAGCACCAGGGGTGAGAAAAGGACAGGGAGCAGAAATGTTGGTGGAGAGTCCAGTTTGGGGCAGAGGGGATGATGGATACCAAGACAGGCAGCTGGAATCAGGGAGTGACAGGGCAGGAACTGCAGGGAAATCCTGCAGGAATTCGGGTTGTTTCTGGGTGAGAGGAGAAATCCAGCCTTGGAATCCAATAAACAAATCAGTCGAGGGAGGGAAGGGTTTGGTGGGAAGGTTTAGAAGCTGACACAGCAGGAAAGATTTGGGCTGGACATTAGGCAAACGTTCCCAAGTGGAATGAGTGAAGGAATGTCTGGGAAGGAGAAGGATCTCCAGACACTGGGAGAGTTCAGGACCAGGTCAGGCAAAACCTTGGAAGGGCAACGTGGATCCTGCTACTCCTCCCTGAGGAGAGGGAACGACTCCATGGAGTCATGGAATGGTTTGGGTTGGGAGGGACCTTCGGGACCATCCAATTTCAGGGACACTGTCAGTTGCCCCAGCTTGCTCCAAGTCCTGTCCAACCTCTTCTGGATCACTTCCAGGGATGGGGCAGCCACAGCTTCTCTGGGAATTCCATTCCAGGGCCTCCCCACCCTCACAGGCAAGAATTCCTTCCCAATATCCCATCTATCCCTGTCCTCTGGCTGTGGGAAGCCATTCACTGTGTCCTGTCCCTTCATCCCTTGTCCCAAGGCCCTCTCCAGCTCTCCTGGAGCCCTTCAGGCACTGGAAGGGGCTCTGAGGTCTCCCCAGAGCCTCCAGTTTGAACATTCCCTACTCTCCCAGACTGGATCGAGAGCAGATATTCCAGCCTTCTCTATGACCCTTTTACAGACTATTCCATCCTCTTTTCCAGGTTTTTTTCCAGGCTGTTTTCCCCACATAACCAAAGCCCCAGCTAGAGACCAGTCACACCTTTGGTTTCTGCTGATCAAAGCCTGGCTCAGAGGGCTGATGGAGCTTCCTGACTCCAGGACTGATCCCTCCTCAGTGCTTCCACCTCTAATGAGCTGTCTGGGAAGAGGAAACGGAGACAGGAAGGTGCTTTGCCATCCTGAGGTGACATAAACTTGTCACTGATGCCTCCTTTGATGGCCTCTTGCCAGGGAATGTTCCACAGGGATGCTCAGCTTGTTTGGGACTTGTGTTTTCTATCCCTCATCATTATCAGGCTTTGATGAGTGACAGCAACCAGTGCCACCCTTTGGAAAGAGAAATCATGGAAAGTTGCACTGGCAGAGGATTCATGCAGCAAGAAGCCCCCAAAATATGGTCCTGTGATCCATCCAGCTTCGTTCAGAGCGGGCAGGAATGCCCAAAAACCAGGGATATCACCCATGACATCCAATTAAAACAGACCTACTAAAAAGGAGCTTCTCTGCTTGTCCCATTCTCCCTGTCCAGATCTCTTCCCAGATGTGGCAACATTCCATGCAAATGTTGTATCCCCCTCTGCCTGCACAGATCCATGGGTATTTTCCAGCTCTGGATGCAAGTCCCTGCTCCATCTCTGCCCAAAAAGGATACAGACACATTTGGGAGTGGAGGTCATGTCTTCCACAGAATCCAGGAAACACATCACTCCCAAAAACTCAGGATATGCCACATGGAATTCCCCCCGGAATACACCAGAAGCATTTGCCAGTGAAAGTGATCAGATGTTTAATCAGGGACTTAGAGAAGGTGTGGGATCTTCATCCCTGGAGGCAACCAGATCTCAGCTGGAAAATCATGGGATCATTGAGGTTGGAAAAGACCTCCAAGATCGTTGAGTCCCACCTGTGACCCAAACTTGTCACCCAGATCAGAAATGCCACATCCAGTCATTCCTTGGATACCTCCAAGGGTGGGGACTCCATCACCTCCCTGGGCAGCCCCTTCCAATGCCTGATCACCCTTTCCATGAAAAAATTCCTCCCATTTCCAAGCCTGAACCTTGCCTGGAGCAGTTTGAGCATTTTTTGTGTTGTCCTGTCCCTTATTCCCTGGGAGAAAAGGCCAAGTCTGAGCATCCTGTTCTAAATCTAAAACTGAGTGTATCTTCAATGTTGAGGGCTTTAAGCAGAGCTTTGGACAGGAGATTGCCAGAGGTTCCTTCCAAATATTTTTGGTTTCTACAATTTAGACAAAAAACTGTGGAAAATTCAAAATTAGCTTTTAGCTGTGAGATTAATGAGGATTTTGAGTGCTGGTCCTTCTCTCCAATCTCTGGGGTTAAAAACCATTCCCAAAACTCCTGCCTAATGCCACGTGTGATTCCGTTCATCAGTTTCCATTTCCATGGGATGGAATCCCATTTTATTAATTTTAAATTGCCCAAATAATCATTACCCTCTTAATTGCCTGCTTAATGAAGACCCTGATCCCCAAGGGCTTATTGAGGCTTATCTATTCCTGGGTGACCTGGTGGGTATTGATTATTTGCTCATTAGTCTTCATTAAGGATGGGTTTTAATCAACCATTGGAAGATAATCCAGAAGCCAGCAGAAGCTTTTCTTGGGACACATTTCTCAGCTCCAGATAGGACATCCCCAAAACAAATTATGTTCATTTGCAGATCTTACAGGGAGAAAGCTGGATCTTGAATTTGATTTCCTGATATTTTTATGATCCCATCTTGTCTCTGCTTTGTGGTATCCTCCAAAATGCGCCAAAATCAGGAAAACATCCTTAAAATTGGACCTAAGTTGCCGAGTTTGCAGCCTCTCAGAAAATTCAATTCACTTTCAGTGGGATCCCTGGGTTTTCCAGGCTGGATGTGACCAGAAATCACCAATTCCCTGTGTCCACAAGCTCTAATCCAATATTAAGGGAATACCAGTGCCCTTTGTTCCAGGAATGTTGTGGATGTAGAAAAATCTCCACCCTGGGAAAAAAAAGGAGCTGCTTTTCTGTGGGTCCCCAGGTGGTGGGACAGGACCAGCATCCCTGAATCCATGGGACACGGAGAGAGGGAAGATTCTGTATAGGATTTGGGATGGTAAACACAACTCCTGCCTCTGTTTTTCCTCCCCAAGGCACCTCTTTCTCCTTTTCCGCCCAGGATTCCAGTGTGGGCTCGGTACAGAAATATCAGTGTGAGATCTTTGTGGAATCTGGGACACCCTCCTGGGGCTGCCAGATGTTTTATGGGATCTGGAGGGAATTCCTTCTGGATCAGAAGCAGGAGGTCAGGCTGGGGAATGAGACTTTGCCCAGGTGAGGCTGCCAGGGAGGAGCTGGGCAGGTGTCTGAGGTCTCTCAAGAGAACCTTGCCAAGCTTGGTTTCCCACCTGGAAGAGCCAAAGATTTCTGGAATGTGAGTTTTCCCCCCCTTCTTTCCCAATGGGAAGCACTGCCTTGCCTTGCTGCATTGGGAGGGGTGATTTTAAAGGCAGAATGATGAAGAGGTGGGGGAAAAAAAGCAAGATTCCTCTTTTTCTTGGGGGCCAAATTAATGGAAAATCAATCCAGCCTCAAAAATCCATTAATGGTGGTAATGCACTGGTGACGTGGCAGGAAATCCAATAGTGGGAATTAAAGTGGGGCTCTCCCACTTTCCTGCAGCCACGGGAATTTGTGGGGATCGTGCTGGGGGCAGCAGATTCCAAAGAGTGCAGAAACCACTTTGCCTCTTTCCAAGATGTCCTGGATTCTCACCCTGGCTTTCCATGGCAGCTCCCTCTGTGCCCAGAGCATCTGCTTGGAGGGTTGAAAATCCCTCAGGAATTTATTCCATGGGTCACTCAAGGCAGGATGGGATTAATTTTTAGCAAAAATCTCCATCTGGATGCGCCAGGATAGAGACAAACCCATCCTGATCTCAGTTTGGGGCTCTTTGGAATTTGGATCCAAGGTCTCAGAGTCCCAGAGTATCCCAGACACCCTCAGGAAAACAGGTCCTGGGCTGCCTCTTCTCCTCTGCTTGCCTTCCACAGGGATTGGATACAGCTTTGGGAAGGAAACAAACCTTGGATCAGGGCTGCCCCTCTGCAAAGAGGTGAAACCACACAGGGAAAAGTCAAAATCCATGTCAGGAATCTCTGCGATAAACACGGATCAGTCTCACCAGGGGTCATGGAGCAGATCCCAGTGTGTCCCAGCACTGTCCTACAAACCCAAGGCTTGGGAAGATGAGGTGGCCTCTGGAATCCACTCTTGGATGAGCATCAGCCCCCACAAACATCGCATCCACATCCCCGCTCACTCCGTTGCTGATGGATCTTTCCAGTTCCACACGTAATGGAAGCTGCCTGGCAGGTCCATCCAGCCCCATGGAGGTTCCCCCTTTCCCCCTCCTTCCCCCAGCTCTGTCTGCTCCCCCCCAGCCCTCAGATCCCGGGATTTATGAGCCAGCCTTGCATTATGAGGTGAGTGACTTATCGCTCTGTCAGGGCCGGCGTTTTAAGACAGAATTATATGGGAGAGGGAAAAGATTTTTACCAAATTAATGAAAAATCAATCCAGCCTCAAAAATCCATTAATGGTCATAATGCACTGGTTCCAGATAGAGAGATAGCGGAGAATCCAATAGTTCCTGTTAAATACCTCTCCTGGAATGGAGCGCCTGGGATATAACTCATTCATTAGGCTGCCGATGTTTACTTTTTAAAGTGACACCAATCCCTGTCCCTGCAGGATTCCATGAAGAATTTATAAGCCCACATTCCCCCAGTGCCCATCTCCGGGGCCCAGCCTGGAGGAATTGATCCTCTGATCCCTTTTCTCCCCCTCCCTGGGACAATCCCTGCTGAGGCAGGGCTGGGATGGCTCCTTTCCTATATCTGATGTTTTCCAGGCTCCCCTAAATCCCAGGTTTCACCCCAAACTGCTCTCCCAGCATCTAATCTGAGCTGGGGTTAGAGTAGAGCTTGGCTTAATCTCCTCCCTGCTCAGCCTGGGACTGATCCTGCTCCCTGCCCAGCCTCATCCAGCTGTGGGGAATGGGGGTGGCTCCAGGGAACTGGGAATCAGTGCTGGTGCTTCCCCATTTCCCAGCTTTCTCACGATGAACTGGGATCGCTCAGCCTGAAAAAGAGAAGCTTTGGGGTGACCAAGTTGTTGGTCCAGTTGGATCAAGTTGTTGGTCCAGTTCCTGAGGGGAATTTACAAGGAAGATAGGGCGAAATTATTCCCAATAGAAAGGAGTGACAGGAAAAGCAGGGGTGGGTTCAAGCTGAGAGTAGGTTTAGTTTAAATGTTGGGAAAAGGCTTTTTCCTGGGAGCGTGGAGAGAAACTGGAACAACATTAAAACCTTAAAACCACCAGTTCATGCCATTCCTCCTCCATTGCTGATTCTCCATGCAGAGTTCCAGTCTTTTGGAGAGGTCTGATTATGGGAATTACATGCCACTGTGGTGTGTCCTGTTATCTTTAGGATGCTGAGCCCCAGAGATGGAAGATAACACATTTTAATTCTGCAAAGTGCCTGATATTCCAAGGAGAAAACTTGTCTAAGGCATTGCTCAGCATGAGGGGGGTTGGATGGACCATTCCCACTGCCCAGCATATCCTGATCATGCACTGGAGTAGATGAGAATTCTGCTTTTCCCAGAAACTGAACCAAAGTCCAAGTGCTTGGCGAAGTGAAGTCAAAAAAGAGAGACTGAATTTACAGCTTTTTATAACAAAAATATTACCCCTGAGCGGGGGGTCTCAGTTGTTGCTCACTAGGAGGATCCTTGGAGATCATCAGATCAAACTAATCCAGCTCCAGCATCCTGCACTGGATGTTCCTGCTCTTTATCAGGCCTGAGAAAATCTCCTTGTCATGGAAAAGTGCAGAACTTTCAGTTCAGTCTTGTCCAGGAGCCAGAGCTGAGTTGTACTTTTGGATCTGCTCTGATCTCACCTCCCTTTGCTTTGCAGCTTTCCCAATCCCTGGGATTCCTGCACTGCCACAGATTCCTTCCTGATTTACACTGGGCTCGGGAAAGGTGGGATCAGGACCTGGCACAC
This sequence comes from Melospiza georgiana, assembly GCF_028018845.1. Taxonomy (NCBI): domain Eukaryota; kingdom Metazoa; phylum Chordata; class Aves; order Passeriformes; family Passerellidae; genus Melospiza; species Melospiza georgiana. Next base: position 153,271,900 of record NC_080430.1, on the reverse strand, counting down.
TGGGATGCAGTGCCTGGATATAGAGTCAGGTCCACACATCGACCCTGCTAAATGTCATAATGCACCAGGCTTTTGTTTCCTTGGAATCTTTTAAAAAGCAATAAAAGGCCCCAGAATCCCGGGAGCACCAAACATCCAACAAAGTGACAGCCTGTCAAAGCTGCCTTCCCGAGAAAACCCTGGGCCCAGCAAATTTTAAGCAGGAAAATTTATTCCCGTGTCGCTCATCTCTCCGAGTGAAAAATGGCCAAGGCTCCTCTTTTGCATGAGGGCTGGAAAACTCCACAGTGCTCAAACAAGCGGAGCGGCCTCCAACAGGACCATTCATCATCCGGAAAAGGCAGCGGCGACAACCCCAGCGCCAAAAAAAATAAAAACTGGAAAAAAAATTAAGTTGTGGGTTTTATCCAAGCTTAAATGATCTCGGCCATTAATATGACACGACAGGCAGAGCACCACGCTTCCCTGGCTCCCCTCGTTTCCTTGGGATCTAACAGAGGTCTCCAGGACAGCGGCTCTATTACCTGGTCACCTTTGCTGCTGCGGTTTCCCGGTTCCAGGGGAGTTTTTCCAGGGGATTTTGGTCCCCAATGTTTGTGTTGAGCTTGTGTGGATTTCTAGGATGGGCACAGAGCAGGATGAGGAGTTGGGAAGGAGACAAGGGAGCAGTTTCTGAGCAGAGATTTCCACCCAGTTGGGAATGGAATTTTTCTGGAGATGGTTTGGAGTAGGAACATCCCAGATTTGCTAATTTATTTTTTTTTCCACAAGCCACACTTCCAGCTTGACTTCTGTTGAACTGTCTGAGCTTTGGGATGTTCCCCCATTGCCAGAAGTGCTCAAGACCAGGTTGAACAGGGCTTGGAGAAGCCTGGGACAGTGGAAGGTGTCCCTGCTCATGGCAAGGGTTTGGAATGAGATGATCTTGAAGGTTCCTTCCAACCCAAACCATTCCATGATTCTGTGACCACTCCTCAGCTTGGAGGGCACATTCCTTGTAAAGCAATCAGCTGTCACAGTCCCCTCTGTTTTCCTTGTTTGTATCCCATAGGATTAGTCCAAACAATCCTAGATCTTCTCTCCAAATATCCAGGGCTAAGATCCTTCTGTCTGTCTTGCTCTTTTCCCTCAAGATGCAGAATCCTGGAATTATTTGGTTGGAAAACACCTCCAAGATCATTGGGTCAACCTGGGAGCAATCCCTACCTTGTCACCAGCCCAGAGAGCACTGAGTGCCTTGTCGAGTCATTCCTTGGATACCTTCAGGAATGGGGACTCCAAACCTCCCTGGGCAGCCCCTCACCACCTTTTCCATGAAGAAATTTCTCCTGATGTCCAACCTGACCCTGCCCTAAATGATCCTGTGATCCTGCATTTGGGAAGGTGAATACGGACTTTTCCAGGAGGTGACAACGACACCTCCAGATGGTCCTAGATGCATCCTGAAGGTCTGACCTTCCTGCTGGGCACAGGTGGGATTCTCCCTCCTCCCGCCCTGCTGGGACTTTTCCAGGTGCTCACATGGGACCCATCACGGGGAGCACATCCGTGACCACCTGCGGGACCGTTCCTTGTGTGGCAGGAGGATGTGGATCAGGATTTTATTTAGAAACGCTGACTGATAAGGAGCTTAGATCCAGATCCCGTGGATCTTAATCCTCTGGGAGTTTTGAACGCAGAAACGAAATCAAAACCAGAAGAGGAAACTTTCACTTTCTTCCCTCTCCAGGAGCTCTTGGAATGGGTGGGATTGGTCCCTTGTCAGCATGAGGGAGCTGAGTGGATGGGAATTTCTGGCCACTCTGTGTCACCCTCACCCAGCTGATGTCATCACCAGGTCAGGGAGACTTGAGTGGAACTTCCTAGACTCAAAAAATCTTTTCCCAATCTTTCCTCATGGGCTAAAATAAGCCCTGAGGTTGCCCAAAACCCGGGTCCTGCCCTTGTGACCCATCCTGTGCCTGGTGACAGTGACCTGAGGGGCTGGCAGGAGATTTGTCACCTGCAGGGCTACGTGCAGTGGATCTGTGGTGACGTTTTGTCCCCAAGCCGGCTGAGCTGTCCCACATTTGCAGCTCCACGTGGTGACATCACCCCTTCCACAACCCCATGTGAGTGTAAGACGCTTTCAGGGGCTTGCAGGGTGACGAAAATCCCAACAGGAGTCTGAGGATCAGTTTTACCAGAGGGAAAGTTTCCTCTCCCTGGGTGAGGAAAGTTTCCTCTCCCTTTCCCACCATTCCAAACATTCAGCTTTCCCACTTCCTCAAGCCCAGGGAGATCCTGGAGAGCTCCGAATGTTGCAGCCCAAACCTTGAAGTGCCACTCACAAGGGTGGAAGGAGAATCATGGAATGGTTTGGGTTGGAAGGGATCTTTATGATCACGGAATTCCAACCCCCAACCATGAGCAGGGACACCTCCCACTGTCCCAAGTTGCTCCAAGCCTCATCCAGCCGGGCCTGGAGCAATTCCAAGGATGAGGCAGCCACAGCTTCTCTGGGAACTCCATTCTAGGGCCTCACCACCCTCACAGCCAAGATTTCCCTCCCAAAATCCCTTCTGATCTCACCCTGTTCCAGTTGAAATAATTCCCTGTGTCCTGTCCTTCCATCCCTTGTCCCAAATCCCTCTCCAGCTCTCCTGGAGCCCCTTTAGGCACTGGAAGGTGCTCCAAGGTCTCCCTGGATCCTTCCCTTCTCCAGGCTGGACATTCCCAGCTCTCCCAGCCTGGGTCCAGAGCAGAGGGGCTCCAGCCCTTGGAGCATCTCCATGGCCTCCTCTTGACCTGCTTCTTGGCCCACATCCTTCTGACTTTGGAGCTCCCAAATCTGGGATTATCAAGACTTCAACACCTTCAGGGCAGATCTCCAGATCTCTCTCTCCCTTTTCCCAGGATTTTACAGCTCAAACCCACAAAGGATTCTCTTTAGTTCAAGGTCTTTGTCTGTCTGATCTTTTTGATCCCAAGGATTGCCTGATTGCTGGGAGGGCTGAACAGGGAACACTGGGAATGACATCATGATGAGATTGATTTTATATTTCTCTTCTGTTGTCTCAGATCACACAAGAAAAAAACCACCAAAACCCAGCCCAGCTTTTCTATTTTAAACCAAATCTCTACCTTGGGCTTAGCCATGCTTGAGAAGACCTCATAACTTTTCTTTAAATCATAAGTGGAGCATTTGTCAAGACAAGAAAAAGTGGGAAAAAGTCAAAAGTATCAAAAATCAAAAGTATCATTCTAAGGTGTTTGGGAAGCTGAAAAGTTCCTCATTACTCAGTCATGGTATCAAACAGCCTTTTCCCCATCCTTATAAAATAATTCCCTGGATCTAAATTTAAACAATTTTAGGCCATTTTGTGGGAAATCTTGGGGAAAAAAAATTAACTGGTGTCTTATGAAAGTCAAATCGAGTCAGGTCTTTTTCTTTTTTTTTTTTTTTCCTTTTCTTCAAGGTGATTTTCCCCTTTGGATTTTCTGGATCTTGGTGTTCTTCCTAAGGGAAGCAGGAACAAAGTCCTTGGGAACAGACGGAGCTCTTCCTTGGCTGCTTTCATACGGAGCTTAAATCTGAGGAGGAAATTCAAACAGATAAATTTTATAGATAAGGATATGGGTATATGTGCAGGTATGTGAGCAAAACAGACTTAAGACAGGTCTTTGCTTTAGCTTAAAATATTAATATTTAAGCTGAGCTCCCTCTCCCATCCGCCTCATTCCCAATTTAATCCACTTTAGACATGGGGGAAACTGAGGCACAGCCATTCTGCCCACATTCCCAGTGACCCTGATTGCTCAGCTCTTTGCCTGTCACCTTTTGGGGCCGGATCCCGATCTCCTGGAGGATGAGCATCCTCCAATGACAAGGAACAAACCTCGGGAATGTCACGAGGCAGAACCGCTCGATGACGCCGAGCCCATGCTGGGAAGTCCCTGTGGCTCCTGAGGTAATTTCTAAGCAATTCCCGACCACTCAAGCATTTAAATCCTTTGCAGACTCAATTAAAAGGTTTTGGGGGAGTTGCTGGGGTGTTTTGGGAGGTTTTTTTGGTTTTTTTTTTTTTCCCTAAAAGCCTTTTAAACACCACTAAAAAAGTCTTTCCTCATTTCTGCTGTGGGATTGGCGGAGTGAGGACAAGGAAAGCCTGGGGTCATTCCAGGAGTCATTAATCCTGCTGGACAGGAGCTTTGTTGGCAATATTTCCCTCTCCAGCTGGGTGAGATCCCACTGCTCCCGAGAGCCTGGAGGAGTCAGGCCCAGCTTTGGGCCCAGGCTGGAGCAGCAAAGCTTAAAGTCACCCAACAACACTAAACTGGGCTTATCTTTACCTTGTGCTGTGAGGCACGACGGGGTAGAGACAGAAATTTCTCCTTGCTGAGGAAGAAATCCGTGGTTGGAGCAATCTGGGATAGTGGGAAATGCCCCTGCACACGGAAGGAGGTGGAATGAGATGGGCTGGAAGTGCTTTCCAAGGTGACCCATTCCATGATTCTAAGACTTTTCTCCTTGCTGATTTAACTGGCCCCATAAAATGGGATCTTTCAGCTGTTCTGGTTTTCCTTCCAGGCTGTCATATCCATGTGGGAAATTCCCTACAGATGGCAGAAGGCAGGATATTGGAATGCTCTCAGCCAAACATCTCCTGGATTGGAGAGGAGGAAAAACTCTTCCCAAATCTCTGCGAATCCATCCTGGTGACCAGGCTGCTCCTTCATTGCCCCTCCTGGGATCAGTCTTGGAGCACTTTCCAAGCAGTGGGAAGATGCTGTGAGTCCCCCTTTGCTTCCCCTTTCCCACCTGGGATTGTTTCTTGCATTCCTGGCAGTTTTGGGTCATCTTTAGGAAAAGCAAAGCTTGATCCTTCTCCTCTTTCCGCTCATCACCCCAGTCCTTCCAGGATTCTGTCCAGAGCAATTCTCATCCTTGTCAATACTGCCTTGGATGGCCAGGTCAATCTGGTCAGAATCCACCCCAGAATAATTTCCAGGGATATTTATTTTTTATTAATTTATTATTTTATCAATTTATTAGGGATAAAATTATTTTATTAATTTATTAGGGATAAAATCAATCAGCCCATGAATGACTCATTCCCAGCTGACACAGGCTGGGCCACCTGCATCCCATTGTGGGGTGACTTTTTGGGACAAACGAATTTTGCTTTTCCTTGCTCCACCTGAGTTCCCCCCCACCCCTTTCCCTCCAAACATTCCTGTTTCCCACCCCAAGCCCTGGAAGGTGCCTCTAAGGAGCCAGCTGGGCTCCATAAGCCCTTAAGCAGCTCGGGGCCATGCCCACGTCACCGGAGGCGCGGCTGGCATGGCCGAGGTGAGCAGGACAGATTTTCGGGAGCTCATCTCCCACCGGGATGCTCCAAGGCCGGGACAGACGTTGGATTAGGGGTTATTATCCCTCTCCAATTATAGCAACGCCTAATCCAGGGATGATGCTTTTGACAGGTGGAGATGAGGGATGGATCCATCCCTCCTGACATTAAGGAGCTTCCAGTGGCTCTGGCGCTGTCCAGACTTCCTGTTATCCACGGGGATCCCAGATCTGCTCCAGGTGAGGTCCTTGCTGCTGCTGGACCCTCACCTGGGGATAAAATTCCCCCAGAAGAGTTTGGAACAGAGTTTCCAACAGGGAGAAACAGGAGGGATCAAATCCAGGCCCTTTTTCCTGAGGAAAGTGGCTTTGGGACACAGCACCTCCAAGGATTTTTCCTTCAGTGCAGCACCTGACGCGGCACTTTTGCATCTGTGTCCTAACGAAGCAGTGATTAATTAGCACTGGGATCCTCCTAAAAACAGCCAGCACATCCCAAACCCGGCCCTGGCTCCCTTGAAGTGGGGCTGGGCTCTCTCTTCTCCCCCTTCCTGGTTTTTCCACTCTGCCTTCCCTCTCCCACTAAATTAATCTCCATTGCTCCAAAGGTCTCTCTGGCACACGCCGCTGACCCAAGCTCAAATTGATTTTTTTCCCTCACCCCTCACCCCTCGCTGTTTTCTGCCAGCAAAGCACAGCGAGGATTTTATTTTTTTTTCCCCACCTGGAATTATTTTGATTTTTTTTTTAGTTTTGGAGGGACTAAACTTTGACCCTTTAGAAGTGAAAAGGAATTATTTCCATTTGGGGAAGTGGGGAAGGAGCCTGGAGGGTGGGGGCTCTTTTTTATGGCTGTTTAAAGGGTGAAATTATCGAGGCAGCTCCTGGGGATTCATTTTTCCTGGTTTTTCCCTGCTTGTCCTCATCCAGCCGTGAGTTAAGGCAACCGATTTCTCCTGTTTCCAAACAAATCAGTGGAAAACCATCCTGTCCCGTGGCTCAGGGGTGTTCTGGTGGCCCTGGTTTTCCCCTTTATTTTTGGAAAATCTTCAAATTAGGGAGAAATTCCTTATTCAGAGGGTGGTGAAATACTGGACCAGGTTGCCCAGAGAATCTGTGGCTGCCCCATCCCTGGAAGTGATGAAATCCAGGCTGGATGGGAGTTGCAGAAACCTGAGATAGTGGAAGTGTCCCTGCCCCTAGAAAGGGGTGGAATTCCATCCTCTTGAAGGTCTCTTCCACCCCAAACCGTTCCCTCATTCCATGACTTCACCATTCAAATCCTCTCACTGACAAAAATGAAGCTCCTCTGACAAATCCCTGCCTTTGAGGAGGTTTTCCAAACCTCTGGAAAGAGATGGAAATGTTTCCTGCAGGTTTCCCTCCAAAGGTTCCCATGGGAATTTAAATTTTTCCATAAAAGAAGAAATGTTCCTGCAGATGTAGAGCAGGATGGTGGGATGGGGCCTGATCCATTTCCACTTCCAATTTTTCCTCTTCAAGGAGGAAAATCCACCAGCATGGGCAGGAAGTGTCTCCATGAAGGAGAAGGAAATAATTATTATCCCTGTTCCATAAATTAGGGATGAATTAAGAAAAAATCATGTTCATGGTGTGCCAGAGAATTCCCAGGATGTCCCTACAGCACCAGCTCCCATTGGGAACACAGAGACTGCCAAGGGAAAAGAGGTGGATGTAGAGAGCAGGAAAATCAAGGAATTACTCTGATCCCGTGGTCTCCAACTTGGATTTTTCAGCACTTTTCTAGGGAATTTTTCCTCCTGGGAAGTTGAAGAGGGATGGAGAGATGAATGTGGTGCTGGATCCAGCTTTACCTGCCTGGGATAGGCACTGGGAGAGGGAATACGCCTGCATTCCCAGGAATTCCACATCTTTTGTGGGGTCTCTCTTTCTCTTCCCATTTTGGAGTCTGGACACACTGCAGGAACACCTCTCATGGAGGAGCACGTGGGAGCTTTAATCCTGGATAAAACATTCCAACATCCCACTTGCCGTGGCAGGGCAGCCTCCCTGCACAGCATTCCCAGGATGCTGCTCCTGGATGCGAGGCAGGGTGTTCAGGAATTCAGGAATGTGTTCCATGGGATGAGAGCAGCGTTCTCAGCCCTGGCATGAAACAGTGGATTCATCTTGGCCAAAATCCAGGAAAAATAGGACCCTATGGATCTTCTCATTCCAGGGGCTGGACAAGGAGCCAGCGATGCTCTTGGCAGAGGCACTGAGGGCAGTGTTAAACTGCATCAAAATCCAAGAACTTTTTGTCCAGGGAAGGGTCTTCCTGCTTTTTCTGGGTCTGAGCAGGTCTGAAAAGGGAGTGGGAATGTTTGAAAGCTTGGCCTGAGCCCACCACGGGATTTGGGAGCAGCATCCTGGCAGGGACAGGACATTCAGCATCATCCCAAGGGTCAGCCTGGTGTTGGATTTCAGCTCCAGGGCCCAGGTGGGGAAGCTGCTCCCAAAATTCCTCTGCGCAGCCAAGTCAGCAGCTCTGGAATTGGCTCCTCAGCAGGATCTGGGGGATGTCTCAAGGACAAGGCTCCCGCAGAGGCCACACGGGGCTGGGGACACCAGGATGTCACACACGGCACAGTGTGAGCAGGGTGGGATGGGTGGAGTGAAGGGAAGGCGAAAAGAGAGAATTTTGCAAGGAATTTTGGTTGGATTCATCCCTAAATTTTGTATAGGACTGAATTTGGGATAGGTGGAACTGGGAAAGTGTCATCTCTAGAAGTGTCTTGGGGACATTCGTCCTGCTGAGAAGCACCTTGGGATTGAGACATTCAGGACACCCTTTCCTACATCCCTAAAGCAGGAATTCTGGGCAGAATCCCTGATCCAAGTGGTCTCCGAGATGGGACCTTCAGGAGGGGGAACCTTGGAATCAGCCATTCCCTAAATTGTGCTCCTTGCTGGGAGCTGGAAAATCCAGGTCCTCCTCCTGAGGTTCTTTACCCTTGACAGTTCACGTTCCAGAATCTGGTGGTTTCAGAAAAGGGTTGAAACATCCAGACAGGAAATATTTTGGGATTCATCTCCCGGACAAAACAGATCCAGGTTTTGTGGTGTCCTCAGGAGCTGCTCAGGTTTCTTTGGCTTTGCTGGGCCAAAACCCCTGGAATGGAGGGCAGGAAAAAGGAGAAGTGGTGGCTGGGGAGGAGAATTCCCAGCAGGGCTGCTGAGAAATACTGGGATGAAAATTCCTGTGTAATCCTGGCCTGCAAATGAGGGGTTGGAGCAGCTGGGAGAGGAATGGTCACAGCTCCAAGGCTTCCAGAGCCCTGGAAAAGTCTGGAAAATGTCCTCATGGTGGAATTATTGGAGTTGTCCTGTACAGGGCCAGGACTCAGACCCAGTGATCCTTATGGATGCCTTCCAAATCCAGATATTTTCATTCTCCTCAGGAATTGGGGTGATGGAGTGGAGACATGGCAAACAGCAGTGAATTCTCCAAATGAAGAATCCCCTGGAAACCTGGCCTTTCCATCCCAGGAGAAGACGCCTATCGCTCCAGTCCCAAGGATCCCCACCTTTCCTGAGGTTTTCCATGAACTCATGGCTTGCTTTCCCATCACTCATGAGGATGTTCCTGGGATGGGTCTCTTGCATTTTTGGGAACAAGTGGAGGCATCACGCCCCCAAAGTGTCTCCAATCCCAATCCATCACCATCGACTCCAGGGATTTTGTGTCCCTTTTGCTGAGCTGGTTGGAATTCCAGGTGTGAGTTGGCATCAGGATCACATGAGCAGAGGGAAAACTTTCCTCTGGACATTGCTTCCCTTGGGTTTAGGATGGAAAAAACCAAAGTGGATCTACAAAAAAATTCCTCCTGCCCTGAGGAAACGTCGCTGTGGATTTTAATCCCAGCAAATTCCAGGCTGGATCAGGCCAGCCCCATTTTCACTCATTAATTAATTAACAATCCATTAATAAGGGCACAAAAATCTGTGGATTTACCTCAGGTGAGATTTTCTCTCATTCATCTTTATTTTTCCTGAGACTCTCTGTGTTTTCCATGAGAAACTGAAAAGGCCTCAATTCCCAAGATTTTCCTAAATGAAAACACTTCCTATCAAGTCACCAGAGGAAACCAGATGATTTTTAAAAAATACACAGAAATAATATTATGGGATCATAATATCCTTGGAATGTCTGCAGAATTTGGGCTTTTAAAGTCCATCCAAACACCACTTTTTCTGGGAAATTTCTTTAAACAGCAAATTACAATTCCCAGCTCTTTCTTATTCAAATTCTGGAGAGTTTTCACTTTTATTTTCATTTGTCTTTTCCTTTTTTTCCATTTAAAAAAAAATTCATCTTTTCATTGGATATTCCTGAAGGAAATCCACCATGAATCCACTCAGATTCTACAACTGAGGGCCAGCAGGTGTGTGGGGACAATCCAGCAAAAATGCCACAAATAGATTCCTAAGGGGAAGTGAAAATCCTGATAAAATATTGGCTGTGATTCTCTTTCAGTGGACTTGGAATGTTTAACATCCAGGGAGGATCGTGGGGAAAATGTGGGATCATGATCTCGTTGCCACTCCATAAATACAGGACTGGGGAATGTGGTTGGGACTTTTCCAGCTGTGGATGTTTGGGATTGCAGGAACAGGAGCAGTGATGCTTGTGTGGAGATGTTGGGGAGCATCATCCAGACTTTTTGGGTGAAATCCATTAAAATCTGCTAGGGTCACAAAAATTCCTTCCTGGTTATCACCAGTGAGACCTTCAGGGATGGGCACAAGGAAAATATTCCATGGGGAATGGTCAGATGAGGGATGAAATGAGTGGGAATGATTTGGGAAGAGGGAATGACTGTGGGATTCATTTCCCAGAGTGGAAGGAGAGCATCTCCTGCTGCTGGAGGCTCTGGAATTATGGGATTCATCCCTACCTTATGCCCGAGCTGCAGAAAGGATTTCAAATTTCTGGGATTTGCTGCAGGACACAGACCCCCTCCTCCTCCTCCCCCCAGTCTCCAAAATCCTGGATTTTCTCCCTCCAAAGCTGCTCCCAAAACAAAGCAGCTCCGCGGGCAAACAGGGAATTTTGGGAGGGTGCAGATCCCCAGGATTATTCCTGACCATCCCCACCTTTCTGAGCTGGACCTCACTGGTCCTTCCCCTCCTGATCTGAGTCTTGCACAGGAATTTTATATTCCAGGATTCCAAAGGATGAGGAAAGGGTTAAGAGGACCGGGAGCTGCCGCTGTGGGGCCGGGACTGGGGGTTGAGGACACTCCCAGGAATTCTGCCTCATCCACAGCCCATTTCCAGAGGCTTTTTCCAAGCTTTATTTACCTGTTCAATATCAGGGAGCAATTCCCGCTGCAGCCGTAACATTCCACGCTGCAAAGTGCAAACTCCACAAAATCCCCGCTCCCTCTTAAAGGAGCACATCCCACAACCCCCTGCATCCCTCCGTGGGGCATCCATGCGTCCCTAAAAACGCTCCATGAGGCACCAGCCAGCTGCAGGGACCATCTGCACACGGATTTGCACGCACAGCACTTTTCCAGGGAATTTGTGTGTGCTCGGAGTCGGATCCAGCCCCACTCTGCAGGAAAAGCTCATCCGTGGAAGCGAGGACTGAGCACACACAGGGAATTGGAGGGGTTTTCCTCAAATTCTGCCTGGGTGGGAGTTCCAAAGTGCTCATTCCAAGCCCATCCAGCTCTGAATGTGTCCCTTGGAGGTTATCCAGGGAGATGTGGAAATGGGATCCCACTGTGGTGTCAGGAAGTGAAGGAAAAACAAAGAACTACAAAGAAGGAGGGAGAAGAGGAATCTCAGAGCTCTCTGGGATTCTTCAGTGGGATCTGGTGAGTTTCAGGGAAAAAAGGGGCTGGAAAGCCACTGCCAGGATGAGGAGATGCCCCAGGGTGGAATTTCCATGTCCCCAGCAATATGTCCATGATCCATAGGGACAGACAAGGCTCAAAAGGCCTCACTCAGCCCTGGCTGCTGCATTGGGAACATCGTTCCCAAATCCTGTGGAAAATCCAGGATTCCTTGAGCCACCAGTGTGTGACATCCCTGTCCCTCCTCATCCCTGGATTGTATCCAGAGCGAAAAATCCCATCTCACCCCACTGTCACCCCAATTCCCATCCCTATGAGGGATCCTTGCTCCAGCTGCAATCCTTCACTGCAGCTCCATTCCCCAAACAGGTGCTTTTTCCTGGAAATCAGGATAATGGAGGGGTTTTTCTTGGACAGGGATGTCCCCCCTGCCCCGCTGCCAGATGTGCTCCACAGCTGGTGGCTCCAGCTGCCGGTGGCTCCTCTCCTCGTGCCAGGCTGATGGATGGGTTTTCCCAGCAGGAAATTGCTGGCAGCAGCTCAGCTCGATCCATCAGCTGCTCCTTGCTCCCCATTTTTCCCTTTCCCAGCTGAGCTTGGCATCCTTGTCCTTTCCTCAAGGCTCAGAAAGGCCTGGGAATGGGGAATGGTGCAAGGAAAGGAGGAGCTGTTCCCAGGAAATTGGGACATCCTGGTGGGATTCGAGCTCCCCGAGGGCTTGATGTGGTTTCAGTGATTCCAAACCTGCCAGGAATCATCTTCACATCCATGTATTTATTCCCAGATTTTGGATGTGAAACTCAACACACCCCTGTTGTGTTGATGGGTTTTGCTTCCTTGGAAAACCGGATAAGAGGGGAGGGTTCCTTCTTTCCCCTCCATCCCTGAAGCTGGAAAATGGGTGGTGGAGAAGGGCAGAGGGGATGGAGAAGGGATTCTGCTGGGAGGATGCTCCCTGCTCCTTGGCAGAGCCGGAGCCTCAGGATTAATGCTTGTCCTTGCATTTCCGACGGAATTCTGTCTGCTCCGGAGGAGCCGGCTCGCCTGGTACTTTTCCTGCTGGAGCCAGAATGCTGGGACAGGGAAAATCCTTGCAAGGTGAGGGGGAAGGTGCTGGGGCTCCAGCTTGGATTCCTCATGGCATGGAAGAGCAGCTCTGAAGGTCGATGCAATGTGGATGCCGGCCTGGATTTGGAGGAGGAAAAGGGCAAATTCTTTCATTCCAAGGGAAAATGTGGAAGGGGCGGGATGAGGCTCTGAACAGCCAGATCTAGTGAAGGTATCCCTGATTATTGCAGGGAATTGGACTGGATGACCTCTAAAGGCCCTTCCCAAAACCATCCTGAACTCATGGGACAGGAATTGCACAAAATTCCAACCCAGCTTTGAGCCAAGACCCTCCTGTTCCCTCTGCATGAGGTTGAAGAGGCCAACTGGTCCTCCCAGCTCCCAAAAGCATCCTGGTGCCTCAGGAAGGGTCTCCCTGGAGAGGGAACTCCCAGGATCCTGCATCCACACAGAGATCCCTCTTTCCCACCCTCTCCCAGTGTTAGGATCAATCGATACCTCCGGATCTAACGAGTCACAGGAGCGGAGTCCGTGTGGGCTTGGGCAGGGTAATGGATGGAAAAAGCCCGTTCAGCGAGAGGGAAAGTGGGAAAAAAGGAAGGAAAAATCAATGGGAAGATTGAGATGACATCATAGCACCATTATTATGTCATCAGCCCCACTCCGAGGATTTATTGCTCTGGCTGTGGTTTTCTTTGGAGCTTCCTGCCCTTCTCATTCCAGAGCTTTCCCAAAGCTGCTCTTGGCTTAAAAAAAACAGGGAACAGGGACATTCCAGACCTTGTGTGCCTCCCCACCCACTGCAGGTGTTCCCAGAGGAATTTGGGAAACAATGCTGCTGGTCCTTCCCTATTTTCCTTTTCACCTTTCATCCTTTGGGAATGAGCCTGGAAGCCTTCCTGAGCCTGACCTCTTTTCTCCAACCATGTTTTCATCCTTTTCCTTCCTTTTCCTTCATTTTTTTCCTTCCTTTTCCTTTTCTGTGAAGAAAAACGTGGAAAACGGAGCCCAAACCTCTTGGAATGGGCAGGTTCAGGGATCAAAACCCTTCTTTCCATCATCTGTTCTACTGTTCTACCTGTCCTGATATCGGGATAGAAATCCAGCTGGATGAGTTTCCCACTTTCCCAGTTTCTTTTCCCATTATTTTCTGCTCAGTTTTGCTGGGAAAAACCATCAGGATGACACAACACCTGCAGTGTTTCCCTGTGGATAGGGAAGGGAAAAGATTATTTTGGGATAGCAAAACCACAGGAATATTGGTGTTTGCCTCGGCCTGATTTAAAGGAAAGATTAAAAAAAAATTAAAAAAAAATCAGGATAAAATCAACACATCCAAAAATGGGTAATTAAGAAACCTAAGTCTCTGTAGGATCATTATCCGAGCAGCATTCCATGTGGATGGCAATTTTAATGGCTGTTCCAGCAATTTAATATCCACTTTAATATATCTGTGTTTTCCAGCACACAGAGCCAGGGCAGGGAGGCAGATTTGGGCTCAGCAAGGATTAAATGATGGGATTGTGTCCCATAAAAAGCTGAGGGAACAACTCCCATCCCTCAGCCTGGTGATTAGGGAAGATGAAAGATAAGGGGCAGCAGCAAAGCTGCCCCCCATGTGCCTCAGTTTCCCATCCCTATGGAGCAAATCCAAGGGATTTAGGGGGTCCAAGCCAACCAAGCATGGAAAAAGCCAAATTTTCTGGCTGGGCAGACCTGAATCCAAGGGAAACCCCCCCAAATCCTTGCATGCCACAAAACCCTCCCTATTTTCTCCAAGCTTTGAGTCACCTCCCACCCCAACCAGTTCCCACTGTGGGAAGAGACACTCAATTCCCAACTCTCCCAGTCCCACGTGCTGGAAATTTTTGATCTTTGCCAGGTGGTGACTCCCTGGTTTTCCTCACATCCCACACCGTGGGAACAGCTCCATTCTCCCAGTTAAACCTGGATTTGTTATTTGATCCCGAAAATTCAGCACTTCCAGGCTGCGGAGGTGTTGAGGCTGCACCTGATTTCCATCAGGGTTGGGCAGCATCCAGATGTGCTGGGCTGGATTTGGAATCCAGCTGTGGCAGGCTCTGGATTCCCATGTGGAGCTCAGCATCCAGATGTTCTGGATTCACTTTCCAGCTGTGCCAGGCTCCTCAGTCCCACACGAGACTCAGCAGCAGTTCAGGATCAGCGCCCCCCATCATCCAGATGTGCAGAGCTCAGCGTCCAGCTGTGCCAGAGCCATACCCAGCTGTGCCAGGCTCCTCATGCCTGTGCAGGATCCATGCCCAGCTCAGCATCCAGCTGTGCCACATCCAGCTGTGCAGGATTTTCCCGGGGCATTCTGGCCGTATGAGGCAACAGGTTTGGAATTGTTTTGGATGTTTTTGTCAGACATTCCCACTAAAAAAGGACTCCTGGGAGAGGCAGAGATAATCCACAGCTGGTGGCTGACAGGGATTCACTCCAGGGAAAGGGCAGGGAAAGTCTGGGGAGAGTGGGAATGTCTCATCCCCGAGATATCATCAGGCTGAGATCTTTCCTCAGGGAATTTTCTTTTAACAAAACATTTTCCGAAGAGCTTTTCCTAGTCCGGAAGAAAAGGATACCTGCGTGTTGTGGGGATTGCAGTTTGGTTTTCCTTCAAACAGTTGGGATACTCAGCTGGGCTGGTGGCTGGAGGTGACAATGCCACCATCCTGACCTGTCCCCTGGGCTCCGGAGGTGGGAATTTCCCCAGGGCTCGGCAGCACAAGGTTATGGACTCCGTGATTTTTAATTAATGCCATTGACTCTGAGCGTGTTGGGAAAGGGGAGGGCCTGGGATGGGAAATTGTCCCTTGGAGGGACAAAGCCTGACAACCTTGTCATCCCCAATTAGCAGCTAATTACCTCCATGACGAACATCTTTATTAATCCAATTAATAGTGCGGGTGGCGTGACCTCGGCAGAGCTGCTGACTCAGGGTGGGGCTCGCCAGCAGCGGGATGGGGGGAGGAAGGAGTGAATTCCTCCTTTCCCAACTCCTCCTCCTCACTAATTAATGGCTGATTCACACTGATCTCCCAGCCTGATCCCAAATATTTCCTCTTTCCTTCCTCTTGTCCATCCATCTGCTTCTTGTCTGTCCCTTTATCCATCCAACTTCCAACATTTTTTTTTAGGAAAAATAACCCCATCTCCGGGTGTTAAACCATGGATCATGATGATTCAGGACACTGGGATGTCTCCCAGTTGGAATGTTGTTCTTATCCCTGGTCTCAATGTGCAAATCTTCCCTGAGTGGGAAAAAGCTCGGGATAGATGGAGAAAGGGATGGAGCAATGGATCAGTGGAAGGATGGAGGTGTGTGGATCTATGGATGGATGGAAGGATGGATGGATGGATGGATGGATGGATGGATGGATGGATGGATGGATGGATGGATGGATGGATGGACGGATGGATGGACGGGCAGATGAATGGATATATGGATAAATAGGAAGCTGGATTGGTGGATAGATAACTGATAGAAGTGAATTAATGGATTGATGGATGAATGGATATTCATGGAGGTGGAGCAAATGGATTGATGATGTTGATGAGGATGGGACCAAGAATGCAATGGGAATATCAGGACACTGAAGGGTCACTGGAAGTCACGTGCAGGTCAGACAGGTGGGATGACAGATCCTCATTCCTCCTGTGAGGCCAGTGCTTCCCAGTATGGACGGAGGCACTTCCAGCACTTCCCACTGGGCTTTGTGGATCCTCATTCCTCATCCCAAACTGGGATGTCCCCTCTCAGGGAAGGCACAATCCCACGGAGGCACCATTGAATGTTCCACATTCCCAGGGCCACCACCAGGGCTGGGAGTTGCTGCAGGAATGTTGTTTTTTCCCCCCAAGCTCTCTTGTGGAGTGACCTCTCCTCCATCTTCCCCCACAGATGGAGCCTCAATTAAACTCGGGAATCCATTTTTTAATAGGACTTTCACCTCAGCTCCCTGCCGGGCCATTAAAGCCATTATGGCAGAGTTAAGTAAGGAATCCTGGGAGCCTCTGGAGCTGTCATCCCATGTTTATGGCCCAGGCAATGTTTGCTTTATTAAAGATTCAGGAGCCATTTCCGAATGCCTCCGTTCTGTCCTTCCCATTACAGGCTGGACCCTGGCGAAAGGGTGACTGCAGGGAAAAAGAGGATTGCTCCTGAGATGGGAAAAAAAACCAGGATGGGGTTGCTGGGAGAGTGTAAAGGCACGGCAGGAGCTTGAGAAAAGGAGGAGAGGCGGGAATTTCATCCCAAAGCGGTGCTGGGTGTTGCGATGAAGCTTTTCCTGCTGCTGCAGGGTTTGGTTTTCCCTGGTTTCCAGGGGTTGAGCAGGATCCAAAGGTAAATCCCTGCCTGGCCCAGCCACACAGGTTACCCAGAGAATTTGTGGAGTCCCCATCTCTGGAATTGTTCAAGGCCGGGTTGGATGAAGCTCTGGAATAGGGCAAAGTGTCCCTGTTCATGGAAGGGGTTGGAATGGGATGGATCCCAACCCAAACCATTCCATGATTCTGTGATCCAGCCCTGCAGAGCGAGATGACACCACCTAGCTCTTTCTGAGCCATGACAGGGTCTCCACTGACTTCCAGGCCCCTAAAATTCCCTTCTTCCCACCAAAATCCCCCATTTCCCCATTCCATGACCATCCTCCCTCCTCTTTTAGAATACAGAGCACAGACCCTTCAAAGCCACCAATATCCTACAGAAAACAGGGATCCAAGGAGATTCCCTTCGGCATCCCTGTCTTCCTGCCAAGCCAGCTCCACCTGGGCCAGGCCTAACCTGATTCCACATGGGAGACATTTGTTCCCATCCATGGGAATATGATGAAGGGACGGGATGGGATGGGAGGGGATGGGATGGGATGGGATGTGACAGGATGGGATGCGACAGGATGGGATGGGATGTTATTCCCAGGTTATCCCCAAGTTCCCATGCATGAGAAGCTGGTCAAGCACTCCCCATGGATCACACAAGGGATGGGAAAAGGGGTTATCCCCATCCCAGCTTTTGTCCCCCATAGAAAGCAGCTGAGGATGAGGAGCCTCAGGGACAGGCAGGTCCCTGCTGTCCCTCTGTCACCCCCAATCCCAATTTTTGGAGCTGAGCACCCTTGGGTGCACCTGAGCCTCCACCTATGTGACACCCAAGGGTGGCCAGAGGACGTGGAGCTACACCTGTGTCCCACATGTGACAATTTGGGATCAGAGTGGCTCAGGGTGATGAGGGAATGTGGAGAACAGGATCCAGCGTGTCCCAGCTCTGCCCTCTAGTGCAGCTCCACCAGGTGCCATCACCACTCCTGAACCTGCTGGTGTCACCTCTGTGGGTCCCATTGCCACTCCTGAACCTGCTGGTGTCACCTCTGTGGGTCCCACTGCCACTCCTGAACCTGCTGGTGTCACCCCTGCAGGTCCTGGTCCCCCAGCCCTGGTGGCTCTGGTGGCTTCACACCCCTCTGGTGAAGCCCCTCTTGGTGGCCTGATGAACTTCTCGGTGTTTTCTGCCTCCTGAGGTGACACAGAAGGGATTTTGTACCTCCAAGGTGTTGGGGGGACAGGGCCAGGAGGGCACTTGGTCCAAAAGGGGACCTCGGACCAAGAGTTGACCTCGGAAATCTCAGAAAGCACCTTGGCAAAGCTTTTAGGATCAGCCCAGGGGAGCAATTCCCTCTCAGGGGGATGAGGGATGAACGCTCCAGCTTTTAGGAGCAGAGTGGTGCTCCCACTGCTTCCAGCAAAATTCCAGCCCTTCCTGGGATGGGGCTTGCTGTGAGCTCAGGGTGTAGCTGCATGACAAATGTTTGGTTTCGCTCCTTGCGAGCTTCTCCCAGCAGGATTTTTCAGGATATAGGGACGAACCCCGCTATTTATGCCCCTTTTTTTTTGGGATGCACCGGACTCCAGAGCACCCCAGGGACACCCGTGCCCAGCCTGGGGTGCCAGCGTGGGTGGGGGATGCCCGGCTGGGCAGATCTGGGGGGGCTGTGGGCAATGGCTGCATTGCACAGGCTGCTGCTGCCCTCCAGTGGGCTCAGGCTGGAGAGGAGCCTGGAATTCCGTACGGACGCTTGGGAAGGCAGGGGTGGGGCTGAGGATGTCCCTTCCCATGGGGTGGAGCAGGCGCCGGGACAGGGATGATCCCAGAGGAGAAATTCTGGAGCAGGAGAAATCCTGCTCTGCCCCATCCCTCTGCTCCTGCACCAGGAGTGGTTGGAGGCAGCTCCAGCCCCTGATCCCTCTAAAAAATTTCCAAATTTATTTGATTTATTAGCAGTGAGAGCACCTGGCCCGGCTCCAGTGTCCCACCACCAACCCACACCAGCCCTCTTTCGCTCTTTTCCCGCTGTTATCCCCAGGGAAAAGCAGGAGCAGGGATTTGGAGCCAGTGACAGCTCCAGAGGAGCTGCTGTGTGTCACGGTGCCAGCAGGATGTGAAGGGACAAGGACAACACAGGGACCTTCTCCTCTTGTCTTGTGTCATGAATGAAGGAAAGAATCAAATCCCCTTCCCACCAGGCTGGAAGGGCTGCTCAATGGGCTGGGAGATTTTTATTATGGAGAGTGAAGCTCCAAGAGGGGGAAAATCAGGAAATTTGGGTGAATCCCTGTGGTTTTCTGGGAGGGGATTTTCAGGCTATTTTCTGACTCAAAGGCCCTGGAAATCATCAGTGATTTAAAAAATCCCCAAACTCCTCTTTCCATCTCCACTCTGGTCATAAGATCTGCATGAACTGGTCCCAGTCCAGGTTATCCAAACATTCCTTGTTTGCTGATTCCCCTGGAGCTCCTCTCTGCATGGACAGAGAGATCTCCATTTCTTAGTAAGTGTAAAATTATTTTTGCCCTTTTTTTTGGTGGTTTTGACCACGTTTCACCCTACAGAACCTCTCTGCTTCCTGGTCAAGCTGGAGAAGACAGGCATGGGCAGATCCAGCTCCATGGATTTCAGGAAAGAGGGAAGGAGCAGCAGGCTCTTGCTGATGGAGCACAGATCCCATCTGAGCACACGTCACCAGAGCGGGGAGGCGATGCCAGCTCCGGAGTCACGAGTTTCCCACATCCACTGGACGTGGGTGGGAAAAGGATCTTCAGCAGCACAACCACTTCAGTGTGGGTGGCTTCTAAAACCTGGCACAGGAGGGCTGATGGAAGGGGAAACTCCTTCAATTCCAAAATTATGTCCCCCCAAAAAAAAAGCTGGATGCTGTTTTAACCCTGGCTTGGTAGACAGGATAAAAAAAGCTCCCACCACATTCCATAAATAAATCTGATTTTGAAATTTCTGGCCTTGGTTTTTTTTTTCACATTTAAGGGGCTTTAAACCCACCTTTCTCCCGTGGGATGTGTGTTCCCATAATCCAGCCCCAAATCCATGGGTTTGGCCATGCTCCCAGGATGGTGGGGAGGTGGTGTCCAGGACACAAGGGAAAATAGGGGGTCCCCTGCCAAGGATTTGCTACTTTCCAGCCTAAATTCCAGTTGATGAACTCTTACAAAAAAAAAAGGAATCAGAAACCCTTTGTGGAAGCAGAATAGCAGTTTAAAACCTGCTGTGTGAAGCAAAAATTACTTTCTTGACCAATTCCCTTTCTTCTTTTGCAGGGAAAAGCCCCCACGGGATCCAACCTGAGCCCCACCCTCCACTTCCCACATAATTTCCATGAATTCACGTGACAAAGCCGCCATCTCCCATTGCATCCTCCTGGAAATGGAGACCACAGCTCAGCAAACTTAATTTGGATACTTGGGACCTTGGTTTTCCTTGGAGCAGCCCATCCTGGACCCAAAGGATTTCTCCCAACAGATTTGTGTAAAAATGACCCAAAATTGACTCTTTAGGAGGATCAGCCAGGGCTTGTTTCCCATCACGGGTGGTGCACCTGTAATTCCCAACAAAAATGCTACATATTGGATTTGAATCAGTGCTTTTTAATCCATAAAAGGTGAGTCCATGTACAAATTAAAAACAAAAAACAAAACAAAAAAAAAAAAAAAAAACCAAAAAAAAAAACACAAAAAACCAAAAACCCAAAACAAGCCCGACATAAAACCCTGGAATTAGGGAAATGACCCCAATCCCACAAAACTCAACCCCTTTGCCAATGCCGGGGTTGGGTGATGCGGGCGGAAGGCGACGGCTTCTCCTAAATCAATCCCTCTCCAGCTCGGAGACGTCCATCCCACGTTTTTAGGGTGGTGGGAAGATGCTGCTGGGATGTTTTAAGGGCAAGGTGGCCTTTTCTGTGACCCCACCCCCTCGTTCCCTTCCCGCCGAGCAGCCGGGAAGATGACGTGGGGAGCTCGGCTGCTACAGATGGCCCCGCGCTGCAAGGCGGATCCGGAATCCGGTGTGGCGATGCCTCAGGATATGGAGAGGCCTCTTGGACAACAGCAGAGCTAAAACCTCCTCCTTGAGCTCATAAAATCCCAGGATGGGTTGGCTTGGATGGGATCTTAAAGCCCATCCTGTTCTAGCCCATGCCATAGGACAACTTCCACCACCCCAGGTTGTTTCAACCCCGTCCAACCTGGCTTTTTTTCCTGGAAGTTTTCCTTCAATAGAATCAGGGTTAAGAGCTTGGAAAATGGACAGGGAGCCACTAGAAGAAGTCACAATCCCAGGGGACACTGTGGCCACAAGATCCCATTGCTCCTTTAAACCATCCCTAAAAATTCCTTGAAAAGTACAAAAATACCATTTCATCTGTCCCAAGGGGAATTTCTACCTCCCAAGATCATTCAAGCACTGAAGACCAGACAGCTCCTCAGCCCTCAGAAAAAATAACAGGCAGAAACAGGATGGAGGACATTTTGCCAATCTGTTTTGTGGATTCAGAGTTTCCCAGTGTTTCCAGGACAATTACCAAGATGCCTGGATCCATCAGGCCAGCCTAGGAATGCTGACAGCGGTGTTAGGGAATTAGCAACATGTGCAAGATCCAACAGTAGCACAAATTTAGGAGTTTAATAATCTGGAGGAGATATCTTCCTGGAATTTTAATCTCCTCCCAGGAAAAATAAACCCCCCCCCAAGGCTCTTAGCTATTAATCTCCTCACAGAATATTTAGGGCAATCCACGTCTCCTGATTAAAAAAGCCAGACAACAACTGCACGTTAAGTCCTTCTCTTTTCTTCCAAAGAATCTGGCTGGGCAGCTGGGCTGGATTTTCTGAGTCAAGGTGGGGGTTCATTCCCCCCCCAAAAAAACCACCCCAGAAGCATTAAAAATGATCAAACCATCCTGCTTTGTTGGGATAGCCCCACCTGGGAGATGAGGCCTGGGTTGGACCCTGTGATGGGATCACCACAAGTTATCGATGCCTGTGCTGTCCCCTCTCCCAAAAAATGGGAGTCTGGGAGGATTCATCTGAAGGATTCAACTCCTCCAGTAGCTCTTGGAGAGCAGCTCCATCTTGTACCTCACAGAGAAAGCCCAGGAGATGCTACAGAAGGTGACACTTTTGCTTTAATGGCTGGGGCTGGCTTTGGCCAAGCAGAAGACACAAACCGGGCCCTGCTTTAGCACAGCTTCCCCCAACCCCCTTGAAAACAAAACAAAAAAATCATCCCAAAATTAACAATAAACCCGAGTTTCCCCCAGATTGAGGGGATCGTTGGACACAGGAGCTGGGAGGCTGGAGGTGCCTCGCTCACCTCTCGGCGCGGATCCGACCAGCGGCGCATTCCCGGGTCTGGGAGTCCTCACAGCCCAGCCAGGCTTGGGAAGCTTCCCGGGCAGGCAGCCAGTCCTGGAGCTCAGGGGACACCACGGAGCACGGTCAGTACATGGCCTCGTTGTCCCCCACGGCGGTGAAGGGGACACCGCTGTAGGTGCTCTTCTTGCTCCTCTTGCTCTTCTTGCTCCACACCAGCAGCGTGCTGGCGCTCTTGCTGTTCATCAGGCTCTTCCTGCTGTTCTCCTTGTTGCTCTTCAGCATCCCAGATCCCGAGGACATCACTGCTGCCTTCCTGTCCATCTGCTTGGGAAAGGTGGAGAGGGGAGTGAAGCCAGGGCAGCACCCAGAGAGCTCCAAGGAAGGAATCCCTGTGGGATGAGACTTACGGCTTTGGGACAATCCGAGCCCTGCAGGGTGATGACTCCAATGTCCACCCCCTCCTTCCCGGTGCTCTTCAGGAGCTGGACAACCTCGGCGTGCTTGGACCACTTGCAGTCCTTGCCATTCACGGAGATGATGTAGTCCCCCTCCTTCAGCCCAGCTTCCTGCAGGGATTGAGGGAAAACGTCCAAGAGAATCTTGGAATGGTTTGGAAAGGACCTTCAAGATCATCCAGTCCCACCAGGGACTTCCCATCATCCCAGGTAGCTTCTTGGACACTTCCAGGGATGGAGTAGCCGCAGCTTCTCTGGGCAACATCTGCTAGGGCCTCACCACCCTCACATCCAAGAATTTCTTCCCAATACTCATATAACCCTGCCCTCTGGCAGTGGGAAGCCATTTCTTCTCATCCTGGCACTCCATCCTTTGTCCCAAGCCCCTTTCCAGCTCTCCTGGATCCCTTTGGACACTGGAAGGGGCTCCAAGCTCTCCCTGGAACCTTCCCTTCTCCAGGCTGAGGAGAAGACACAACTCTGCTCCAGATATGGACCATATCCGGTCCATATCCCAGTCTTTGGGGAGATTTGAGTTTTCCTGCTGCTAAGGAGAGTGTTGTTCCAGAGATGCTGAGATTTGGATGGATGGGTTGGGAGTGGAGCAGAGAGACCCTTAGGGAATCTCACCAGGATTCTCCAGCATCTTCTCATGGAAAACAAAGCTACCTCTGTTTTTTGGATGTGCCATCCTGTTCCAGCCACTGTCACATCCCAACACGAGGGACAAGGGAGCTGGATGGGCTTCCAGCAGTTAAAAACAGCAAAATTCCATGTTTTCTCCTTAGCTATCTCCTAAAAATTAATCATTTCATGACGCCCACCTGCAAACCCCAGGCTGAGCTCCAGCAGGGATGAGTCTCCTCCTGAACCGTTTTAAGACCTAAAAAACACCTGGAATCCCTCCAGGCAGCTCCCTTGTGGCATTCCCATGGGAATAGCAAGAAGTTGGGGTACTCACAGCAGCGCAGCCCCCCGGGATGACCCCGGCAATGAGGACGGGGGAGTCTCCTCGGAGCGTGAACCCAAAGCCGTTCTCTCCTCTCATCAGGTGGACTCTCCGAGCTGGATACCACTTGTTCTTGGCTGAGAACACGGACAGGGGGCCCTGGGATGAGGCAGAAACATGGAATGCATCTTTTCAGCTCCCTGGAACTGTGCACCCTTGTAAAATCCCAATTCCAGGGATGGGGAGGGGGCAGCAGAAGAAATCCTGTCTTTTGCAGGGAAAACAGTCCCTTCATCCAGGAAGAAATGATGGGGGCTGAGGCTGTCTGGATCTGGGGGATGCCACCAGGGGTTGGTCCAGGAGCAGGGTGGTGGGACAGGTC
This sequence comes from Melospiza georgiana, assembly GCF_028018845.1. Classification (NCBI taxonomy): domain Eukaryota; kingdom Metazoa; phylum Chordata; class Aves; order Passeriformes; family Passerellidae; genus Melospiza; species Melospiza georgiana. The sequence goes on along the minus strand of NC_080430.1, from coordinate 153,248,208 downwards.
CCCAGTTCACGGTCACTTTTCCCCAGTTCTTTCCAATTTCCCCCTCTTTTTCTGCTTTTCCATTCTTACAGGAGCAGGATATTCCTGCCTGCCCTGGGGCTGAGATGCACAAACTCTCCCTGGGGTACTCAGGGGATGACCCCACCACAGATCCCACCACTGTCCTGAATCCCAGGACCCTAAAAACCTAAAGAGAGCATGGATAAAGTTCCAGTGGGATTTTCCTGGTGCCTGCTGCCACCAAAACCCTTCTTCCCAAGGATCTCTTGGGAAAAGCCCACCCAAAATTCCCGTGCCAGAGGAGCTTTGTGACCCATTTGTGTCACAGACACAGATCCCAGCCCTCCTCCTGCTGCTCCTCCTTGCAAAATTGCTGGAGACAGGGAGAAGAGGCTGCAGGAGGAAGGAATCCAGGCAAGCAGAGCATGCAGGGGAGGAGGAGGAGACGGCTGCTCCCTCGGGATATTCCCGTTCCTGGAGCTGTACGTACCAGCCTGTGGAAGAGGTCGGTCACCTTCACCTGGGAGAAGTTGGGGGATTTGATTTCGGGTTTCTGGTGCGTTTTGGCTGATGGGAGGGAGAGAAAAGCACAGACAGGGCGTGACCTCAGGCAGTTGGGGAAGCTGCTGCCATCCCAAAGAGGGACAGCATGATCCCATAAGAGCCAGGACCTCAAATCCTGGAATAGTTCAGATTGGAACTCAGAGATCATCCAGGCCAACCCCCCTCCACAGCACAATTCCCCATGGAGTCCTTCCCACCCACAAACCCCCTCCCCACCCACAATCCCAAAAACCCCTACTCACGATGGATGTCCGGAGCCTCTCCCGTCTCAAAGAAATCCTCCTCGTGGTCAATCTCGGAATATTTGCTCAGGGAGCGTTTGTGGGCAAAGGACAGGACCTCCTGCAGGATATCCATCTTCCTTAGGATCTTGCACAATCCATGGATCCTCATGGCCTCCTCGTGCTTCATGATGGCTTTTTTGAGGTGAGCTTTGCCTGCGAGGGAGCAGAGGGAGCTCAGCCCGACGGAGCGGCAGCTCCGGCGCCGTTTCCCGCTCGGCTGCCCACGGATTTCAGGAGCGGTGCCACCACCCTGCTGTGACTCAGGGACAGCCCAGTCACGTTCCCAGCCCTAAATGGGGTCGGTCCCAGCCCGATGGAGGGCTGGGAAGGGACCTTGAAGGGTGACCTACTTCGCTCCCCTGACGGCAGAGCTGGCAGATGTTCCTGAAAAACCACCCCCGACGTCCCTCCTCACGCTTAACCTCAATCTCCTGAGCAAATTAACTTCTCTCCCTCGCCTCAGATCCCTCGGGAATGGGAACACGAAGAACAAGCCAGCCCTGTCCTCCTTGGGAAGGTGCAACACATCCCAGTTTTCTAGGCTAAGCCTTTTCCTTGTCCTGCAGGTCCTGCCCTCCATCCTCTGCTCTTTGCTCCTCTCCACTTGCCTTCAGCGCGTTCCCACCCCCGGGAAATGGAAGTGGTCGGGAAAGAGGAGCTGAAATTCCACGGACCCACGGATATCAACGCAAAGCATCTCCTCCGTGGGAAACTGCAACCAAGGCAGCCGTATCCAAGGCTAAACTCCCAGAAAAGCTCTCTCCGTGTGTGTCTCATGGAAACACGTGTGCCTGTGGCATTTCACGTTCAGGACACACGGTGGCAACAGAATGCAGGGAGATGAGGGCTGCTCCAGACTCCCGGAATCCACAGCCAGAGGAACTTAAATACCAAGGGAATGTTTTGGGGGTTGGATGGAAAACAGAGAGGAGATTCCCCCCACTGAGAATTTTTATAAAATCTATAAATTGTGAAATGATGAAATTACGAAATCTAATTTATGAAATTGTGAAACCTATAAATTGTGAAATAATGTGTAATTATAATAATAGAATCATGGAATGGTTTGGGTTGGAATAAAACATAAAGCTCATCTCATTCCAACCCCCCTTCCATAGGGAGGGACATTCCCTCATCTCCCTTCCACCATTTCAGGTTGCTCCAAGCTCTTTGTGACCTGATCTTGGACCCCTCCAGGGATGGAGATCCACAACCTCTCTGAGTTTTTCCCTTCCTGTAAACCAAATCCAAGCTGAGCTTGGTGTCTGCACATGTATTTTTTACCAGGAAGGTTGAACAGAGCCTGTTTTCCCCAGGAAAATCAGGCAGAGCTGGAAAAGCTGATGCAAACCACATCTGAGGGTGTTGGGGTGCTGTCACCATAAACCACTTGGATTTTGGGGTTTATTTGAAGGTTTCCAGTGAAAACCTGGCTGAGCATCCTGAAGGATTTTGCTGAGGCCAAACTCATTCCTGGTGGGATCAGCCTCCTTCCACATGTGTGCAAGGAGGGAAAAGAGCTCCTGGGGGAGGCAACACCCCAAATTCTGAGTGCTGAGTTTGCTTTTGGTGCAGCCTTGTTGAGGAGGGGCTGCCAAAACACGACTTCAGCTGAATAAGCAGCGTCTGTTCTTTCCCTGGAGCTGAAATCCCGCATGGGAAGAAGTTCTTGTCTCCCAAGAATTCGCTGCAGCTGAAAAAGCCACCCCCTGAGCATCTGCTGTGTCTTGTTTTCCAGCCAAGTCAGCCCAAACCAAGGAGCTTCCAGGATCTCTGTGTCCCTGTGGATTTCTCTGTAGTGTTGGGTGATGTTACCTGGTTTGGAATACCTGGAATTTTTCCTGTCAGAGCTGGACAGGTTGGGACAAGCACCACGAGTTGGTCCTCACACCCTCGTGGGGACTGCGATGATTTCCTACTTCCCAGGAGAAGAAATCTCCTGAGAAATTCCTCTTTGCATGGAGAGATCCCCCTAAAACCTCATCATTTGTGGGAATCAGGGTGGGATCCAGAAATTCGTGCTCACCCAGCTTCCTCCTCTCCTCGGGATCCTGCAGCAGGACACGCAGTGATGGCCCCTCTGGCATGGTGACATGGAATTGCAGGAAAGCCTTCTCCTGCTCCAGCAGCTCGGCGTCCGAGGGAGCTGTGGGAAGGAAATGGATGGGGATGGGATTAGGGAGAGGTCAGGGCCACCCAGCCCCTGGTGGCAGTGGGGACAAGGAGGTCACATCCATATTCAGGTGGCCCTGGCAGCACCTTCCTGTCTTTCAACCACAGCCTGCAAGGAATCGGGGATGGGCCCAGGGATGATTCCAGTCAGGGATGCACCAGGATGTGAAGTTAAGGACAGGATTTGTCCTGAACACAGCTTTTTTAAATCCTCTTTCCTGCCTTCCTTTGCTCCAGTGTGGAAGCAGGACTGGGAATAGGGAGCTCTGGGAGGTCGCTGACAGGGAGACAAATGAGACAACAAAATCAGGGAATCATGGAATGGTTTGGGTTGGAAAAGCTCTTAAAGATCATCTAATTCCAACCCCTTTCCATAGGGAGGGACACTTCCACTTGGCTGCAAGTCCCAGCCATCCTGGTCCCGGATAATTCCAGGGATGGGGCAGACACAGCTTCTCTGGGAATTCCAGTCCAGGGCCTCACCACCCTCCCAGAGAAGAATTCCTCCCCAGTATCCCATCTATCCCTGCCCTCTGGCAGTGGGAAGCCATTCCCTGTGTCCTGGCACTCCATCCCTTGTCCCAAATCTCTCTAGGAGCTCCTTGAAGCATTGTAAGGGGCTTTAAAGTCTCCCTGGAGCCTTTTCTCTATCTCACAGTGCAACCAAGGAGGTCATTCCATAGAAAACCAGAGATGGATGCAATTTTCCCAGGCTCTCCAAACCCCACACTTTAAATCCCACTTTTTAAACCCATTTTCCAGCCCAAATTGTTCCTAACCCTCTTTGGCTCACTTAGAGGCACAGCAGCCTCTTTCCCTGGACACAGACTGGGATAAGAAACAACCCAAAATATTCCTGGGAGCTTTGTTGCTCCAAACAGAGGATCTCAAAGCCTGGTGGACACAGGGATCCAGAGGGTTGGGAACTGGCAGCTCCAGGGCTGGCTCTCCCTGTGCCAGCTCCTGCCATGTCAGCATCCCTGAGGGATGAAACTGCAGCGTAAGGAATTTATTCCCAGCTGGTTATGGAAGCAGAAGATTTGTTATTCTGACAAGGGAGAGGTGGGAGCAGGAACATGAGATCCCAACAGCAGGCAAAAAAATTCCTAAATTAGGCATCTCCTGCAGATTTCTGCTTCCCACAGTGCCTAAGGACAACAAAAATTTTAGGGGGAAGGTTTGCCCTGCCCCTTGGTACCCCATGGAATCCCATCTCCATCATCATCCTCTCCTGTTTGGATCTTTAAGCCCTTCCAGCTCCACATTATCCCCCCTCTCTCCCATCTCCTTGCTCAGCCCAGCTTCTGCAACGCCCACATGGCACAAGGAAGATTTTGGGCAGGCTCTGGAGTGGGGGAGGGTGTGAGGACAGTCTGGCAGCCGCTGGTCACAGCGCTGGTTTTGGCAGCCAGCCCTCAAAAATCTTCCCAGCCACCCACCAGGTGACACCAAAGGCCACCAGGAGCATCTGCTGCCCACCCCCGGATCCTCTGCTCCATCCCAAAATTGCTCCCAGGTTGTTGGAGGTGGCAGAGATGGGGATCAAGGGTCACATCTTGAAGTCACGCTCCAAGTGACTCCATGGAACCACGTGTACCTTGCTGCCACCACCCTGAGGTTCCCAGGACGTCCATCCATGAGGCTGGAAGTTAAATCCAAGGTATTTTTGGATTTATTTTTGGATTTTTGAAGCCCTCAGCTGGTCCAACACAAGATGACCCAAAGCAGGTAGGTGACTTCTCATTCCCCACCCAGCCCCAAAGGGGACAGCAGGTGACATTCCTCCAGCAGCTTTTTCTTCCCCTTCTTAAGGACTTTTCCCTGTGGAAACCAGGAGTATGGAAAAATCTGCCTTGGGGATGAATCACTGAGTCCACAAAGAAGATCCTCAGCTCAGAGCATTCAAAAAACTTTGGTGTTATACCCATAACATCTTTTTTTTTTGGGAAACCCTCCTCAAAACCCAGGAATAAAGTGGAATTAGTAGCTGGATGAGCAGGAAGCTCCCTCCAGGCTGGACACTCACCGGGGCAGTCACAGAGGGCGATGGCAGCGAAATAATGGGAGAGGGCTTTGAAATGCTCCGACTTGACTTGGACCATGGTGGTCCAGGAGAAGGGAACGTAGTCCTTGACGTGGGGCTGGCTCATGGTCTGGTGTACCAGGGAATAAACATCTTCCACCTGGGAAGAGGAGAGGGAGAAGAGATGGGATGCAGGTTGTACTCTCTGGGAAGGTCCTGCCAACCACAAAATCGCACCAAATCTCCTCCCTCCTAAAGTCCTCACCCTTGCTGCCTCCTGAGCCAGCTGCAGGCGGGCCAGGAAGTCGTTCTGGGCACGCAGCAAGGTCATCTTCTCAAAGACACACTCCTGGACCTGGGCCACCATCAGCCTCACCAGCATGGTCAGGGAGGCTGCGCTCATGTCCAGGCTGGGAGCGTTGGAGAAGTTTTCCTTCAAGTAGTTAAAGGCACCTGGAGGAAGAAAAAAGCTCCTGGAAGTGAGCTTGTGAGGGAGAGAATCAAACTTTGGGATCAGGCAGGTTTCCCTCCAAGAACAGGTTCCCCTCACCATCAGTGGTGGGTAAGAAGATCTAAGGTCCCACCCTTGCCATCTAAACCACAAGGATGGTTTAGATTCAATTCCTTATCCAAAGCCCTGAGTGATCCCAGTTCCAGGCTCTGTTTTTTCCACAGGGAGATGGATCAGCATCTCTCCTCTCCACAGCTGGGACACCCTTTTGCATGCCATCCTTTTGGGGGACATCCTTTTTGGCTGTTGGACCACCCCAACTCCTCTTCCCAACCCACACAACCAACGTGGAGCCACCTCACGCTCCATCTGTGACCCCTTGGGAGCACCTCTTCTACAACTGCTCCCACCCCTTCCTGAGCTTCTGTGGATCATTCCCACCTTTGGGAAGAGGAGGAAGAGGGGAAGGCACTCACCAGCTGCCTGCTGGAAGGCATCAATGGCCTGGTTGAGGCCGGGCAGGGAGGCGCGGTCCTGCCGCGCTCCGATCTGGGTGTGCAGCGCTCCCAGGTTGAAGAGGACACTTCCCTTCTCGAAGGCCAGAGCCCTCTGGTGGGATGGGACCCCCGTCAGGGAGTCGTACCTGGAGAAGGGAAGAGCCAACAGCTGCCCATCCCCTTGTCATGGTCCCCAGGCAGCCAAGCAGAAGTGTCCCTCCCCGTGGAAAGGGTTGGAATTGGACAGTCTTGCAGGTCCCGTCCAACCCAAACCATTCCATGATTCCCTGTCTCGTTTGTCTCCCTGTCAGTGACCTCCAGGTGGGGAAATCCCAGGGCTCTTCATTCCCAGTCCTGCTTCCACACTGGAGCAAAGGAAGGCAGGAAAGAGGATTAAAAAAGCTGTGTTCAGGACAAATCCTGTCCTTAACTTCAGATCCTGGTGCATCCCTGAGCCCATCCCTGATTCCTGTCCCTGTCATGCCCCACACAAAGTGTCCTCGCCCATGGAAAGGGTTGGAACTGGATGATCTTGTAGGCCCTTTCCAACCTAAACCACTCCATGATTCCCATGGATGCAGGAGGAGCCTGCAGGGTTTTCAGTGCTCAGGTGGGCTTGCAGACATCATTCCCATCATGGTACATCCCACGGGATTTGTGTTTCCCTTTCCCACCCCAAATTAACCCACCCAAGGCAACAGCAAATCCAGATCCTGGTGCCCACCAGCTCTGGCAGAGATTCCATAATGGAAATTTGGATCCTGACTCCTTCCCAACCCGGGTGGGACAGGGAAAGCTGCACCCACCAGTGGAAGAAGACGCCCAGGGTTTTGGAGGGAGGGAAGAACCGGCTGTCCAGGAAGTAGAGCTGGTTGTAATATTCCATCAGGAGCTCCAATCCGGCCTCATTGCGGCTCGGGGTGCGCATGGCCTGCGGGAACGGGAGAGGAGACAGGGATGGGAAAAGAGGGACAGAGGGACAGGACACAGGGGATGGCTTCCCATTGCCAGAGGGCAGGGATAGCTCAGATACTGGGAAGGAATTCTTCCCTGTGAAGGTGGTGATTCCATTCCATTCCTGGCATGGAATTCCCAGAGAGGCTGTGGCTGCCCCATCCCTGGAAGTGCCCAAGGCTGGGTTGGATGGGGCTTGGAGCAGCCTGGGATAGTAGAAGGTGTCCCTGCCCATGGAAAGGGTTGGAATTGGATGATCTTTATGGGTTGGAGCCTTTCCAACCCAAACTATTCCATGATTCTGAGTTTCATCCATGGGGAAAGTCTGGGTGCTGGGACACTCAAATGTGGAAGCAGCAGCCTGGGAGTTGTGCTGGAAAAATTCATGGAAATTCTGATATTATAAATCCTAGGGAATAAACAGGATTTTTTCCCCTCCTTTCCCAGACTGCTTTAAACTCCCTCTTCTCCAAGCCTATCCAGAGAGACAGAAGTTGTTCAGCCTTGCCAGGGGTGAATTAACATCCATAAATAATGATTGTACTATAAATTTTATTGCTGCTCATTTGTAGGTCAGCAGGGCACTGAGGATAGGGAAAAATGAACAATTCCTGAATAATCTGTAATGTTTTGGAACCTATAAACCAAGTCCAATAATATTATGGAACCTATAAACCAATCCAAGAACCTATAAACATTCCCAAGTGGGAATGCTGCAGCCTGAAACGCAAGGACAAATATGGAATTTGAAGAAAGGATGAGGGGGTCCCCCAAAGGAAATGTGGCATCTCCAAGGAATGATCCTGGACAAGGCAAACTTTGGAAGCCAAGGGACACCAACCTGTCGCAGCTCCATGAATTCCTTGATTTCCTTTTCATATAGGACACCCTCCTCTCCATAGTGCTCACTGATGAAATCCTGGATTGGGAAACAAAAGAAAATCTTGATTTTTATTATTTAAAGGGATATTTCTGGCAATTTTGTGCAAGAATTTTTCACTTCTGCCCACAAGAAAACCTCCACTAAGTAATAATCTCCTCCCTTTCCTGCTCTCCAGCATCTCCAGACCTTCATCTCCCACTTTTCCATGCTTTAAGTCCAGTTCTTTACCATGCATTTATTTTTTTGGCAGCTTTTCCAAATGGGAAAATGAATTTCAGCCGCTTCAGCAACGATCCATGAAACCCCAAAGCTCACCTTGAGTGGTACCAGCAAATCCAGCTCCTTGGTCTCCTTGAGTCCCAGAGGGATCATGGGAACGCTGATGGATTCACTGCAAGAAGACAAGAACCTGTTTGGTGGTTGGATTCAAAATCTTGGATGGATCCTGTGGGTTGGAGATTAAAAGGAAGCAGCTCCTTGCCCTGGGCTGGCGCTGCTCCTATTAAGAGACTCCACATCGAAAAATGCTCTTCCCAAAAAGATTTGGGAATGGCAGCATAGGAGAAGAAGTGCTAAAAAAACCCCCCAAAATCATCTTATCTTTCCAGCTCCTGATTTTCAGAGGAATCCTGGATGTTGGGTGGGCAAGGCAGGATCAAGCCCTCACCAACACAACAGCTCCCTCTCATTATCCCCCCAGATTGCTGGCAACTCATTAATCAACCATTAACTGGGGAGGAAAACAAGCAAAGGAAGTTATGAAAACCAGGAGAGCAAGGCAGGGAATTAGCACCCACATTTTCCTTGGAACAAACAGCTCTAGGAGCTATAATTAGTGCAGAAAGCCATTACTGCTCATTTCCTAACGAGAATTCCACTGGAATCCAATGTCTGGAATAAACAAAGGGGCGTTTGTTTGGCCTGGGCAGGGTTTGGGGTTGTTGTTGCTGCTCCTGATTTCTTTTCAAACCAGGGCAAGCAAGTGGCAAATTGGGAAAACTGAGCAGCCTTGATAGGGAATGTGCCTGGAAAAGCACGTGGATGGACACAGAAATGTGGAATTGTGGAACTGGGGAATGGGTTGGGTTGGAAGGGGCTTTAAAGATCATCCATTATTCCCACCCACTGCCATGGATAGGGACAACTTCCACAGGATCAGGCTGCTCCAAGCCCCATCCAACCTGGCCTTGGACATTCCAGGGATCAGGGAGCCACAGCTTCTCTGGGAATTCCATTCCAGGGCCTCACCACCCTCACAGCCAAGATTTCCCTCCCAACATCCCATCTAATCTCACCCTATTCCAGTTTAAAGCCATTCCCTGTGTCCTGTCCCTCCATCCCTTGTCCCAAGTCTCTCTCCAGCTCTCCTGGAGCCCCTTCAGGCACTGGAAGGGGCTCTGAGGTCTCCTTGGATCCTTCCCTTCTCCAGGCTGGACATTCCCAACTCTCCCAGCCCGGCTCCAGAGCAGAGGGGCTCCAGCCCTTGGAGCATCTCCGTGGCCTCCTCTGGACCTGCTCCTGCTGTTGGAGCCCAGAGCTGGATGCAGAATTCCAGGTGAGGTCTCACCTGAGCAGGGCAGAGGAGCAGAATCCCCATTTTCCACCCTGTGGGATGAGCCTGGGACAGGGGGAATTTTTGGGATGCGAGCACATGTGGATGAGGCATTTCCAGCCTTTCATCCATCAACACTCCCAAATCCTCCTCCTGAGGGCTGCTCTCCTTCCCTTCACCCCCCAGCCTGGATTTGCGCTCGGAATTGCCCCATGTCAGGTGCAGGATGTTGCACTTGGCTTTGTTGAACCTAATGAGGCTCATGTGGAGCTTATCCAGGTCCCTCTGGATCCCATCCCATCCCATCCCATCCCATCCCATCCCATCCCATCCCATCCCATCCCATCCCTCAGCCACATCACCCACACAACACCTCACGCTGCCATCCAACACCGTCCACCTCAGGAAGGGAAAAGGAGGAAAAGAATCCCAGCATCCCAGAATTGTTTGGGCTGGAAAAGATCTACGAGATCATTGAGTCCCACCTGTGACTGATCCCACCCAGCCCAGAGCACTGAGTGCCACATCCAGTCATTCCTTGGCCACTTCCAGGCATGGTGATTCCCATCACCAAAATATCCTGTTGGGAAGAGCTCTGGTGGGATTGTCAGGAAAGGGGATCAATACAAGGGAAGATGGTTCTTTCTTCCCTATTCCTCCTGCTTTGGGACATCAGTGTCCAAAGGATGCTCCATCTATCCCAAAACACCCCAGTATCCCCTAGGAAAAGCTGATTTTTCTCTCCTTGCAGCGCTAGAAGGGAATCAGGATGAGAATTTTCCAGGAATTCTGGCCCATGCCCAAATCCTCCCCTATCCTCCAGCCACCACCTTGTTGTCCCTGACCATGGAAAGTTTGGGTTGGAAGGGAACCTCTGAAGGTCATCCCAACCCTTGGCCATGGGACAGGGTGGACAAGGTGAGACCAGCCTTGCTCCCAGAAAAATTCCATAATAGTAGGAAAATGAAATCCCAAGGGAACAGGCTGCTCTTCCCAGACCCACCTCTCATTCTGATACACATCCATGCTGCTGTTGAGCTCTTCCAGCTCCTCCTTCAGGAGCTGAAGGTTGGAGTTGACATAGCTCAGCTCCAGAGCCACCGTTTCCTTCACCTTGTGGTTGCTGGTGGCCCTGCAAGAAACCAATGGATCAAATTTCCCTCTTTTTATCCATTAATTTATTTATAACTTCAAACTCAGTTACCCAGCAGGGCAATCCATGTCGAGCCCAACCTTCCCACAGGATTTTGCCTCTGGTTCTCCAGGTGATGCTGGAAAAGTTTGGATGGGACCTCTGAGGATCATCCCATTCCATCCCCTGCCATGGGACACCTTCCACTATCCCAGGATGCTCCAAGTCCCATCCAACCTGGCCTGGACACTTCCAGCAGTGTGGAGCAGCCACAGCTTCTCTGGAAATTCCATTCCAGGGCCTCACCACCCTCACAGCCAAGATTTCCTTCCCAATATTCCATCTTTCCCTGCCCTCTGGCACTGGGAAGCCATTCCCTGTGTCCCGTCCCTCCATCCCTTGTCCCAAGTCCCTCTCCAGCTCTCCTGGAGCCCCTTCAGACATTGGAAAGGGCTCTGAGGTCTTCCTGGATCCTTCCCTTCTCCAGGATGGACATTCCCAGCTTTCCCAGATTTTCAGGATTAGGGAAGTCCAAACATCCAGGTAGAGGCTGAGCCCAGGGAAAATCCATTGCAGTGCAGCATCCAGGAATTCCTGCTCCAGAGCTCCCCTTGCCCATTCCCACTTCACCTCCAGTGCAGTTCCAGCTTGGGCTGTGACCAGTCCAGGTGCTCCCCCATCCCAAATAAATGATGGGATTTGAGGAGAAAAAACTCATTTTTGGGTGCAAAGAATCCTTGTGGAAAAGAAAGGATTTGCGAGCTCCTGCCCTCCCTGCCCGGCTCCCAGCAGGAGCTGTAAACACCAGGGATTGATTCCAGCTGTTCCCAGCAGGACAAGCTCCCAGGCTGATTATTCCCTGCTTATCTCCTGCAGAGGAAAGCAGGCAGAGATAACCCAGAGCTGAAAGGGGCTCTGGCTGCTGAACCACGCTGGGATCCAGGGAAAACAACACATGGACAAGCTCTGCTCCACCAGGAAACGGCTTCCCTCCTGCTTTGCCAGAGTATTGCCTTTGCCATGGATTTTTTAGGGATTAAATCCTTCTGGGTCCTGCCCTGCCCTGGTTCAGGGCAGTAGAAGGAGCTGCAGGGTTTTCCTTTGAAAATCTGGTGGTTCAGAGCCTCCTCCTGCCTCTCCTTTGCCAGGATTTTTTGATTCCAAACAAATGAAACCAAACCACAGCACATCCAAAGATCCCCATGGCTCTTCCATTGAAAAATCCTTCAGCATTCCTGCAATTCACCCTATGTTTCCATATAAACCAGTATTTAATTCATATAAACCAAGACTTAATTCCTATTTATCTCCCCCACATCCCAACACCTCCAGGACACTGTCAGTCTGATTTTCATCCCATATGGATTAAGGAGAGTTTTCCCTCCTTGTTCCCAGCTGCCAACAATTTTTTTTTTTTTGCCCCTGATTATTTTCCAGGTGTCTTAGCACAGTTTCCAGAAGGATCTGCCCATGATTTTGTCAGGAATCTGTTAAAAGGTTTTCCTGGGGTACTTGCAAGTGCCACACACAGCAAATAATCCTGGAATGCTTTGGGTTGGAAGAGACCTTCAAAATAATGAAATTCCATTCCTCTGCCACAAGCAGGGACACCTTCCATTATCCCAGGTTGCTCCAAGCCCTGGCCAACCTGGCCTTGGACACTTGCAGGGATGGAGCAGCCACAGCTTCTATGGAAATTCCATTCCAGGGCCTCACCAACCTCACAAGGAAGAATTCTTTCCCAATATCCCATATAATCTCACCCTATTCCCCAGTTTAAAGCCATTCCCTGCGTCCTGTCCCTCCATCCCTTCTCCCAAATCCCTCTCCAGCTCTCCAGAATTCTCCTTTTCCTGCTGCCCACCCTGTGGGATGAGCCCAGGACACTGGGAATTTCTGGGATTTATTTTGTGATTTATTTTTCTTTCGTTCCAAAAACCTGGGCATTTTTATCTCCCCCTTTCCTCCGCTCCATCCCAGTGTTTGAACAGGAAGGAAAAGGTTTCCTCTGGCTCTTCACATTTATTTACCCAGCAAACAAATCCACTGAGCAAATACCGCATGGAATTTTTTTCACAACACCCCATTCCTGCCAACTTTTCCAGGAAAAAACATGGAAAGGCTGAACAGGATTGTTTTTACCAAGCATCAGGCCAGTTTGTTTTTAAATTTAAAGGCAAAATCCCACCAAATTCAGCTCCAAACTGCTCCAGGCTGGACAACCCACAGTTTTTTCCACCAGCACCAGGCTAAAGATCCAAAGGAATTTTATCCATGCACCACAAATCTTTAATTTTGAAGCAATAACCTTTAGACTTGCAACATAATCCCCCCCTCCCTCCTCCTCATCCTTGAATTTCAAGCTTGATGATTCCTTTTTCCAAAATTTCATAAGCTCAGAGCACCGGAATGCCGAGAAATCGACTTTATTACTCAGCTGGATTTGTGGGAGGGTGGGAGGGAGGGAAAGTGGCTGCTCCGAAGGACACCCAGAGTGCTGAGCCAGCACAGAAAGAGCCCCCTCAGTGCATTTCCCTGATAATTAAGATGTGTTTTGCATCCCGTTTTTCCTCACTCCCACTTCCCACAGCTCCGGTTCCAACCCGAACCAGGCTGATTTCTGCTGAGCCAGCACATTTCCCTCTGTTGTTTGTTTGGTTTTGGTTTTTTTTTTTAATATAACACAGGAGAGGCAGAAGTTGGGTGGCTCTGTGGCTTTTTTTCTTTAATTAAATGAGGCACGGCAGTGTGGATGGAGCAGTGGGATCTCCCCCCCCAGGAAAACACCAATTTTTTTTATGGCTTAACCATTATCCCCTTCTTCCAGGAACACTCCATTGATGTTAAATCACTCCAGTTCCAAAGCGGAAAGTTAATTTTATTTTATTTTATTTGGGATAAAAACAATCAACAAGTTAGTAAAATATTCCCAAAAGATTCTATTTTAAGGCATATTCATGGGATTTTTAATACTAATGACCTGTCCAGCCTGGAATGTGCTCCAAATATTAAGGAAAAACGAAATAAACACAAAAGATACTAAAAAAAGTTGTCCTTGGGATAAAATCCCTGTGGATGTGGCACTTGGGGACAGATGGTGGCCTTGGCAGTGCTGGGGGAATGGTTGGACTCAATCCTGATGGGATTTTCTGAGCTATTTATGATTCTAAGGCTGGATTTCATGGAATGGTTTGGGGTGGATCTGCAGAAACCTCCAGTTCCACCCCCTGCCTTGGGCTTGGACTTCTCCCTATCCCAGGTCTGTCCAAGCCCCATCCAACCTGGCCTTGGACACTTCCAGGGATGGGGCAGCCACAGCTTCTCTGGGAATTCCATTCCAGGGCCTCACCACCCTCACAGCCAAGATTTCCTTCCCAAATCCCATCTATCCCCACCCTCTGGCAGTGGGAAGCCATTCCCTGTGTCCTGTCTCTCCACCCCTTGTCCCAAGTGCCTCTCCAGCTCTCCTGGAGCCCCTTTAGGAACTGGAAGGGGCTCTGAGGTCTCCCTGGATCCTTCTCTTCTCCAGGCTGGACATTCCCATTCCCAGTTCCCATCCTGGTTCCAGAGCAGAAGGGCTCCAACCCTTGGAACATCTGGACTCACACCAAGAGCTTCAGATGCCTTTGGTTTTCAGACCAAAACTCTGCATTCCAAGCCCAACCTCAGCCACAAATTTATTGCCATTATCCCATCTGCTCCAATCCCCTTCCAACCTGGCCTTGGACACTTCCAGGGATGAGGCAGCCACAGCTTCTCTGGGAATTCCATTCCAGGGCCTCATCACTCTCCCAGAGAAGAATTCCTTCCCAAATCTCATCTAACCCTGCCCTCTGGCAGTGGGAGACATTCCCTGTGTCCTGTCCCTCCATTCCATGTCCAGATTCCCTCTCCAGCTCTCCTGGAGCCCCTTCAGTCACTGGAAGGGGCTCTGAGATCTCCCTGGATCCTTTTCTTCTCCAGACTGGACATTCCCAGTTCCCATCCTGGTTCTAAAGCAGAAGGGCTCCAACCTTTGGAACATCTGGACTCACTCCAGCAGCTCCATATCCCTTGGATCCATGCCCCGGGTTTTCAAACCAGAGCTCTGCATTCCAAGCCCAATCTCAGCCACAAATTCATTCCCATTATCCCATCTGCTCCCATCCTGATTTTTAACAATCTTCCACCAGCTGAATCTTGGATATCAAGACTCTATTCCTGCCTCCAACCAAATTCCAGAGCCAGGGGGATGCCAAGGGGGTCAGGACTCACCGGAAGAGGTTTTCTGCTCCCGCTCTCATCCTCATTTCCTTGTTGATCTGTTGGTTGATCCGGGCCCGGCGGTGCTGGAGTTTGCTGCGCTGGGTCTGGGCAAAGGGGTCACAGCCCTGCTGAGAAACAAGGGCAGGTTCTCATCCCAAATCCACATTTTGGGATTCAAAAAGTCCCATCGATTCTGTAAATTGAGCACTTTCAGAGCCCAGAGTCATGGAATGCTTTAGGCTGGAAGGGAGTTTAAAGATCAGGGAATTTCATCCCTTATCATGGACAGGGACACCTTCCACAGGACCAGGTTGCTCCAACCTCACCTTGGGCACTTCCAGGGATGAGGCAGCCAAATTTTCTCTGGGAATTCCATTTCAGTGCCACACCACCCTCACAAGGAAGAATTCCTTCCCAACATCCCATCTAATCTCACTCTATTCCAGTTTGAAGCCATTCCCTGTGTCCTGTCCCTCCATTCCATGTCCCAAGTCCCTCTCCAGCTCTCCTGGAGCCCCTTCAGGCACTGGAATGAGCTCTGAGGTCTCCCTGGATCCTTCCCTTCTCCAGGCTGGACATTCCCAGCACTCCCAGCCTGGCTCCAGCCCTTGGAGCATCTCTGTGGCCTCCTCTGGAATTGCTCCAGCAGCTCCACATCCCTCTGCAGTTGGAACCCAGAGCTGGATGCAGAATTCCAGGTGGGGTTTCTGCACCTGAGCAGGGCAGAGGGGCAGAATTCCCATTTTCCTGCTGCCCATGCTGTGGGATGAGCCTGGGACAGGGGGAGTTTCTGGGATGTGAGCACACGTGGCCAGGTCACATTGAGTTTCTCACCCCCCAGACCATCCCCTGCCCCTGGAATAACCATTTTATTCCCTGATCCCACGTGTTGGCAGCAGGGATTTCTTTCCCTGAGCTCTTCCCAAACTCAGCCCTGAACAAGAATTCCACATTCCATTCCCAGGCTCTGGACATGAGCCAAGACCCAGGGGGGCTGGAGATGAGCTCAAAACGACCCCAAAGCTCAGGAGGAAACGTGATCCCAAGGCCATCTCCAGGACGTGGAGCACAGGGAGTTCAGGGGGATGCAGGAACGAGGGGCTCACGGCGCTAAATTGATTCCATCCTTTCCGCGGCTCCGGCTCGGAATTTCTGCAGACGGGGAAAACACGCTGGATTCTCGACTTCAGGAAATAGCAGCCGCCTGATTTCCCTCTGGCTCACAGGGTTATTATGGGATGCCTCAGGGAATGGGGCCTCTCCAAATCCAGGGCTATTAAAGCTCTGCCCAAGTGGGGATGGCTCCCATTGAAGATTCAGAGGGATGAGCCTCTGGAAGATCCCTGGATAAAAAAAAATCCCTGGTTGGGAAGGCACAAAGCTGGGAAGTTTAAGAGTATGGAAAGTTCTGAGCCTGAAAATCACAGGAAGATCCCAAAATCATGGAATGGTTTGGGTTGAAAGACACTTTTAGGATCATCTCATTCCAACCTGGCACAGGTTTCCCAGAGAAGTTGTGGATTCCCCTGGAAGTGTTCCAGGCCAGGCTGGATGGGGCTTGGAGCAATCTGGGATAGTGGGAGGTGTCCCTGCCCATGGAATGAGATGATCTTTAATGCCCCTTCCATCATAAACCATTTCATAATTCCATGAAACGCCTGATCACCTCTCCAATGGGACCTGACAAGGAGGAAATAGAAAATTTTTGCATTTCCATGGACTTCAGCTTCCTTAAAATTAATTCCTCGTATTTGAAGTCCACCGAGCGCTGCTTCCTTTGGAAAAGGGTCTGGGATTAACAGTGGGATTTTCATTTAAGGGAAAGATTGGATCTTCTAATTGGTCCCTTGGAGACTGAGGAATCAGAGACACTCCAGCTGGTCCATAAATCTGTGGGATTAATGCTTTACAGTGATCCATGAATTTGATGAAAAGGAACAAGCTGTAAGCATAAGACCCCAATTATTCTGGAAAAGCAGTGGGATTTGAGGAAAACACCCCAACACCTCCATAAATATTGGGTCTGAGATACTCAGGAACACACAGAGGAAAGTTTGATCCAGAATTGTAATTTCTGGATTTGTCCTGGGGGGAATCCATCCATCTTGTTGGATCCCTAGGGGAAAAAAAAAAATCTAGGAACCAGAGGAAAAAAGGGGAAAGGATCAGGAAATCAAGACAAGATGTAAAGAGAAGGTGCTCATTAAAATTTCAAGGTTTAATTTCAAATTTCAAGATGAAATCTCAGAGCACGACAGATCCAGAGACAAACATATGCAAATATATGCAAATGAGACAGTTCCAGGTTCCCTCTCTGGGCCTCCAGAGCCACAGAAATCCATGCAAAGCTCTAGAGGTGGGAAGTTTCTCTTCTCCAACTCCATCTCTTCCTGCAAATTCCAGCACCCTGGAGTCCTTTCCATCCCTGGCAAAGATTTATTTAGAAGCAGCAAGAGGATTTTAGGGAATTTTTGTGAGGAAAAGGACCAAAAACCACCTGGAGACACAGGGAAGAGGCCTGGGAAGTGCAGGTGGGACGATGGAAAAGGCATAAGTAGAAGGATTATCCAAACCCAAAATAAAGATTTTTGCCTGGAGGGAAAGGAGGAAGGTAATGAAGGAAAGAAAGGAGTGGGATGCAGAAGACATTGGGATGGCTCCCCAAGATATTCCAAGAGGGGTTAAAAACCTCTTCCCTGCAGGAGCCATGAAAAGATTTAGCAAATTGATTTGACTTCTCCTGCTGGGAAGCACTAAAGCTGTTTGCAGAGCTCAGGGTTTTGTTTTTTTTTTCCTGGCTTCTCCATCAGATTTAATGGGATGAGTTCTCAATCCCTATCCAGGCTCCTAAGCCGGCAGCAAAAAGGTGCTGGAAAACCAGAAGCCCCTGATATAAACGCAAAGCCTTGTGAGGTTAAGTCAGGAATTCAAGGATTTCTTGTCATCTCCACACATTTTGTTTTCCTCTACATTTATGAGGCTGGAAAGGTGCAAGAATGTGAGATTGCTGCACATCTTCCCTCAAAAGGCTCTTCCTCGATCCCCAGAAATCACCCCTGGCTTGCACAGATCAATAGAAACATCATTCCATGAGGAACAACCCAGCTCCATCTGCAGGAGCTCCTGGAGCATCACAGGAATGTTGTAATTCCACAAATCTTGGAGCAAGGAGGAAATTTGGCTCCAGGAAAGCGTAAAAGGCCATCTTTAAATCCAAATATAAATGAGGAAAATAAGGAGTCAAGCAAAGAGTGTTCCACCTTCCAACAGCTCAAAGGATCCCAAAGCTTTTCCTGTCAGAGCTCCAATGAAAACTAAAAACCACAGAATGAATTTCCAGGGATTTAAACATGACTTACATAAAGGGGGAAAAAAAATCCCACCAAAATTCCACTGTTGGGTTCCAAAAGGGATTTTCCTCACTGAATTCTTTGCTCAAGCTCTCAAGGTCACCCCTGTAAGGTCAGAAGAAAGAGAGGCTTTTTTATCCAGGCTTTGGGGTGTATTATCCTGGGGACACCTGGAAAAGGGAATTTGGGGAGTTTAAGAAGGGGCTCTGGAGATACTCAGACTTTTCCCTCCTGGTTTTAAAGGAAGAATGAGTACAGAACTCTTCCATAAATTGTGGAGGAGCCATGGAACAGCAGCTTTTGTTGGTACCTAGGGAATGATGGATCAGAAATCCATGAAAATGAGCGAGGTGTGGCCAGCCCTGATGTTTATCACATGTGACAAAGCAGGATTAGGGACAAACATTGGACTCTGTGATCCCAACGAGTCCATTCCAACCCATATCCAATGATTTTATTGGAATAAGGCTCTTGAGGCCCAGAAAAAATCAGGGGAAATCCCTCACATGGAAGCGACAATGGAACCAAAAATCCTCATCCAGCCTCTCCACATGAGGGAAAAAAAGATTCCCTCAGACCCTTTCCAGAGGGAATCAAGCTCCCCTGTGAGGGAGGGGAAAGATTCTCCAGCCTTATCTTTGCAGGGAATGTTTGGAATGACTCAAGGGCTTTTGTCACTTCCAGCCACCTCTCCCAGTTCCAGAGGGCCCATCCAGGGTGGCAGTTTGGAGTCCTTAGGGAATGTTTACTCAGCGTGGACTTTGATGACTCCTGGGTGCCAGCCACACCCTGAGCGTGATTTGTGACCTCAGTGACAAAGACAAGGCACCGGGGACAAACCGAATCACCTGCAGGAAGATGTGGAAGCCAGTAATTCCATGGCAAAGGGATTGTTTCTGCTCCTTTGTAGCTGGAAGCAACAGAGGAGAAATGAAATTGAAGGATATTAAGTGAAATGTGGGAAGGGAAAAGGGGATCCTTGGAAGTCCTGATAAAATTTCAAGGAATGGAGAAATGGAGACCCAGTTCCTGAAGATCAGGAATGTGTTGGTGAAATCCAGGCACAAATCCCTCCAGAGAAATGAGGAAGGGGGTGGCAACTGGAAGTTTTACCTCCAGCAGGAATTGCAGGAAAAATCTCCTGAAGAAATGAAACTTGAAAGTGAAGGATATTAAGTAAAATGTGGGCAGGGGAAATGGGATCCTTAGAAGTCCTGTTAAAATTTCAAGGAATAGAGAAATGAAGACCCAGTTTGTGAAGATCAGGAACGTGTTGGTGAAATCCAGCACAGATCTCTCTACAGGAAGGGGTCGGTAACTGGGAGTTACAGCCCCAGCAGGAATTGCAGGAAAAATCTTCTGAAGAAATGAAACTGAAGGATATTAAGTAAAATGTGGGATGGGAAAATGGGATCCTTGGAAATACTGTTAAAGTTTCAAGAAATAGAGAAATGGAGATGAAGACTCAGTTCCTGAGGCACAGATCAGGAATGTGCTGGTAAAATCCAGGCATGGATCTCTCCAGAGAAACGAGGAAGGGGTTGGTAATTCCCAACAGGAATTTCAACAAAATCTCCTGGAGATACCAGGAGAACCTGGCTGGATCCCAGAAGCTGCTCCACAGCTCAGCTGTCCAAGACTGGACCAAGCTGGGCCATGTCCAAGGCCAGTTTTGGCCACAAAGGAGTCACCACCAGGATTCCTCTCAATTAGGGAGGCTGGGGAATGCCCAGAGAGAAACTGAGGAAGTTTAATTTGAGCAGAGACTCGAGACATCCATAATGTGGGAAGAGGAGTCATCAGCTGGTGCTGAGCTCAGCTCCACAGGCAGCCCCACCTCCAGGAGACACCTTCCTGTTCCCAAGGACAGGGAATGAAGGAGAGCAGGACTCCAGCCAGTCTGGATCACTGTTGTGGGTGTGAGCAAACACGTAGAGGCACTTTCCTGACAGGAAAAGGGATATTGAAGGCATGATGGAAAGGTTTGGGTTGGAAGAGACCTTCAAAATCACGGAATTCCACCCCCCTGCCATGGGCAGGGACACCTTCCACTATCCCAAGGTTGCTCCAAGCCCCTTCCAAGCTGGCCTTGGACATTCCAGGGATGGGGTAACCACAGCTTCTCTGGAAATTCCATTCCATAGCCTCAACACCCTCAGAGGAAAGAATTCCTTCCCAAAACCCCATCTAATCTCACCCTATTCCAGTTCAAAGCCATTCCCTGCGTCCTGTCCCTCCATCCCATGTCCCAAGTCCCTCTCCAGCTCTCCTGGAGCCCCTTTAGGCTCTGAGCTCTCCCTGGATCCTTCCCTTCTCCAGGCTGGACATTCCCAGCTCTCCCAGCCTGGCTCCAGCCCTTGGAGCATCTCTGTGAACTCCTCTGGAATGACTCCATCAGCTCCAGCTCCTTCTGCTGTTGGGAAGCCCAAAGCTGGACCCCAATCCACGATCCCAACCCCATCCTCTGGGCCCATGGTCTGTGGCTCCAACCTCAACCCCCATAAATTTCTCCCACTGAACACCTACATCCCACTCCAAAAAATAAAATAAATAAATCAGGGATTTATTTCCCTGCCCTCTCAGCAGCACCAGCACTTCCTCACACAGATTTTTTTTCCTCCAAACAGGAAGCTCCCAAGTGCACAGATGATTCCAGGCTGGAATAGGATAACTCTGAGCACCTGTTTGAATTCTACAACCACACTGATCTTTAAAGGATTTCCACAGAGTCACAGCTGTCAGCTGGAATTTTTATTCCTCTTTGGAATCCACAAGTTTTTGAGTCAGGCCAGCACAGCAGAAGTGGCCAAGTGACCCTGCTTCAGCCACATTATCCCGTGGGACAGAGAGGAAAACAAAAGCCAGGGAAGCATTCCACACACAAAAACAGGCTTGGAAATCCTCCTTTTTTTTTTTTTTTTCCCAGGGTTATCCAGAATTTCTTTCCTTTTTTTTTCCCAGCCAGAAGCATTTAAGAAATTAATATGAGCTGTTATAAGACAAGCAGGAAGTGACAACAAGTGGGTTTTTACTCCCTGAAAATCCATTTAGATAGGAAATTCCCTGCCATGGAATTAATCTCATGGAGCACCCTGGCTCCAAGCTGCATTTCTGTGGGAGACAGGAGCAGCTAAAACCTCTAAAACCTTTTATTGCGAATATGGTTACATCACAGAGCCTTTGAACAAATGAGGGGAGGATTAAGGTTTTAAATTTCCCAAGTGGCCTCACTGGTGGTTCATGCAGTCAGCAAGAGGAAGGAAAAAAAAAAATAAACCCAGGGTGGGAATAAAAAATCTGGGGGATTGGGTGTTTTTGAACAGCACAAACTGCAGTTAAAAATTGAATTTTCAGAGAGTGAAAGTGCTCTGAGGAGGTGGAGGAAGCAGAGAGTCGGGGCAAGGTGCCAGCAGGAAACAGGTGGATTAAGTCTTCACTCCTAGGACAGAAAACTTGGCAAAAAAACCCCAATAAGGATTAAAAATCACTTTTTCAGCAGCATTCAGGATCCCCTGCAAGACAGAAAATATGGATCCACGCTCCTGATGTTGTCAGGGTGATAAAAACAGCAGGAAAAGACTGTATTGATAATTTCTTTTACATAACAATAACAAAAATAAAGTAATACAGCCCATCAGGTGTTCTGCTGCTTTAATTAAAAAATAATCATATTATGACAGAGGCTGCTGATGGCCCTGCCCAGTTCTCCCTCCAAAGCTCGGCAATATTTTCCATGTTTTTCTTTGTGCTCCAGACCGAAAGAGAACAAATTGGGGAAAAAATTCCCAAATCCCTCCTGTTAATCTTCCCCTACAAGCAGCACCTGCTCCTTAGACAAGGCCCCCGAGTTAAACCCCGACCTGGTTTAAGGTTGCAACCTCTTGAGCTGCAGCCCAGGCTCAAGTGACTCCAGATCAGATTGATCCAGGGGGAAAAAAAAAAAAGAAAAAAAAAAAAATCCCTTCCAGAGCTTGGCTGAGTTCCCCTTTCTTGGTTATTTGGGATTTTCTTTTTTAAGGGTGTTTTAAGGTTTGGGACTTTTTGCAAGAAGAGCTCAGATTATGGAGTGAACTCGCTGCTGGTTTATCCTGTTGGACCTCAGGGGGCAAAACTAATGGGAAAAACACTTAAATAGATTTTAAAATAAATGTTTTCCACATTTTCTTGCTCCCTAAATCCTCCCTGACCCCAAGAAATCCACCAGCCCCAAGAAATCAGGGGCTGGTGGCAGCCTGAGGACAATTGCCACTGATTCCATCCCAAATGTTGGTCATTAAACAACAACCCCAGAAGAGCAATCAGCCCCATCTCTCCTGCACATCCTGACCTTCCCAGGGAACACCTGCCTGGATCAGCTTCCCAGGGGCAAGAAAGAGGGAAAAACCCCCAAAATCTCAGGGAATGAGGTGAAAAGCAGGTGCTGGGAAGCTTGGGGATGCAGCCAGCAGAAAAGATGGGATTCAGGAGCAGAGTTTTAGGGATGAGGAGCTGGGAGGGCGTTGCTTAGGGCTGTTTATGGGGCAGCAACAGCATTTCCAGCCCTGGCAGGGGTTGGACATCCCTGTGCCCCCATCCACGGGCACAGCCATCCCTAGGGATGGGACAGGGATATGGGGCCATCCTCACCTTGCGCGTGCTGCCGCTCTTCGGGCCGTGCAGGAGGACAAGGCCACCGTCCCTGTCCCCATCCGGGCTCTCCTCCTCGGGGGGCATCATCTCCAGGGATGTGACATCCACAGGCTGGGAACGGGGGGCTGGAGCTGGGGGGCTCCTGCTTGAGCTCACAGGGGGGGTCTGGGGGCTCGGTGACCCCACCGGGGTCCAGATCCCAGCCCTGTCCTATCTAGGGGCTTAAACCCCTCCTAAGCCCTGCTCTGTTCTCTTGCAAAACCCCCTGCACTCAACATCTGGCCAGATGTGAGCCCACAGCTTCCCTCCGAGCAGAAATAGTTCAGGGAGAAGAGGGGACACAAACCCCCTTTGCAAAGCTGCCCAAGGTAGGGGGATGTTAAATCCCACCAGACCCTAAATGGGGGAAGTTTAAAACTCCCCCAAAACCCGCTTGGATAAGGAGGATAAGGGAGTTATCCTGGATAACTGGATAAGGGAAAGAGGGAGTTTAACCCCCCCAAAGTCCCCTAAATAGGGGGGTGTTTAAACTCTTACAAACTCCCCGTAAAAGAGTTATTCTAAATGGAACTGGGGAGGGTTTAAACGGAGACCCGGAATGAGAAGGGAGCCAAACTCTCTTAAAACCCCTTTACAGGGCTGCCCCAAATGGGGGCGAACCCTCACAAACTCCCTTTTAGAACTATCCTAAATAGGGGGGGAGGGAAGTTTAAATCCTCCCAAAACTCCGTTTTAGAACTACCCTAAACACACCGAGTTCAAACCCACCTTATACAGCGATCCCAGACGGGGCGAGGGGTTAAACCCCCTTTCCCCTCACAGCGTAAATACCCCCAAAATCCCCCTCCCAAAGATGCCCCAGCAAAAGGGACCCTCCAAAACCTCCTTCCAGAGCCAAACCTCAACTCCACAGCCCCGCCTCACGCCGGGGTGCCCCGGGACCCTCCGGCCGTGCCCCCACTCACCCCCGGTGCCCCCTCAGGCCCCGCCAGCCCCGCAGCGATCGCGGCGGCTCCGCCGAGCGCGGGGCATAAGCAGGGCGGAGGGGCGGGGTTTAACCGCCACGCAACCAATAACAGCGCCGTGCAGCATTGATGGACAGTAGCGGTACCCAATAGATGCGAGGAATTGGGAGAGGCGGTAGGGGGGGAGGAGCGGAGGGGCCGTTGCCCGTGGCAACGGTGGGAATTAGAACGCGGGTGACGTCACGGGAGGCGGGGTTCCACGCCCCGCCCACAGGCGCGGCTGGAGTCGGGCCGGCCCTCACGGCTCCGCAGCTGGGTGGGCTCCGAGCCCGGGCCGGACACATCTGGAGGATCCCAGCTGAAACAAGGGGCGCCTTCCGCATCCCGACCACATCTGGAAGGCCCCCGACTCCAGCCAGGCGATTCCAGCCGCGTCTGGGCCTGTCCGCACTCGCTGCCTCACATCTGGGTGCTTGTATGTTCCTACCACGGGCACATCTGGATGGCCCCACTTACCACAAGGAGCCCCCAGCTCCCATCTCAGCCACATCTGGGCTGCTCAACTTCAGTCCTCCGCCACCCCCCTGGCCACATCCCTCCCTCATTTTGCCCCTGCACCCTCCTCTCCCTGGCTGCCCCCCCCTCTCCTCAACATCTGGGCTGCTGTGCCCTTGCCCTGTTGGTAGCTGGTCCACTATAAGCCATAGTTTAATATGAAATGTAAGGAAAAAATGATGAAGAAATAAAATCAAATCCACTTTATTCGTTTTTGCAGGCAAATCCTGCCCCGTATTCCTGCTCTGAACCTTTGTCGCCGGCCACAAGAAGGTCCCTGAGTTTTACGTGGGCCACAATGAAATTAGTGAGTGATGAATCCCATTCATATTAATGGGACACAGGGAATTCTGTGCGGATCCAGCTGCTTATTGGGTGGAAAATGTTAGCCCAGGATGCGTTAAATATTTTAGAGGGTGTGGATTTATTTTATAACTGCAGTCATTATGCCTGTTCTGCCTTTCCCAGTTATTTTTTCTCATCAGGGCTGTGTGATCCCAGGGAAGGGCTTCTCTCCCTCCAGGATTTTCCAATCCAAATGGAACAGATGTAATAGAAAAGTGGAATTACTGATTAATCTGGAATATTTCATGCATACATCCCCCAACAGCTGCTGTGGAGTCACCAAACAGTGCAGGGATCCCATTCCACTTTGGTTTTCCCTAAGGATGAGCTAAACCCACTTTGTGCTCCAATTTTCCCAAGCAGAGCTCCGGTTGGAGCTCCCATTCAAATTCCAGTTCCAATTTCCCATTGCAAAGAGCATCTACAAAGGGAAAAATACACAAAAATACACAAAAACTCAGCTTAATTTTTAATAGATTCATCCCAGATTGTGCTTGGGTGGGACTGAGGAGCAAACCGGAGCTGCTCCAGGCTAGGACAGGTTTTTCCCAGCTCACATCCCTGCAGAACCCATAGTGGACATGGAGAACTTAGGAGAAAGCTGAGTAAATCTCATGGAACTCAGGGAAAACGGGAGAAATCCAAACCCAGGCTGCCCTTGAAAGGAGGCGGACAAGGGCGAGCAAGCCCCGGCTTGAATTTGTCCTTCCCTGCTCCCTTCCCCGGGGCTGGCTGCCATCCCTGGACAACCTCCACTCATCCAGCCAGAAAGGTGGCTTGGATGTGTTTTTTTTCCTGGGATGGCGCAACAGGGATCAAAGAGGCTTTCCCAGATCCAGCCCTTCCTCCGGGGGTTTCCGCTCCCGGCCGCGAACCGGGCGGGACCTTCCCAAGGGAATGCGGGGTCCCCGCTCCTCATCCTGGCTGGGGATTCCACATGGAGCAGTGCCCTTCATTGACCCAAATCCCTGAGTTTTCCCAATTATGGGATTGGTTTGGGTTGGAATGGGATTGAGAGGCCATCCGGTACAGAGGGCAGGGAGACCTTCCACTAGAACAGATTGATCCAAGGCCTTGGACATTTCCAGGGATGAAGCAGCCACAGCTTCTCTGGGAATTCCATTCCAGCCCCTCACCACCCTCACAGCCAAGAATTCCTTCCCAAAATCCCATCTAATCTGACCCCAGTCCAGTTTAAAGCTCTTCCCCTTGTCCTGTCCCTCCATCCCTTGTCCTGTCCCTCCATCCCTTGTCCCGAGTCTATCTCCAGCTTTCCTGGAGCTCCTTTAGACCCTGGAAGGGGCTCTGACCTCTCCCTGAATCCTTCCTTTTTCCCCTAATTTGGGGAAAGCTTTTGCCCATTATCCCAATTTCCCCCATCCCATTCCCAGGTGTGCTGCTCACACCTGGTTTGGGATGGATGAGGACATTGGGAGGCTCAGCTGGGATGAGTTTCTTGATGACATCAGGGGCAGGTTGGAAGCAATGACTCATCCCATGAAAAGGGCTGGAGAGGAGTGGGATGGGTTTCAGGATGAGGGTTCTGGGCAGTAGGACCCAGTGGGATCTGGGCTTTGTGCCCAGATTCCTCTGCAGGCAACCATGGAGCTCTGATGAATGAGAGGCAGCTGGGAAAAGTTGGATTTGGGGATTAATTTAATTATGTAATTGAAGAGGAAGCATCTCCTGCCAAGTAGGTTTCTCCTGATTATTTTTAAATCCATATTTTCACCCCCATTCTCCACCTGAGTGGTCCAAAGTATTTCCCTGCTTCCCAGGTCTCCTTGCTGAGGAGCTGCTGGTTGAGGGACACTCCCAAAATTCAGCTTTTGGGCTAAAACTTCATTTCCCAGGGTGCATCCTGGGCTGGGAGCCTCCAATCAGGATGAGGGACACTTTTAAGGAGTTTCCTGGGAGAGGGGGGACTTCCCTTAGGGGGAAGCAGGTGGGTGAGGAGTGAGGTCTTCTCCAGGCTGGCTGGGATTGGGAATGTTCTCCTCTACCAACTGAGCTTCATCCCCACTGCAGCTGCAAATGCTCTTGGCACAGCACAGCCTGGTAAAATAAGGAATTTTTCTAAGTGTTTTCTACTCCCAAAAACTTTTTCAGGGTATTTCAGACTGTTTTTACTTAACTCTTTGAGAAATACTGGGGGTTTTTCCCTCAATGTAGAGGTTTTTCATGGATGGGGACTAGGAATATGACCTGTATTCCTTGCATCCTCTTGAGTTTCTAGGGAAAACAGGGATTTAGGAGAGTCTGGCTGCTCCAGGAGAAGAGGAGAGGGGAGGAGTGGTGGTGGGGACTCAATATCTCAATTTACCCAATTTCTCTGCTGTGCTTAATTGTTATTAATTGTGGTGGTGGAAGCTGTGAATTCCTGAACTATTTTAGGGAATTTCCTCTTTTTTTTTTCCTCTTACTGCCTTTTATTTTGCCACTTCCAGCAGTAGTTCAGGGACTGAGTTAAAGTTTTTTTCAACATGGGTCCTCATTAAATCTGAGCTTCGCCCTGTGGGCTCCAGACTTTGGGACTGAGCTGTTGGGGTTTCCTTGGAGATCAAAACTGCGGTGGCACCAACCCTGTGCTGTTTCCATCTCGTTCCAGTGACCATCCTTGGATTCTGTGCCTTAGCACTCCCAAGAAATTGTGAATGACGGAGCCATGGGGGTGTCGAAAGCCAGCGAGGTGAAGAGCAGCAGGTGGGTACCATGGGGCGTGGCAGGGAATTTTGGGGGGGCTCCTGCTTTGTTATCCCACTGGTTTTCCTCGGAGTTTCATGCTCAAGCAGAGAAATTGCTCCGGAATTCCTTTTGGGAAGCATTTTTTGGTGCTGCTGGGCATAAGGATTAGGAAGTATGGCATCATGCCATGGTTTGTGGTTACCACCAAGGGGTTGGTTTCAGTGGGATCAATTCTTCCTTATCCCAGGAAGCGAAAGAATGAGTTGGAAAATGGGCAGGACAAGCCAAAGGAGCTGGAATGCACAGAGAAGGTACCACACCCCCCTCTGTGCTTTGGGGTGACCCTTGCACTTATCCCCAAAAAAATCTGTGGGATTCAAACCCATGGCATGAACTTCCTTTTCCTTGGTCCTGCTCTGTCCTGGTGCGAAGCCTTCCACAGTAAAAGGGAAGCAGAAAGAAAAGTCAAAAGCCAAGGAAAAGCCACTGCAGGAGAACATCATCAGCAGGTCAGTCCTTGGAATGGGCTTTTCCATCTGGGATATCCCAGAGTTGTGCATGGGAATGCCACAATGTCCAGCTCTGCTTTCCTTGTGTTGCCTTGATTATCAAAAGGAGTTTTTAATAGGGAAAAATAAAGGGCATGCAGTGATGGGGAAAGGGGAATCACCTTAAGGTGAAGGATGGAAGGTTTCGATTGGATATTGGGAAGGAGTTCTTCCCTGGGAGGGTGTTGAGCCCCTGGCAGGTGCTTCACAAAGAAGCCATGCCTGCCCCATCCCTGGAAGTGTCCAAGACCAAGTAGGATAGAGCATGGAAAAACCTGGAATAGCAGAAGGTGTCCCTACCCATGGAAGCAGCATGGAACAACATGATCCCTTCCAACCCAAACCATGATCCTAAAATATGTTTGTGTCCCTTCTCTGTCCCCTTTGTGGCCAAGAAGCTCCCTGGAGCAGGAGGCTGTGGATGGGAACAGCCTTGGCTCGAGCCTCTGGAACGGGATCCAAGCAGAGGAGGGAGCTGCACCCTCGGTACGTGGTGGTGGTCGCTGTGCTGAAGGACTGGGGAGCATTCCTGGGGTTTGTTCCCAAGGGAATTGGGAGGGTTCTGTCTTGTGGTCTCCTTCCAGCTCCTGGAAGGAGCTTTTGAGCACCTGGAATTAAATTAAGGAGTGAATTTCCTGGTTTTGGGGTTTAATACGTCACATTTTGGTGGCACCTGTGGGGAGCGTCAGGATATGGGTGGCTCTGACGTCCTGAGCAGGAGGTTGGGATTGGGAATCTCTTCCTCAGGAATTTGGTTTTCACTGCTTTCCTTGTTCATACCCCCCCTGGAAGTGTCCAAGGCCAGGTTGAATAGGGCTTGGAGCAACCTGGGATAGTGGGAAGTGGGAGTGAAATGAGATGATCCTTAAGATCCTTTCCAACCCAAACCATTCCATGATCCTTTCCTTGTGCTGGAGAGCACAAATCCCAGGAAATCCCCGCTATATTTTGCTTTCTCCTGTGTTAATTTCTCCTCTTGGTGGAGATCATGGATCTGGACACTCTTTGTCCTGTTGTGTAAATCCAGCAGAGATGCTTTTCCTTTTTCCTTCTTTCCACCCTTCTCACAAACAGGATCCCAAATGTCCCCAAACTCTCCTGGATGGATCAAATTCATGGAGAAGCCTTGAAACCCCCTGTGGTCCCAACATTCCCAGTGCAACCATCCAGGCATTTTCAGGCAGGAATGACTTTGGAAGGCCGTGCCTCTTCCTGAATTTCCCAACAGCTTTTCTGAAGGATTGTGAATCCAAGAGCAGGCGTGTTCCCAGGGAATGAAAGTTTATGTGGACCTAACCAACCTGTAATTAACTCAGGGTTTTATTTTCCCCTTAATGAGTTCACCCAGCAGCTTTCAGGAGAAATCCCTCTGTGGTTTTGGCTTCCCTTGAAAGCCTTGGGAAGAGAAACTTGGGGAAGTCGGGATTTAGAGTGAGAACCTCGGAGCTTGGCAAGCCCTGGACGAGGCTGGGATGAGTTTTGGGATGCCTCGTGTGGTCAGGAGCAGGAGAAGATGGTTCCAGCTTGGAAAACAAGTGTAAAACCAGTGGGATGGGATTTCTGGTGGCCTCCAAGGGACAGAATTTAAGTCTCTGTGTCCCCTACAAGCTCGGTTTCTTTTAGGTTCTCATTTATATTTTGATGGTTTTTTTTCCTTTCTCTAGGATTTCTGGTGGCCTCCATGGGTCACATTTTAGGGCTCTCTGTCCCCTCTGTGTTTTTTTTAGTTTTTAAAAATTTCCTTATAGGTCCCCATTTTCCCTATATTTTGAAGTTTTTTTCTTTTCTCCAGGATTTCTGGTGGCATCCATGGGTCAGATTTTAAGGATCTGTTTGTGTCTACTAGAGCTCATTTTCTTTTAGCTCCTTATCCCCATTTTCCGTACATTTTGATTTTTTTCCCCTTTCTTTAGGATTTTTAGTGGCCTCCAGGAGTCAGATTTTAAGGATCTGTTTGTGTCCCCTCTAAGCTCATTTTCTTTTAGCTCCTTATCCCCATTTTCCATACATTTTGATTTTTTCCCCCTTTCTTTAGGATTTTTAGTGACCTCCAGGAGTCAGATTTTAAGGATCTGTTTGTGTCCCCTCTGAGCTCATTTTCTTTTAGCTCCTATCCCCGCCCCATTTTCTCTATTTTTTTTTTCCTTGCTTTCTGCTCATCCTTATTGTATTTCCCACCCCATGGCTTTGCTCCCCACCTCTCTTTCCCTCTTGCCATCTGCTGCAAGGGTGATTTCATCTTCCAAGCACCTGGAATTTGATCCATCTTTATTTTGGAGCCCTCCCATCCCTTCTGTTCCCTGGATTGCTCTCCCAGCAGTGTTTCCAATGAGCAGGTGGTTGAGGAGGGAGTTTATTTCCTTTATTTATCTATAAAATTCTTTTATTGTGCGGTTGGAAGGAAACCAGAGATTTCCTAACCACCTAAAACCTCAAAATTTGGGAAAACCTGGTATTTTGGATTCCTGGATTCCAGCCAAGGGGGCTGAGGGAGGGAAAAGTGCTGGTTTGGGGGTGATGCTGCTTTGGGGTACCTGTGCCAGGGGACCTTTCCCAAATCCTTGATATTTTCCAGGAGGAGACCAAAGCAACCTCCCCTCAAGGGCCAGCAGTGGGGCTGGAAGGCCCTTCCAGGTGAGTTGGGTCATTTTTTGGCTTATTTTTCTTCCAGAGAACTGGAATTTTGTCCTTTTTCTTCTCCTCACTGTGGAGGTGCACAATCCTGGTTTTCCCTGCTGAATCACCGGTGCCTTCCCGGAGCATCTTCTCCACATCCTGGTGTTTTCAGTGACTTTAAACCTTTCTAAAACCAATCACAAGTGGGGTTTGAGGCTCAATCCTGGGATTTGAGGGTGGAGAGGGAAGTTTCAGCCCCATCCACCCTCCCCAGTCCAGCAGGGTGTGATCGCTCAGGTGCACATTCCTACATAAATTTGGGGAAGTCCTGGTGGGAACAGCCACCCTCCCAAATCCCGGGGAAAGGCTGTTCTTTCCCTCTAGATCCTGGCAGAGATAAGAAACAGAATTCCTAAAGCTGGTGAGTCCTCTCTGCCTCATAAAAATTCCCAGTTGAGAGGCCTCTAATAAAACCTGGGGAGGAAGGAGCTGATCCCAAAAGGTGCTGGAATTTTGCCTTCTGAGTCATGGATCTGCTCCCTGCCAATGGGATTGGAGGGGCTGAGCATGTTTTGCAGGATGCTTTTCCCTAAGGAGTTTAGTGGGATTGTGTAACAGTGAGCAAAAAGCATCTGGCTCCTGGTTTTTGGTTTTTTTTTTTTTTTTTTGGGAAACTTGTTTCCATCCCAAGCCAGCGCGAAGGTTTTCCTTGCTTTGATGTCCCACAGTCTGGTAATTAATTATCTGCCTAGATTAATTTATGGAAAGGGGCCAAAATCCACGCTTTCTGTTGCAGAAATTTTGGCTAAAAGCAGGAATCGTGGCTCTTCTCTGTTTGTCCAGGAAGAGAAATCATTATCCTGCTTGGGAGGAGGAAGCTGGATTTCCAACTCTTTTTTTTGGGAAGGATCAGGGCAGCTGGCTGTGCTTCCTAAGGGATCCTGCTGCAGGATCCAGGAGCTGAGAAAAGCAGGGAATGGATCTGATCCGTGGCTTGAGCTCAGCTCCAGGCTTAGCTAGGATGGACCAGAGGATTTGACTGGGAGGTGACAATGACCCAGAATGGAAAGGGACACCATCACCTCAACATTAAACTCATGGAATTCTCAGGGATGGAAAAAATATCCAAGATCACCATTAAACCATGTCCCTAAAGCACCACATCCACAGGGTTTTGGAACACTTCCAGGGATGGTGATCCCACCTGGACAGCCTCTTCCATAGCTTGACCACCCTTTCAATGAGGAATTTTTTCCTAATACCTCACCTAAATCCACCCTTTGGAGTTCAAGGCTCAGCCTAGGAGACAAACTTGGTTTAGACTCTGCTGCTGTTTCCTCATTCTCATTTTGCTTGATTTTTTTTTTCTGGAATATGCACACCTGGAAGACTCACAACTCCCTGCCTTGGGAGAAAATATAGGGGCATGTTGGTGCTTTATAAGGGTTGCAAATCACTCAGAATTCCCAAAGATTCACCTGAGCTCTCTCTGAGCTGAGCAGGGAGACACTCCTGGGTTCCTCACCCATATGGATGGTGCAGATCATGGATCTGGACAATCTTTGTCCTGTTGTATTGATGAGGCTCCTTCCCTGCCCATTCCCCACTGGAATCATCCCCAGGAATTGTGTCCCATCTGTCTCCTTTTCCAGTGTGTCCATGGTTGGCCTGATCCCTTCCTTTGTGCTATTGGTGCTGCCGAACCTTTTCTCCTGAGGTTTTTCTGGGAATATTTCCTTAGGACTTCCCCTGTTTTGTCTGGAGACCTTGTGGTTCTGCTCCTTTGAGCTTCCTCATCCCATAAAATCCAGCTTGGGGTCATTCCCTGCTGCCTTGGGATTTCTCCATCCGTGATGCTGCCGTGGTTGAAGGGAATTGAGGCAGCAGTTCCCTAATTTGGGATGGAAAAGGGGAATGCTGGTGGTGAGAACTGGCTGTGATGTCGTTGTAGGTCCCAGGACCAATCCCAGGGAACAGGACCTGCAGTGGGAGAGCAGCACTTGGAGACCCAGAATGGAACTGGGGTAGGAAAACTTGGGGGGGAACGTCACCCCTTGGACCTAATCCTGCTTCTCCACCATTCACTTGGGATTTGGGCTAACCTCTCTGTTTTCCCAACATCTCTTCCCTTTATTCCTGCTTCCCACAGGTCCCAAGTGAAGGTGTTGCTGGTGGGGTTGCATCCCCCTCTGGAGATCCTTTGGAGAGGGATGTGGGGCTCACAGCTGTGAGGGAGAGTGAGGAGGAGCAGCTGGATCCCCCTATCCCACAGCAGGAAGAGGATTCCCAAGCCCCAGAAAGAAAAAGAGGGAAGAAACAAGAGGAAAACAAGCAGGAGAGGGGATTTAAGAGAAAAGGAGGGAGGAAACATGAGAAAAACAAGCAGGGAAAGGGGTTGAAGAGAAAAGGAGGGAAGAAACATGAGGACAACAAGCAGGAAATGAGACTGAAGAGAAGAAGAGGGAGGAAGGAGAAATTTGAGGATTTGATGGATGGCATTGAGGAGGAGGAGGGGGATGAAGGCAGGAATTGGGAAGGGGGACGGGGAAGAGCCAAAAAACAGAGAAGCAACAGCAGCCAAGGATGGGATGAAGGTAAAAGAAAGCGGGAGAAGGGGAAAGCGAAGAAGCCCAGCAGGGGGAAAGTGAAGAGGGTGGAAAAGGTGGGGAAGAGGAAAATGAAGAAGGAAAAATTGCTGAAAGAGGAACAAGAGATGGAGAAAGATGAGGAGGGAGAGAAAGGAGTGGGAAGTGAGGAGCAGAGGGTGGGAAAGGGAAGTGGAAGTGGAGAAGGAGTACAGAAGGAGGAAGAGGTGGATGAGAAAGGGAATGAAGGATTGGGAGAGGGCAGGAGTTCAGAGATGGGGCAGGAGGTGAAGGAGGAAAAGGATGAAGGGAAGGGAGATACTCAAGTGGAAGAGAAAAAGAAGAAGAAAAAGAAGAAAATGCCAGAGGTGGAAACAGAAGAGATGGAGAAAAAGAGTGAGGAGGAGGAAACCCCAGGGAAAACTGGGAAAAGGAAATCTAAGGAAGGAGAAGAAAAGAAAGAGGAAGAAAAGAACAACAAAAAGACTAAAAAACAGAAGGAAGAAGAAAAAGAGGCGGAAAACAAATGGAAATGGTAAATTCCAGTGTGCCTTTGGCGGGTCTAACCCTGGACTGGGATTTTAATTTTATTTTGTGGGGCAAAACAGTGAAAATTCATATTTTTTTTTCTATTTTCCTATATTCCCTTGAGCCTTGAACTCGCCACTCTTGGAAATGGGTGAGAGATCAGGGAAGGTCTGGAATGCACATCAGGATTTGTATCATAATTAATTTTTACTTTAAAATTTATTTGTAATATTTCTTTCTCCTCCAGTGGTTTTCCTGGTGCCCATCCTGGGAAGGCAGAAGCTCATAATTATTGGAAGGAAATAATAATAATAATAACAATAATAATAATAATAATAATAATAATAATAATAATAATAATAATAATAATAATAATAATTCCAAGACAGCAGCACCTCTATCAGGGAGCTGTAGAGGGTCTGAATTCCTTCCCCACTTCCTCCTCCAGCAGATTTGGGCTGATCCAGGCAGGTATTTTATAGGAAAGGGTGTGGAATGTGGCTGCTGGACGCTGGATTATTTTTTGAAGTGCGACATCAGCCACTTGGTGTCACTCTCTCCCAGATCTCCCCAAGGCCTGGGCCAGAGCAGGAGGATTTTTAGGATTTTAGCTTTTTGGGAGCCTGTGGCAAACCCTGATCTGGGAGGAGCCGTTATCCCGGACAGGGATATCCCTGGAGCTTTGAGGTGGCCCTTGAAGGATCCAGGGTGACGTGAAAAATAAGATTTTATATATTTTTTTTCCTAATCAATGCCTTGTTTGGAATGGCTGGATCCTGGGCTGGTATGTAGGAATTCAGTCCCAAAAAAATTATCCACAGCTACATTTCCCATGAGGAAATTCCCTCCTTTGCCTCTGGGTGGGTTCATGGGGGCTGTGCAAGGTGAGTGTGGGGCATGCTCTGCAGGGATTTGTGATCCCAGAATTTTGGGAAGAGAGATGATCACAGAAATGATCCTGACACTGCCTTTCTCTGAGGCTTTCAGCCCAAATTCCAGAAGTTTGTTGGTTTTCCTTGACTATTTAATTTCCTCTGTTTTTACGGTAAAATGCACCTTTGGGTACCATGAATTTATTCCACTCTGCTTCCCATGGGGAAGAAAAAAAAATCACAAATAACTTTTGGGGCATTGTTGAGTGAGAAACAGGAATTTTGCTTTCTCTCTGTGGAATCTTGCTGTCTTTCCCCAGAAATCCTTGGCTTTTTCTTTTCCCTGGAGCCTGCCTGTGGGACACAGATCCTTGCCTGTCCCCTGCTGTCACCAGTGCTCTTCCTCTGACTCTGACCTGTGGTTTTACCCTTCTTTTTAGAGTCCTGCTATCCCAGTTGGATTTTTTACATTATTTTTGTAATTTTTAAATTTAATTTTACTTATTACTAGTAATTTTTGTTGCTATTTTTTAAATCTTCACAGTCAAAACTTGTAGTGGCTTTAAAATCCCATTTGCTCTGACAGGGGGAAAGATTTTTAAGGTCTTATTTGTGTTAAAATTTAAGTTTTCAATATTTATGAGGCGTAGGTTTCCCAGAGAAGCCCTCTCTGCCCCATCCCTGGAAGTATTCCTTGGATTGGATGGGGTCTGGAGCGACCTGGATTAGTGGCAGGTGTCCCTGCCCATGGAAGGGGGTTGGAATGAGGTGACTTTTAGGATCTCTTCACTCCCCACCCCGAGTTCCTCCATGTCACCACACCTCAATTTCATGGATTCCATTCCAGTTTTCCCTGTTTTAAAGAACAGGGAAACTGAGGCAGCAGCGCAGAAAATGGGATTTCGCCTGGAATTTTTATCAGCTGTCTCTGCTCCGAGCATTCTCCCAACGTGACTTTGGGAGGTGGTGCCAGGTGTCAGATTTGGGATGTTCTCCTGGACTCCTGTGTGTTTGTTCCAGGTGGGAAGAGGAGAAGAAGGAAGATGGAATCAAGTGGATGCAGCTGGAGCACCGAGGGCCCTACTTTGTGCCCCCCTACGAGCCCCTGCCCAAGGATGTGCAGTTTTATTACGATGGTACAGCTGTGGTGGGACCTGGGCCTTGGGGTGGTGCCCTCTCCTTAGGGAATGTGAATATCCCATTGGAAAAGCCATGGGTTCAAGCTGGAGGATCTTACATGTGGTTGGAATTATGTTTTTTTTGGAGAGCTGATCCTAATTGCTGTTTTTTCTCATTAAGCTGCATTTTGGGTTTGAGTTTGGTCAGCTCATCCATGTTTTTCAACGAGCTGGAAAAATGGGATTTTACTGATCCATGGCCTCAGGGACTGACACAACCAAGGATTTTGGCAGGGCTGCTCCAAGCTCCTGATGTCCCCAGGGTCACCTCACATCACACTCAGGGTGTCACTGGCAGGACAGATCCAGGCTTTTGCTGCCTCCACGTTTTCCTGACATGGAGATTCCCATGGGTTTCCTGCCATTCCCTGCTCTCAGTTCATCCCTGAACTCATTTCTGATGGATCAAAGGGTGGGGGAAATCAGGACATTGGGGGTCAGCCCAGGGATGCTGGAGATGGAAAGGGATCACATTCCCTTGGTGTTCCTCAGTTCCCTGGAGATTCCCATACTTTTTTTGCCGTAGGAAAAAGGCTATTTTGGGAAAAGGAGGTGCCTGGCAGCACCAGTGGGCACTGCTGGGACATCCATGGGGCTGTCAGGGATTTTGGCTCCATGAGGAGGAGCCTTGAGCAGGGTTTGGACCTTCTCTGTGATCTTTGAGGTGTTGTGGGTCTGGGCTGGTGGCTTTGGAATTTGGGATCTTTGATGTTGACTTTTTTTCCCAAAAAATATCACTGTTCCTGGATGGAAAATGTTTGTGGACAGGCAACAACCCCAAGTAGGAAGGACCCATGGATGAGCTGGTGTTTGGGGATTGTCATGGAGCTGCTCCAGAGCTCCATTCCCTTCAGTCCAAAAATCCCAAAAACCAGTGGTTCAAGTAGGAATCAGCCATTCCCTGGACATCTCCAGAGGACTTTTTCCTAAAAAAAGTTATTTCCAAGTTATTCTTAGGATGATCTAAGATATTCCTTGGTTTTGTTGTATTTCTCCAGCCAAAGAGCTCAAAAGGGGATAGTGGGTTTGCCTCCAAGAAATGATTCGAGATCCTTAGAAAATCTAAGAAATAATCCAAAATTCTGCCCAGAGAAGCTGTGGCTGTCCCATCCCTGGAAGTGTTCTGGTTGGACAGGGCTTGGAGCCTGGTCTAGTGGAATTTGTCCCTGCCCCTCTTTTCCCAGGAAAACCCTTGAAGCTGAGCCTGGCCACAGAGGAAATCGCCACGTTTTATGCCAAAATGTTGGATCACGAGTACACCACCAAGGAGATCTTCCAGAACAACTTCTTCCATGACTGGAGGAAGGTACCTTCCCTGGGAGGGCTCCTTGGTATCCATCAAACCTATCAGCCCCAGGCTGTGGTGTGGGATGGAGGGAATGTGGGGATTTATTCCTTATTTAGAATTATTGGTAATTGTGAGGGTCTAAATCCTGATTTTTTTTCTATGGGGGTTTTGTTTGTTTGGGTTTTTTTTTTTTTGTTTTTGGTTTTTTGTTTGTTTGTTTTGTTTTTGTTTTTTGGACTGGGATTTGCTTTCTGTGCTCCCTCGGAGTTTTAGTGATGGGTACAGGTGGTGGATCTTGCGAACAGCTCCAAAACCAGTTTGGTATACCAAAGATTAAAGGAATAACCTTTGATCCCAAAACAACCCCACACTCTTTCTAGGGAATGTTTACACCTCCCAAATATATTTGGTGCTGTCCCTGCAGTTGTGTTTGGGGAGTTTTTTCCATATTAGTTTCTTCTACCCCAGAACTGGCTGTCTTTGTTAAAAAAATGAGTCTCTATTCCCTTTTCTAAGGACAGGCACAAGCAGAAGCTCTGTGTGGAATTAGTTTTCCCTTCTGCCTTTTCCCAGCCTCTCTCATCTCTTTCCCAGGAAATGACCTCAGAGGAGCAAGAGATAATCAAAGACCTGGACAAATGTGACTTTGGGGAGATCCACAAATATTTTGTGGACAAAAATGAGGCTCGTAAAGCACTTCCCAAGGAGGAGAAGCAGGTGAGGACTGGTTCCTATGACACGTTTTGGGAATTTTGTCTTCCTGGTGTTGTGCTCTGAGCTTGGACTTCTTTAATCCGGCTCTGTCTCCATGGCCATTGCCCCTCTTTGCCTGAATTTTATCTGCACATTCCATGGCTTTTCAGGGTGCCAGTCATCCTTGGATCATGCTTTGGAGTCCTTCCCTGTCCAGAGGATTGTGGACTTTGCCAGGGGAATGATGGCACTTAGACTTCTTGGTTGGAGTGTTAAAGCTCCTTCCCAGTCCAAAGCATTCTGATTTATTTGTTTGGTGGTGTCCTGGTTTCAGAAGCTGAAGGAGGAGGCGGATAAGATCCAGGAGGAATACGGGTACTGCATCCTGGATGGGCACCGGGAGAAGATTGGCAACTTCAAAACTGAACCTCCAGGGCTCTTCCGTGGCCGTGGGGAACACCCCAAAATGGGGATGCTGAAGAAGAGGATCATGCCTGAAGATGTCATCATCAACTGCAGCAAGTGGGTTTTCCTTGGAAGTGCTGAGCTCCTGGGGCTTCCCTTGGGATTGGGGGGAACTGGGAATTTCCTCTACCCAGAGCTGGAGTCTTTCCATCTTCTAAAATCCCTGTTTTCCACATCCTGAGAGTGTTTTTCCCTCTGAGTTTTGTGAGCTGGAGTGGTCTTAGCCACCCATTTGAAGACCTTGATTCAAAACATTCCCCACCAGTCCAGCAAGTTTTCCTGTTGTTCCCAGCATCCAAATGATAAACACCTGATTGTGGGAAGGGTCTGGAGCATCAGGAGCAGCTGAGGGAGCTGGAAGAAAAGGAGGTTGGGGGGGAACCTTCTGAAACTCCCTGGACAGGAAGGTGGAGCCACATAGGGCTTGGCTTCTTCTTCCAGAAAAAAAATGATAGGAGAAGAGGAAATGTTCTCAAATTGTGGGAGAGGAAGTTTAGGTTGGATATTAGGGAAAACATCTCCACAGAAAGGGTTGTCGGGCACTGGATTCCACCCAGGGCAGTGGTGGAATCACCAGCCCTGCAGGGGTGTGAAAGCTGTGTAGATGTGGCACTTGGGGACGTGGTTTGGTGCTCCTGGCAGTGCCGGTTCATGATCAGACTCAGTCTTGGAGGGATTTTCCAACTTCAATGATTCCATGTTGTGAAGTAATTCTAGGTGAATTCCATGCTTTCTCAGTCTTTGGCTCACTGGAAACTTCATGGTCTGAGGGCTCGAATCCTGCTCTTCCCACAGGGATTCCAAGATTCCCGAGCCCCCAGAAGGCCACAAGTGGAAGGAGGTGCGCTTTGACAACACAGTCACCTGGCTGGCCTCGTGGACGGAGAACATACAGAACACCTTGAAGTACATCATGCTGAATCCCAGCTCCAAGCTGAAGGTTGGAATAATGCCCTTGGTCAGGTGAAAAAAATCTGGGGAACCCAGGATGTGGAGTATCAAAAAAAAAATTTTTTTTTTCCTGTCTCTTCTCTTAAAAGTGGATAAAAAAAATGAGGGGAACGACAGATGATTGTGAAGCATCAAACTTATTCCAAGGAATGGGTTGCTCCTGGCAGAGTGATCCTGGTGCCACGTTGCTCATGTGTGTCCAGGGAAGGCTGTTGGAAGCCAGATGAGGGATGAAAGGATCCACAGGGACTAAGAAGATCCACAGGGACCAGAGTTGGGTTAATTTATACCAGGAAATGGAGGGTAGGAAGAGATGGGATTGAACTCTGTGGGAAGAGAAAGGGGATTTAAGGCTGTTTCCAAGGGCTCAGGGGAAGTGGGAATGCTATCCAGGTGTTCACAACTGAGCAAGTGCTCTGTCAGTCCACTCTGGTGTCCAAGGAGCCACCTTTGGCCATGTTTTGACTACTTGGTCCTTGCCATGCTCTGCCTGGTGGAAAACATCCTGACTTGGCCAGGATTCAGATCCAGCACGGCCAGCAGAGGGCACAGAAACCCTGGATGAGCTGTTTCTTTTCT
Organism: Melospiza georgiana; assembly: GCF_028018845.1. NCBI lineage: Eukaryota > Metazoa > Chordata > Aves > Passeriformes > Passerellidae > Melospiza > Melospiza georgiana. The sequence continues at coordinate 153,208,619 of NC_080430.1, read as the reverse complement.
AGTTTATTCCCTTCATGGATTCTTTTTTCCCAAGAAAACAGTGGGATTTTGTGGGAATCTACTAAATCAAGGGTTTTGGGAAAGCTTCAAAAGGCAGGCCTCAGAGACAGCAGAACTGTGATTAGAGCTAAGCAGCAGCCATGAGATAGGTCAGCAGAAAAATTATTTAAAAAGTAGAAAAGCAAGGACAAATAGAACAATGGTCTGTGTATTAATGCTTCTCTAGAATAACTCCCTAAGCTACAGAAAAGTTTATCTAGCAAGATATCAGGAAGTTTGAAGCTTAATGATGGAGCTCTGTGCATTGCGTTTTAAGGCTTACAAACAGGTATTGTATTTGAAATAGGCAGGTGGTGTTTTAACCAAAGGTACATGTGCTTATGGTGATTAGATAGAACTACTGTCAATGTGCTTTTGCTTTGTGTGATTGGTCAAAAAACTTATAAAGTAAATTGTAACATTAAATTCTCGGTCTGCTGCCTGGGGTGTGAGCTGATGGCACCTTCCCGTTGTCATAACCATGTAATGAGACTGATGCTGGAAAATAAAACAGCTCAAGGCACGTTCCACAGCAGTCCCATCCCGTTTGTGATTTGTACGTAGACCCCAGGCCAGCAATAGGGCTTGAGCAGGATTTGGATGCTGGAGGTGTTTCTAGAGCAGGACTTGACTGGTAGGGGTAGAATAAAGATGGGGAATGGAATGGAAAATATCCTGGTTTCCATTCCAGGGGGAGAAAGACTGGCAGAAATATGAGGTCGCTCGGCGCCTGAAGGATGTTGTCCACACAATCCGGGCTCAGTACAGGAAAGACTGGAAATCCAAAGAGATAAAGAAGAGGCAAAGAGCAGTGGCCCTCTACTTCATTGATAAGGTATCCACAGCCTCCCCCCAGGTCCCTCAGTCCACGTGGAAATTGGGAATTCACTTCCCTGATCCATCCCACTGTGTAGTTTTTGGTTTTGGCTGGTTCTGCCACCCAGGGTGGCTCCACATGAAGAATTTGGGGATGATTATGGAATCCTGGAATGGTTTGGTGGGCTGGGACTTTCAAGATCATTTTGGTCTTGATCATTTGAAGGTTGGACCTTCAAGATCATCTCATTCCAACCCCCTACCATGGAAAGGGACACCTTCCACTTGACCAGGTGGCTCCAAGCCCCATCCAGCCTGGATTCAAAAATTTCCAGAGGTGTGGAAAATGAAAATTGTCCCTAGTTGAAGGTGCCCCTGCCCATGGCAGGGGGTTGTAATTTGATGATCCTGAAGGTCCCTTCCAAATCATTCTATGACTCTATAGATGGAGATGATCCATCTCCTCTAGTCCCGATCCACTTTATCAACCTGGCAAAGGGGAATTGAGGTGGAACGGCGCAGGATGGAGGACTCCTTACTTTCTTTCCAGCTGGCCCTGCGAGCTGGGAATGAGAAGGAGGAAGGGGAGACTGCGGACACGGTCGGCTGCTGCTCCCTGCGCGTGGAGCACATCCAGCTGCACCCCCAGCTGGATGGGCAGGAGCACGTGGTGGAGTTTGACTTCCTCGGGAAAGACTCCATCCGTTACTACAACAAAGTGTCCGTGGAGAAGCCGGTGAGTGGAGCAGGAGTAGAGGGATTGCTTGGTTGTCTGGGTTCCCTCAGTGTTTATCAGTCCCAAACTTCCAGCCAAAACCTATTACCAAGTTGTGCTTTGAAGCTGGAGAACAGGAGAAATTTTGGGATAGAGCTTCCAAGGTTGTTCTGCTCCGTGAGGGAGGAGTTCCACGTCTTGCTGGAGTACCCTCAGATGGGTCGTATGTGTAGGACTTGAAATGTCTCCATTTATATTGAATAATTTTCCTTTGTCCATGGGAAAGAAGATTTTAATGGTGTTTGTGGAGAAACTGGAATGTCGCACATGAGAAAGATGGGGGGGAACACCCAGTGGCACCTTGAAGTTGAGAGGGTTGGTGGGATGTGCCAACACGAGGGTGAATCAGAGTCCTTCTGGAGGAGGAGAGAGATGAGGGAGATGTCTGGCAGCAATTCATTCCTTGGCCATGACCAGGGCTGTCCTTTCCCCCTCCTCAGGTGTTCAAGAACCTGCAGCTGTTCATGAAGAACAAGGACCCCAGTGATGACCTCTTTGAGCACCTCAATGTGAGTTGTCACCTCAGAGCTTTTCAAACAGTACTGGTGGCCCTGAAGGAGGAGAAGCCAAGCCATGAAACCCTTGGCCACCTTTGGTGGTCGTCTCTTTGCCTTATTTTACCTCTCTGCTCTCCAGGGACATCATTGTCACTGTTTGAACATCTTTTGAGGTTTTCCAGCCTCTTTTTGCGCTGCTTCCATATGTCCTTGTTGAGGAGCTGGATTCCTGCTCCTTCCCTCCTCCAACTCACCCACTTGGGCTTTTTTTTAGCCTAGGAAGGTCTGCCCACATTTTGGGGAATTACTGGAGGTGCCAGACCTCAGCTTTTTGTTGCTTTTGCACCTCATTAGGGCTCCACAGAAGTGGGAGAGGTTGCCGGAGGAATGTGCTGCCTTCCCTCCTGGAAAAACCTCCTCCCTCATCTTCCTCGGGATGGGATATGGGATCGATGAGCAGCTCCATGTTCTCTGTAGAACAGGGATGTGATATTGGATGTGAGGTCAGGAATTATTGTTTGGAAAAGACCTCTAAAATCATCAAATCCAGGCATTAACCCGGCACTGCCAGGTGCAACACTAAACCACGTCCCCAAGTGCCAACGTGTGTCCTCTTGGACACAGGTGGGCAGAAGTTGTTGACTTCCAGAGAGATTTTTTTTGTGGATTTAGGTAGAATTTTTAGGCTAGTTTTGGGTAGATGATGATCTGACCCCACAAGTAGCTCTACAAACTGCAGGATTTAATTTTTTGTTAATGCCTAATTTTGGTTGCTTAGGCAGAAAATGGTCCAAAAAGAGATTTGTCCCAGCTTCTGCTTTTTCTGTTACTTCATGGAATCATGGAATGGTTTGGGTAGGAAGGGACCCTAAAGACTGTCAAGTTCCAAATCCCCACCATGGACAGGGACACCTTCCACTATCCCAGGTTGCTTGAAGCTCCATCCAACCTGGCCTTGAACAATTCCAGGGATGGAGCAGCCAGAGCTTCTGTGGGAATTCCATTCCAGGGCCTCACCAGCCTCACAGGGAAGAATTCCTTCCCAATATCCTATCTATCCTTTTGTCATTTTAAAGCCACTCCTCCTTGTCCTACCACTAGAATTCCTAATGGTGAGTTTCCCTATGCTTTTCCCTGTTTTTTCCTCCTCCAGACAACCTTCCTGAACAAACACCTCCAGGACCTCATGGATGGTTTGACGGCCAAAGTCTTCAGGACCTACAACGCTTCCATCACCCTGCAGGAGCAGCTCAAGGCCCTCACCAACCGTGAGTTCCAAGGGCTGTGGTGTCTCCAGAGCATGGCTGGGACCAAAGGGCTCAGGAATGCCCATCCATTGCTGTGGGATCCCTAAAACTGCCCATGTCCCACCTGGGCAAGTGATGTTCCACATAGTGGGGTGGGAGTGACATGTGGGGGTGAGCAGCAAGTTGGGGATGTTGGTAAGTGAGAAATGGTGAACTCGGGGATACTCTGACTAACTGAGGGCCAGGATAGAGATATTTTTCCCTCTTTTCCTTGTATTGCTGGTTGGTTGCACTGTTTCTGCCTCCTTGGGTAGGTGAGGGATGAGTCACAGCGCCAGATTGTGATGCTCAATTGTCCTTCCCCAATTCCCACAACCATTATTGCTCTCCCTGGAGAGAGAATGCGACAGCAACTTGTTTGCCTTTCCTTTTGCTGTATTCCCTGCTTTTCCCAGCTCCTGGAATGGAGTCTGAGTGATGTTTTCATTTCTTTCCAGCTGAAGACAATGTTGCAGGAAAGCTCCTGTCCTACAACCGAGCCAACAGGGCCGTGGCCATCCTGTGCAACCATCAGAGGTCTATACCAAAAACCTTTGCCAGGTCCATGCAAGTCCTCCAGGAAAAGGTGAGATGGACCCAGCTGAGAGATTCCAGACCTAATACATCCTTTATATTTTATTTTTGGGCTGGGGTGATACCTGAAAGAATCACCTTGGTCACAAACATCAGGGAATGTCCTGGGCGTAGTGGATTGCAACTCAGAGGTGGAGAGGGATGGGGTGACCTCAAATACTGGGGGAAGCAACTTAGCACAGAATTTGGGTGAGTTTTTATGAGTTTGGGGCATTTTTCATCACTCTGTCGTCAAACCAAGCTGGGGGCTTTTTGTGATGGCAGCTCTGGCCCAGTTGGATCAAGATCAGGGAAATTGTTTTTTCTGTCTTTTTTGCAGAAGGAGTAGCTTGAAAATACCTTTAATTACCACTTTTAATTGTCCTCAGTTTTTGCTCACACCCCACTGAAGGGCTGGGACTTTTTTGAGCGCTCTGGTGCTGACACAAGTCCCTCAGTCTCAGGCAGGTGCAGAAGATAGACAGATTTAGGAGCTCCAAGTGTTTGTGGCATCTGGGCTAGGATGATATTTTAGAAGATGCTAAAAAATGCTAGAGCCCAGAAAATGCTGCAGGGACAAATTGGGAAGTAGGGTTGGTAACAAACTGAGGAATGGTGTGTGAAGGAAAAGAGGGAGGAAGCTGAAACCTTCAGGGAGGTTGGAAGTGTTGTCTGAGTTTTCCACCTTCACAGATCGACGCCAAGAAGAAACAAGTGGAGGAAGCCCAGGAAGAAGTGAAAAAAGCTGAAGATGAGTTTAAGGACACAAAAGAAGCCAAAGCAGAAGTGTGAGTGACTTTTCCTTGGAATCCTCCCTTTTAGAGGGATCCAGAGGGCCCGTGGATGGGGCTGATGTGTTCCCATCAGAACAGAAATGCCCATGTTTGGGATTGGGTCCTTCTTGTCCCATGGACATTTGGAAGATGGTTAAAATCTTGTGGATGGTTCCCTTCAGGGACACCTCCCACTCTCCCAGGTTGCTCCAAGCTCTGTCCAACTTGGCCTTGGACACTTCCAAGGATGGAACAGCCTCAGCTTCTCTGGGCAACCCATTTCAGGATGCTGGATTTTATTTGCCCACCTTTGATGGTGGAAATTACATTTTTATTGTTAATTTTTAATATTAAGAAAGCATCTCACCAGATCCAAACCCTTGAGAAATGGGTTAGTGCTGAATGGCACCTTTGACTCTGCCATTCCAGAGAATTTCTGGACTTTGGGACAGTCTTTGTTGTTCCTTCTCTGTCCTCAGGAACGTGGAGAAGAAGAAGAAGCTGTTGAAGAGGCTGGAGGAGCAACTGGCCAGGATGAACATCCAGGCCACAGACAAGGAGGAGAACAAGCAGATAGCTCTGGGCACATCCAAGCTGAATTATCTGGATCCCAGGATTACTGTGGCTTGGTAAGTCTGGGGTGTGAAACCATGGAATGGTTTGGGTTGGAAAGGACCCTAAAATTTGGGGTGTTCAATGGGCAGAGACCTCCCATTGTTCCAGGTTGCTCCAAGGTCCATCCAACCTGGCCTTGGAGACTTCCAGGGATGCAGTGGAGAGGACACTGCTGGGTAACTGGTCCCCACTTGTGTCTTGTGGTCTTCACAGGTGCAAGAAGTTTGGGATTCCCATCGAGAAAGTCTACAACAAGACCCAGAGGGAGAAGTTTGCCTGGGCCATCGACATGGCTGGCGAGGACTTTGAATTCTGAGCCGGTGCCTCCCACGTTAAATCCCAAATCCTGCTCATTTGGTGCTGTTGGGAAGCTGTTTTGTTTTTTTAATTTGCTGCTGCTGGTGGCTGAGGGTTGTCCGAGTTTGGTGCCCTTTTTTTTGGATGGAAAAGCAAGCACCTGGATTTCCAGTTGAAGCAGGTATTGCTGATTGGGATGTTGGACTTTGGGAACTCTTAATTCCTCTTCAGAGTTTCCATGTACTTGGCCTTCTCCTGGAGTCCTGGAAGGAGATTAAAAAAGAGCCTTAACTGTGCTGATCAACAAAATCATGTCTAATGCTGTCTCATTGGTGTAGTGGGGCTGTGCTGTCCTTTCCAGACTGAGTGGGATGGATGGGGAAACACGAGGTGATGACAGCAGGAAAACAGGAACTGCAATAGATAACCCAGGATTGCGTTAGGGATGCACTGGGGGAAAAGGAAAAAATCTCAAGGTTTTACATTTCCAGGGACTTTGTGCTCTTTCACCTCCAGGAGAGGAGAAAGTTGTGCAATTGCAGGGATATTAAATGGAAAAACCATGGGAGAGAATTTGTGTCACGTCAGGAGAAGGTAGAAGGGAAGATTGGATTTAAAAGCAGTTTCACATTGCAGGGGGTTAAAATTCACCTTGGCCATGAACAAAGAGCATTTTAAGCACCCCCATGTGGTAAAATTTTGTCTGGATGAACACATCTCACTTGAGGCCATGGTAATTTCCTTATTTTCTTCACTTGGCTGTGGCTCAGCTCCTGTATCCAGAGCAGGATTGCTCTGTCCAGACAGGGGCTTAGGAAAAGGGGAATTTCCTAGGAAATAGGATAATGCTGGGCCAGGCTATGTGGGATGTGTGGTGGGGAGTGGGACCAATATTGCTGGAGCTGCTCCTGTGTTGGGATGATGCCTTTGGCATCATCCTTCCCACTCCAGCTGGGAATGGAGCAGGCAGCGATCAACAACATAAACTGGTTGTGTTTGCTGCTTAATGGGCTGCTTTCCACATCCCCAAGAAAGGCAGTATCAGCACATTCCTGGCAGAATTCCCACGTCCCAGTGAATCCTAGGTGTGAACAAACTTGGCATTGGCAGCAAAACCTTCTTGCACCTCAGGGCTGATGTCCAGGGCTCAGTATTCCAAAGCTCCTGGTGCTTCCCATGTGTTTATTTCCACTCATTCTTGTGTTGAAATTGTTGCTGTTTCGGTTGGAAATTGAGGTCTTGGAATGCATTTCATTAAAACCAGGAGTGATTTTGGAGGTTCTTTTGCAACTCATTCCACGTGTGTTTCTGGATGTTCCATCCCTGGAGTGTCCAAAGCCAGGTTGGATGTGGCTTGGAGCAAACTGGGATAGGTGTCCCTGCCCATGGCAGGAGCTTTAAGGTTCCTTTCAATCCCAACCATTCTGGAATTCTATAAAATAAAGGAGTAATTCCAGAGAGGCTGAGCTGTTGCTGTCCCAAATGGTCCTGTCCATCCTCACCCTGTTTTTTCTGGAGTCCTCCAAGTGTTTCTGGCAATATTCCATAGACCTTTCCCATGGCCTAATGCCCAGGAGCTTTTCCTACTGCTCAGAGCCCTGTGGAGCAGGATCATGCTCCCATCCCAGAGAGGAGGATCCCTCTCCCACCCCAATAATTTGGGGTTATTTGGTGGCTCCAGGCAATGCTGATGTGCTCAGATGACCCCTTCTCACTTTGTCCCTTCCAGGCATGGTTTCAGCTCTATTTTTCCAATGTTTTCCTGAAACATTGCACTCCATCCCTGGAAATGCTCATTAAAAACCTCTGGAAATGGCACTTGAGGATATGGTTTAGTGGTGAATGTGGTGGTTGGACTTGATGATCCTAAAGGTCTTTTCCAACTTTCTGTGGTGTTTCAGGCAGAGGAAAACCCGTGTTTGTTTTGGTAACCCAAGATCATGACAGCATTTGGTGAAATTCAAAGTCAAAAGATTAGCATGTTTCCGTTGTGATTACTTCCTCTTTTTATTTAAAAAAGGGAGGTTGTGGTTTGTGACAAAACCAGAAATGACACCTTCCCATGTGATTTCTGGTTGCCTAATTTGCTTTTCATAAAAGCCTTCTTTTTCAGTGTGGATGGGAGGAGACCTCACCCAAAATCTACCAGGGATTAAGTTGACTGCTCAGGCTGGTACTAGAACTTAGGGCTGTTCTAGGTATGTAATGGAGCGTTAATAAACAAAAAGAAAAAATAAATAACAAAAAAAAACCCCAAAAAACCAACAAAAAAACCCCCAAACAAATTAAAAAAAATCCCCAAAAACCATGTGAGGGTTGGGAAGCTTATACCCTTCCTGCAGCCTGGGGATGTCCTGCACTGATGGCTCTGGGCAGTGTTGGTAGAGGAGCTGTTGGAGAAGATAAATTTAGGGGTGGGAGGCGGTGATTAGAAATTCCTCTTGTTTTGTTTTGGTATCTGCTGCCCCTGCCCAGACTCTTCCCAGAAAATCCAGTGTTGGGAGAATCTCTGGAGGCCTCGAGTTCAACCTTCTCCTCAACGAAAAGTCAAATCTGGCTGGGTTGTTCTGTGTTGTCTCAAACATAATTTCAATGTTTCTGTGCAGGGAGATTCCTCCAGCATCTCTCATTGTTTTGGAAATGAATCACTGCCCTGGCAAAGCTTTTCCTTCCCTGTGTCTGGTTGGAATTTCCCTTGATGCTTCTTAGAAGCAGCTGCTTGTCCTTTATGCAGAGCCAGATTGGATATCAGCTCCATAATTGTCCCTGTTAAAGGCAGCAACTTCATCCCCCCTCAGCCTGTCCTGTTCCATGGGATCACTTAGCCCCAAATTCTGGGACTTGGAATTTAAAACCAAAGAATCATGGAAAGGTTTGGGTTGGAAGGGACCTTAAAAATCATGGAATTCCACCCCCTGCTACGGGCAGGGACAACTTCCTCTATCCCAGGTGGCTCCAAGCCCTGTCCAAGCTGGCCTTGGACACTTCCAGGGATGGAGCAGCCACAGCTTCTCTGGGAAACCTCTGTCAGGGCCTCACCACCACCACAGCCAAGAATTCCTTCCCAGTATCCCATCCACCCCTGCCCTCTGGCAGTGGGAAGCCATTCCCTGTGTCCTGTCCCTCCATGTCCTTGTCCACATTCCCTCTCCAGCTCTCCCGGAGCCCCTTTAGGCACTGGAAGGGGCTCTGAGGTCTCCCTAGAACCTTCCCTTCTCCAGGCTGGACATTCCCAGCTCTCCCACCCTGACTCCAGAGCAGAGGGGCTCCATGGAATATCTCCATGGAATATCTCCATGGCCTCCTCTGGATCTGCTCCATGTCCTTGTGCTGATGATCCCAAAATTGGATTCAGTGCTTCAGCTCTGGTGCCCCCAATCTGAGGACAGCTCTACAGGCAATTCCTCTTCCCACAGAAGCTGTTTGAGCAGCTGGAAGCTCCAATGGGATCCATCCTTGCTCGTTGCTTCTGCATCAGCCTCCTGGAGATTCAGGAACATAAATCCATTGGCCAGAGCTGTGCACATCATGAACCTGCCCACGTCTCTCTCAGAGGGATGAGTCAGAATCTTGCTCCGTGTCCAACTGATTATTGGTCCTCATGGATGAAAAAAAGCCTCATCGGCCTCCTGTTTTCCAGAGCCGCATTCCGTACTTTCAGGTTGGCAGGGCTCCCCCCCCTCCCCTGGCCCATCAGATGATCTAAATCATGGAATCCTTTAGGTTGGAAAAGCCCTTTAAGTTCATCAAGTGCGGCCGTTTAATTGCTGTGTTCACCACAAGTCGATGTCCCCAAGTGCCACATTTCCATGTCTTTTACATCCCTCCAGGAATGGTGACTCAGCCACTTTGGGGAAGGGAACTCATCAGCTCTGCTTGGCTGCTCTCTCATCTGCTTAATGATGGGGCCTTCAGACTTGAGGAAAAGTGGAATTTTGGCTGATTTATCTTAATTAGTGCTGAGAGGGGAGGGGAGGTGATGGAGCAGTTGCTGCTCTGCTGCTGCAGTCCCTGGAGTGATGGGATGAAGGGAAAACCACCCACCTGAAGCCTGTCAGACTCATAAAATACGGGAAACCCCGGTGGGGTTTGGAGGAAGAAAAAGGTGAAGGATTTCCAGAGGGTTTTTCCTCCCTGCCCTTCTCCCCGTGAGGTACGATGTTGTAAAAAGGAGGAGGAAAAAAAAAAGGGAAATACAGAACAGAAACTTTGAAGGGAATGTTTTGTCAGTTTGAGAGGAAAGGGAAGGACATTTGAGGCTGTGGCTGCTGTGATTCAGATGCTGTCTCTGAGCTCAGTGAATGGAGACGTTTCCTTTTCCAACCTTTTTCAGTGGGAGACAAGAGAGCGTGGCTGTGGTTTGGCATAAATAAAACATGTGCTGAAAGAGCTCCCTGGATCTCTGTCCCTTTAGACTCAGCCAGGCTCAGATGGATGGAAAATCAGCCCCAAGTGCAGAGCCATTATCCCAGGCCACGTGTTGGGAAGCGCTGATGCCAAGGAAAGTGGCTGCAAGGAAAGCAGCCTGGGAGAAATCGGATCCCTGGGTTAAACTGAAGGGCAGAGGAAAGGCTTCCAAGGAAGGATTGAAACTCCAGGATCTCAGGTTTTTACCCTTTGAAAGAGCTGACACTGGCTGTGGGGTGAGGGTGGCTGCACATCCTGGGTTTCCCACTAGAAATGAGCGGATAACATCCAGCCTGGCTCTTCCTATCCTTATTTTTGGCCAGTGGACACCTCTGTTACTCAAAACAAAATGAAGAATCAGGAAAAGCTCAGCTGAGTTTTCCCAAGCCCTGAAATTGGCTTCTCCAGACTTTATTCCTGAGCCATTGCAGGCTGGGGCAGGAGAAATCCCAATAAATTACTTTGTTAATATTCTTAATCCAAGATGGGATTAAGCTGTAATTGTGATTTGATTGGCTTGGCTCAGGAATCACCTTTGGGATAAAGGCTCTCCCAGCTGCAGGGAGGCTCCTAAATTCCTTCCGCTGCTGTGAGCCTGGAAGGAAGAGGGATTGTGGAATCATGGATTGGTTTGTGTTGGAAAGGATCATGGAATTCCATCCCCCTGCCATGAAGGGCTTGCTCCAAGCCCCGTCCAATACTTCCAGGGATGGGGGCAACCACAGCTTCTCTGGGAATTCCATTCCAGGGCTTCACCACCTTCACAGGGAAGAATTCTTTTCCTATATCCCATCTGACCCTGCCCTGTGGGAGTGGGGAGCCATTCCCCCCGTCCTAGTGTAAAAAGTGCCTCTTCCAAGTGACGTGATGTATCTCCAGACTGTAGGAACTTCCAGAGGTTCCATGGGATTGCCCTGTGTTGCAGGAGGCAGACAGCTGATTAGTTCCCAAAATATTTCCAGGTGGGTGGGTGGCATCCAGGCTGCCCCTCCTCTTGGAAACAGGGCAGACAGATTTTCCTGGCGGGATGGGACAACAAGGAAGTCTCCAATCCCTTCCCAGGGTCACTTGGGAGTTGAGTGAGCTCATTCCGTGGAATCTCTTCCATCTCTTTCTCAAGGTTTTTTTGGGATTTTCTACTTCTGAAGGCTGCATTTGACAAGGTGGAGGAGAATGGGGTGACAATTAACTCAACCAGCCTTAATTTGGACTCCTGTTCCAGTCTGGACTCTCCCCCAGGCAGAAACAAATTCTGACTTTCCCACAGTTCATTCCTGGTGCAGGAACCAGCACTTCAGTTGGAGGGGACACCGGAGGGCTCAGATCTCCACTTCCACCCCTCTCCTGGGCATCCCTCGATCCAATACTGGATTTCTGATAAAAACAGGCATGGAATGAACTCAAAGGCCCTCAAAGCAAATTCTGCTGCTGCTGGGGCTGGGAGTTGAAGGTGGTGAGGGGAGATAAACTGGACCCAGAAGGTCTGGCTGCTCTTCCAAGCCCAGGAACTCGGCACAATCCCTTTTTTTAAAATTTGGCTTCTCTTCCTTTGCCTGTGGGACCCTCCACTGGATGGCTACAGCCACAATTTCATTCCATTTTTCCTCCAGCCACTAGGGCAGGCTTTGGAGTGTGGCCCTTTCAGCAAAAATCTGGCTGAACTGAGGCTGCATAGCCCCTGACTCCCTTTTGTTATTAAAGAAAAAGCTCTATGTATTTTTTTATTTATTTTATTTGTTTGATTTTCCTCTATGTTCTCACATTTGACACAGCTCCTCCAAGGGGCTGTGCTGGGTCATCCTCGCAGGGCCCTCCTGTGTGCTGGGAAAAATAAAATAACACCACAAAAATGACAAAAGCAAGAGATAAAACTCCAGAAATAGAACAGAGAATTGTTCAAGCCAGGTCTTTCTCTTTTGAGTCTAAGATGAGGTTGCTTGTTATCCCTTTAAGTTGGGATAACAAATTTTATTTTCTATGGATACTCCTCTGCCCCACTCAGGTGAGACCCACCTGGAGCACAGTGTCCAGATCTGGGATCAGAAGGATGTGGAGCTGATGGAGCAAGTCCAGAGGAGGCCCTGGAGATGCTCCAAAGGCTGGAGCCAGGCTGGGAGAGCTGGGAATGTCCAGACTGGAGAAAAGAAGGATCCAGAGAGACCTCAGAACCCCATTCAATGTCTGAAGGGGCTCCAGGAGAGCTGGAGAGCGACTTGGGACAAGGGATGGAGGGACAGGACACAGGGAATGGCTTCCCACTGCCAGAGGGAAAGGATAGATGGGATTTTGGGAAGGAATTATTGGCTGTGCGGGTGGTGAGGGGCTGGAATGGAATTCCCAGAGAAGTGATGGGTGTTACTGGACCCCTGGAGGTGTCCAAGGCCAGGCTGGGTGGGGCTTGGAGCAACCTGGGACAGTGGAAGGTGTCCCTGCCCATGGCAGCAGTGAAACTGGATGATCTTTAAAGCCCCTTCCACACAAACCCACACAAACCATTCCCTGATTTTACTACCAGGTCACCAGCTTTGAGTTTGTAAAACCTCTGGATTGAGGCTTCCTAGATTTGCTCGGACTGAGTTTGTCTTGACCTGCCTGCAGCTTTTTTTTTTTTTTTTTTTTTTTTTTTTTAATCTTGGCTGAGTGGGGAGAGCAATTTTCCTAATTGACCAAGTGGTTCTGGCTAATTAGCTCTGCTTTTGTTTAGCTTCGCATGGAGCAGCTGTAGATTTGTATAAATAGCAGCACCAAGCCATAACTCAGTGCAGGATGAAGGATTTGTGCCTCTGATTCAAGGACACAGAATAGGAAAACTCCGGCTTGGAGGCCTGGAGGAGGGGAAATGTGGGATGGGAGAGAAGAGCAGGTATGGAATGATTGGATGGGGTGAGGCCCTGGCACAGAGAGGCTGTGGCTGCCCCATCCCTGGAAGTGTCCAAGGCCAGGCTGGATGAGGATCTGAGTAACCTGGGACAGTGGAAGGTGTCCTTGTCCATGGCAAGAGGCTGGATTGAGATGATCTTCAACAACATAAACCATTCCATGATTCTATGAGTTGTCTTCAAAACAGGAGTTAACATTCATGGAAAAGCCTCAATCCAGATTTCTCCCTGTTGTTCAGCATAGGATTAGTCCTTATTTTCCTGGAGTGGGCAGCACTTGGATGATCCTTGAGATGCATTTCCACCTTAGGATATTCTGTGGAGTCACAGGAGAGAAATCCACATGGGCACAGTGGGAACAAGCCCTTCCCAAGGCTCCAAGATTGACTCCAACTGGAAAATCAAAACTGGAGTCCTGGTCCTCACAGAGTGGTTTCTCCTGGCTGGATGCAGCGCCATGGAAATCCAGGAATTCCCATCCTGGGGTGTTTAGGAAGTCAATAAAGAGGAATATGTTAAGAGCTGGGCTAGAGATTGATTTTCCTTCTCCTTGCTGTCACAGCTCTCAAAAAAACTTGGCCTACATACTTGAAGCGCGCTTGGAAGTTTCTTGTCCCATCCTGATTCCTCAGAATCATGGAATGCTTTGGTTGGGTTGGAAAAGCTCATCATGTTCCATCCTCTGCGGGTGGGGACACCTTCCACTCTCCCAGGTTGCCCCAAGCCCCATCCAGCCTGGCCTTGGACGCTTCCAGGGATTCCAATTTATGTGGAAAACCTGTACCAGGGCCTCACCACCGTCACAGGGAAGAGTTTGTTCCCAATATCTCATAAACATTCCCGCTACATCTACCATTAAAAAAACCTCAACAAACCAATTCCAAGATGTTTATTGTTTATTCTCTTTTTGTGGAGAGGTGACTCATAGCAGGGCTGGTGGCTGGGAACAGGTTGTTCATGGAATTACACAGGGAATAAAACAAATGGAAGTGAGTAGGAGGAAGATGCAATCCAGATCAGCACAGCTCCAGCTCTCTGCATGTCTCAGCCAGATGGAAATTTCAGGAGGTTTATGGCAAAAAAGTCTTGAAAAATAATGGATTTACAGCTCCAGTGGTATTGTTCCTGTGTCTCTCTGGAGAAGGTCTGGGATTTTGGATTTGAGATTTTCAGGGATGGTCCTACTTGGTCAGGTCAAAGCCAAGCTGAGGAACACATTAACAATTAAAATGTGTGGACAGCTGTTTGACAGCCCTCGGAATTGTGCATGGATTTTCCATGTATTATTGGTACAGATTCCATGACAGCTCCTCTGCAGTGATTCCAGCCCCAGGGAAGCTCGAAGTGCTGTTGGATCCCCCCATTAAGCCCCAGGTATAATCCTTTTTGGGACCTAATCCAGATCAAGCTGGGATTTGGGCAATACAGAAGCACCAAAGACACCATAAAATCACGTAATATCCATCACCAGGGATTTGGGATGGCCCCGGGGCACCATTTTCCTGCCCTGCTTGGAAGAGAGGAAGCCAAAGGGCAAAGTCTCAGGATTTCAACACCTTGCTTGGTTCCTGATCCTGAGCGTCTCTTCCCCATGGAAATAGACATGGAGAGCATCCAGGAATGGGGAAAAGTGTTGAGGATTGGCAGGAGCAGCCACAAGGATCAAGTCCTCCCATGATTTAGGACTTAAGCAAAGGACTTAAGCCTGTGTGGGATGAACTCCAAGCTCCTCTTGGTTTCCCTGGAATCTGAGCACCTGTGAGGGTCTGAGGTGAGGCCAGGTCTGTGTTGGGGGCATGGTGGTGGCAGCTCACCTCGGTGTCCTGATTTTGACAAGGTCACAACCAGGCAGGATGAAAAGAATGAGCCTTGCAGGATCAGCACAGAGAAATCCCTGTGGAGAAGAGATGGGAAAAAAGAGGGTGGGAAAATCACTTTTCACTGTTGTTGGGTTGAGGAGGGGAAGAGCTGGAGCTCTCACTCATCCAAGAGATGCTCAACACACACAGTTTCTCTTCTCCCAGGGCCACGTGTCCTTCAAAGTGCTGCAATTCCTGGCAAAAAGTGGTGCCATATTTGGCCTCTTCCCCCCTCAAAAACTCCACAAAAAAAATGAAGGATGGGGAGAAAGACTCTGCAATTACTCCAATGGGTTTTGTTTAGGGCTGGAATATCCCTGGAGCTGAGAATCAATTCCATCCTGTGACCTCTGATGTGCTAGGACTGGGTGGGGAATGGCAAAACAGAGGGACAGATGGAATTATCTGGGAATCCACCTGAGAAGGGATGAGGCAGGTGTGTCACCCTCTGACCACAGGGGAGCTGAGTGGGTCAAAACTTCAGGACATATAACAGGAAAAGGTCCCACAATGTTTTTGTCCTTCCTCATCATTGGATTTCCTATGTGGAGATAAAAAACTTTTGTGGGGCCATTTTTGAGAAGAACCTTGTATAAGGCTCCCAAAAAATGAGCAGATCCCTCTTCCATGACTTCCAATCTCTGTTCTACATCCAGGAAGATTCAACAGCCAGAACATTCCAGAGAGTCAGGCAAACAAAGCCACATTTCCATGGCTCCAACACAGGCATGTAGTGCAGTGTTGCAGAGCCAAGAGTAAAATCCAGGATCGAGTTCTTATCCTGAAGGATGTGATTGAAATGCCTGCAAGGGCCTGATCTCCAAGGATGAACCTGAGCTAGGGAAATAAACAGTTGCTAGGAACATCCCTGTTCTAGAACATCATCCACAGCATTTAATTAGTTGGTTTAATTGTTGGCACATTCCCTGGCAAGGTTCTAGGATGGATCAACCATCATTACTCCGTGGAATACCTGGAATTAAACAGAAGAGGTGGCACAAAGGAATGATTATTCCCAAGAGGCTGATATCCACCTCTTGGCCTCTGTGCTGGAAATGGTCCTGGAAAAGCTGAATTTACTGCCACAGCTGTAGCCTGTGGATACTGGGACACCTTTTTTCCAGATCTTTGCCCTGACCCAGTCAAGCCTTCCATGCTCCAGTCATGCTGCTTCCGTGTGCTGGCCATCCAGGGTGACACCACCATCCTGAGGAAATGCCAGCCATGGCAGTGCCACACCTCACTCCTGCATCACACATCCCCAAGGCTGGGATGGTAACTTCCCAAAAATCTGGTTCAGTGGGCCACTGGCAACCCCCAAAATGGGAATTGACCCATCGTGCACTTTTGTCCATCACCCCACTTGTCCCTCAGGCCATTCCTGCCAGTGGAGCTGTGGTGGACCACTTCCCATGGCCTTGGAGAGCCTCTTCTGGCTGTCAGTGAGGAGCAGATTTTAATGTGGATTTGGTGGTTTCTCTCTGGATCTGTGTCAGGCAGGAGATTATTTGTGTCATCGCTCCTTGGAACGGAGGGAATAGACGTTGTTAATCATGGAATGGTTTGGGTTAAAAGGGACCTCAAAGACCCTCTTGTTTCAACCCCTTGTCATGGGCAGGGACAATTTCCAATATCTCAGATTGCTCCAAGCCCTGTCCAACTTTGGGTTAAAAGGGACCTCAAAGACCCTCATTTCAACCCCTTGCCATGGGTAGGGACAACTTCCACTATCCCTGTCCAACCTGGCTTTGAACACTTCTAGGGGTGGAGAGTCCACAGTCCTGATCAAACTGAAGAGTAACACAATTATTTTCCCATTTTTTTCCTCAAAAAAATAGCCAGAACTGGTGAAAACAAAAGGATAGAGCTTTTCCAGGCTGCTCCCACCGCTGCAGGACGCAGAGCCTTGCCTTCCCAGGCTGACTCCCAGACTCCCCCAAAGAGTCACCCCTGATGCCACGATGAATCAGGCTGGCCAATCCTTATTCCCTGGAACAGGTCCTGCTCTTTGGTCACTGCCTTGTGACACCTGGCAGCACGGACACATGGACACACCTCCGGCATTCCTGGGGCACGCCGTCCCCGAACCTGGCATGGCTTCATCTCTTGGGCAAGAGATGTGGTTTATCCTCCCCACACCCAGGTGTAGATCCATGGGTGAGGATTGGCCAGTGCTCCTGAGGTTATCAGGCATGACTTCCCCATCCTGTTGATCCAGTGTTATGTCAGCAGAGCTGGTGGTGTGAGAAACCTCCAAAATATCTGTGAATCGAGCAAAAAAAGCTCTCTGCAAGATTTCCCCCAGCTTTTGTTTCCTTGAAAAGGAAGATGTCGTGGGTTTTGGTGTCTCTGAACTTCCTCTGGCCGTGCCTTCACTGTGGTCAGTGATTGATCCAGTGATGGATGTTCTGAATGTCTTAGATGAGCATCTCCTCTGTTTCAGGGAATTTTGCTCATCTCACTTGGCTCCTGACAAGAAAATCGTGTTGACCCCCAATCATTTTAACCCTGGCCTCATCCATCTTTCTTCCATGTGTTTTTGGACCCTCTGCCTCTTCTGCTTTCCCATCTCCTAAGTCCCAGGTTGTGTCAGTCTCTGCTCTCTTTCCAGGGTGGAGAAGGAAGGGATAAGCAGACACCTGATGGCCCAAGTGGCTTCACTCCAAGGGGCTCCTCCTGCTTCACCCTCTCTGCTCCTTGGTGGCTTGATGATTCATGGAGGTGATGTCCAGCACTAGACATCCTGATAACTCCTTCCTTGGAAGCACAAGTGTGACAGGCAGTTGGATTGAAGCCCCAGAAGGGATGAAGTTATCAGCTCCAGCTCCTCCCCTTTCATGCTGAGAAATTGTAAAGGCTGGGAATGTTTTTGTCTGACTGGTATTGAGTGGGACTTTGAATTGGATGCTCCATGGAAAAGGGGACAAAGATATTTTTAACCCTTGCTGGAAGTGTTCAGAGCCAGGTTGGGTGGACACACTGCAAGGTGTCCCTGTCTCTGGCAGGGGTTTGGAATGAGATGGTCTTTAAGGTCCATTCTAACCCAAACCATTTGATGATTTTATGATTTAAGACTTTGTAGGTAACCAAGTGATGCATTTCCTGTCCCCATGTATATCCAGCTTGGTTTACCCTGCCTGTAGATATTGGGAATTCTCCAGGTCTAACCCTGGAAACGGACTTGGCATAATCCACCCAGACAATTCCATTAATTAATACCATTTGTTCCCATTTTCCTTGGAGAAAAGGAAATAACCTGGCCACAGATGCAATGATCAGAACAAAACCCCCACTCAGGCATCAACAGCACTGCTGGCCTGACCAGAGATGAATTAAAGGATTAATCCCAATACATGGTGTGAATTCCCAGAGTGCTTTCACTGCTCCCTGGAATCACCAGCCCAGCCTGAAGGCAATGCCGAGGTGAGAAAACAACCCGCGAGCATTCCTGGCCTCTCATCTAATCCATGATCCCTGCCCACTCTTTCCAAATCGTTGGCTTCCTCATCACCCCGTCCAAAGGCAGGGGAGATTTATATCCTGTCCCCAGGTGAGGGTGTTTTTCCTGGGCTGTGGAGACGACCGGGAGAAGATGAAGTTCTCCCTCCTTGCGGTGCTGGCTTTGGTGCTATTTGCAGCTCAAGGTGAGGTTTGCTCCTAGATAAAGTATAGCTGGGTGTTTTAAAGTGAGGAATGCCTCATATCCAGGGAGAGAAATCACGGAAGAGAGCTCCTCAGCTCTTGGAACGGTGCAGGTGAAGGATACAGTGCTCGTCTTGAGGTTGTTTATCTAGAATCTCAATCTGGGTGTGTGAAAAGTTTAATTTTTAGTTGGAATTTTCCTTGTCCTGTTGGATTTTTTATGGAAACAAGACAGAAAAAAGGAGGCAGTTCCCACTGGGCTGCCTTTGAGAGACTTTCCAGGGTGTTGTCCTGTCGGGGTGGTGCAAGGCTGTGGTTATTCCCAAATCTTGATGAAGACAGCACAATGCTCTGTGTTCCTGGTCCATGAGGGCCACACCTCCAACATCTGGCCCTGTGCAGCTGTTTATACCCATCTACAAGAGCCCACACCTTGCTGACTTCAGAGATTTTGGGACAAAATTGGGGAATTAGGGAGAAGTTGGTATGTGGGCTGAATGGGTTAATGGTGGTGGGTATTTGCATAGTATTTGTGTTGTAGATGGTGCATTTTATTTCAAGGAGAGACGGTAAATTAAATCACAGCCTTCTTTAAGGAATATGATCCTATATCCTCTACAGAGCAGAGAGAATAAACCTTTTCCTCATTTTGGAGAGCAGGACAGGCTTTGCCAGTGCTTGGAACTGTGCCACATGTCTAGTGCAGAAAAAGAATTCCTTGGAATAGTTATTTCTGGCTCATTGTGGCCTAAGAATACCTTTCTGCTATTTAGCTTTGTTCACTCACCAGAACAGTGGTCCTGACAGATTTCCAACTGTTAACAAGGCCCGGGAGACAGGGAGGTTGTCCTCAGTGCCAAAATGAAGCCTGGCCTAATCCACATTGGATTATCCAGGCAGTAAAAATTAAGCATTCGTTGTGTGTGTTTTCGGGCTGAATTCTGACAGCAAAGAGTAAAAATTCCTTCTCCTCATCTTCTCTGCCTTTTAATCAAGGTTCTGGATTTATTTTTGGGGGCATTGCTGTTCCATCCAAAGACAAAGGCGGGGGAGCCTGGCTTTTCTAAGTCATGGAGGTCCCAATTAACCCTCTTCATCTGCCAGTGCTTTCTGCGTAATTAGGCTGCAGTTTAATAGCCCCCAGGAAGTAGAAAAAGTGACCCCAGGCCTTGGGACATCCTTGGAAACTCCTCCAGGAGTCCCTGCCCTTCCCTGCTCCAAGCATCTCACTAAACTTGAGGCCCTCGGCCTGTCAAATTGAAGGAGGGGAAATTTAGGTTAGATACATGGAAAAAATTAGTTTGGATATATGGAAAAAATTCTTCCCTGTGAGGATGGTGAGACCCTGGCACAGGATTCCCAGAGAAGCTGTGACTGCCCCATCCCTGGAAGTGTCCAAGGCCAGGTTGGATGTGGAATTGGAAGCGTGGATTGATTCTTTCAGCCTCATGGCTTTTATCAGACCTGCACCTTGTGTATTTGGGATTCCACGAAAAGTAGGGGATGATTTTTGCTGGCATTTCATAGAATCTAGAATCATTTAGGCTGGAAAAGATCCTCAAGTCCAACCTTTGATCACCACTCTGAGTGCCATGTTCAGCCATTCCTTGGACACCTCCAGGGATGGGGACTCCATCACCTCCCTGGGCAGCCCCTTCCAATGCCTGACCACCCTTTCTGTGAAGGAATTCTTCCAGATGTCCCACCTAATGTAGTTTGAGGCCTTTTCCTCCTTTCCTGGCCCTTGTTCCCTGGGAGCAGAGCCTGACCCACACCTGGCTGCACCCTCCTGTCAGGGAGTTGTGGAGAGCCAAAAGATCCCCCCTGAGCCTGCTTTTCTCCCTTTCCCAGCTCTCTCAGCTGCTCCTGGTGCTCCAGACCCTTCCCCAGCTTCCCTGGACACGCTCCATCCCCTCAAAATCTTGTCATCAGGGGACAAAACTGGACACAGGATTTGAGGCATGGCCTCAGCACAGAGGAACAACCCCTGCCCTCCTCCTCCCAAGCCTCAGCACAAGCCAGGATGATTCCATCTCCCCCTTCTCTTGTTTTGTGTCTCTTCCTGCAGCAAATTCCCTGTACTGCTACACCTGCAACTGGGAGCAAAGCAACTGGAGCTGCCTGAAGGCCGAGAAGTGCTCGGACAAGGATGAGTACTGTGTCACCAACGTGGCCTCCGTAGGAATCGGTAGGTGCTGCCTCTGGATCCCCTCCTGGGCACTCAGGAATGGGATGTGAGGTCTGGGCTGGATTTGTGAGGGGCTGAGGAGTCGTTGGGAAGAACAAGTTGGAGGTGGAGGCCTTTCTAACCCAGCCTGGCGGTGCTGAAGGTTTGGAATTCTCCTCCCCATCACACATGGAGATTTTTCTCTTCGGCTGTTGTTTTATTCCTGCACTGAAAATCAGGGGATATTGAGAAAAGAAGAAGGATCCTTCAGAAGAAGAATAAATAAATTTCAACATTGATTCCTTGTTCCCTGTGAGCAGAGCCTAAACCAAACCTGGCTGCACCCTCAGGGAGTTGTGGAGAGTGAAAAGGTCTCCCCTGAGCCTCCTTTCCTTCAGGCTGAGCCCCCCCAGCTCCCTCAGCTATTCCTGGTGCTCCAGACCCTTCCCCAGCTCCATTCCCTTCTTTGGACACTCTCCAGCTCCTAAACTTGTTGCTGTGAGGGCCCAAAAACTGATACCAAGATTTGGGGTGTGGCCTCACCAGTGATAAGAAAGGGGAAAAATCACTTCCGTCGTCCTGCTGGTCACACTATTTGTGATCCAAGCCAGATATAGCAGGAAACAGAGTTATTTTCTTCAAGCAGAGAAGCTTTGAAGTGTGATTTAAATCATGAATGAACGTTGTCATTGTACACCTAAAAAAGTCTTGATATGAGGATCCATGCTGGGAAGTGCTGGATGCCCAGCATGGATATGGAATTCCTTGTGTAGGAGGTCACCAACAATTCCTAAGCTGTGGTGGGACTAGGATGGGTCTCATGCTGATCTCTGGGGCTGTGGGGGGACTGTGGGACTCATCATCCCAACTCCATCCTGCACAAGGATCCCTCAACAAACCCCGTTGCTAATCCCACCCTCTCCCTTCTCTGGGCCAGGCTTTTTGTCCATTTGGAAGAGGATCACCAAGAAGTGCTCCAGCACCTGCCCACACCACAACTTCCTCCTGGGCCTGGCCACCTACACCTCCTACTGCTGCCAGAGCTTCCTGTGCAACCTCAGTGCGTGCCCAGGGCCCCGGCTGGCTCGCCCATGAGGTGCCAGGGTGTCCCATTCCGTGTCCTTCTTCACCTGCTGGGAGAAAACGGACCCTGAAGGACTAAAGAGCTTGGCCAGATTCCCCCAGGAGGGTTTGGACATCAAACATGAGGAATAGATAAAGTATTGTGGTCATTGTCTTGTCCTGTGGTGCCTCCCAAGCTTCTTCTCGTTTTCTTCTCATCCCTGAGCTCTGCAGCTCCAGCTTCCCCACCAGAGCTCTGAGTGCCACATCCAGGAGTTCCTGGGACACCTCCAGGGATGGGGGCTCCACCACCTCCCTGGGCAGCCCCTTCCAATGCCTGACCACCCTTTCCATAAATAAATTCTTCCTGATGTCCATCTTGAACCTTCCCTGGAGCAACTTGAGGCCTTTTCCTTTCATTCTGTCCCTTGTTCTCTGGGAGCAGAGCCTGACCCAGCCCTGGCTGTCCCCTCCTGTCAGGGAGTTTTGGAGAGTCAGAAGGATCTCCCTGAGCCTCCTTTTCTCCAGGCTGAGCCCCTTTCCCAGCTCCCTCAGCTGCTTCAGGTCCTCCCTCAGCTCCATTCCCTTCTCTGGACATGCTTCAGCCCCTCAATATTTCTCTTGTCATGCTTTGTCCTGGAGCTTTGGGAGGGAGATGTTCCTTCTGCACCTCCTGCATCTCCAGAGGAGTTTCTCCTGGAATTTTTTCTTATTTTGGGTGCAGCAGGAGTTACAGAGTAGAAATTTCTGGGCAAAAATAACAACCTCTCTTATGTGCACATCTGTTTCCACCTCCACTTCCAGCATCCCTGGGAATCCCTTCCTTCAGGTTGCTTTGCTGTTGTTGGAGCCACGTGGCCTCACCCAGGGCCAGCAGCTCCCTGGATTCACAATTCCTACTGCTTGGAATTGTGTCTTCCACACATTAACTCACCATCCATTAACTCACCTTTTCCTCAGACATCCTCCAAGGCAACAGCGGGGTAATCATGGAATATCCTGAGTTGGAAGGGATCCACAAATATCACCAAAGTCCAACTCCTGGTCCTGCACAGGACAAACCCAACAATCCCACCCTGTGCCGGAGAGCTTTTTCCAGGCACTTCTGGAACTCTGTCAGGCTTGGTGCTGGCACCACTTCCCTGGGGAGTTCCAGTGCTCAAACCCCCTCTGGATGAACAAGCTTTTCCTAAAATCCAGCCTAACCTTCCCTGACAGATCTCCAGTTGTTCCCTCAGGTCTTGGGCACCAGAGAGAAGAAATCGGTGCCTCCTCCTTTGCTTCCCCTCATGAAAAGCATTTGCAGCACTTGGGTTGAGCTGCTGAGAAAACTTGGAGAGGTTTACAAGGAAAAGAGATTCCAGAGAGGTCAAATATTTGATAGAGATGTTTCCAGAGGCTGCAGAGAAACAAGGGTAAAAAGAAGCTGGAAAAATAAACAATGACAAGACAACAGAGGTTTTTCTTTGCTAGATGTGCTCTGAGTGCCTCTCCTTTCTGCTAAACAACACTTTTTGGAGGAATTTCACACTGGAAAAATCATGGGAATGCTTTAGCTCGAGTCAAATCTCCCAGATCTGCAAAACATTGCTCAGCCAAGGGATGACACTCTGTGTTGTGCTTCCAACCCCAGCCTGGTAAACAACGGGGACAAAAGGGGCTTTGAGCTGCGCTGAGCCAGGCTGCCTCAGGCTGGAGCCTGGGGCTGCTCAGATTGGAGGATTTCTTTCCAAATCCTCCAGAACGGGGAATTTTCAGGGGCGTGTCTCTCTTTTATTAATCAATTTGTGCTTTCCTTCACACTCTCCTGCCATGTGAAGGAACCTTTTCCTCTTATTTACAGCACGATCTCTCCCCAGCCCTCTTGGGGAATTTTTATTTCCCACCCTAAAGCAAATCAAGCCCCCTCCCTTACCTCAACCCAAAGCTCTTAATTTACTCATCGCACAATATTTCCTCACAAACACAAAACAAAACAACAACAAAAAGGGATTTGTGTGGTTCTTTTCCTGTGTGCCAGAATTTTTCCACTCTCTGAAAGCACTGAGGAATCCCAGTTGGACAGACGCTAATAATTAATATTTCATTGGGTTGGATTTATTCTTCCTGCAGTCGTGGAGACAGAGGCTCCCCCAGCCTGCAGGAAAACACAGTTGGGAAATTTTTTTGCTGCTTTAAAGCAAAACTGGCTGGGTTTTTTTCCTTGATTTGCTGTGCCTTTGCTGCAGAAAAACTTCCCTGTATCCATGGATAATAGAAAGGGAAAATAAATCATCCTGGGCATGGTTGAAGAATAAAGGGTTATTTTTTTTTACAGCATTAAAAATAAAGTAAAAGAGAGGAGGTTTAGATGGGATATTGGAAATAAAATTTTATTGGGAAGGGAGTGAGAGCCTGGAATGGATTTCCCAGGGAAGCTGTGGCTGCCCCATCCCTGAAAGTGTCCAAGGCCAGGCTGGAGAGGGGTTGGAGCAATCTGGGACAGTGGAAGGTGTTCCCATGGCGTGGAGTGGCACTGGATAATCCTCAAGGTCCTTTCCAACCCAAACCATTCCGTGATCCTGTAATTCCCACTGCAGCTCAAGGATATGGAAATCCCTCCTCCCGTAATGCCAATCAACCCTGGTGGCAATTACTCCTCTCCAAGACATCTGAGATGCACAGGAAGGAGAGGAGGGTGTGATTCCCAGCCACTAATTTTGGCCAGGAATTAGGGCCAGTCGGGACCACGGAGAGATGGGAGTCATTCCCCCACGGATGAGGCTGCCCAGAAAATTACCCCGAGCTGTGTCCTGTAAGGCAACATCCACCCCTTGGATTGGGAAGGTGTTTGGAGGATCCTAAACAAAAAAAGGTTGTAAAAATTGTTTTATCCTTGCTCCAGACCGCTCTGAGCTTCTCTGACCCCATCCAAAGACTTGGACAGGGGTGAAGATGCTCCAGAGGCTCATCCCCGTGTCATTGCAGGAATCTGGGGAGGGAATACCCAAACTGATACACATAGGGACAAAGGAGAGGAGGAGATATTGTCCTCAAATGCATGGAAAAAGCTCCCTGGAAGAAGAATTCCCTGAGCATGGCACTGAGAGAGGCAGCACAAAGCAAACACAGAGCCCTTTCAGCGTCTGGAGCCGGCAGGATCACGTGGAATTGAGATGGAGCAACACTTCCAAATGGAATGATAAATGCCTGGCTGTGGATAATCATCAGTGTAAATACCTCAGAGACGTGTTGGATGGAGTTGTGACGTGGTTCCTTCATGTCCAGGATGGTTGTCACCCTTCATCTCTGCTATCAGAGCCACCAACAGCCAAATCCCATGGAAAAATTGATCCCTCTGCTGATCCATGTGTGTGGGAGAGGCTGAGGAGTGCTGGGAGGGAGGAGGGAATGAGACAGAGACATCAAACCTTTAAAAAAGAGGGAGAGGAATTGCCAAGGCAGGGATCCATGATGAGGGGTCATCAGATAGTGGCATGTGACCAGCGGCCACCCCACTGTCCCCCTGCCACCCCCACCATGAGATGAGTGTTTGCCAGGGCAGGAAAACCCCAAACCTCCTCTCTGAGGCACAGCAAGCCCAGAGCTGTTTCCTGACTTTCTGTAGGGTTCAGGGAAGGGGGTGAGGTCCTTATTTGGTTTTGGGATAACAGAGTGACTGGCTGGATCACAGAAACCAGGGAATATGGAGAGGGGAGAAGTGACCTGGCTGTTCCCAGTCAGGGATGGATAAACACATCTCTGAGCTTGTGACACTTTTCTGCTGGGAGTTTGGGTGGAAAAAGTGCAAGAAATTCAGCTTTGGGGGAAAATTCCAGCTTTTTGGGGAAACCAGGAGTTTTCCAAACCAAAAGCTGGAAGCTGGAACCTCTGGAGCTGTTTGCGGTCAAGATGGAATGAAACAAAAAAAACAAACCAAACTCAAGCAAAACAAAACAAAAAAGCAAACAAAAAACCCCAAACAAAACAAAACAAAACAAACCCCCATAAATAAAAAAACCACAAAACAACAAAAAACGAACCAAACCAAACAAACAAAAAAACCCCCAAAAATGTGTTTTTAAAAATTCTCATTCCTCTTTTTTGTTAACTTTTGGATTTCCAGCATTCCAAATTAAAATAACTTTTGGGGATTCGTGTCCTGGCCTTATTTCAATGCTGGATGCCTCAGGCTGTGTCTGCCCCACAAACTGCAGATTTTGGGATGACTCCCCCTTGCCAGGACACCTGAATGGCTCCATGGAGACCCCCAAATCTTTCCAGAAGTGAATCCGAAGGATCAACCCCTTCCATGCCTATATGAGTTGTTTTGAATCCCAGACTGAGTGAGGAAAATAAAACCAATTAAAAAAAAAAAAAAAGGTGGCAAAACTATAACAAGCTCACCCACCAACAAGGTGGGATTTGATGAAAATTGGCACTTTTCCGTAAAATTTCCATGCCTGGGGCACTAATGAATATTCTGAATTGCGGGAAGGCAGGGGGAGGACACACAGCAATAAAAAACCCACTTTTTTAGAATATTCTGGCTGCTTTCCAGCACGAAGAGCCAGACAAAGCCCACGAGAGGGAGCTGCTGCCTCTGTCCATGGGATGCTCAAGCCCATGGAGAGCCGCTGATCCTGGAGCAATTTCCAGGGGAAAAAGGAGAGCAGCCGTGCGAGGGATGAGCCAGCTGGGCTGGAAGCAGCCCAGGCAAGGATCCGTCCAGGCTGTGTGTCCATCCTGCTGATTCCACCCGAGCTGACAGCAGGTCCTGGCCATTCTCCAGCGTCTGCTTGCTCCCATGCCGTTGGCAGTCCGGGATGTGCCTTGCTTTGGACTCCGGGATAATTCTGTGCTAGAATAGGGGAGAATTTCCATCTGAATCCCAAAAGCCCTGCAAGGTTTTAATCCAGAGTTTGGGCAGCTTGGAAGGGGGTGTGACCCTCTGTCCCCCTCTTGGGAATGCCCAAAATTGTCGGGATGGGCCTGGAAGCATGAAGGGAATTTTATTTTCTTAGCACCTATGAAGTTTTGAGGAGTAAAGAGGGATGGCAATCTGGGATGTGCCTTGCTTTGGACTCCGGAATAATTCTGGAGCACCCTGTGGTAGAGCAGGGGGAATTTACATGCAAATCCCAAAGACCTGCAAGGTTTTAATCCGCAGCTTGGGCAGCTTGGAAGGGGGTGTGACCCTCTGTCCCCCTCTTGGGAATGCCCAAAATTGTTGGGATGGGCCTGGCAGCATGAAAGGAATTTTATTTTCTTAGAACCCATGAAGTTTTGGGGAGTGAAGAGGGGATCAGATTGGATGGGGCTGTGCTTTTTTAGCCCCATTCTGGGTGATTTTTCCTGATTTTCCTATGCATTCCCTCTTTGCAGTGATTCTTTGTGCAGCTTCCTGCCCCTCCAAATTCCACTGGCTCCCTCCAGGAATGGTCACAGCCAAAACATGGGGCAACTATTTGGCCTAATAATGGAAATTCCACTTTTCCCCTCCTTTTCTCTGAGCTTTCACCCTGTCTTCAACCTGATTCCTTCAGCAACTCCAGGGAAGTGGAGCAGGGAAGAAGTTCTCCCAAGTTTTTTGGGAGAGCATGGTCCTGGTGGGACTTCAAGCTTTCCCACCACTTCCCTGTGTCCAGCCTCAGGAGAGTCACTCCATGTCTGATTCATGTGATAAAAATGGAGATAACAACTGCAGGTGACCTTAGGCGTCTTCAGATCTCCGTCCCTTGGGAATGTTTCATCCAGGAATGACCTTAGAACAGGATCAGGAGGGTCAGGTGCCCACTCACAGTGTCTGGGCCTCTCCCAGGCCTCTGCAGCTCCGTGCTGCTCCAACTGCTGGGAACGCTCCTCCTTCCCACAACCTGTCCTGGCAACGCTCCCACGTCGCTCCCTCCTCCAGAAATGCTGTTCCTTGACTCACTGGAAAGCTTTTTTTAGGAGTTCTCTTAGGAGCCAGGCCTGCAGAAAGACATGCCAGCCCTCCTCCTTATCACAAAGGAGCTCGGTGTAGGCCCAGGGGTGAAGATAAGGGTGTGGCCATTGCTCAGGGCCTCTTTCACTTGGCCACTGCCTGGTTTGGTGTCACCAGGGTGACAGGGTGAGGTTGCCCAGCAGGTCTGGTGGGTTAAAGGACCCTTTGTTCCACTTGGAGGGTCCTGATGGTGGAAACAGAGGAGCTCTGAGACGAGGGTTTGGTCCCTGGAAAGTGTTGTGTCCTGATGGTGGGAACGAAGGAGCTCTGAGACCAGGGTTTGGTCCCTGGAATGTGTTGTGTCCTGATGGTGGGAACGGAGGAGCTCTGAGACCAGGATTTGGTCCCTGGGGCGAGGTGGGTTCCAGGATGGGATGCAGAGCCCCGTGTCCTCAGAAAACCTTGCAAAGCTCCATTGATCTGCTTCCCCCTCCAGCAGCTGCCCACGCCCAGCCCTGTCACAGGTTTGCCACACAGCAAGGAGGAGCTCAGGGATCAGCTCCACCCTGGAAAATTGGGAAACCTGCTTGTCTGCTCCTCAGCCAGCTCCCAGCTGGATGTCAGCAGGGAGAAAGGGAGCAGCTGGTGCTTTACCCCCTCCCCACAGCAGAAAAACCCCAGAGAATCCCAGAATGGTTTGGATTGAAAGGGACTTTAAAACTCATCCTATTCCACTTCTTGCCATGGGCAGGGACACCTTCCACAATCCCAGGCTGCTCCAGACCCCATCCAAACCGTCCTTGAACACTTCAATGGGCGGGGAAGACACAGCTTCTCTGGGAATTCCATTCCAGGGCCTCACCACTCTCATAGGGAAGAATTGCTTCCCAATATCTCATCTAAATCTCTTCACTTTTAGTTAAAAAATGTTTCTCTTCTTCCTGTGCTTACAATTCAAAGCTTTTCCTGGACACGTGGTTCTTGCTGCAGGGTTGGATTATCTGCAGACTGATGCTCTTCCCAAGGTTTGCTGCCTGCTCTGGGGCTCAGAGAGGTTCAGAGGAAGCAGAGCTTGGTGGTTTTCTACATTTAACCACATTTCATTCCCCAAAATACCCCCAGCCCCACAAGGTTTGGTGGCAGTAACACAGAGCTTCCCCAGGATGCAGTCCTGCTTCCAAGGAAACCAGCAGCAGTGGTGTTCCACAACTCCCAGGCATTCCCAAAATGTTCTTTCCTCTTCTCTGCAGCAAGAGGGAGCCGGGTTGGAGGCTGTCCCATCAGTGTCCCCACAGATCGTGTCACCTCCCACCCCAAATCCTCCACCCTAAATTTGGCACTGCAGGAATGGAAAGAGGCAAGCACGTGAGAAAGGTCCTGAGGTTAAATCCTACAGGGAGAGGCTCCAAACAAGCAGATAAACAGCACAGGGCAGGAGATGTCCCCCAGCTGTGAGGACACGTGTCACAGCGTGCTGGTGGCACCCTTCCCTCCCCAAAACATCCAAATCTGTGCCCTGGGCACGGACTGGGAGGAGTTTCTTGGCACGGGGAGTGTTGACAGTGGGAAAATGCCAAGTTTTTGACTGATTTACTGGTGTAGAAGTTGATTCACAGCTCTTCTTCATTATCAGAGTACTTTGTGAACCTGCCCAGTGGCTGAGAAACCCAAAGGAAGCAATTCCTGAGGATTCCTGAGGATTGCTTGGATGTCATGGTACATCCCCCTCTTCCCCAGGGGAATGAGACGGATCAGATGGGGTGGGCAGGAGCCATCCCAGCATCAGGACTAGGTGGCAGTGAGGACAGAGGGGATGCCACGGCTGGATTTTGGCTCTGGAAGTGCCACCAGAGGCACTTGGTGCTGTGGAGGAGAGGAGATTCCAGGATGTCGCGGTGAAAGCCATTCCCAGGGAACTGGGGCAGAGCTTTTGGCCTCCAGGTGCTCGGCCAATCCCAAATTTGTTTCTGTTGGCACTTCCTTCATCCCATCTCCCTTTCAGCTTGAAGGAAAGTGGATTTTCTTCCACGTGGGGAGTCAGGGAGCAAAACCTGGGCCCGATGCCAAGAAATGGCGTTCCAGAATGTTGTTCCAGAAATGGAAGGACAAGTTTCTGGAAATTTTCATGGACCTTTATCTCCACTGGAGACCCTCTTTCCTTCCTCCTCCCCTGCTCCTTGAGCAGTAATTGGGCTGCAAAGCAAAGCTGGAGGAACCAAAACCACCACTGTTCCATGCCTGTGACTTTGGGAACAAAACTCAGCTTCAAGGCTTTGGAAATTCTTTGCTGAAACATTTTAGAGTCCCCTCAAGACCTGGTTGTGCTTTCCCTGACAGTTTAATAATTTGGGAATGAGTCAAACACAATCAGCACAGGGCGAGTTTTTCCTACCGTGCCCTTTCCTTGGCATGCAGGTGGTGCCTGCAAAGCCAGGGTGGATTTGGAACACTTCTGTTGTTCCCTGGATCGTGTGGGTGGATTTTGATTCCCATGCCCCTCCCAGGCTGCCATCCATGAGGTTTCCAAGCCCTTGTTTCTCCTCTGGGCTCAGAGGGGATCATCTGCCAGTAGATGGATTTGATTTTGGCACTTGAGCTGCCCTCACCAAACCCCAGGGCTGGTGGGAAGAAGCCAAACCCAACTGAAATGTGCAGGGATGCACCTGAGCTGGACTAATCCCTTCCCCTCCTTCTGTTCCACCCTCACAAAACCATTCCTTGCCTTCCCAAAATAATAATAATAATTAAAAAAAACCCTAAACCCAAACAACAACGCAGCCTTGAATTTTTTGGCCAACCCTCCTGGGAAAATGCCCATTATCTCTTCCAGTGGAGGACACGATTGAGCTCTCAGATAGGACTGTTTGTTTCTGTGCCCTGGTGGCCACACCCTTGGGGTTGGGATGGTTTCATCCAAGATTTTTTTCCTGGCTCTGGAGCTCCTCTGCCAGCGTGGGCTCTCCATGGAGACATCCTTGCTGTCCCTGGCCGTGGTTGGGGAGGTTTCAGCAGGGCCATTACACGAGGTGTGACAAGTTTCTGGACGTAACAAGGACCAGCCCAAGCTCTGGTTCTCACCACCCAACCGGGCTTTTGACGCTGTGGCAGTGGGAGTGGGGCAGCAGAGAAACCGGAGCATCCGGATCTTCCCACACGTGGGCTGAGATTTTCCACTCTGGTTGAGTTTTTCGGCTCTCAGTTGGGATCTTTCTCTTAATTTATTCCAACTTCTCCCGACTCAGAGAAGTTGGAATAAATTAAGAATAGTGATAGGATGAGGGGGAATGGATTAAAAGTGGAAAAGGGTGGATTTAGATGGGATATTGGGAAGGAATTCTTCCCTGGGAGGGTGGTGAGGCCCTGCACAGGTTTCCCAGAGAAGTTGTGGATATCGCATCCCTGGAAGTGTCCAAGGTCAGATTGGAAGGGACTTGGAGCAACCTGGGATAGTGGAAGCTGTCTCTGCCCATGGCAGGGAGCTGGAATTCAATGATCTTTAAGTTCCCTTCCAATCCAAACAATTCTGTGATCCCACGAAGAACAGACAGATTTTCTGTGGAGCTCATCCCACATTTTCCACAGATAAAAATGAAATTATTTATCTCATTTGATTCCCAGCTTTCACCCCAACCTTGGAAATTCCAGCTCTTGGCTCCAGAATGGAGCCAAGGATCATGCTCCAGATGGAGCAGAGGATCATTTCCATGCTTGGAACATCCATCATGGAAGAGATGAATCAAGAACCCAAAGCACATGAAAATGGGCAGACATGGAAAATGTTGGTTCTTGTTGAAGATGACCCAAAATGCAGGAGACTGAAACTTTCTTGGAGGCCCTGTAGACACGTGGGGATGCCCTCAAAATGCCACCAGAGCCGTGTCACACCAGCCTGGCAGGTTTGAGCAACACCCTGGATCTTAAGGTTTAATTTAAAACCATGCAGAAAATAAACACAGAACCCCCACAGTGCTCACAAAGGTGTTGTGAAGAAAAAC
Source organism: Melospiza georgiana (assembly GCF_028018845.1). Lineage (NCBI taxonomy): Eukaryota > Metazoa > Chordata > Aves > Passeriformes > Passerellidae > Melospiza > Melospiza georgiana. The sequence goes on along the minus strand of NC_080430.1, from coordinate 153,177,032 downwards.
ACAGCAGGTGCCACCAGCCTGTCTTCCTCAAACCCCAGACAAAACATTCAGTGGCAAAGATTTCGGGCGTTTTTTTGTAAATATTTGTCCTGGCATGGTTGAGATCTATCAGAGGCCAAGATTAACAAAGAGGGATCAGAACTTGTCAGGGCCTGTGGGATCATGTGGTGCAGGGGACAATCCCATTTTAGCTCCTGCATGTTGACTCCTCGTGTTATGAAACAGGATCAGGAGGGTTGGAATCGGACGAGGGGAAATTCCAACCTTCAGTGAAAGAAACAATGGCAAACATGGGATTTGTCAGGGAGAGGGGTTATTTCTTTCCAAATGCTGTTGCAGCCAGTGGTCCCCTCCTTGAGGGGGACTGGAATTAATTATTTTTGGGGAATTCCAAGAAGATGTTGGATATTTTTCCCTCTCTTTTCTTCTTTTGCTCCTATTCCCCACCACCCTCTTCACTGCCCTTTTCCTCTCAGACCCTGCAGGTCTCCAACATTCCCAATCCTGGCTCTGGAGATGCCACCACCAAACAACAAACCTGGCTCTGAGGAGGATGATTCACATCCATAACTCCACAAACAGGGTGGTTAGATCCAAGTGGCTTCCAAGCACCAGCCCCATGCCAGGGGACCATCCAGGCTGGGGTGTGCCCAAGCCATGCCTGGTGGCCCGATGGCTTGGGCGGCGCCGCGGCCCTGCTTGATGACAGAATCTGGATTTGGCCTTTCTATCAGGATTTTGCTGGGGGTGTGAGTCATGGAGGGTGACTCTGAGCATGATGGAGCTGTTTGATGTCACTCCAAGCTGATGGGGCTGAAAAATCCCTTAGATCTTGGAGGCTGAGGGAATGTGACGGAATGGCTTCGGTTTCCTGTTGGCTGCAGACCCAAACTCTTGCAGCCCTGGTTCCTGCTGGGAATTTTAGACTTTCTGTGCTGACAGGCACTGACCCCCATGAGAACACTGCATTTGACCTGAGGGCAGGGAGAAGGCTTCCAAAGTTGAATTATAGATTCATTATAGAAATATTGATGGGATTATAGGTGTGTAGTTTGAATGGGAGTGTGTAATATCACATGGTAGAAAACTTAGAGTTCAAGGTTTTAGAATATAGTATTATATATAAAGCAAGATAGAGGTTTTAGGGTGGAGGCTGGTCCTTCTTCTTGCTTTATATATATTTCTATATTGTAAAACCTTAAACTCTAAGTTTAAGGTTTTAGACAGAAAGTCTAAAATTCTCAGCAACCAGGGTTCCAACACCAAGGGACTCAAGTTCCTCAAGTCTTGAGATCAACAAGGAGGTTGATCCTGGTGCAGATCACAGCTGCTGAGTTGAACGTCACAGAATCATGGAATGGCTTGGTTTGGAAGGGATCTTAAAGACCATCTCATTCCAACCCCAGCTGTGGGCAGGGATGTCTCCCAGTGCCTCGTGGCACTCCAAGCTCCCTCCAGCTGGCCTTGAAGCCAGCCTTGATCACCTGGTATTTCATCCCCCCATGGTGGATTTGGGCTACTCCTGTCCATCCCAGCTGTAAATTTGGTAGCCTCTGACATCTGCTGTCAATAATCTAAAACTACTCCTCATAAGTCTTGTTGCAATACATCTTTCATGTAGTTCTGTTTCTCTAAAATATCTAGTCTTATTTACAAAACCATCTTTTAAAACTTTTTTCTAACTCCATTTCTCTCTCAACAATATCTATCTTATTCCATAACATTTCTAAATCAACATTTCTTAATTTAAAGTTTACATACGAATACATACTGTACAAACCTTCTATTAAACCCCCAAAATTCTCTACAAATCTGTTTCCCACAATCTGCCATGGGAATGACCTGAGGAGCTGTGTCCTGCTGTTTGGAGCCTGCCAGAACAGCTGTGCCAGATGTGATTTGGGAAAAGGAGGAACAGAGCAGGCTGCCTGCAACAGGCCTAAATGGAAAACGCAAAATGTCACACTTATCTTATTCCATAAGATATCTATCTTAACATATCTATCCATATCTATTCCATAAAATATCTATCTTATTCCATAACATATCTATTCCATAAAACATTTATCTTATTTTAAAGTTTACATACAAATACATACTGTATAAGCCTTCTATTAAACTCCCAAAATTCCCTACAAATCTATTTCCCAAAATTTGCCATGGGAATGACCTGAGGAGCTGTGTTCTGTTGTTTGGAGCTTGCCAGAGCAGCTGTGCCAGATGTGCTTTGGGAAAGGAAGGAATAGAGCAGACTGCCTGCAACGGGCCTGAGTGGAAAAGGCAAAATGTCTCGCTCAGCTTTTCCTTCTTTTCTACGTGTTTCTGAACCCCACAATCTCCCACTTCTGCTTCTTTACCAAACCCTGCTGCTACTGCAGGCCCAGATGAAGCAACCCAGCCTTCCCTGACCCTCCAAGGAAGGAGGAGAGGAAACAACCAGAGCAGCCTGGTGTTGTCTGGAGTCAGGCTGGACCTCTTGCACCATCTGCATGACTCAGGGACATGGGGAGCACCATCCCTGTCCTCCACCCTCCCACCTTATCCACGGCCCTTCTCCTTCCCTCTTGGCTGCACTTCACAAGCCCGAGCTGAAGCAGAGATTCCTCCCTGCACCATTGAGGGGAGCTGAGACTGCAGCCACCCTCCAGAGAGAAAAAAGGGGGGAAGTGTTGACATTGAAACATCCCTGGGTCTGCCTCCATCCCATCCCCTCCATCCCGGGTTGAAACCACGCTTTGTCTGGCTCCAGTTACACAAAAGGGCCTGGCCTTGCACAAGGCATTCCCAAAGTCTGGCACAAACACCCTCTGTGCCTGCCAAGCCCCAAGTGGGTGAAGGTTTCTTTTTCCTGAAACTTCCAGGCCCTGTTAACTGTTTAATTCCCCTTGTGACACCCACTGGGTGATGCCCAGCAGGTGACACCCACCTGGCCCGGTTTCTGCTGCCAGCCTCACCCTGCTGCCCTCCCCTCAACCCTGCTTTTTTCATGTCCCTGGGAAATGGTTTTAACACCTCCCTGCCGTGTTCATCTGGCACCATTTACACTCCCACTCCCTCAGTTGTCTTTGCCCTGGATTTTCTTCCAGCTCTCTTCACCCCTTGCTTGGAAAAAAAACTGGATTTTGCTTCCAAAGGCACCGTTCCCTCCGGTGTCATGGTGCTGCTTGGAGCCCAGAGCCCTTGCAGTGGCCCTGGGCGTGACTGCAATGCCAACAGGGCCCAAGAATAGCTGGGATTTGGGACCTGGCCAGAGCCTGGGATGCCTCCCAGGGCCTTGGCAGCCTCCCCTGGGGACACAGGGATAGGGGTCAGGTGATGCTTTCCCCATCCAGGTCACACAGGAGCCCCCAGTAGTTGGGATTTGGGGAATTCCGCAGGTTCCCAGCCCCTTGAATGGCTGTTTCTAGCACCTGAACAGGGTCTGCACATAAGAAAAATGCACATTTTCCACACAGCAGGGACTTCCCTCCCATCCCATCTTATTCCTTTCCCTCACTCTGCCTGTCCTTAATTATTTCCCCCCAAGCTTTGTGTGTTTGCCTCGAATTATTTTGCTTTGCACCAATATTTCTCCGCTCCCTGCTTCTCTCTTTCCACTTCTGTCTGAAATATTAATCTTGTTTATTATTATTATTATTATTAACCTCTCCTCTCTCCAATCTATTTAAAAGCTTTCTCACATTCCCACTTCCCACAGCCCATTTCTCACTTGACATTTTTTCTATTCAGCTGCACTTTGTTTTAACAGCCTCATTTATTTAGTGCTCATTTATTTGTTTTAATTCCAAAGCTTTTCTTCTTTCTTGTTTGTGGGCTGTGTTCAAGCCTTGTTCCCTCTTCCCGCTGAGAAGCTGCATTTTTCTGCTCGATTGGCTCCGAGATGAGCTGGATTTGGGGTGATAATTCATTTTCATTTTGGGATTTTTGATGGGATGAAAGGGAAGGAAGTCTCATTTTCCATTTTTCCAGCTGACTGAGACAATTCTGGTGTTATACTTTAAACAAACATGTGGATTAATACCTGTTTTTTCCCCTCCCTGCTCCAGCAGATCCCGTTTCCTGCCTGATGTTTTTCATGCCTGCATTTATAAAGAATCTTGCTCAGAGAGAATGGTTTTTTTTTCCCCCAGATTATTTCTGAAATATTGTTGCTGCATTATCTGTCACGTGGGCCTTTCACATCCTCACTAAAAGATGAAATAATTCAAAATTCCTGCTCAAGGTCAGACCAGAGAACAGAATAGAAAACTTGGAAAACTGGGGGCTCATCCCCCTCCACCCTCTGGACACTGAGACAGAATCACTGATGGTTGAAGCTGCTGTAGAAAAAAAGGAGGAATTGGGCAAAGAAAAAATTATTAAAAGCAAAAAACTCCTAACAGGGGTTGGGAATGGGTCCAGCTTCCCAGAATTCTGCCTGAGCAGGGCAGGAATTGGCCTCGCTGCTCCTTTTAGGTCCCTCCCAACTCAAGGCATCCCGTGATTCTGTGATTAATTTGGGGAAAACAATGAGCACCTGGATGTTATTTCTTCTGTTTCCACACCATTTGTGACCTTACAAACCTTGACCCTGAGCTCCCCTTGCTAATTTCTCTCTCCAAAGGGCCCTGCCAAGACTTTTTGACCGCAATTTCTTTTATTTCTCAGTCATTTTCACTGCCATTTGTAGATTTTTAACTCCTCCATGCGCTTTGTCCCTCTCCTGCAGCCTGAGTCATTTGGCTCCTCTGCACCCTGAGTCAAGAGGTGGTGTGGGAGCAGAAGGAGGGAGCCCAGAAAGACTGGAAAGGTCATGGGGGACTGGAAAAACCTGACGGAGTCCAGAGTTGGTCTCCGGGGAGCAACAAACATTGTCACCTGGAAACCCTGGATGGTTCTGGAGGACAGGAGAACAAAACAAAAGCATCAAACCCCCATCCCTGATCCCTGCCTGGGCTGTTGGAGCCTCTGAGTGACATCTCCAGGGAGAAATAGTGGGATGAGAGTGGAACAGGAGGAACTTTACGGTCCCTTTCAGCCCAAACCTTTCTATGATTCCATGATTGAAGGAATGCTGCTTCTTCCTGCCTAAAGCATTTTGTACAAGGGAGATAGAAATTCTGAATGGCTCTGGACAGCCCAAAAATCTTTCCTTGCCTCCTCTCCCACTTCCCAGAGATATTAAAGCTCCCATTCCATGGCAGAGAGAAAGGATGGAGGGTGCCAGCAAATGCCCTGACTCACTCCAGGTTTTGTGGCTCAGCCCAAATAAGGGACTCCCGTGTTTGGATCAGCTCAATTACTCCACAAATTAGCAATGCAGACAGGGGCAGGCCTCGGAAAAAAAGATTGGATGGGAAGGAGAGGTAAAAAAACATTGCTATCTGCAGCCTCATAATAGGTCCCTACGCACAAACACACCCAGCACTGATCACACCTTGGGTGCTGCCACTGCCCAAACCTCAAATTATTGCAATCAAAGGAAGCCAGGGACGAGGCAGGGCTGGTATAAAACCTTCCTGGGGTGCATCTCCCCACACTGCTCCAGCTCCGAGGGCACGAGGACCAACCATGAAGGCTTTTCTGGTGGCCCTGCTGGCTGCAGTCCTGTGTGCCCAACAAGGTAAGGAGGCTGGGAGAGCCGGAGGAGAGGAAAAACAAGGAGATAAATGAGGGACGAGAGGGTTTGGCAGCTTTTGTTGCAGCTGCCGAGGTCTTGGCGGGGAATTTTTGGTGTCAGCCATGGCCAGAAATATTTGGTGTGGTTGAGTCCTTGGTCTTGGGTGGGTTCTCTTGAGACCCAGAGGAGATGAATTCTGGTTTCTCACACCCTCAGATATCCAGCTCCAACCACTCACAGCTGAAGACACGACCTGAAAAATGCTGACAGGAATCAAGCAGGGCTCGGGGTTTTTGCCTTTGCTTTGATTTTTGTTCCTGAATGAAACTCAAGGAGCTGTTGGGGACGAAAGCTCGGGCTGGTCTTGGCACCACATCTCCTGCCAGCATTTCACTTTATTCCCCACAACTCCAATTAGGTAATGAGGCTGCTGGCAGGTATTTGAAAGCCTCAGAGCTCTTTGCTCATAAATTGGAAGAGCTGTTAAGTGCCTGGGAGTGTGTTTGGAATGGGATGCACAACCACGCTCTGCTCTCGTCCTCTTTAGAAAAGGAGGTCCAGCCGTACCTGGATAATTGTGGGGGAATATCCAGTTGGGAAATCTTGGCTCTGGGCACGGATTTGCCAGCCCGAGGAGCACAATTTGCACCTTTAAGGTTGTTTCTGGCTGCATTTGCAAAACTCCAGCTAATGGAGGGTGGAGGGCAGACGCAGGAAAGGCTTTAGAGCAGCTCTAATGGTTTGAGCTGTTATTGCTTCCTGGCTGGAAGGGATTTTCCTTGGATCACTTAGGGAGCATCAGCACTTTCAGTCGCTCTCAGGCACGTGTTGAGAACTCGGCTCCATCTGCAGCAGGAAGTGGTTGGGGAAATTTGGCAGAAAAGCAGATCAAGGAGAGCTCCAGGGTCTGTAAACTGCAATAATCCTCGCCAGGTCTGGGTTTTGCTTTGCCTGCAGAGGGGCAGGAGCCCCCAGATCGGGGTGGGGAAACTCCACAGGAGAGGTGGGAGGCTGAAAATTCCCAAGTGATGGAGAAATAGTGAGAGATGGAGGGGAGAACTTTAATACAGTTTGCAACAAGGCTGATTTAGCCTCCTGCTACAGAGAGCCCCTGAGCCTCCAACACCTGGCACTGGAAAAGAGCAGAGAAACAGAAAATTATTAAAGGGTTTGGATTGGAAAGGACCTTAAAAATCATCCTGTTCCACCCCCTCCTATGGGCAGGGACACCTTCCACTGTCCCAGGTTGTTCCAAACCCTGTCCAACTTTCCCTGAAGCATCTGGGAAGGTTTCAGAGCAAGCCAGTCCCGTGCTGAGACACCCAGAGCTCCCCAGGTCACAGAGGGAAGGCCTTTTTCCCTCCTCCTCAGGATAGTTAGAGACTAAAAGGGCTTTCAGTTCTCTTTTAAAACTGCTTCTGGAATTGTTTAACCAAGTGTCATGGGCAGAATCAGCCTCAGATGCAAGCTTGAGTCGAGAACAAACATTGAAGGGCCACTGGGAGAGGTTTTCTTGCTAAAAACAAGATCAAGTTTGATTGGAAGGGGTGTTCTGTGAGAAAAAAATAAAAATTAGCCTTCCTGGGCTGAGAAAGTCAGGAAAAACAGAACCAGGGAAATCTCAGCCTCATGGAGACCCCTGGCTGGTTTGTAATTTTTGTTCTCCTTCAACCAAGAGCTCTTCACTGCTGGTGACAATGGAGCAGGATTTCCTGGCAGCTGCCCCAAAATGAGGAGCATTTCTTGGAATTTTGGGCAGGAGGGAAACAATTTCCACCAATTGTGGATCCACCTCTGGGGAACGAGAAGGCACATCTGTGTTCCAATGGCCAGCCTGGAAGTTTTACTCAATTTACTTCAGTTGTGCCCAATAATATCCCACTTCTTTTCTGGCTCTGGGATAGACCTGGCTCGTCAATGAGGAAAAATTATTGTGGAGAACACCCTGTTCCAGGTGCTGATAGGAATAATCCATCCATTGTCCAGGGCAGCCTCTTCCAGGGAACTCCCTTTACTGTGGTGCCTCAATTTAGCTCCCATGGGTGTCACCAGGCATTAATTAATTCATGTCTGGGCAGGGTTTTGCAGATGTAGGGTGAAAATATTTAAAATTGACCTCTAGAATTGGGCCAGCTCCTCCTCTCCTTGCCAGCACTTTGCTTTTGGAGGTTGGTTTTTCAACAAGGCCAATGTGGATCCTGGGGGAAGAAAAAAAAATCACCTGAAAATGCTGCTCAGGCTGAAAAATGTAAATTTAACCCCTTAAAATCTCCAGTCCAGAAAGAAAACTTGATTTGCTCTCTACATTTGTTTTCTCAGCTCCATTAATCAAACCCAAACTTATTTCACTTGCTGGGAAAAGTTGTTCACACCAGACTTTCCTCCTTGTATTTTCCAAGGCTTTTGACACTTTTTTTTTTTTTCCCAGGAGAGAATTGCTGGGAATCACTAATCTGTGTTGTGGGTGTTTTTTTCCAGCTTCCTCCCTGTTTTGCTACATCTGTGACAATGAACATTCCAACTGGAACTGCATGAAAACCTACAAGTGTGAGGACCATGAGAAATACTGCACAACCACGTACAGCACTGTTGGATTGGGTGAGTCCTAAAAATGGGATTTTTTTTTTTCTTCTAGAAGTTGGTGGGCAACTTTTTTAAAGGGAATTGATGGAAATCGATGGTTTTGTTGGAAAGAAGTGATGATTTTGAGGTTGAAGTGTCTCAATGTGATGAGTGTGAATATTTTGAGATAGAAGGGACCTTCAGGATCATCTTGTTCCAGGCACAACTCCCACTAGACCAGGTTGCTCCAACCTGGCTTTTGACACTTCCAGGGATGGAGGAGCCACAGTTTCCCTGGAAAACCTGGGCCAGGGCCTCACCACCTTGCAGAAGGGCTGGCTGGAACACCCAGATTTCGGGAGCAGCCTCTGTTGTGTTTTGGGATGGAGAATAGAAAAGGGTTGGGTGCCAATAACTTGGTTTTAAAAAATGCACTGGAATTGGAATGCATTGAAAAAATGCTTTGGGAATGCATTGGAATTGCTGTCCTACAGGAACCACAGAATCATTTAGGTTGGGAAAGACCTCCAAGGTCTTTCCAATGCTTTGGGAATGCATTGGAATTGCTGTCCTGCAGGAACCACAGAATCATTTAGGTTGGGAAAGACCTCCAAGGTCTTCAGGCCAAACTTTGACTGGCCACCACCTGGGCAACCAAATCTGTGTGGGTTTCAATCAAGGAGTTCCCAGCGTCCCACACTTGATCCAGGACTTGTGGATTCACACCCAGCCCTGTCAAACTCCCTGAGAGCTTTGACTGAGTGGAAAATTAAGGAAATTGCAAATCCCTCTCCTCTGGCTGGCTCTTCCAACAGAATCCTAAATCCCAGCTCTCCTTTTCCCCCCCTTCTCCACCCAGGCAAGGACGTGGGGCACCGCATCACCAAGAAATGCTCTGCGGACTGTCCCGAGACCAACGTGGATTTCGGGATGGCCGCGTACTCCACCAAGTGCTGCAAAACCTCCCTGTGCAACTTCAGCGGCGCCAACAGCATCCGGATCAACTACGCCGTGGTCCTGCTGGGAATCCTGGGAAGCTTGATCTGTGTGCTCAGGGTGGGATTGTGATCAGGCCTGGCAGGAGATTGTGACCACCCGAGGACCCACGAGGAATTCCCCAAGTGAGAAACCTCAAGCCGAAGGTTTCCAGCAGCGACCCTGTCGTATTCCAAGACGTTGCTTCAGATCCCAACATGACACCTATTTTTCCCCCCCCCCTGTCGTTTTATACTAATTTTTCCCCTGGAAAAGCTGTTTTGATAGCACGTGTGTGATAATTGTCAGACAAAATAAAGATTTGTGTTATTCTAGAGTGTGTTTGTTGCATCCGCACCAGGGCCAGCCTGAGAAATCAGAATTCCTCTTTTTAGCACTTGGGAGCCTTCTCCAAGCTGCCTTTCCTAACTTTCTTCCATCCAGCAGCTCCAGACACTCCACAGAGCTGGATGATCTCCCAGATCCCTCTGAGATAAAGAAAGGTCAGAGATGTTTGTGTTGTTCCCATTGCAAACAACAGCGGGAATTGTCTTCTAGATGCTGAGACACGACCAGGAATTTGGCCCTGCAGGAATTTGCACTGGGAAGTTCTCCTGGGATCTCTGCAAGGTGGGTTGCTCCAGATTTTAAAACAGGTAAAGATCCCACCCCAAGATGCTGTAGATGCCCAAGGTAAGGAAAATGCTGCTGGAATCTGGAAAGGAGACCCCTGTGCCCGCTTGGAGAAGCTGCTGAGTGATTGCTCCTGATTTTCCTGTGGGAAATGGACAAGAAGAGCCTGGAAAAGGTGATGGTGTCTGAGGTGACTGGGAGGTCTCTGCTCTGTCCCTTTCCAGTTTTTCTGGTGCATTTCCAGGCTTGGAAATGGTGGGAATGGGATGGAGATCCCCTTCAGCCCTTGGAGGAGCAGAACTACAGCTAAAATAGGCAAATAAAATAATCTTGGTGCTGGAGAGTGAGGAAAAGTGCAGCACTGAATTTTGGGAGGGTCTTTATAGTGGTACTTGGAAAAAAAACCTCCAGCCCTGTTTTATTTGAGGGGAATCTGGTGCTAGATTTGAGGGGAATCGTGAGCTGGATTTGAGAGGAATCCTGTACTGGATTTGAGCAGAATCTTGTGCTGTATTTAAGGGGAATCTGGTGCTGGATTTTAGGGGAATCTTGCTCCAGATTTGAGAGGAATCCCGCACTGGATTTGAGAGGAATCCTGTGCTGGATTTGATGGGAATCCTGTGCTGGATTTGAGGGGAATCCTACTCCAACAGCACTGCAAATTCCATGTGTTTCCATGCAATGGGGAGAAACCGCAGTGCTGGGTGAAAGTTGTAGAAATGGGATTAGGCTTAGTCATCCTATAAAGATTTAATTTCTGGCTGGGAAGGATGTTCTGGAATTTATTTCAATGGAGTAATTGAAGGGGAATTGTTGCAGAATTTCTGAGGGGACTATTTCCCCAGAAATTTAGGGCTTTGCACTTTTAAAAATCACTTTTAACATAAAATCACTTTATGTTAATCACAATAGTTTCTGAGATGCTTCTTGAAGCTTTCAGCCAACTTGAAGTTCTACATTTAGTAACAACATCTGAGTTTCACAGCTACTTTTGCATTTCAGCACTTGTTTGATGAAAATTACATTTTCCACCCAAAATAAAAAATTGTTTGCCCTTCTCATGTGATGATTTCAACCAGGTTTAGAACAATATAAGCAAAACATTCTCCTCCTTTCCTCCTCCACTCCTCTGTGCCAAGGGAAATAAATCTTTCCACCTCACCTTCCACTTTCACCTCCAGTTAAATCCCCTGTTGCTTTTTACAAAATCGTCCTGAATTTCATGAATTCCAAATTCTTGTAAACTGGGATTTTAACTTCTCCTTTTTTTCAGTTCTTCTCGTGTCATCTGTGTCCTTCCTGCCCTCATGGGCTCCTCTCATTCTGTCACCTGGCCCTGGTAGGGACAAAATATCAGAGGGCCATATGGACCAGCTGGAAGATTTCAGGAGCATCTCGTGGAAAATCTGTCAGGAATCCTGCAATAAAGCCTTGAAGAAATCCATTCTGTCTCTCTCCAAATCTCAGCAGCTTGCAGGAGACAGGAGATATTTTGGGGTTTGGCATGGATGAGATTTTGAGGGAAGAGAAAAAAAAAAAAGCAGTGCCTGAGCTGCTATTTCTGAACCTGTCAGGGGATGCTGCTGGAGATAAACCCCAACGTGGGCTGGCTCTGGGATGGAACAGCATCTCCTCGGGATTGGAGCCTTCCAGATAGACCCCAGAAAACATGGATTTACCAGTAAAACCTCATTAAATCTATCCTGGCTTGGAGAAAATAAAATATTTTGCAATATTTTGCACTGGCATGGAGGGAGCTTTGTTTTCCTCCTGCTGGCTGCCATGGGGAGGCCGACAGAGCCAAACCTCGCCCTTCCTTGGAGCTTTTCTGGCTAATTGCCACCCCTGCTCCAAATTAGTTTCGTGCTCTGCCTATTGGGAAAGCCAAAATTCCCTTACTCACGCAGGGCTGCAGAGGGACAGTGTTTATAAGTCCAGCTTGGAGGTGTTGGAAAAACTGACATCACTTCAGGAAACCTGGCGTGTTTTCCTGGTGAGAGGAGGGCTGGAGGTGGGGCATGTCAGAAGCCCAAAATATTCCATGGGAGACGGGGATCTGGGCGAGTTGGAGAGGAGGAGAGAGGGGACAAAGCAGATGGAGAGCAGCAAGGGCGCTGGCAGAGGATTTGGGGCAGCTCCTGCAGCTCCGAGGGCCACGTGAGAGGATCCAGCTCGACTTTTCCTGGGGTTGTGCCTCTGTTCTGCGACTCGATGGCAGAAAGGCAACAGTGGGAGGGAAAAACAACGGCAATCCCCGAGAAGGTGGGAGAGGTTCTGGTTTTATTCATGGAGATTGGATGAAACATGACTGAAAGGAAAAAAAAAAATTAAAAAAGGAGGGATAAAGAGCACAATGTGGGAATCCAATGGAATAATCCTGTTTGGCATTCACAAATTTTCTTTTTCTGAAGACTTAATGAGTTAGGATCATTGAGCAGCCAGCCCCTCCTTCTCCATGCTTTAATTAGTTTGTGTTTTTCTCCCTGACTTTTTTTTTAAAATGAATTTGTGAAAAAATTCCCAGCTTGTTCCATGCCATGGGAGTGGGTGTTATTTCTATTTTTTAACTTACATGGACATTTTCCTTTGCTCTGTGGAATTTATTTTTTTTATAAGATAACATTTTCTCCTCATAAAAAACATCTCAGAAATATTTCTGATTTTGAACTTAAAAAGGAGACAGAAAATGATGCCTGGCCCCCTATGAAAAGCAGTGGAAGGATTCTGCTCTTCTGATCTCACTGCCTTTACAATCCTGTGAGACATTTGGGAGAAGTTCCCATCCCAAATTCAATTTTAAATTTAAATTCCCTCCATTTCCATATGTGCAAGGACACGATCTTGGAGGATGCAGCCCGCTCCGAGACCTGGAAAAGAAACCCTTATTCTTTTGCAGGGAAAATTGCTTTGTTTTCATGTTTTGCTTTTCCCCCACTTCTCCAGAATTAGAAACCGTTGCAGAGTTCAACGTCAGCTGGAGCAGCTGCATTGTGAAACAACCAGGAAAAGGAGAAGTTGTGGTGGAAAACACACCCCCCTCACGATTTCCAAAAAAACGCCCTTCTCCGTACAAGCCCGGACACGCTGCTCCCAATTATCCATCATCTGACACAGCAGCCTCTGGTTATTATCTCTGGATCAAAGCGAGCGCTGCAGAGGTATAAAACCTGCCCTGCCCAAGCCCTGCTTATTTTGGAGACTCCCAGACCTCTAAAGGATGAAGCTTTTCCTCCTGGTCGTGCTCGGCGTCGCCCTGTGCACGGAAAGTGGTGAGTCCCGAAAGGACTGGGGAGACATCCCAAAACTTTGGGGCATGGCTTTGGTATTCCAGGATTTTTGCAGTGTGGACGGTGAAGCTGGAGGGTCAGGAAGGAGTTATTCCAGGAGAAAGGGGACAGGGGGTTTAACCCCACCTGGACTTGGAGGGGTGATGAGGAGTGGGGGGTGAGATTCCCACCTCAGATAATTCCACAGACCCAGCCCAGCCCCTGGGATGGCTCCATGGGAATAGGGATATCCATGAGGGATATCCAGGGTAATATGTGCAGTAAATCTCTGGATTTGGCACTAAAGCCTGATTTTTTAATTTTTTTTTTTTAATTGGTTGCATCTCAAACCATCATTTCCTAAATTGATGAGGTGGTTGAGCCACAAGAAGGTGCAATTCTGGCTCCCAGCCCTTCCTTGTTGCTTCCAGGTGCAACTTTGCTGATCACAGAGTCCCTAAGGTTTTAAAAGACCACTAAGATAATGGAATCTGATCTATTAGGAAAAAATTCCATCATGGAAAGAGTGATCGAGCATCCAGGCTGCCCAGGGAAGTGTTGGGATCACATCCATGGGAGTATTCTGAAAATCCGAGGATGTGGTGCTCAGAGCCAGGGTTTAGTGCTGAACCTGGACTGGAGGTCTTTCCCAGCCTTAATGATTCCAGGATTCCCAGCTGGTCCCAGGTTTGGGATGGAGACACAGAGTCCCATTCTCACTCTGTTAATTGTCTGGGGGATTTTTTGGGAGAGCACTGGGAAGCTGCACCTCAATTTTCCTGGCTGGACTCTGCCAGTGACCACACCTCGTGCTCTGGGACAGGCAGGGAACAGAAGGTGCAGCCTGGAATATCCCTCTGTTTTAGGGGAATGGTTGATTTCCTCAGCTAGGGGGGCTTTTGCCTTTTTGTAAACTGAATTTTTCCCTATAGGATTTGACCTGCAAATTTTTAGCCATTCTGGTCCTGGACTAACAGATCTTTTTGGCTACCACTCAATTTGAGGAGGGAAATGTTCCTATTGATGGATTTCACAGGCTTGAAACTTGGAATTGTGCATAAGCTCAGGATGTTAAGGCAAATAAAAGGATCTTTTCCTGCAGCTTGACTCCCATTTTTTTTTTTAAAGATCAAGGAATTAGACAGCAAATTCCTTGAGGAATGTTTTTCTCTTCAGTTAGAGCAGAGCTCTCGGTGAGTGTGGAGACATCCCAAAGTAGCCTGGATTAACTCAAGGTTTGCATCTGGAAGGAATAAAATTTCCTCCCACTCTCAGCCCTTGTTGCAACAGATACCTCAAGAAATAAAATTATAGTGTTTTTCTCTAGCTTGACCAAAATTGTCCTCCCTGACTTCAGGGTGTGCCAGTTTAGGAGCCAATCCCAGAGTTCTGGATTAATTGGTGAGTCAGAAATCTCTGGAGCATAGAGAGAGGTGGAAAAATCCATCCTTGAGTGGTGCTTCCCCCTCCTCCTGCCAAGGAGTCTCCGAGGGCAACTGGAGTCTGAAATTAGGAGTTTTGGGAGGTTGGGATGAAACAGGATTTGGGCGTGGAACCAGCTCCACTGTTTCCTGCACTGATTCAGGAAGATTTCCCGGGAACTGGCCTGGATTAAAGATGCTGCATTTATTAAGGATTAAAGTGAGCTCTGTGTCTGGAAAATCCAGTTTGGGAGCTGAGTGTTTCTGTAAGGAAAGGGTGGTTCCCAGTGGGGTGGAGGTGAAATATCCCATATCATATTCCATGTAAGAGAATTTTGCATGAGAAAAGAGAATGAAACCAAAACACTTTGGGACAAGGACAATTTAAAGGAAGGTCCCAGATTTGAAAAAATAAATTTGTGCCTGAAAGGTCAGGACTAGGCAAGAGCCAGGTAGGACAAATGGAGCTTCTGGAGATGGGTACGACCACGACAGGAAACAAATTGAAAAAGTCTGGATATGAAGTCAAAGAGAGCCGGGTGCCAAGTCTGAGACTTTTGGAATGACCACAGGAATGGTGGGAGGTGAAATCTGAGTTGTCTGGTGGCCTCTGCTCAGTGCCAGCCAGTGAGGGACAACAAAGGAAGAGTAGGGAATGTGAGGGCTGTGGGCCACAAGAGGAAAGGCCATGGGGGTGTTGGCTGGAGTGGGAGAAGAAGGCAGAATTTCCACACAGGCAGAGGAAGAATAGAGAGCTAAAAGCAAAACAGTGATCCTGCAGTCACGGGCTGAGCTGGAGCCAGATCTGGACCAGCAGGACAATCAAGGGGCCGATTCTGGGCTAGCAAGACACTCAAGGAGCCTGTTTGGGCCAGAAGGACTTGTCCAAGGTCAAATGAGGGCAGTGGTGAGGTTGGGACATCGCTGACAAAGCCACAAATAAACCTGGGTGAGGGCGAGGAGTGAGGAAGATGAAGAGCAAGGAAGGCAAAGCTAAAGGACAAAGCTGCCGCAAGAATTAGCACGGCATTAACTTCCAGTAGCCGGGGATATTCTCGAAATGAGGATGAGTTTAATCCCTGGAGGGTGACATTGCAGCCAGATAAACAGATGAGGAGGAAATTCCCCTTATCATGCAAAGAATCCTTCCCCAAGGATCTCTTTGCTCTCAATGATGCTTCAGCCTCGTCGAGTGCCAGCTGTTCTCATTCACTGATTTCAGCAAAGCACTTTGCAGATGCTGAGTGTTCCAGATGTGCACGTTTTGTGGAGCAAGGAAGTTATTCCCCATGGATGGCTGGGAAAAGGAATCTGCTGCAGCCAAGGCAGGGATTTGCTGAGCCTGGACTTCTGCAGATCCAAGATTCTCCCCCTGGCACAGGAGAGCTCTGAAAATCAACCCAAATCATAGAAAGGTTTGGGTTAGAAAGGATCTTAAAAACCATTTCATTTTAGTGTTTGGTATTCAGAGCAAGTCCTGGACAGTTGCTACCTTTGAATGTTTGTCTATATTGTCTTTTTATTTTTGTTTATTTTTGGTTTTTTTTGTTTTGTTTTTGTTTTGTTTTTTTTTTTTGGGGGTTTTTTTTTTTGGGGGGAGTTTTTTTGCATGGCACATGTCCACACCCCATTTAAGACACAGTTTAGACAGTGACAGTAATCCTAACTCAAATTTTTCTGGGGTTTTCCTGGATGACCTGAGAGAAAGAACCATTCTGATGCCCACATTGAATAAATCATAGAATCCTGAAATGGTTTGGGTTGGAAGGGACCTCAAAGATCATCCAGTTCCACCTCCCTGCCATGGGCAGGGACAGCTTCCACTATCCCAGGTTGCTCCAAGCCTCATCCAGCCTGACTTTGGACACTTCCAGGGATGGACCAGCCACAGATTCCCTGGTCCAGTGTCTCCATCCAAGAACCAGTGGCCAGAAACAGAGGCTTGGAGGGGCCAGGTTGGAAAGAAAACCCAAGAGCTTCACACTACAAGTGGTGGGAGACTGGGCTGCTCTTCCCAAAAACACAGTGGAGATGTCAGACGTTTTAATGGATTCAAGGAAGAGTCAGCCAAACATCCAGAGGGAAGATCCCTGAAGGTTCCTAAATGAGCAAACCACAGCTGTGGCAGCAACTTGAGCTTAATCTGGCTCCTGGAGAGTCATTGGGGCCAAGTTTAACCCATGCAGGAATTTTTTGCCTGTGGCCACTGGGCTTGATGGATCCTCCATCCATCCACCCCTAGTTTTGTGCTCCTGAGGATATTCCCAGAGGCGCCTGATGGATGTTTTTGCGCTCCTGAGAATATTCCCAGAGCACCTGATGGATGTTTTTTGTGCTTCTTTTGCAGCTTTCTCCCTGACCTGCTTCACCTGCAAGGATGCTACTTCCAACATCCATTGTCTCAGCACCACCAAATGCTCGGATCACGAGAAGTATTGTCTGACAACCTATTCCACCTCAGGAACTGGTGAGTGTGGAGCTTTCCCAAGGCCCTGAGGACAAGGTGGGGCTCAGGTGGGGCTGACACTCATCCTCCTCCCACCAGGCAGTACAATGGAGGAATTAATGAGGATTTTAGCATGCAGAGAACAAATCTTGGGAAGGTGGGAACTTGGCCCTGGTCTGTTGCGACATATCGCAAAAATACTTCTGATTAAACTCAGAAATTAATACTGCTGATTGAACACTCTCAGGACAGGGAGATGCTGGAATAAAAATAATTATTTTTTATTATATTTTTTATAATTAAACTCCTTGTCTCAACTCCAAGCTCAAGTTTAGGCCCATGAAGCGGTGGAAATGGAAAGTGCCGGATGCTGTGGAAGAAGCAATCCCAAGGCACGGTGCCAAAGTCTTGCAATCTCACATTGTACAAATAAGTCCCAAATTCTTGCCCTCAGCTGGCCCTGAAACCAGCAAAGGACTTGTAAGGCCTGGAGAGGCTGTCCATAGGTCACACATACACAAATAATGATGGAATGTGATGAAACCCAAGGGAAAACCCAACGGCATCGAGGCAGAATAATAAATTCCCCTAAATTCCCCACAGGACTGCACGGCCAGGCTATGACTGAAACCTGCCTAAAAAAAAAAAAAAAAAAAAATTGAGATGAAAAACTGAACTACTTTTCCTGCTGTTTTCTCTCCCTCCCACTCCAGGCAGTGACCGGAGCCAGCGAATCACCAAGAAATGTTCTGCATTTTGCCCAACAATTGACCTGAACATTGGCATAGCTGGAGTCGCCACCAGCTGCTGCGAGAGCTCCTTGTGCAACATGAGTGGGGCCAACAGTGTGAAAACCAGTTCCACCCTCCTCACCCTGGGCGTCCTGGCCAGTCTTGCCTGCATCCTCAGGATGGGTTTTTGAGGGTTTTTTTTGGGGGGGAAAATGAGCTGCTTGGCTTTGCATGGCATGGTTCAAGCTGCGATCCATCAGGTGGGAAGGCTGCCCTGTGCCTCCCACTTGGAAGGTCACCTCCCATCAGGAGGGATTTTTTTTTGCTCTTTCCACGCTCTGATGACAACATAAAATGATGTTTGGGAGAGAAAGGGGTAAAATGAAGCCCTGCACGTGCAGAATGGCCCCATGTGGCCACCATCTCTCCTACTCCTGGCATTTATAACTCCGTGCATTTTTTGCCTTTCATTCTATCCCTGCCATTCTCTCGTGCCAATATTTTTTTTTTCTCATTTTCGACCCTCTATCATTTTGCTCTGAGAAAGCCTTTAATATTCCAGTTGTTAAACAGAAACTGGGCACAATAAAGTGTTATTTTATTCTATTGTGTGGCGGCATGGTGTGGCACACTGGGTGTAGCTGCTGGATGTATCCATGTTTTGGGATAAAAGCGGAGGCGTTTTCGCCTGCAAGTTGAATGGGAATAATGCTGAAATATATTAAAATTACTCTGCATTCACTTCAGGAAGCCTCTCCCCAGATTTTATTTTTTCTGCACTGGCAGAAATGGCATTTTTGTGACTCCATTTTGGAATAAACTGAATTCTATTTAACTTCCTTTCAATTCCTCTCCTGGGTCAGCTGCCTGGAAGGAAACAGCTCTTGAGCTCTCCTGGAAACAGGGAACAAGGCAGGGAAGGGATCTGGAGCATTTTCTTTAAACTGGTTTAAGATCTCCCAGTGGAAGTTCCTTTAGAAGCATTAGGATTATTCAGAAAAGGGCGAAAAGTATCTTGCACCATGCTTAAAGGAAAATTGTAGGAAAAGATAGATGGTTTCTGGAAAGAAACCTGGAATTTTTCAGACTCATCTGTGAAAAAATATTCACACTGCAAATAAACCTTTTATGTTTGCTCATCAAGGTAAAATTGAAGGGACTCATTACCCTGCTCTGACCTTCCCTGTGGATAATCTTAGGAATGAGAGGTTTGCTCCCTCCGACCCTTCCAGGGAGGCTGAACTTTCTCCTGGGAGGAAGGAGCTCTGCACAAGGATCATCCTGAGGGAGATGTCCCAGGGAAACCAGTCGGGTGCAACTCATCCAGCTGGCTTTCTCTCCCTAAGTTCCTTGCACAGCTCCATTTGACAGGCATTTTCTGGGATTAGAGGAACAACAGCACTCGGGAAAAGCCACATCTTTGTTCTTTCCAACAGCTGTGCTGAGGAAACCTGGGCTTGTGGCTCCAGCTCATCCCAACCTGGTCTTACCCCTTCCTCTTCACCTTCCTCCCATCCACGTCCGACCCCAGCTCTGCATTCCCTGATTGTTTTCTCTCCCAGATTTCCTTGTTGGCTTCTTCCTCCAGTCTTACTCTGGGTTTTTCCATCCAAACTCTATTTTCTTGCCTCAACACATTGTTTGCTCCTCAGTCTAAATGGAAGATTGGCCAATGATACTTTGATTTTGGGCATGAGTCTCCCCATTCTCCCCAATAAAATCCAATAAGGATTTTATTGCCTTTTCCAGCTGAGCTGGCTCCATCCATCTGCCCGATTTATTCTCCTCACCCTGCATCCCTTCCTGTCAAATCTAGGGATCCAAAAACCCCAAACAAGCCAATTCCGTGACCTTGGCCGGAATTGGCCAATTATTCTGCCCCACATCCTGCTCCTAACACGGTGACAACTGAACTATTTGGAACAATCTTCATCCCGTGCCATCCACAAGTTCAGGATTTCTTAGGGACAATGGCTGGCACAGGGAAGGGCCAAGACGGGGCTGGTACGGCCTCAGGTCTTGTTCTGCTAAGCTTGGGAGTCCAGACCTGCCCTTGGCAGCCAGGTTTAAAATTAAGGTCATGTCTTGAGCTGCCCGGACTTGGCAGGTGCCTCTGTTTTGGGATGGGAAGGATCCTGGCATGGCAAAGGGGATGGAAGCACGTGGGGCACCCCCTGGAGCTGTTGCATGGAAAAGTTATAAACAACCCTGGAAATCCAGAAGTGCCATCCCTAAGGGAGTAGCTCCATCCTGGCTGCCTCCTTCTTGCCTAATTTCCCCTGACCCCACAGGTTCTTCCCTGGTGCCCAACAAAATGCATCCATGTGCTCCAAAGCTGACCCATGTCCCAAAGCCCTTATCTGGAGGCGGGAGCAGCAACTTCCCTGAGGCGCGGGAGGACCTAAAAACATGAGAGCTCCTGTGGTGAACCCTCCCCTTGGATTGTTGTGTAAGAGGAGACTCTGCCAGCCTTCCCGAGAAATCCTGATTGGCACCTCCCACGCGGGCGCTGCTCCCTAATTCCAAATCTTCCCATCACCCCGGGTTTCTGGTGCCTCCCATGGCTGCACACTCCTCACATGGGAGCATTCAGCTGCCCCATGAGCAGAGACATCTGTGATGCCTGGAGGGCTTTTGGGAAGGAGATGGGAGCCTCATTCCAGTGGCTGGGATTGATCCTGCGAGGTAACTGCCTCTCTCTCCCTGTGGATTATATAAAAGTCATTTTTCAGAGCTCTGAGTCACTGCACCAGGACCTGGATCAGGCAAGGAGGCCTTTCCCTGCCTGAATGAGGCATCTGCACAAGGTGCTTTAACTTTGGCCCTTCTTTTCCCTCCCTTGGGGCTTTCTCACCATTGGTTTTGAAGGATCTGTGCTGCCTGCTGCTCTCCTTGAATAATTCCCCTGCCTTTTCCCCCACAACGTGAAATTTCTCCCACTTTTCCCTGTTTATTTGCCCGGATCCAACACGGTGCCTCAATGCCAAAGCATGAGACAGGACGGAGGCAAGAGGTCAAAGCAACACCCTCAGTGAGTTTAAAAATCTTCTGGAAGCCATGGAAAGGGACAAAACCAACCCTTTTTCCAAATCTGACTGCTGCTTTCTTGTCACAGAGCCAACCCATGGCTCCAATTTGAGCCCACTGCCAACTCATGGCTCCAATTTGATCCACTTTAATTTTCCTGTATGGATAATAAGATTACTCCAGAGAGGTGACTCAGCTTCCTTGGGGATTTTTCCCCCCAGTCTTCCTCAATTTACTCCTCACTTGGTGTCCCTGCTCCAGGCCCTTCTCCAGGCTGTGATCCCGGGTTGCAGGAGACACCCTCTCCATGCTGGATCCTTGAGTGAAGCCTCTGAGTGCTTTTGAGTTTTGTAATCTGCCCTGTTGGGAAATAAATATTTTTTCCATGCTCTCCATGCACTGGGAAGAGGGAATGCTCCAGCATTCCGAGGTACCTCAGAACCACAGTGCTAAGGAAGACATTCACATCCCGGAGACAGCTCCCAGAAAACTCAGCAAATTTTCCCATTTCCCACCCAAATTTCTCTCCTTGGTACATATTTGTTGGATGTGCCGGGAATGTTTCAGTCTCACTGCTCCTTCAAAGTCAAAGTCAAAGTCCAAGTCAAAGTCAACGTCAAAGTCAAAAGTCCAAGTCTAAGTTTAAGTTGACTTGTGCTGATCCTATTCCCAGAAGATTCATGTGGGAATAAAATGGATGTTGGAAAAGTCAACAAAGCCAGGTTGGATGGGGCTTGGAGCAGCCTGGGATAGTGGAAGGTGTCCCTGCCCATGGCATGAGGTGATTTTTAAGGTCCAAGGTGGTTTTTAAGGTCCCTTCCTACCAACCCAGTCTATGATTCTATGGAAATCAACAGGAGCTGGGATATGGAAGGGGAAAGGAATAAACAGAACAAGTCTATGGGATAAATAAGACCAAAAATAAGGGAAAAAAAGGTTCTTTCAGCCCTATTGCAAAATGCCAGCAAGGAGCCACACCCACTAATGAGGGAGAAAAACCTGTTTGCAAAACACTGGGGCAAAGGACCAAGTTGTCCTGTGTGAAGCACAAGGCTCAATTTGATCATCACCACTGACCTCACCAACCTCCAAAACCCAGGGAATGTCTGTTTGGACACAGGGCTTGGACAACTCTGGAATTCACCACCTGATGACATCATTCCGGGATCAGGAGGGCCTGAAAAAATGTCAGAAAATCACATGGATCAGTAAATCATCTAGGGTTGGAATGATTCATGTTCGAAACAGTCAAAAATGCCCTGCTGATCGCTACGTGCAGGGAATTGCCAGTTAAGTTATTCCATAATTGCCAGGAAAAGCGGAGTTTGACAATATTTTCTTTCTGCTGTCCAGGACTAATCTTGTTTTAGAAGAAGCTCTGTGGACTTGGCAGCTCGAGCTCTTACAAGATGCATCTTGAATGAGGGTCTCTATCCCAGACTGTCATGAACACATTTTAAGGAATTCAGAGGAGAGGAACAACACAGAGGAATAAAAGCAAAAGGGTTGATTTAAGAGGAGAGTTTGAAAAAATGACACTTTGAGGGATGGCTCTTTCCAGAGCAGAGCTGCAATTCCAGGGTGCCAATTTGTGGGCTTGGAACTGGAAGCCTGATTTCGAGAAACTGTTGGGCGTGGAAAAAAAGCAGCTCCTCTACAGAATCCCTGGATAGCAGCAAAACTTCATTAAATCAAAATTGTACAAGGTACTGGAGGATTGCAAGCAGGAAAAAGAGCGAGCAGAGGGATTAACCAGAGGAAATTTGATAAAGAAATGAAGACTGACATGAAAATTTGAGGAAAATCTTCTGTTTAACCAACCATTAGCTAATTTAATTTAATGTAAAACACACTGATTTTGAGGTAAACCAGCTTAGGCTCAGAGGCTGAGTCTGGTGCTGTTGAATAATTAAAGCCAATGAATGGTGCAAACCCTGGAACATCACGTGCTGTCCATGCAAAGGGACCAGAAAAATTCATTCCTAGGACAATCTCCCCATGCCTCCAGGCTCTGCCTTCATCAGAGCAGCGGCTCTGGAAGGGAGGAAAGGAAAAAATTCAGAGGAGGAGAGAGCAGATCCAAACTTCTTATCACTCACACGACCAGAAGAGCAAGAAATGTGTGGCTGAGAGGGCTTTTCCCCAAGGTGCCAGCCCTTTTCCAAGGGCCCTGGTGTGGAAAACTCCCACACACGAACATTCCACACCCTCGGGTTGATTTCATGTCCACCTGGAACCTGTAAAACTGCCGCTGCTGTTGGGCTGGGGTATAAAACCTGCCCTCCAAGCAGCTTCCCAGCGCTGCTGGGAGGATCTGCTGGAGATGAGGACTCCTCTGGTCACCTTGCTGGCTGCTGTGCTCTGTGTGGAACAAGGTGAGCCTCTCCTGCTGCTCCTACTTAAGACAAGGATTAGGGGGAAGGTGGTGTCATTCTTCCACGTGGCAAAATTCTAGAGGGTTGTCACCATCTTTGCAGTGTTGTGATGGTGTCACCAATGTCCTTTTGCACCTCAATCAGTGATTTGATGCCTAAATAAGAATCTGATTAATTGATTCTTCTTTCCAGTGCTGGAGCTCTGGTGGTGCTCCAACCATTAAATCCACACTGTGGTCCTTGGGATCTTCCAGAAGAAGGCAAGCTGGAAGTGATAGAAAGCATAACAAATCTTTTTTTTTTCCCCTTAATAATTTCAGTTTTTGAGTATTTTAGAAACTTTTCCGTCCTGCTGCTTCCTCCCTCGTAGTGGTTTGCCACGTGTCTTCCTAGAAAATGCAACACTGGGAATTTTTGTAGATTAAATCAGCGGCAGAGGTGAAAGAACTTTTCATGTTAAAGGCATCCTGCTCCCAAGTGTTGTCCTCCTTCTGGGAGTGAGACACACGCGTTGCTCCATCGCTCCTGGCACGCGGGAATGATGACCAGAGTGCCAAAATTTCCCCCACACACGATGGTTTCCCAGAAACCACGATACGAATCTGGTTGAGAAAGAGGCATCTAATTAATAAATTATCACTGATGTATCAACCCCCTACTCCTACATCCTTTGGAATGGTTCTCCAGCCTGCCTGGAAGAGCAGGACCTTCGGCCAGTTTTGGGTGTGGGAAAATGACTATTCATTATTAAAAAAAAAAAAAAATTGATTTGGTGCCCACAATTCCTGACTGAAGCAAAGTAACATGGGCAGAAGAGGAGAATTTTCAAAGGCAACATTCTCAGTGTGACCCAGGATGAATTGGAAAGCTCACAGAGATCCAGGATCACAGATTCATGGTGGGATTCCTCACCAGTGACATTTGATATTGGCAGCAGATTCCCAATGGATTTAAGGACTTTTACACAGCACATTTCTGTGCCCAGCCTAGACCCAGAATAAGAGATTTCAGCTTTCTGGCCTAAAAGTGGGACATAAGAAAATGTGGAAACTGGCATTTGATCCTTCTCAGGTACCCTGGATCTCATCCTAGACCCTAATGACCAAATTTTGGTCAAAACTCTTGATCTCTCAGCCGATCAAAGAGGGTTTTTTGCCTTTTCAATCCATAAACTCACTGTTTTGTGAGTTTTGTGTCCAGCAAAAATCATAAAATGTCTTGATCCTCTTCGCAGAATCACATTAAGGGTGGAAAAGACCTCTAAGATTGTCAAGTCCTTGCTAAAATGCTGGACAAGACCAGGCAGATATTTGCTTAAGATGTCCCTGAGAGTTTCCAACAAGGAAGATTCCTCAGCCTGGAATTGCTCAGAGACTGTGATCCCTTTAGGAATCTAATTTTAATATCTCTTAGCATCTGTTTTTGTTCTGTTCTCCCATATTTCCACCACAGGGCACATAAATTATTTTATTACTTTCTTCTTTGCTGCGTCATTTTTCTTGCATCATGAAGAAGATTCTTGCGACTTTCCTCAGCATATTCTCATTTTCAAACAAGCAAGCAAACTAAAACCCTTCCAACCTTTCTGACAAGGTCACATTTCCAGGATCTCTGACCTTCTCTCCTCTGGTCCCTCTCCAAACGCTCTGCATTTTTGGAAGTGCTGCGGAGAGATTTGGGCACCGGGGCTCCAGCTGAGGCTTTGCCAGGGTGGAAAGGCCACTTTGTGTATCTTGCACATGACATTTCTGCCCGTGTCCCCTTGGGTGACGCCTGTTTCCGTGGCTGGAATGTGACACTGTAGACTCCTGATGTTGTCACTGTGGTTCTGTGTCACAGACATCTTTTATGAAAAATCCTTTCCTTAGGATTTTTTCTCCTGAGAAGCTGAGAGGCCTCAGGAACAAAATGTAAATAATGGTTATCTGCTACTGTGGAATGCAACAGGTGGATCTGTGATTGGTCTCATGTTGTTGTTTCTAATTAATGGCCAATCACAGTCAGCTGGCTTGGACTCCCTGTCTGACACACAAGCCTTTGTTGTCATTCCTTTCTATTCTATTCTTAGCTCGCCTTCTGATGAAATCCTTTCTTCTATTCTTTTAGTATAGTTTTAATGTAATATGCATCAAAAAATAATAAATCAAGCCTTCTGAAACATGGAGTCAGATCCTCGTCTCTTTCCTCATCCTCGGACCCCTGTGAACACAGTCACAAGTTGAATTGTAACTGAATTGTAACTGAATTGTAACCGAACCAGTTATTTGTCACCCTACATTTAAGTGTCTAAGTTTTATCTACTGTAATTTATTTATCTTGATTTAACTGCATCCAATCTTCTTGTTCACTCTTTTGTTGCATCCATCTGTCAAAATCACTTAAAATCACAGGGACGGTTTGGGTTGAAAGGGAGATTTAAGATCATCTCATCCCAACCCCTGCCATGGGCAGGGACACCTTCCACTATCCCAGGTTGCTCCAAGCCCTGTCCAACCTGGCCTTGGACATTTCCAGGGATGGGGCAGCCACAGCTTTTCTGGGAAACCTGTGCCAGGGCCTCACCACCCTCACAGGGCAGAATTCCTTCCATTGCTCCAGTTGGTTTCACCAATAATCCTCAGGAATTGCCCTCTGAGTGTGTTTTCATGCCTAGCTTTGTACCCATTCCCTGGAATTTTCAGCAGCTCGAGAACATCATCACTCAAAGTTGTGCCAAAAACTCCATAAAACCTCCTTGAATCTCCTCTACTCTGCACATGAAAATTCAACTTCTTGTAGAGGAGAGTGACACAAAAAAAAGCTGCACAAGATCAACAGCTGGGGACTTTTTCCTTCCTTCCTATTAGAAACTTCTCGTTTCATGGTGTGACCTCTGCTGTCCTTCCACCTTCTCACTGCCAACTTCTTATCGGGCAAAAGTGCGCCCACAGGGATGTGTCCCTTAGTTGCTTTTGCCCTTTCCAAAGTGACAGACTGGCCCCAGACTCAGCAGGAATTCAGCCAGCATTTGGCTTTGTTTCCCTCCAAAAATTAGCTTTGTTTTTAAAGGAACTCAGTCACAAAACCCCACACTTCGCTCTGGGTGATTCACAAGCTCTGAACTCAACCACCACTATTAAACCTTTCCATCTGCCCGGCTGGGGAGTGCTCTGCACATATGTTGGGGTGATTTTGTTCTTCTTATGATGCCTCAGGTTTTAGATTTTATGTTTTTCAGATTCTGTGCTGCTTTAGTGTGTAGTTCTGAGCTTCATATTGGGGGATGGTGAGCTCTCGTCACAGAGCAGGGAGACAAAACAATTCCTGCTGTAGCTGAGGACCAAGGACAAATGATCCAAATTTC
Source organism: Melospiza georgiana (assembly GCF_028018845.1). Taxonomy (NCBI): domain Eukaryota; kingdom Metazoa; phylum Chordata; class Aves; order Passeriformes; family Passerellidae; genus Melospiza; species Melospiza georgiana. Next base: position 153,150,654 of record NC_080430.1, on the reverse strand, counting down.
AGGCCCAAGAGCATAAACAAGGTGGACTGAAGAGAGAAAAACAAGAAGGATGGGACTTCATAAACTAAAGCTGTAACTGGACAATTAACTCCAATATACAAATGGACCAGAACTTATAAAAGTGTGAGACCCCGTGACTGGCCGTGCATTTTGTGACCATTTTAGGTTTATCTTGGGTGTAGCCCTGGCTGGGCTCTTGTGCTGCCCAAGGCATATCCATTAAAGCCTTCTAATAAATCCCTCCTTTATTCTTTATCTCTGTCCAGTCTCTGTTCTAGGTCAGCCTTCACAAGGCATCATTTCCTTTTTATTTTAGTACTTTCCAGAGGTCTGGCCTACCCCATTCTGGTTTTGAGGGCAGACACAGACATTCTCGGCAGGAAACGCTGTGTAACCTTCCTGCCAATCATCTGCCACTGCTGCAGATGTAGGAATTATCTCACCAAATCTGCCTTCAGCACTTAAACCAAGCTTTTGGTTTAGATTTTCCATTCATTCCCGATTTTATGCTAGAAACAGGAGTTTGACAGAGCATCTGAGGGCTCTCACCAGACCTCCTAGAACTGAGGTTAGGCCGGTTCAGTGATGTTCAAGCACAAAAAAAGAGATGTGACAGCAGTCCCTGAGCCAGATGAAAGAGAAGTAGGACACTGGGCATTGTCCACCTCCTCAAAACGCTACGGGCATCTTTAAATTCTCCCTGCCAAGCCCTGCCCAGGAGAAACCCTGAGCAGTAATTGGCAATTCCCGTGGCTGAGGCCTCAGGACCGAGCTGCTATGGCTCAGCAATAATCTCCTTCATAAAAGCCCCCAAATCCTTGAATTCTGCTCACATCTCCTGCTCCCAGGGATTGCAAACAGATCGATAACACTTCTCAGCCTGAGCCAGAGGAGACAGAGAGGGATTTAGTGCTGCTGCCACGGGTCAGGAGATAAAGAAAGCCACTGGTCATTCCCACAGAAACATTCCTCAGGCTGTAAGGAGGGAAATGGAGATCTCTGCAGTGGGGTTTTTGTAGCCTTTAAACCTTGTAATGTGCTTTTTTACTGTTTTTTTGTTGGCTTTTTTTTTTTTTTTTTGCTCCAGTTTATCCATTCATGTGCTACACCTGCCAAGAACAGGAGTCCAACAAGGACTGTTTGACCATTTCCATGTGTGCCAAGGAGGACAAACACTGCGTGACCATCCGGAAGGATGTCGGGACAAGTAGGTTTGGGAACAACACCTTGTTTGTTTCGTAGGAGAGCAGTCCCAGGAATGGGATTTCATCCCAGTATGAGAACAACAGGCCTTGGTGACCAACTTTTAGGAGACACTGACCTTGTGGCCGCTGCCGTGTCCAGACACCCTTGATATTCCTTCTGGAAACTGGGGAAAGGATGAGGACACAGGGAGCAGCACCAGGGAGTGGATTCACACCTGGAGCTGGGTGTGTTTCACTCCCAGAACTGTTTTGAGAAGTGTTTTGGCCAAACACTCACTGTGGCTGACTCCCTTTGCCAAGCACAATCCTTCAGGCCTGGCCTGGTGGCTCTGTGCCCTCAAAGACCTCCATGTGCTCTTATCCCAAATCTCAGGTCATGCAGAACATTGTATTTATGTTGAAGGAAAAACCATCCTGGTGGGAATGACCCAGCCTGAGCATCACTTCAGGCAGCTGGAGTTGAGAGCCACCGGTGTTAACTCCACGTTAGGACTGACAAAACCTAAAACCACGTAGCCCAGAGAAGTCCTGGTTGGACTTGATGATCTTAAAGGCCTTTTCCAACCTTAACAGTTCCAGGATTCTATGGCACTGTGGCTGCCCCATCCCTGGAAATGTCCAAGGCCAGGCTGGATGGGCCTCTGAGCTACCTGGTCTGGTGGGAGGTGTCCCTGCCTGCTGGATTTTTCCTAGCTTTTTTAGAAACTGGGCCACTCAGAGGCATTTTAAAAGATTTTATTCCATTATCAGTCTCAATGAAGGGTGAGATATAAGATATGTAAAACTCAGCACCGTTCTATCAAAAGCCAACCCATTTCCTGGTTACAATATTTTATAAATGTTTTTTTGCCTATTAGCTTTTGCCACACAGTGCAGCTAATACTTCTAACACCAATCACCGATATTTTTACCCCACATGGTCCTGCTACAGTGCATCGTTCACAGTTCTAATTCTCTAAAATACGTGGGCTTTTTGCAAGGCCATAGTTTGAAACTTTTTTCTAGTTCAGTCTCTCTCTCTACCTGGTCTGGTGGAAGGTGTCCCTGCCTGTTCGATTACTCCTGGGTTTTATAGAAACTGGGCAACCAAGAGGCGTTTTAAAAGATTTTATTCCATTATCAGTCTCATAGAAGGGTGAGACATAAGAGATGTAAAACTCAGCACCATTCTATCAAAAGTCAACCCATTTCCTGGTTACAATACTTTATAAATGTTTTTAAGCCTATTAGCTTTTGCCACACAGTGCTGCTAATACTTTCAAAACCAATCACCAATATTTTTACCCCACATGGTCCTGCTACAATGCATCTTTCACAGTTCTAATTCTCTAAAATACCCGAGTTTTTTGCAAGGCCATAGTTTGAAACTTGTTGAAACTTGTTTCTAGCTCAGTCTCTCTCTCAACAATGTCATCTCTGTTCCATGGCCTTCCTAACTCAGCACACTTTATCTCAGTGTTTGCATACAGATGCACAAGACTGTGTGAGCTTTCAGTCAGGTTGTGAGAATTCATTACAAGTCCATTTCTCACATCTCTCCCTCATTTTTTGTGAAATTTTGTGAAAACTTTTTTGATGGCTTACTTATCATTTGTTGTACATAGTGAAGTATACAAGTATACAATTCATCACAAATCACTTCTCACGTCTGCCCATGGATAGTTTTTAAGGTCCCTTGTAATCCAAGCAATTCCATAATTCTATGATTATTCCATGAAATTTGCCTTGAGGATTAATGCCTGGCCTTCCTTTATTCACTGAAACAGATTTAGCCACAAAAACATTTAAATAATTATTTTTCATCCTCCTTTTTCTCTTCTTTCCCCCACTTTTTTTTTCCTGCACTAGAGCCCAACAAGCCTAAATACGTCATCTCCAAGATGTGTTCTCCAACGTGTCCAGAAACAGGCCAGCAACAAATCCAAAGCTCCCAGAATGTTTCCTGCTGTGAGAAACCCCTGTGCAACGTGAATGGAGTCAGCAGCAGGCAAAGCAGCCACGGAATGATGTCCCTGGGTGTCCTGGCCAGCGTCACTTACATCTTTACATATGGATTGTGATGGGTTTGGAAGAGCTCCCCGTGATGGCTGAAATAAAAGTGTTGTTCTGGGATAATTTTCCACTCTCAAAGATTCGTGTTTTGCGGTTGAGCTTCCCCCTGGGATTTTTGAGAGAGCCTGGATAAGTCAGGTGCTGAACTCCCATTGATTTCCTGAGCCTGCCTGAATCCACAGTGTCCCCAGACATCCAACTCACCTAAGAAAACATATAGAAAATGGCCTTTTTGACATGTTCAAGCCTCAAATCATTATTGCTCCGAGGAGATCCTTGAAGGCATAGTCTTGTCTCTCACTTTCAAAGCTCTGTGAGGAATAACATCCCACCCTGCAATGGCTCCACAGTTGTGTCAGCACAGAGGATGATCAGTGAATTTGTTCACAGTGAGTCTGGGTTATCAAACATCTGTTTATAAACGAGCAGGTGGAAGTAAAGCTGATTTGTGGCAGTGTCGTGGACTTTTCTCCGGCCTCAGTGGGGAGAAATTTCTGCCTCCTCAGGGTCTTTCCTCCCATTCCCATTTTGAAATTAGCTTCTCTCAGCAGAGAAAAGGGGGAAAGGCAGAGGGGGAAATATGTGGCTGACAAAGGAAAGGCAGTGGGACGGTGGGAGGGAGAAGGGAAGGAATGGGGGCAGCCCGCTGAGCTGGGAGTTGCTCTCACACTGCCTCCTCATGGACCTCATCCAGCTGGAAAAGACATCCCCAGATCCATTCCCCTCTTTCTCCCCAGGGCCAAAACAACCTCACACAGCTGTCACCAACCCCTGTCATTCAGAGCTTGTGAGAGGCTTTCTACAGAGCCACGTTCCTGGCAGAGAAACCATCGATTGTGTTGAGCTTTGTTTGGTTCTGCCCTCCACGCTCTCTGCTCCCTCCTCTCCCCGCAGGAGCTGCAGCTGAGGGGACACAGAAAAGCTCTGTGGGAAGCCTGGGGGTGTCACAGTGAGAAGAAGAAGAAGGGCAGTCAGCCAGGGACTCACACAAACAGCTCAGAGCTTCTTGGGTCACAGCCCCAGCTGCAAGCTCCCATTCCTGGAAAACACACAGAAAAAAATAAAAAAAGGGAAAAGAGAAAAGGAAAAGCTGGCAGCATCCCTAGCTCAGCTGTGTCCTGGGAGAAACCAGAGCTGGTCCAAACAATTGAAGGGTGTTGGGTTTTTTTTTTGTTGTGTTTGATGGTTGAGTGAGATCTTTGCTTTCTCTGAAGCATTGCCCTGGAACTCTGCTGGGTTTCGGTTGCACATGTGGGTTTTTGAGGCATTTCAGAGTGCCTGGATTTCAGTTTTCCAGGAGGACAAAAGATTTCACATCAACTTCACAACAAGTTTTGTGCTGTGAGCTCTGGATCTGGTGACTGGTTTTAACTATTTTGTTTAATCAGGGGAAATGGAGGAAATTAAGGAGGTGACACCACAGTGGTGGGCAGGGATGAGAGGACACTCACACCCCACTGAGCTGTGCCTGGAGATGACAGATGCCAAAAGACCAAAACAACAGCAGAACCTGCTGGTAATTTTCTCTCACCAAACACAACCTCAAAAGGGAAGGTAAAATTACATGAAGAAGGAGAAGAACAAGTTTTTAAACCAAAAAGAAGGAAGAGAAGTCCAGCTGCTCGGGGCAGGCGCTGGTAGGGCTGCGGTGGCTGTGCTGCATCCCAAACCCAGGAGCAATTCCTCCAGGAGCAAGTCCTCCCTGCCCTGCACAGTTTTCCCCTGCAGGACCTCAGGTGCTTTTAAAAAACTCCAATAAAGTTGAGATCCAGGCCAAAGCTGTTATTGTTTTACCACCTGTCATATTGGCAGGAGAACGAGGAAGTAGAAGGAGCAATTTGTATCTAAACCAGTTTTGCTGGACACAAGAAAGCAAAATCTTGGTGGAGAGACCATCTGGAGGGGAAGGAACAAGTGGAGGGTTGAGAGAAGTCCAGTGAGGGTGTGGGGAGCCAGGATGGACACAGCTCAGGATGGAGAATGAACTTTATCCTGATCTTTTACAGACCCTTACTCCCAGCTTTCCCCCCAGTTTTCACCACAGCAGTCCAAAAGGTCAAGTGAGAGTGGTTTCCGAGAACTGTCTACAAATTCAGAGGAACCCTTTCTCTTCCTGAAATTTCTGGATGCCAAAGCAGCTGAAGTAGCCGGGATTATCCCGACTGATTCTCTGGAGGTGAAGGGATTGTGTTTAACAAGATTTACTCCTTGTCTTGTCCACCCACCTAGCTCCTGGACTGAAAGCTCTTGGTTGTGGGAGCTGAAGGTCACAGAAAAGTAAATCTGGAGGTGGGAATTCTGGATGGACTTTGTCACCACTGATCCTCCCAGTGGAAGATTGCTGGAACTCTTTCAAATAAAGAAGGAAGAGGGACAATTTAAAATTCTCCTTCTTGATTGGAGGTGAGGAATGGGCTGATTATGAGGTCACAGCTCCTTTTCTACACCTTTTTCTTTCCCTGGACTGGAGGAAGGTGCAGGTAAAAGATCAAGGTGGCTCAGCTTTAGGCAAAGCTAAAATCTCCTTTTTTCCCCTGTGGATTAAATCAGTCCCATTTCTCTTTCCAGTGTGAGGTTTGGGTGCTGCTGCTCTCCAGGCTGAGCAGTCTGGGAAAAGAATTCCAGGTGATTCTTGGAGCCTCAGTGTAGGATTTGTTTTGCCAATGCCAGAGCTTTGAGCTGCACTTGCAGAGTCAGGAGTTGTGTTTGTGCGTCCACGTGTGGAGCAAGAGAGAAAAAAGGTGTGGAGACACAACCACATCAAACACAACAGCAAGAGCCACTTTGCTGCCACAGATATTAATGAGATGAACTAATTAACACATCAAAAGTGAATAAAATTAGTGTTTTCTGTGTAAATATGCAAATCAGTGGGGGTTGTCAGCCAAAGTGGTGTCCAGGAAAAATGGGGAAAGAAATCCATCACAGCTACCAAACCCAGCCTGTTTCTCCTGCTCCTGTTCCTTTGCAAAAGGGAAATTTGGGTGTGTTGAGAGACTGAGCAACAACAAATCAGAGACTCATTTAGGTTGGAAAAGACCCCCAAGATCATTGAGTCCAACCTGTGACCAATCCTCACCTTGTCAACCAGACCAGAGCACTGAGTGCCACCTCCAAAGCCTTTCCATGACAAAATGTGGAAATAATCCATTATTAAAAAGGGCATAGAGACACACAGAGCAGCCAAACCAAGAGTGGGTAAAAAAGCTCTGAAATAAATCATCAGTCTACAGTGTAGGGGTTATCAAGGAGGCAGGGATGATCAGCGAGGGTTTTATGACAGGTGGGTGATATCCCTCCCTGTGACAAGATAACAAAATCTGTAAGGGTAAAAGTGGTACCTGTCACACAGCTCAGCCTTAATAAAGCTTTTGGCACAGTGTGACGTGATGGGCTCAGGAGCAGAACCAAGGAAACCCAGTCGGGCTGAAATCACGAGCAAACCACAGCCAACAATTTGCTGTCAGGCTGGAACGATCCATTAAAAGGCTCCTCTTGGCTCTGGGATGATGCAAAGTTTTAATTGCTGGTTTGGATGATGTATTAGACAATTAAATTCACTGAGCTCACGGGTGATGAGCTGAGAGAATCTGCAAACAGGAGAATTCTGGGTGATTCCAGTAAAATGTAAGTGGTAGGTTGAGAAAAGAGGGTGTAATTTAGGAAGGACAAGCACAAAAAGCTCTCCAGTTAATGTGGCACAAGTATGGGATGAGGGAATCTCCCTCGCAGCAATCTGGCAGGAAGAGAAGATGTGCTGGATCACAAGTTTAACACGTGTCAAACTTTGGGAAAAAAAATGTGAAACAAAGCCCTGCTGGAATTCTGCACTCCATGGAAAAATCTTACACATTGCACTGGGAAGTGTGAAGTGGTGTGTGATGGGATGAGAACCTTCCAGATCCTCCAAATGGAAGGCTTTTTCTTCCCACTTTTTGTGCTGGGGTTGATGCAGTAGGAAAGAGGATTTTAGGTAGGATCAGAGGGAATTCCTGGCATCCAAAGTAGGGTGAAGAGCTGGAAAACTGCCTCCAGAAGCAGCAGCTTTAGTACCACAATCAGGATTCATCAAAGCATGGAAAAACTCTGGTCTCAGCGTCTCCACTGGGGCTGGAGAATGAACTCATTCCTGGTCATTCCCATTCCTGCCTCTCTCTGTCACCTTTCTGTCATTCCCATGTGGAGCTGGTTCCCTCCACCAGAGCAGAACTGGGGTGCTCAGGGCTGGGTTTGGCTTTGTCACAGAACCATGGGATGTTTTGGGTGAGAAGGGACCTAAAAGATCTTGTTTGGGTGGGAAGGAACCAAAAGATCTCGTTTGGGTGGGAAGGGACCAAAAGATCTCGTTCCAACCACTCTGGCCATGAGCAGGGATCTCTTCCATGAGATCAGGTTGCTCCAGGACAAAGGCTGAACAGCAAAAGTGACCCAAAGCTCTTCCAGTGATGTGGAAAGCAATTCCATGTAGGAATTTCTCACTCCAAAGGATGCCCGGCTCCAGGGGTCCCAGGATTTCAGTCAACACTAAATAAGTGCTGAGGCAGAAGGTTGGAGAGAGCTCTGCACAGGAGTGATGATTTCCCCATTTTCCAGCCGATTCCTTACTCAGGCAAAACCTTAAATTCCACACAAAGAATTGGGGGTGCCAGGGGTACAATTTTCCTTGGTCCAGGAGAGGCAGGAACAAGCCCTGGCTCTGTGCCCAGTGCTCACAACAGCTCACCTGGGACCTGCCTGCAGCTCCAGGATGCAGAATTTGATGTTAATCAGCAATTAGATAACGAGCAGACGCTGCTCCTGGGAATGAGAAACTCCCTCCTGCAGTCACAGCAAACCAGAGGAATAAAACTCCCCACTTTGAGATCTGCGGGGAGAAGAGATTTTATATTTGATAATATAAAAAATCTTGGAGAAAGTGGGTTTTGCCTTTCACATTCTTCCTTGTGGATTTCATTGGGTCACAAGCACCGGTGTGGGTGTGCCCAGATCATCTGTCCTGTGTCATTTCTGTGCCACCAGCAGCCAAAAAAGATGAAAGCCCCACAATTCTCTTCGTGCCTTTAAAGTTGAGCACAAGGTGAAGGTAAAAGGTGAAAGGCAGAGCAAAAAACCCCCAATTTTGGGTTTTTTACAGCTTTTGGTGAGACAGTACTGTCTTTGCTCGCTTTCTGTTTAGTTTTCCCCCTTTGACATGTAATTCCTGAATATTCCAGCTCTTTTGTTTACTTTATCTGGGATGTTTTATGGCTCTCACCCTGCTCTTAGTCCTCTGGAGTTTCCTTGTCCAAGGTCAGCTTGTTCTTTCTCTACTTTTGAATGAGCACAGGCACTCAGCAAATGCCTTTGCTTTTACCTTTTGCTCTGCTGGTTCTTCTGGTTCTTCCACACATCCCCATTCCTGTTTTTTTACACCAAGTTTAACATTTCCACTACAAACCTCCATAAGTCTATCACCTTGCCTACAGCTTCAGCATATTTTTGTGCTGCCTCCTTGGAGCCTGGTGAATTCCTTGCCCACAGAAAAGTGCATTTTTTTGGGTGGAAGGAGTAAGGGAAAGGACTGAAAATCCTCTTCATACCCCAAAAAACCTGGAGATGAGGTCCCTGTTGTGGGAGAGGAGGTGCCCAGAAAATTTTCTGGGTGGTCCAGAACCTCTGATGGTACAAAAAAAAAAAAGTCAGGATTGGGAAAAAAGGCTGTAAAATAAGTCCAGAGTTCGCCCAGGAGATGGAATTAGGCCTGGAGACAGGGATAGACATGATATAATTAAGGATTAGTGTTGGAGAAGAGAATCATGAAATATCCTGGTTGGAAGAGCAAAAGGATCAGCGATTCCAACCCTAAAAGTCACAACCTGAGGCCAGAAACAGATGGAGACAAACCCCAGCACACGGCCAAGGTCATCGAGGACATGGCTGGAGACAGGGACACTGACAGGGCCTAAAGGGTTAAGCTTGAGCTTAAAGGGGTTCCTGGAACCATGAGCACAGTCCGAGGAGGGCCCTGCTGAGACTGCTCAGGGAAATTAAAGTTTTTTGCCCGGGAAACAAGATCTTAAAGAGTCACGGTTGTTTTCCAGTCAAAAGCCTAAAACAAGCACGGCTGAGGGTGACTCACACAGACTTAGGAAGGAGGAAGTGTGAGAATTCCGACACCAGCTGAGCCTCACCAGACAGCAATCCACTTTCACCTCAGGCTCAGGGAGAGAAGGGAAAAGGAAACTTGGATGTCGGCCAGAAGTGAAAGTTCATCCACCTGACAGACAAATTCTTCTCCAGGTTGTGGTTGGAGGGGGCAGAGAGAAGTTTTATTCCATTATCTGTAAAAAATATAATAAATGGTGTGGCCCAAAGATCTGGTTGGGCACCTTTACTTCAGGAATTTTCAGGAATCTCAGAGCCTACCTGAGAGAAATCTCAATTTTTCCCCCACAAGATGCAGCAGAGGTGTAATAGAGGACAGTGACCTGTTTGGCACCACAGACAGCAAAGAATAACCTGCAGCTTGGTTTGTCCACGGAAAAATCTATGTCTGGAGCACCCTTGGGTGCTCCAAATATGATCCTGAGGGTCTCCTGGACAACTTTGATCCAGAGAGATCAGGAGGGACTTCAGGAGGAGGAAATATTCAGGGTGGGATGAGGAGGAAGGGCTGGGATATGGAGCTGGGCTGGGATATGGAGTCGGGCCTCTCATCCAGCAGGATGGTGGGAGCAGGAATTCCAGGGATTCCAGGGATGGAATTCCAGCTCTAGCATTCCATGGAGTGTTGAGGGCTGTGCCAGCACCTGGAAATGCACTTTGTTGCAGCAAAGTGCTCTGGACAAAGAGAATTTTGGGGATGAGAGGAAGCAGCAAGGATCCTCCCAGTCCTCTCCACGTTTTAGCAGGTGAGAGCAATTCCAACCCCCTCTGGAAGAAACCTGAACAATTCCCAACTCCAGAGCATGATGCAATTACTGGGGAAAAAAAAAAAAGGTCCCTGTCCCCTTCGTGTGTCATTGGAGGAAAGCTGTTTGAGCAGTTCTGCTCCACTAGCAGAGGAGGAAACGTCTCATTTGCAAATTCCTCTGGGGTTTTGGTGCCTCTCAGGTGCACAGCCAGGCCCAGGAAGTCTCACACAAACCCTGAAACACAAGCGTGGTGGGGACAGAACCTCTCTGTGTCCCACCTGAAGCTGAGCAGGCTTTTACTGACCCTCAATTACAAGCTTTAACTCGTCTAGTTCAACATCAAACCCTTGCAGGCCTAGTTAGTCTAGGTTTAATTTCTGCACCATCTCGGCTGCCCCCACCCATCAAGGGTCCTGTGACACATAATTTCCTGATTTTAACTGTACCCTGCATGCCACAGCCATGAAGTATTTACCCCAGCACCACTCTGCCCTCTGATCCAGCCACCTCCTTATTTCCTTCTCCCTCAAGTGTGTTTTTATACCTGTCTCCACCTTTTCCCAGCACATTCCTGGGCCTGGACTCTACCCCTGCTGCCTCTCTTGCTTCACCCTCCTTTTTGTGAAGAAATACTTTTTGGCCTTGCACTCACACAATTAAGCCAATGGTTAAATAAAGTCCTTCAGTGACCTTCAAACTTGCAAGAAGAGGCTGGAGCACTCGGGGCAGTGTTTTGTGGGCTGGGCTAGAACAGAAATCTCTGCCAGCAGAGTTGCTGAGTTGAGTCTGTCCCACACAACAACCTTGGGGGGAGGTGGGAGATGATCTTAGACCAGAGAATATAAAATATCCTCAGTTGGAAGGGACCCAAAAGGATCATGAGGTTCTCAGAAGGGCTTCCTTCCTCGCCTGGTGTAATCCCCACCACAGAAAACTGGTCCTTGGTGGCTCTGGTCACCTCTTCCTTTTGCAAGCATCCTGTCATTAGTGCTGTCCCCGCCCAGCCATTCCAGCAGTATCGGGATGAGTCCAGATCCGGTGCTGGGTTGTGACCTCTGTGACCCTTAGGTCCTTCCCTGTTCCTTCTTATCAGCAGACTGACCCTCACCAGGAAAAAAAAAAAAAAAAAAAAAAGGGGATGATAATGTTAAATTTAAGTGTTGGAGAAATCCTGGAAACTGTAGATCTTGGGGATGAGGAGAGTGTAACATAAAAATCCTAAATCTGGGTTGGAAAAGATCTTAAAGATCACCCAGTTCCAGCCTCCTGCCATGGACAGGAACACCCTCCACTATTCCAGGTTGCTCCAAGCACCATCCAACCTGGCCTTGGACACTTCCAGGGATGGGACAGCCACAGCTTTTCTGGGAAACCTGTGCTACGGCCTCACCACCCTCCCAGGGAAGAATTCCTTCCCAATATCCAACCAAAATCTACTTCCTCAGCCTGTATAAAAGAGAGGTTTTGTAAATGTGTCTGAATTATGTTTTTTCAAGTTACCACAAAGCTGAAACTTCCCATTTTTTTAGTAATTGGTTTGTCCCAGCAGCCTGTTCCAGAGGAAGACATGAGACCACAGAAACTGCTCGGAAGTCAGTTCCTGCTAGAATATCTGGCAGTGACAAATAAAACTGAGCCACGGGAAAGAAAAGGGAAGCAGGGGTTTGCAGGCATGGGTTTGCTTCCCAAGCAGAGTGCTCTGAATGCCTCCGACAAGACAGGAGCCGGAATTTCTCCTGACAGATGCATTCGCTGAGAAATGCTGACTCTGCAGAATTAAACCCATCTGTGGCACAGAGTTTGTCAAGCCTGCTTGTTTCCTGCTGGCTCACCAGCCTCATCCTCCATTGCCAGGCTTTCCTTAGAGCCAGTTTCACAGGGGCCCTCCCCCACTGCCCCTCCTGCAGCTCATTTCCTAGAGGATTTAGTTATTTCCATGGGACCTACTGAATTCGGGACACTCCAACATCAGGGGACTTATTTACAGTCTGAAGACTCATCCTGCCAAGCAGCCCAGGCTGTCCCATGCCACCCCAGCTGCTGGGCCCTTCAAGCTTCTCTATCCTGTATGTCTAATCCAATTTAGGCTCTGGGTAACAGATGGGGGAGTTGGTTCTTTATGTGCTTGGATCGTGAGCGGGGGCTGTGCGTGCAGAGGGGTCAGATCTGAAGAGGGGGTGTTGAATGCAGGGACAGCTTCTGTATCCGGGGGAGTCTCGCCTGCAGGAGATCCATGCAGGGAGCCCTGGATGCAGGGAATGTGTGAGGACGGGGTGGTTTGGAATGCGTGGAGGACGATGTGTGTGCGCTGCTCAGGGGATCTGTGAGAGGAGATGCACGGAGGAGGGAAGGGAGGCAGGAAATCAGCAGGTTCTGTGGGTAGAGGGAGTCAGAGAATCACGGAATTCCAGAATAAACTGAGTTGGAAGGATTTGACTTGGATGAGTGGGGTCAAGCATAGACGCAGCCCCCTACTCCCGTCTCCTCCTTCAGGGAAACACAGGGGACCCGAAAAGGGGCTGGAAAAAGCCTCTTGGGGCACGGCTAGGGGAAAGCTGGCTCTGTTCTCCCTCGGCCAGCCGCTGCCATGCCGACAGGCACTTCCCAGCGCCCCTTTCCCGGCCCCGGTTCTCCCTAGCGGGGAAACGAAACAAGGCGTGGCCGGGGAGGCGGCGCGGGGGCCGGGCCCGGCCCGCGGGGCGGAGACGCTGCCCTTTCCCCACCCCCGGCGCCGGCCCTGCTGCCAGCCCTGCGCTCCTCCAGCCGCTCTGCGCATCTCTCCGGCCACATCGTCCGCACCATGAAGGCGCTCCTGCTCGCTGTGCTGGCCGCGGTGCTGTGCGTGGAGAGAGGTAAGGGAAGGGGATGCTCCCACCACCATCGCCTGCCCTGCAGGTCTCCCGGTCCCTCGCCAGACCTGCGTTAGAGAACAAATTGGGGGTTGGGGGAGCGATGCGTGTGGGAGGGTAGGCTGTGGAAGTTGGAGGTCTTTTGGGGATATAAGGGTTGAAAAGGGGTCGGGGCCACGGCGCTGAGCCGCGTTATGGTTCGGAGCGAGATGCGGGGGTGTCTTCCCAAGATGTGCCTCGCAGCAATGTCCCTCCTGGAGCAGGAACTTCAGGGCTGCCCCGCCTGTATGAATAGGTGAGCATCTCCGGCTGTGCGGGTGGATATGCTGGAGCTTTTCCCAGTTGCAGCTCGAACAAAGAGCAGGGCCGGCTCCGCTCCCCTTTTTCGGCGCAGCCAGCCGGGATAACGGCGCTGGGATGGGCTGAGATGCAGCCGAGGGGAAGGAAGGGGAGTGCAGGGGAGAGGCAGCCCAGCCCCGGCAATGGCTGATGGAGCAAAGTCAGGGCAGAGCCACTCGTGATTCTGGCTCCTGCTGCCCCCTCCGAGCATCCTTCGGGGCGCGATGACCCCTAAGGGGACAATGCCCTGTGAGGGGCTGCCGCCCATCCAGGGGAGAACGCGGTTCCTGTTGCTGTGTGTTAAGCTGCCAAGTTGCCCAAGTCTCAAGGCCTGCTATCCCCTCCTTCCCCACGGACTCCATCCCTCACTATTCCAAACTCCTCGGGGCCGTGCGAAACCACGTATTGTTCCCATATGGGAGAAACCAAACAAAGAGGCAAACGGGAGAGTTCTGAGCTCTCCCAGCCCCCGCTCAGCAAGCAGGGTCCCTTCTTGTTTTCTGAGGTGAAACTGGCTGTTTGCTGCCCTTTCCAATTCCTCCCTCCCGGTGGGATCCGGGAAGCAACTGGCGATTAAAGCATTGGGTCTCGGCAGAGCCCAGCTGGCTTGGGCTCAGTTCCAGCGGCCAAGGCCAAGGCAGTAAAGGGTTTCATCCCCCCCCAAAAAAAACACAACCCCTTCAGCTTTAAAGTAAGTTTTTATCCGGGCAAAAGGGTTTGCTGCAGGTGGTTTTATCCCCTAACACTTCCAGCATGTCCTGGGGGGATTTCACAGAAAAGCTTTGCCTCCTGCTCAAAGATCTTGCCTGTGGATCTTGATAAGATTTTGCCTAAGAGAATGGAAAAGCGACATCGGGGCTGAATGGGAAAGCTGCCGAAGCAACAGCATTTTCCTGGTGCTGACGAGCTCCAAAGTGGGCTTTTAAAGGCCTTTTTCCCCCTTGTCTTTGCAAGAATGATTCAACCTCTTATCTCTAGGAATTCCCCCAAATGCCCTGTTCTGTTTTGGGAGCTCTTTGTTCCTCCGAGAAGCTAAGCAGCAAACAAACAAACACATGAATTCTTCCACTGGTGAAAACAAGGCTTCTCTTTTGCATTGTTCAGTCTTGTGATTTTTTCCCCCTTTTTTTCTTGTAACCTTGAGCTCCAACTCTTTGCTCCGTCTACAGCTGCATGAAATTATTTCTGCAACCCCTCTTGTGCCTTTTGTCTAAACCACTCAGCCTATTTGTGCTCTCCTAACTCTGCAATGGGTGTTTTTTTGGGGGGCAGAAAGTGGCTGAATATTTCAATATTTCCTTTCTTAAACTCTGCCTCTGCTGGAAGGATTTTTTTTTTTCTGTTAAGACAAGGGGTAATGGGTAGGTGTGACAATGAAAAGCACGGGGACAGGTAGGACATGCAGTGGCAGGAGCAGGGATTGAGTCACGTGGCAGAGAATTTCATGCCCAACAGCACTTTTATGTCATGTCCAAAGATTTCTGGTGCGTTTGCTGCTGGAACCTTAAATGAACAGCATTGCACCACTCCGTGCCTTCAGTGCAGTGAGCAAACACACATGGGGACATCTGTCCTGTGCAGGAAGCCTGTAATCCACTTCATTCCCGATTGCTGAAGATTCCTGGGATGAGTCAATCCACCTCCTCGGGGTGGTTGTGAGGTAAAAGAGTTTGGGACGGGTCACCTGAGACTTGGGAGCAGACCTGGGCTCCACTCCGAGGTCCCACATGGAGCTGAGGCCAGCCTAGCGAGGGACAGTGACTCAGTGGCTGGTCCCATCCTCCTCCTCCTCGTCTCCTAAACGCAGAGATCCACTGAGGAATCTCTTCCTGGAGGTGTTGACTCAGCTGGTGGCCCTGTAATCCCGGTGCTGTGGGTTGTGGTGGCTGCCTTGGCGTGCTCAGGTAACCCGGGTTTGTTGTGGGGGTTGTTTCCAGAGTGAGGATCCAGGAAATTCCTGCTTGGGGGGGGTTTGTGGTCTTGGCTTCCATTCCAAAGCAGAGATTTGGCTGCTCTGCTGTGACATTCAGGCTCTCCCACTAACCCACTTTAATCTGTTTCCCTGAGATTATATTTTGTTTTCTTTCCCCTCCTCGGCTGTGGCTGCTCAAAAGTCATTCCTCCGAGAGCAATTGTTATATTTTTTTCTCATTTTTTTCTTGTAGAAGCCTTTTATTTTCCTGAGAGAAGCAGGAATGAGAAGAACAGTCCTGTGGCAGAGTGGGGCAGATGCTGAGCAATATTTGTCCAAATAATAATTCTTCAAAATATCCATGTCAGTAACTGCTGTGCCTCAGAGAGCTCTTCCAGGGCTTCAGTTCCTTAGGAAAACATTCCAAGGGGGCCCACAAGAAAGCTGGAGAGGGATAGGACAAGCAGGAATGGGTTCAAACTGAAAGAGAGTAGGATTAGATTGGATATTGGGAAGGAATTCTTCCATGTGAGGGTGGTGAGGCCCTGGCACAGGTTTTCCAGAGAAGCTGTGGCTTCCCCATCCCTGGAAGTGTTCCAGACCAGGTTGGATGGGGCTTGGAGCAACCTGGAATAGTGGGATTCCAGGTGTCCCTGTCCATGGCAGAGGGTTGGAACTGAATGATCCTGAAGCTGCCTTCCAACTCAAACCATTCTGTGATTTTTGGTAATCCATGGGGCTGCCTTGCCCTTCCCACCCTCAATCAGCCCCCTCTATGTTTTGCATCCCATAAATAAAGGGAAAGGCAGTGCCTCGTGGGAAGGCTGCCTGGGAGCTCCAAAATCCCGAGTCCATGGAAGACTGGGAGCAGACCTGATCTGCCTGCATATGTAGGTCAACAACTGCAGCGTGGATGTGATGCTCTTGTGTGTAAAATACAGAGATCAAAGTGCCCGTGGCCTTGCTGAGTCTCTGGTCCCGGCTGCCTCCACAACCATTTCCCACCCCAAATGCTGTTTTCCAATCATTCCTTTTTGTGAGGGATGAGGGATGGGAGCCAGCTAATCCATCCTGCTGCTGCTGTAGGATAAGCCTTAAATGGCCTCAAGTTGCTCCGGGGGAGGTTTAGTTTGGAAATGGGGAAAAAATTTCTTCACTGGTCAAATTTTGGAACAGTGGTGGAATCACCATCCCTGGAAGCGTTGAAAAAATTGTGCAGCTGTGTTGCCTAAAGACTTGGTTTACTGCTGGAATTTGGCAGTGCTGGGTTAATGGCTGGATTCAAAGATCTTAGAGGTCTTTTCCCGAAATGATTCCACGATTCTGTAATTTTAGGGGACCGGCTGGTCTTGCAGGTCTTGAGCTGCAAAATCATTTCTGCCTCCTGCTGCAGCTCAAGCATGGCCTGATCTTGGTGTCCAAAGCCGGGTCATGGAAAGTTTGAACCTATGGTCACACCTGGAGCATTTCCCATCAGTGTCACAGCATCTTAAAATCAGAATGGTTTTGCTTGGAAGGGACTGCGGATCATTCAGTTCCAAACCCCTTGCCCCAGGCAGGGCCATCATGTCCATGGTGGCTGGACTGAATGATCCCAAACCTCAAAAATTTCTCCTCTGGAGTTTGGTTTAAAGTTGGCAGCTGTAGCTTGGGCACATTCTTGGTGCAAACAGGGTGGTGACAGAAAGTACCAGGCTGTGTGGTTGTATCAGCTTTAGCAGATAAGAGCTTTAAATGCCTCCCTGAGGCTTGAACACTTTGCTTGGCCAATTTTTTTGGGAAAAAAAAAAAAAATCCTCTGTTGCAGGTTGATAAAAGTGAAACCAAAAACGTGGCTGTGGGCAGATGCGAGACATGCCGTGGGACAGAGGTGGGGACCTCCAAGTGAGGACATCTTCCCACCAGCTCCTAAATGACGTTTGCCTTTCTCTCGCAGCCCACACGCTCGTCTGCTTTTCCTGCTCGGATGCCTCCTCCAACTGGGCCTGCCTGACGCCTGTCCAGTGTGGAGAGAATGAAAACCACTGCGTGACGACGTACGTCGGAGTGGGACTCGGTGAGTGCTGACGGCACCTCCTCCGTGCCCCTCCTGCCTTCCCTCCTGGGTCACCTGCTGAGCTGCAGCGAGGCTTTGCCTTCTTCTGGCTGGGTTGGGGGGGGAAAAAAAAAATAAAAAAAAAAAAAAAAGGGAAAGTTCTGCTTAGCAACTGAGTGTGTCGGACCATCCCACGGGGATTGTGAGGAGGGACGCGCTGCCAGGAGGAGTCACGTTAAGGCCCACGTGCCTGCACCGATGCCCGCCAGTCCGGGGGGAATTTCAGGCTGCTGGGGGCGGGGAGTTTGCTGATGAATAAGTGAAAGCGTGGAGGATGCTGCAGGCTCCCTGTGTGGGAAGCTCCAGGGTTGCTGTTCCTGCTGATTCTTTTGCCTCCTGTTTGGGTTCTTGGTCCCTGAGTCCCAACCTTTGCTTCACTTTCTGTGGACGAGGCGGGAAGGGAGGGTTGTGGGTTTCCTTCCCGTGTGCCTGGAGAGATTTGGGGGGGGTTCTGTCCTTCCCAGCTGCTCTGCTGAGGGAGGCAGGATGCTCTGGCAG
Source organism: Melospiza georgiana (assembly GCF_028018845.1). Classification (NCBI taxonomy): domain Eukaryota; kingdom Metazoa; phylum Chordata; class Aves; order Passeriformes; family Passerellidae; genus Melospiza; species Melospiza georgiana. The sequence continues at coordinate 153,132,811 of NC_080430.1, read as the reverse complement.
ATCTCCTGGAACCTTTGCAGGAGCCAGAGCCCATCCTGGCTCTCCCTGGCAGGAGTGGGGGAATTTCATGCCCAAGTTTGCAGCGTGGGTGGGTCAGATGTGCACAAACAGAGACTAGGAGTTTTTATAAACTTCCCTTCGCAGCCCACTGCTAATGGTTTCCTCTTTCCTCTTAACATGGGCTGTGCCTCTCTGTTAAATGCAGCCTTGCCTCCCAAGTGCCTCCCCAGTGCTCCCTGTCTCCCTTGAGGAGCCCCAGAGTGAAGCTCAAGAGGGATTTTTGGGATTCCTCACGGGAGCTATTGTTGCTGAGCATTGACCAATCCAAAGGGGTGTCTCTGGGGTGTTGTGTGGTCTCTGGGGTGTTTGTGTGAGCTTATCAGGGGTGATCCTTGATAAGATGGGCTGGCTGGGATTCCTGTCTCTGAGAACCACTTCATCCCCTCCAGAGCACTTCATCCTCCCTGTGCCACTTGCACCAACCTGGCTCTTCCAGCACTGAAATTCTTTGCAGAGCAGGTGATCACAAAAAAACCACATTCTAAACCTGCCGATTTTCCTTCCTCTCCCCCCCACCCACCCCAAACCCAGGCGGCAAATCCGGCCAGTCCATCTCCAAGGGATGCTCTCCCATCTGCCCCAGCGCCGGGATCAACCTGGGGATTGCGGCCGCCTCCGTTTACTGCTGCGACTCCTTCCTCTGCAACATCAGCGGTTCCAGCAGCGTCCGAGCCAGCTCCACCATCCTGGCCTTGGGAATCCTCATCAGCTTCATCTACGTCCTCTGGGCTCGCCAGTGATGGGGCTGCCTGAGGAAGGGCCGCCTCCCACGGGTCTCGTTAGCCAATATCTTCTCTGTTGCTGTCTGCAAGGAGATCCTCTACTTCTCAGCAGGCTTCCAAGGTGATTGTTTCCCAGACTTTTTTTGCTCTTCCAAGCGAGTTGGAGGACCTGGGTGGTTTGGCTGAGCTTGTTCTCCTCCTCCTGTGGACGTCTCCCGCTGCACTCTCGCTCCTCCTTCGCCGAGGTGGATGATTTTTGGAAGGGTTTCTGCTTTTTCTACCTATTAATAATCCCCCCTCCCACCTCCCCTAATTTCTAAAGTTGGTTAAACCAGGCTGGGACTCGCAGAGAACAGATTCACCCCAAGCACCACCAGGTCTGCTCCAGCACATGGGTGGCAGAGGCAGAGGGAATGCAGGATCCAAAGGGAGACACAGCTGCAGTCTCTTTTTATAAAATAGTCTCGTTTCTTCTGATCCTGGGCTGACTTTTCTGGAAAACCAATGCCGTGTACCTTGTCCTTCCAAGTTCTGTAAGTGCCAGACCTGAATAAACTTGCTCCTGTTGTTACCTGAGATGGGACGTGTGTGTGTTTCCTTGCTCCAGGGATTAGGAACTCTTTCATGGAAAATCCCAATGTTGGTGCCCAGCATGAGGGTCCCTCACCCTCTCGAGCAGCTTTTGGGTGCTTCATCTCCACATCCTTTCCAGTTGTGAGCAGCAAATCCATCTCCTCCCTGTTGCTGTCCTTCCTGATAAAAAAACCTCTGGGCCAGCTTGTTCCACCTCCCTTGGGAGTGACTTCTTCCAGATGCATTTTACTGATAAATGCCAAGTTTTGGGGTCTGAGTCAACTCTAACGGAGCAATTACCCTGGCAGGAGGATACTCTGAAGTGAATCTGCATTTTACAAAGACTTGGTGCCTCAGTTTCCCCACTTTGGACTTGTCATGGTGACCACCACAATGGTGATACCTGAATGGGCAACAGGTCTGAAAAATGTGATGGAGTCAGAGGAGAAGATGTCCATACCCAGATCTTTAGGTCCAGCCTTCAATGCGTGATGGTGCCCATGGACTTCTGGAGGTGACTTCACCACCCAGCCTTCCACATCTGCTGTCCCTCAGCTCCCAAGATCTTCCCAGGTGTTTTGGCAAGGTTTTTCCTAGAAGTTCTCAGCTGTCTCCTGCCCTCTCTGTCTTCTGTCCTGCCTGCTCTGCTTGCCTGGGGACCTGCTCGCCACAAACCAAGCCAGAATTCCGCCTTAAACTGTCATGTTCAAGTTCTTTGTCACTTCCACTGATTGATCAGAGGTGCACTGGGCTCTTTTTTTCCTTCTATTTCTAGCAGCAAAACCCAGGTGTTGGCGCATTTTAGCCATGCCTTGTACCTGCTTCTCCTATTCTGTGTCAAAACCCAAACAAAAGCTTCAAAACCTTTCAGTTCCCACCTCTGTCCCCTCTTCAGGTAGTGATAAATGAAAGGTGTTTGCAGAGTTGTACAGAAATGTTGGTAACAAAAGTGGTTTTATGTTTTTTTTTTCCCTCCCTCCCTTCTCCCCCTATTTTAATTAAAGGGACAGAGATGTTAATGACAGCTTTTCCAACAGGAGGGATGGGTCAGTGGGATGTGAGCTGCAATTTAGGGGTTAATTTGGGAAGAATGCATCACTTGTGCTGGTCCTTGGATGTGCCTTCCTTTGGATAAAGCATCCTCCTGGGACCTTGGGGCCTGAGGTGCCCCACAAACCTCTGCTATGCACGTGGGGCGCAGGGAAAATTGGGGAAAAACTTCCTAAACTGAGATGAATATTCCCCAGCTTCCTCGTGCCTCAGCCTTCCTCCCAAAAGGGTTCAAAACCTTGTTTTTTGGGTTCATTTGTCCTTCAGCACTTGCTGTGACACCAGAGCACTCTACACTGAATTTAGGGAGGCTCTGTCTTTTCTGGCCACCTGCAAAAAGGTTTTGGGGTTGGTTTGGGACTCGATCACCTTTAGCAAAGAGCTGAAGTTCAAAGCCATCAGCTGTGTCCTGATGTCCATCCATGCTTTTATGAGGATCCTGACCATGCCACACTGGACAGTCTCATTCGTTGAAGACCTGGTTGTCTCCTCCAAGGGCCCTGGTTGTCTCCTCCAAGGGCCATCTCCTTCTTTTCTCGGGGTTCCTTGGCCAGTGCCAAGGATTTGGTAGTGCCAGGCTCATGGGAGGAGCATCCAGAGGCTGCTTATCCCAATAAATAACTAATTACATTCATGAAATTGCCAGGGGAGTGAGCTGAGGCTTGGTTGGATAAGTTTCACAAGGAGATTAGTTTTTCTTCCTCTCTCTCTTTTTGTCTCTTCCTTCCCATGTACTCTAATCTAGAATATGGAAAAAAGAGATATTTTCAGTATTTCCTTTCCTGGCAAAAACGACATTTGGATGGATCCATGTGTGTTTGAGAGAGGGAGGGGGTTGACAGCTTGTCACAGTCGAATCCCAAGCACTTTCTCATCAGTCATGCCAACTCTCACTATTCCTGGTCCTACTCTAGGTTTTATTTTTTGCCTCCAAATCCCCAGAATGACAAACTTGGTGAGAACCTCATCTGTTGTAAAACCCAGGCCTAAAAATGGGCAGGTGAAGTAATTAAAATCATTAATAATAAGGCAATAAGTAGGAAAAGCAATGGGATTTATGAAGTGTTCAGGCTGGTGAGTGGGTTGTTGATCCAAATGCTGGATTTGGAATTTAAAGGCCATGGTGGGACAGCCCTGAAGTGCTTTGGATGTGTTTCTGTGGACTGTGGAAATTAAGAGATCAAAATTGAGCAGAAAACTCAGATATGCACCTGTTCTGACAAGACAAGAAGTTATGAGGGGAGGAGGTTTGGCTCCCTAGAAGCATAAAATATCCTGGAAGAGTTTTTACTGGAAATTAAGAACTAAAGTGAAATTCCTGCCCACTTTGGAGCGTGTTCCTGAGAAAATGCTTTCAGTGCTTCCATCCTGGAAAAGGCTGTAATTCACCAGCAGCTGCTGCCCTCTCCCACCACCCCACCAAGGGCTCGAATTTTTTGTGGATTGTCTAAAAATGCTCAAAATCTATTGTGGCATCAGCGTTTCTCACCCAGGATCTGGGAGTTTGCTGTTTGCCCAAGAAAAGGACTTCAAAACAAAGAACCAAACAGTTCTTCCAGCTGGTTTTGAGAATTAATTTTTTTTTTAAGGGAAAAATTTCTTTTGGAAACCACAAACCTGATGTGACTTCCTTGCCGCAAGAGAACAAATGATTGATTTGTTGTTTGATTATTGCTCCAAGGATCCACTTCGCTGCTCCAAGGATGTCCTGGGCTGGTGTTGGTTTGCTCAAGTTGGGGTTTTTTTGAAGGAATTTGTCTCCCAGGGACTTTGTTTGCCGTGAAAAGAGGAGGCTGTGGTCCCACCACCCCTGTGGGAAGCTCTGGTGGGGATGTCCGTGTGTCCTTGGGATGAGTTATAGGATCCGTGCCCTCTGGAAAAAGCAGATGTGGTGCACATCTGGATGCCTGGAGGTTTGGGGCTCTTTCCCTTGCTCTGGTTGGTCTCAGCTGTTTGGGTTGAAGGTGGCTCTGGATCCTTGATCCTGAAGGAGTTATTCCACACCTCTCTGAGGCTGTGGAACAGGAATGGGAACAGAAACGCCTGGTTTTGCATTTTGGGAATGCCCATGGTGCCCAGGGAAGCGAAGCCTTGGGTTGGTCCTGCCACCTACTGGCTTCTGCCAGACTTGGTGGAGGAACTTTGACGTCCAAATCTCCAAAAGCAAGGCGGATGAGCTGCCTCAAACCAAATAATTGCACCCAAAGCAGAGAGTCGTCATCAGCAGAGACAGATTAAAGGTTTTAATTCATCCAGCTTTTCTCTGATTGTGGAAATTGAGAAATAAAAGGCTTGTGAGGATTCCCAAGTCCAACGTTTTCCATGGGAGCACTTTTTGCCAGCCCTAATCCTCCAGTTCCATCAAATGAAAATACACAAAGCCAATAAAATGTTGCAGAAAAATTTAAAAAAAAGTTGGCACGTTTTATTTCAGCTTTGTTGGATGATCTGAGGTGGTTTCCCTGAAATGCTGATTTTACTAATTCCTATCTGTGAGATTTGTAACTGTGTATTATCTTTATTGTAACAGGATAAGCGGGATAAAGAAGCATCCATCCCTTTAAATATATTAACCTAAGTATAAGTGAAGTGTATGTTCCATCTTGTTTCTTATACTCTAATAAAAAATATATGGAATTAATAAAAAAAAAATACACACTTTGAAGGAGATTTTTGGATGGTTCTGCAGATATTCCAGATATTAACTCTTGTTTTGTGTGGAAGGAAATTGCCTGGATTGTATTCCAAGCTCAGGGCTGCAGGTTGTGGGCTGGAAAATAAAAAGGATAGACCAAATTGAGGGACTAAAGGAGGGTTAAATTCCTGCATTTCATCTCAGGGCCATTGGAATCTCTTCCTGGGGATGGATAAAGAGCTGGGATTGTCTGCCTTCAATAGCTCATAAATATCCTTGACTTGCCCGTGACCCCGCTGGGAATGGAGATGGGATTTGGCCTTGGAGCCTGCGCTCTTCCTTGTGGGAGAGGGCTGCTATTTCGGGCACAAAAAGGGCCCTGTGCGGGTGTCCGTGGGCAGCTGCTCCTCTTCCTGCCCTCCCAGGGATCCAGCCCTGCTCCCGCCTCCGGACACACGGACAGACACACGGACACAGGGCTGGGTGCTCTGGAGATTCCCCCCCTGCTTTCCCCAACATTCAGCTCCGCAAAGTTACGGCACCCTAATTTTTGTTTGAAGATTTTATGGGATCCCATGGGAGAAGGGGATTATATTCCCTGGGGAATGTAAGACGCATGTGGAATGACAGTGACGGGCTTGGGAGTTTCATTCCTTTCCTCAGGATAATTCCAGGCTGGACTTCCTTTCTGCTGCAATCCGTATTTTGCAGCTTGATTTGCAAGTGATTTTTGGGATGGGAGGGGCTCCAGTGGTGACAGGGAATATTCTGGGGTCTAGGGGGACATTGTACAGAAGAAACCTCCAAGTCCTTCCTGCCTGGTGTTCCCGTTTCTCCTCACATTGTCACCCCTGTCCCAGCTCCTGCTGTTCCCTAAGGACCTGCCTGTCTCTGCACAGGCCCAGGATGGGCTTTTCCATATTTCACCTGTTTGGAAAGTCGAGGGAAATGGCGCCACATCTCCTGTTTGCTCTTCAGATGTTCCTCACTGGCATCCCAAGGTTGTCCTGATCATCCCAGGATGGGAGACCCCAAACGGGGCTGAGGTGGGAGAATTCCGGCCTTCCCATCACAGGAGCCTGGAATGGTTTTTGTTGGAAGGGACCTTCAAGATCATCTCATTCCAACCTGCTGCCATGGACAGGGACACCTCCCATTCTCCTAGGATGATCCAAGCCCCAGCCTACCCAGCCTTGGACACTTCCAGGGACCCAGGGGCAGCTACAGATTCTCTGGGAATTTCATTCCAGGGCCTCACCCCCCTCACAGCCAAGGATTCCTTCACAATATCCCATCTAAACTCCCTCTGGCAGTGGGAAGCCATTCCTTGTGTCCTGTCGTGTCCCAAGTCCCTCTCCTGCTCTCCTGGAGCCCCTTCAGGCACTGGAAGGGGCTCTGAGATGTCCCTGGAGCCTTCCCTTCTCCAGTCTGGACATTCCCAGCTCTTCCCACCTGGCTCCAGAGCAGAGGGGCTCCAGCCCTTGGAGCATCTCCATGGCCTCCTCTGGATCTGCTCCAGCAGATTCCTGCCATCCATGTGCTTATGACTCTAGGCCTGAATGCAGTATTCCTGATGGGATCTCATGAGGGCAGAGCAGAGGGGTTATCTCCTACCCTTCGCTCTCTCTCTGGACAGGACTCCTCTCTATCCATGGCAAATATTGCTTTTGGAGGGGGAAAAAGCTCTGGAACTGAAGAGGAGTTGCTAAAAAGCTGATTTATTTGGGAGTTTTGACATTTTGGAGGAGTCAAGAAAGGCTTGTAGGAAGCAAGTTTGGAATTTAAAATTGGAGTGGTGCTAAAGGAAGAAAAAAAAAAAAAAGATTGAATAAGAGCTCCACCTTCCCGCCAGTGCTGACCCACTCCACCCCTTTTTCTCCCCATTCCTTGGATTTTGAGATATTGTGGGGGCAAGGGGGAGACGTCGCCCTGAAGAGGAGATGGAAATGTGGGAGGTGCTTTCTGTGGCTGTGGGAGCATGTCCCAACCTTCCTGCTTATCATCTCCCAAAACAAAAGAGATTTCAGGAGTTGCACCACATGCTTGGGTCTCCATGATGTGACTTTTGTGGGATACAGGGAAAAAATTGGCCACCCAGGGCTGACATTAATAACTCGCTAATAAAGCTGCACAGGAATGTGACACAAACAGCACCAAACTCATGGGGACAGAGGTGTGAGCAGCTCCCCGCTCTCTGCTCCGCTCCAATTAACACCAGCAACTGGGTGGGTTGAATTTCACACGGATTCTTGTCACACTTTGTCACCCAGAGCTAAACCAGGTGCTTTCCACAGGTGCCCAAAGCGCTGCTGGCTCAGATTCCATCTCTCATTGCTCAGATTGTGGCGATTCACTCACCCATTGCTGCTCCAGAGGCTGAGATCTGCACCCGAGCTCAGACCAGTAAAACCTGCTTAGTTCCAGGAGCAGCAGCACCCATTTAGTACCAAACTATGAATGGAAAGATGCCAAAAAGCAAAAAAAATTTCAAGTTCAATTCACTCAGTAGATAAAGGATGGTGGCACCTTGCATGTGACCACTCAGGTTTTTTATAAGGACAAGGTGGAGCTACTGCTGCTGGAATTCAGCTCCTGGGTTGTCCAAGGCAATTTAGATAAAGTGAAATTTTTCTCCTTATTTTATTTTCACCTGGAAGTTTCTCGTCCTCAAGCTGGTTGGAACCAAGTGACTTCAACCTACGAATTTTGGGAAAAGTGAAACTTTAAAAATAACGAAAGTATCCTGGAAAGTCCTTCCTTGGGAAATGGGCTGGGAGGAGGGATTTGCATTTTCTTCTCTTGTCAGGAGGTGGCAGTGGCAGGTCCCAGTTCTTCCAGGGCATTCCCTTGGGATGGACTGGGACGGGAGTGCTGCCATTCCAGGACCACAAGCCCCTTCTCCTGTGGGAAGTGATGGAAAAATGACTTCATTTGGAACCTGTGGACGAGGAATAAATCCATCCCAGACCTCTCTTTGACCCTTTTCCATACCAGATGCTATGGGGCCCCCTGAGCCCTCCCTTCCCAGCCTGTTTTCCAGGCTGAAAAATCCATCTGTCTCATAACTCCTCCTGTTGCCCGGGGTTAAATCCATGTTCCACATGAGCCACATGAAACGTTGGGATGGCAGGGACATGGTGGGAGAAGCTCAGAGAATTGAGTTCTGCTGTGGCTGGGCTCTGGTTGGGCAGGGAGGGGGGCTAGATCAGGACAGATGGTGATGTTGTGGGTGTCTGATAACAGCCTGATCAGGTGGGAGGAGATAAGGCCTTTTCCAGACATCTGGAACAAGCCTTTCCAACTGCCTTCTTGTATTGTGAAGCCATTCCCTCTTGTCCTGCCGCTCCATGCCCTTGTCCAAAGTCCCTCTCCAGCTCCCCTGGAGTCCCTTTAGGCACTGGAAGGGGCTCAGAGGTCTCCTCAGAGACTTCTCTTCTCCAGGCAGAAAAATCCCAATTCAGCTTTTCCTCATAGGGTACGTGTTGGTTTCCTCACCTTCCCCAGGGTGAAATGCTCTGGAAGCCACAAGTTTTGGGATCAAAAACATCTTCCTGAAATCTTCAAGCATCTGGAGGCCATACCTGGGCTGTTTTTTTGGTGCAGGACATGCTGAGCCTCTCACCTGGGCAGTGGAATCTTCATTTAAATTTTCTACTGGTTTGGGCAGCTCCCAGCAGCCAAAAACGTGGATATTTCCAGCTCCAGTGCCAAGCTTTGCAGGATTAGAGGGAGATGAAAAGGGCCTAGGGGCAAAGCTGGTACTTTTCAGTTGGGTTATTTAGTGTTCTACACGTGTTGTCCTTGTTCTTCCCTTCTGGGTCAGCGAGAAGTGACTCAGGTAGGAAAGTATCTCCTGTTCCTTGGATTAAGCCTGGAACAAAGGCAAGGGGTAATTAAGGCAGGTAACAGCTACACTGAACTGAGTGATTTACATTCCTGCATCATTAATAATGTCTTGGAAAAGCTGGATGGAGCAAATAATCTCTAAATAAGTGATTGCTGCCTCAGTCAGAGTTGGTGGGAAGGGAGAATTTCTCAGCTTAGAAGCAAAAAAGAACAAAAGGCAGCGAGAAAAGAATCGAGAGGGAAGGAATTAAAATTCCCGCCAGTTATAAATATATGATCAATCTTTTCTGCGCACAACATAAACACACTTAAGGAATTATGAATCCTCTAAGATTTTAGGAATTATGAATCCTCTAAGATTCCCCCATGGCATTGCTGTATCCATGTGCTGGCCACTGGGCAGGGAAGGGACGTACGTGCAGGTCTCACCCTGAAAGAGTTAAGAGCTACACAGAGGTTAATCTAAATAATAACCTGGAGATAAGAAGTACCTGCATGGAATTCAGAGAGGGAGAAAAACAGGTTGGGAAAAAAAAAAAAAAAGGCAGGCGAATGATTACCTGGAAGGAACAGGAGTCCTTATAAAAATAAACCATCTTGTTCCTGCCTTCTTCCCCTGGGGAACATCCAAAGTTTCTCTGAGCCCCAGGTGCAGCTCACAGCACATGGCTGGGGCAGAAAGGGGGACACAGTGAGGTCTGGTGGGAATCTGGGATGAGCAGCAGATTTAAGGAACCCTTTGTGGGGTGGTCTGACCTGTCTGCCCTGGGTCTGGCTTTAATCACATTCTCTCAGGTCCCTGTTGGAGCCAGGACACAGCAGAACCCTGGGATGCATCAAAAGGAATGTGACCAGCAGGTCCAGGGATGGGATTCCCTCCCTCTGCTCCACTCCCTCCTGGAGTTCTGTATCCAGCTCTGAGGGGCCTCAGCACAAGGACCTGGAGATGCTGGAGCAGGTCCAGAGGAGACCAAGGTGATGCTCCAAGGGCTGGAGCCAGGCTGGGAGAGCTGGGAATGTCCAACCTGGAAATGAGAAGGCTCCAGGGAGACCTCAGAGCCCCTTCCAGTGCCTGAAGGGGCCCCAGGAGAGCTGGAGAGGGACTTGGATCAAGGGATGGAGGGACAGGACACAGGGAATGGCTTCCCACTGCCAGAGGGCAGGGATAGATGGGATACTGGGAAGGAATTCTTCTCTGTGAGGGTGGTGATGCACAAGCTTCCCAGAGAAGCTGTGTCTGCCCCTGGATCCCTGGAAGTGTCCAAGGCCAGGTTGGATGGGGCTTGGATCGACCTGGGAGAGTGGAAGGGGTCCCTGCTCGTGGCAGGAGTTAGGAACGAGATAATCTTGAAGGTCCCTTCCAACCCAAACCTTTCCATGATTCTTCGTTCCAGTTCAGTGCCGAGGTGAAAACCCATGTGGAGAGAGCTCCAAACTTCCTGCAGCTCAAATCTATGCCAAACCCACCTGCCCCCAGGTGTGAAAGCCAAAACTCTCTGCTCAGCTGGGTCCTTTGAGCCTTGTCCCACCGAGGGGACACATGTCCTTTCCCTGAGGGCACCTTCCAGAAGCTCATTTATGGGAATCACCTGATGTTTACATATTCCAGAGGTTTGGAAGAGGGATGAAGTGACTCCAAAGCTGTGCCAGTGTAATGGTTTTTGAGCCAGGCAGAGACATGTTGGATCCTGGCCATACATTGTAGGGGATTGTAGTAAAATCAATTAGCAGGAATAAGGCTGCTGTGACTAATGAGCTAATGAGTGGTGCCTTAGTGAAAATGGCTCTAAAAGAGCTGCAGGGTTGGATTCCTGACTCATCATTCACAGGGATAGGCCACAGTCAGGCTTGGCATTCTCTATTTTTTACTTTGTTTTTCCAGCATTCTCTTTAACTTTTAAAGACCTTCCTCATCAATAGAGGAGATGGAGAAGGGCAGGGACACCTGTTTAATTCCTCTCTTTCTGGTGCGAGAACTTCAGCTCCGGAGAATTTTTTGTTTCTGTGAGGGACAGGTGGGGGCTGTGGTGTCCCAAGAGCTGAAATTCATGGTGATTTAATCCCTGGCATCTTCCCAGCAGCAGTTCAGTGTCAGAGTAACCCATCCTTGGTGCTTCCATGAGAGTCTTTCATCCCTGACCCATGGAGCTGCTGGAGCAAATCCAGACTGTCGGTTTCTCGGCTGTTTAGGTGGCCTGGAAAGGCCCGGGGTGGCCTTGGACAGCCCGCGCTTCAAAGGACGAGAAGAGGCTTTAGGTTCTTTCTCGGTCTCGGTGTTTATTAATTGTTTATCTAAAAGATTTTCTTTTGGCCCGACAGAGGTCTGCTCAGCAGCCAGCCATGAGCACACTGAGAGCCCCCGGGGCGGTCACCTATCTTTATACTCGAAGTTACGTATACAATATTTATCATTTTTCCCCAATACCTTTTACCCTTATTAACCAGTGCACTTTTAGTAATAACCAATCCCAAAGTGCCAACATCACCATAGAAGATGGAGGCCAAGAAGAAGAAGAAGAAGAACAGGACACGCCCCAATTCCTCCATCTTACTTCTTTAGACCCCCCTGTACAGAAATCCTAAACCCTGTGTCTTACACTCTAATTAACTTATCCCTTCACCATTCACCCAGTGAAATCCTCCCATCCTCATACAGGTGTCGTCTCCTGTGTAGGATCAAAGTCCAGCCACCAGACACTTCTGGCAACATTCCAGGACTCCCGAGTTCCCCAAGGGTGGTCTCGGACACTCTGCACATCAGTCCTGAGGTGCTGAGATCCCACACCAGACGAGGCCACGGAGATGCTCCAAGGGCTGGAGCCCCTCTGCTCTGGAGCCAGGCTGGGAGAGCTGGGAATGTCCATCCTGGAGAAGAGAAGGCTCCAGGGAGACCTCAGAGCTCCTTCCAGTGCCTGAAAGGGCTCCAGGAGAGCTGGAGAGGGACTTTGGAAAAGAGATGGAGGGACAGGACACAGGGAATGGCTTTAAACAGGAATTGGGATATTGGGAAGAAATCCTTTCTTGTGAGGATGGTGAGCGTCTGGAATGGAATTCCCAGAGAAGCTGTGGCTGCCCCATCCCTGAAGGTATCCAAGGCCACGTTGGAGCAACCTGGGCTAGTGGAAGGCGTCCCTGCCCATGGCAAGGGTTGGAATGGGATGATTTTTAAATCCTCTTCCAAAAAAGCTTGGCATTAGCACATGCCAGGGTCATGTCAGCACTCCTCCACCCTTAAATCCAATCCCATCTTTCACTCCTGCATCTGCCAGCTCTGGAAATTTGGGATTCATGGGAGATACATCACGAGCTCATTAGAGGAATGAATATGGAGAGTTCAAAGTAATTAAGTCAAGCAGGCTTTCAGTGCCTGCAGCCCTTGGTCCCTGAAACTCTGCCCTGGAGGTGGATGGGGAATTTTAGGATTTGCAGTGGAATTGGGCAGCCTGGGAGGTTGTGGGATTTGGAGATTTCCAGGCTTGGATGTGAATCAGGCAGGGCTGGTGAAGGTGCCTCCACCCTGAGACTGCCTCAGCTGGCAAGGTAGGACAGGAAAAGAGTTTGGCATGGGATTCCCAGTAAATATTTGGTTGAACTTTTTGAAAGTAAATATTTGGTTGAACTTTTCCTCTCATTTATGACAACAAAATTATCTGAAGAGTGAGAGTTTTTGTATTAATTTTCCTTTGAACAGATACACTAAAAAATGTATATATTTTTTTAAATCCAACTTGTGATGAGGCAGATTTATGCTGATTGTGTGTCTTTTTAGTTTTTTTCTACAATTAGTGGGAAACCCTCCCTGTAGGACAGGTTGTGGTTTCCTACAAAATAATAAAAGGAATTCAACAAAACAACGTTTGAATATTCTCATTAGTTCTTGTTAATTTTTTTTTTTTTTTGGTGAGTTGCCAGCCTTGCAAAGCAGCAGCACAGGGTGTGCATAAAAGAGGAGACATTTCAGGACTCAGATATGATCAACTGAAACCATAAACAAGGTGTGTTGACATCCCCCCAAAACCACCCTGCGGAGCGAAGGAGGGAAGAGGATTTAGAGCAGGGTGGTGGCGGAGATTCTTCCATCCAAGATTTTCTAAGGCGAGGGAGATCACATTTCAGCTGTGCAGGTGGAACCAGTCATTTAACACATATTGTTCGAGGCCACTTAATACCAGAAACCAGAAGCCACACCCCATTCATGGTTTTTTCTTTTTATTTTTTTTGTTCATTATGAACAAGGCAAACATCGCCTTTTTAATAGGATTATAATATTTTCTGCTGAACACGAGGAATGCCAGACGTGGAATATACCTAAATGTCTTTCCCTAGGTAATTTTTGGGGCTGCAAATAACTGCTTAGCTCTCATAATCCACATAATTGCTGTATTAGTGAGGCAACTCTGAAAACAACCTGTCGGAATTCCCGAGGTTGGAAGTCTCCCAGAAATGGTGTTTGGAAAAGCTGCAGGGATTGCTGAAATGCTGAGACCACCTTTAGGTTGGATATTAGGGAGAAATTCTTTCCTGTGAGGGTGGGCAGGCCCTGGAATGGAATTTGAGAGAAGCTGTGGCTGGCCCATCCCTGGAAGTGTCCAAGGCCAGGTTGGATGGGGTTTGGAGCAGCCTGGAATGGTGGAAGTTGTCCCTGTCCATGGCAGGAGGTTGGGACTGGATGGTCTTTAAATTCCCTACCAACCCAACCCATTCCATGATTCTGGAGCTTTAGAGTTGGAGAGATGATGATTGGAATTTTTTTATCCAGCCTTCCTAGAAAAACTTTTAACATTCCAAGGCAGGGCAAAACAAATTGGCCTCAAGTCAAACCAGGGAAAGTTTGGATTGGATATTAGGGAAAATTTCCTTGCAGAAAGGGTTGTCAGGCATTGGAACAGGCTTGAGGGTAGTTGTGATGGAGTCACAAACCTAGAAGTGCTCAAAAATGGCACTTGAGGAGAGGGTTTGGTGGAGAAAATGGTGCTGGTGCTGGTTGGACTCTGGATGTGATGATCCTGACATCTTTTCCAACCTTAATGGCTCTATCATTCCAAAAGTTCAAGTGAATAACCCTGAATAAAGTTCCTTCGATGGTGGAATAACAAAGGTGGTAGGGATATCTCCAACACCATCTTGGATTCAGCTTTTCTCCATTCCTTAGTAAAAGTCTGTGTTGGGAGGGTGCCTGGCATAGCCACCAAAAGACTCCTCCTTCCCAGTTTTTGCAATTCCACTCTTTGGTTGTCACATGTTGGAGGAGGATTTCCTAGCATGGAGCTGGCCTGATGTGCAGGAAAATCCAGCAGATGCCTGGGGCAGCAGGGCTGGGAGTGGGAAAAGTGTTTGGGAAGCAAAAATGTCTTGAGCTTGCAACCACATTTGGAGAGGATTGGCTCAGAGCAGAGGGGCTTCTCCATTTTATCTTTCCTTGGGATAATGAGCCTGAAGAGATTCCTTTGGCCCAAACTTTTGGGTTCTGGTCCTGTTTTTTTCCTAGTGCTCCATGTTTTTTCCAGTGAGTGAGTGATTGAAAGTCAGATTTCCACTTCTAGACCAGGCTGGACAACGCTTGGAGCAACCTGGTCTAGTGCGAGTTGTCCCTGCCCATGGAGAGGGTTTGGAATGAGATGACCCCTTTCAATCCAAACCATTCCATGGTTCTCCTCCTCCTGATAAACTCTGAACCCCACTGAAGGTAAAAATGCAGAGGAGAAATACCCATGAAGTTCAATTCCTTGATGTTCACACCCACCAAGGCATTTTTATCCAGGATTTCTTGAAACCACTCCCAAAAAAGGAGAGGAAATAAGGAAATATCCCCAAGCTGCAAGACAAGACCTGGACACCAGGATTACTTAACACCCCGGGCCTTCCACATCCTGCTTGGACACAAAACACCAGGCTTAACCAATCCCAGCCATTGTCCACCCTGCAAAAACGAATTTTCTTCTCCAAGGAACATGAAAAGACATGACGGAGTGGCAGGAGGTGGGGCCTGCTTTGGAGCTCCTTCAATTCATTTATAGCTCAATGAGAGTCGTTTTTCCAGTAGATTTGGATCTGGGGACGGAATCGTTGCATGGCAAATCACCGGGACGTGTGACATCGGTGAAGAGAGGTGACAACCTTCAGTGACCAGACAGCGAAGGCTGTGCAAGATGAAGGTGTTTCTGTCTCTGCTGTTGGCTGCTGTCACTTGCATGGATTTGGGTGAGTTCCTGCTCGGATTTATCCAGACTCCTTCAGGAGATGCAGTGTGGTGGGATAGGATGAGCCCTGTTCCCTCTGAAAGTCATGTCTCTGACTTTAGGCAGTTGTCAGGGAAAAAAAAATCTGTCTTTGGAATTTTCCATATGTTTAGGATGGTGCTGGTGTCATTGGGACTGTCAGGTCAGGCTCTTTAGGAAGTTTCACAAGGCAGAGTGTGATTAAACCCTGTTGTTCCTTTAATGCAAATTCCCACTCTCACTTTTTCCATGTTCGTGCTCTATCTCACTCTTTTTTTTTTTTAACATTATTTTTAACTTTCTGCACCTTTTTTGATACTTAGCCCTGGATGTCAGTTCCATGCAGCATGCGTGGGAGCTCTCCAAAAATGTTACATGTGGGATTTATCCAATTTTAGAAATGGGAAAGATGGGCTGGGACACTGCTGGAGGCCCAGGTACTCCAGGGTTGATGTTTATCATAGAATCATGGAATGGTTTGGGTTAGGAGGGACCTTAAGGATCAAAATGAGGCACTGGAACAGATTACCCAATAAAGCCCTGGATTCTCATTCCTGGAAGAGTCCAAGGCCAAGTTGGGGTGGAGTTGGGGCAACCTGGTCCAGTGGAAGGTGCTGCTGCCCATGGCAGGGGGTGGAATTCCATGATCATAGAGGTCCCTTCCAACCCAAACCATTCTGTGGTTCCATTCCATGGTTCCATGATCCTCCCTCCATCCTTTCTGTCCCTTGTTTCTACCACCACACCGACCTCTTGGACAAAAATTGATGATCCCAAGCTTTGTTGGTGTTCTCCTGGATATGTTCTCCTGTTCTCCAGGGTAATTCGTGAGCAGGATCAGTCCAGGATCTGTGACTGTTCATTGGGATATTCTCAGATCCAGACAGTGCCAGCTCTGATTTTATCTGTGCCTGTCTATGGAGCTATGTCAGGATTTTCTAACTCCTATTTATTTCCTTCTTTTGCAAGGACATTTTCAGTTCTTCCCTCCTTGCTGAGCAGACTCTGCAGGGGAGAAACAGGTGGCGGCTTGTTTGGTTTTCTTTTCAGAGAGGAACACAAATCCTGTGGGTTGGATTTGTCCAGCATCCTGAAATGTGAGACTAAAAGTGATGCTTCCTCCTAAAGATGAATTTCACAACTGTCAGACATGAATTAGTGCAAACAAAGCATCAGGTTATGATGGGCAAAGCAAGAGAATAAAGTTTGCTTTAGCAGGAAAATTGCTGTGTTTGTTTAAAAAGGGCTTTTCCTGGCTCATTAATGAGGATGGTGTCTGTTTTCACAGGGTGACTTGTTTGCCTGAGCCTGCTGACATCCCATTGGAGCTGTGCTGGGAGAAGCTGAATAATTTCTCCTTTTTAGCGAGGTTTTAAGGAATTTCAGCAGGAATGTCACACAGACAGGGTGACAAGGGCTTCCCAGACTGAAGAGGGGCTGTTAGGGTGTGATGGCACCAAAATACATCAGCGTGGTTGTAGCACACACTTTGAGGTGTCTGCTGAGGGGGTGGAAGAGAGCACCCAGATCAAATGTTGGGCTCCTCAGAAAAACCCACAAAAAGCAAAATGCCCTGAAAAACTTGTCAAAAATGGCGCTTTTTTTTGGTGATAGGAAGCACCAGACATTGTTTTGATTTGATATTTTTAGTTTTGAGTGCTCTGTGTCACAAAAATCTGGGTTCTTCAGTGGTTTCCTCCAAAGTTTCTCCATCTCAGAAGACTTTAGGCACTGAAAGACTTGGGCTGTGGTTATTCTGTGGTTGTAGGAGCTGAGAAGCACCTGCAGCTCTCAAGGGCTTTACAGCCTAGCAGGGATGAGGAACATCTCTGAAATAGTGAGGGACAAGGCAGGAGGAGCTGGCTCAGGACAAATGTGGAGTCTTGAGTAACAAATTTTGTGTCTGTGGTCTCTGCCTAGAGCAGAACTTGTCACATGCAATCCATTCATGGTGCTGCTGTCGGGTTAAATTCTTCTCAGTGAGGGTGGTGAGCTCTTGGCACAGGTTTTCCCAGAGAATCTATGGCTGCTCCATCCCTGGAAGTGTCCAAGAGCAGGCTGGACAGGATTTGGAGCAATCTGGAATAGTGGAAGGTGTCCCTGCCCATGGCAGGGGGCTGGAACTGGAATATTTTAAGGTCCCTTCCAACCAAACTGTTCCAAGATTTAAAATAACCCCTCACACATCCAGAATCTCAGCACAAGGGGAAGGGTTGTGCTCAGTTTGTTCTCAGTTTGATGGAGACAAATTCCTTCATTCTGGGACACCCTCCCAGCCTTTGGGAAGAGCAGATGGCACCAGGGGAAATTCTCACTGCTGCAGCTCACGCCCAAATCCGACTTTTTTGTGTGTGTATCCAGATCCTTCACCAAGGGGACAAACCTGACCAAGCTGACAAATTTCTGACCTGGTAGACAAGGGATGAGCTGTGGATATTTTCTGCCTGGATTTCAGGAAGGACTTTGATGCTCTCTCCTATAAGATTGTGGATTCAGGGAATGGTTTGGGTTGGAAGGGACCTACAGATCATCCAGTTCCACCCTCTGCCATGGCAGGGACACCTTCCGCTATCCCAGGCTGCTCCAAGCTCTCTCCAACCTGCCCTTGGACAATTCCAGGGATGGGGGCGTCCACAACCTCTTTAGGAAACATGTTCCAAAATCCTCATGGACGAGGCATGGGCTGGGTGGACATTTCTGAGGAAAAGCTGGGACTTCCCAGGCTGGAGAAGTGAAGGTTCAGATTGAGAATCTTATAAATGTCTGTAAATTCCTGAAGGGAGAGAGCAAAGAGGACAGAGCCAGGCTCCTTTCCGTGATTCCCAGTGCCAGGACCAGAAAAGGACACAAACTGAAGCACAGGAAACATCAGGAAATACTTTATGACTGTGAGGTTGACTGAGCACTGGCAGAGGTTTCCCAGGGAAGTTGTGGGTTCTCCATCCTTGGAGATATTAAAACCCCACCTGGAGACAGTCCTGAATTAGAGGCTTTAGGGAGTCCTGCTTGAGGGCAGGGATTGGGCTGGTGGAGCTCCAGAGGCCCCTTCCAACCTCTCCCATTCTGTGATTCTGGGAGTTTGGGAGTCTGGGATCTCTTTCTGATGCTCTGCTAAAGTAAAGGAGATGTGTAGATCCAGAAAACGGAGAAATAAATCAGCCCAAGCTCTTTCCTGTGTCACGGGGTGTCCTGTGTGTGTGGGTCTGTCTTGTTTGACTCAACACAAGGGGTCTGAACCCGACCTGAGGCTGTGCTTTGACCGCCAGACCTTTGTCTTTCTCATTCCCATCAGTCTTAACACGTCCTATTATTCCATTCCCATTCTCAGCATGATTATTTTGGAAAATCCCCCCCCTGAGAGATACCTGGTGAGGATCCACACTGAGACCATCCTCATGTTTTCCATCCTCCTGTTTTCCCTCCTCACAGGACACTCCTTGCAGTGTTACACGTGCAAGGAATTGACCCCAGTTCAGGAGTGCTTGAAAATTGAGAACTGCACAGAGACTGAGACCATATGCAAGACTACAATCTATTCCCTGGAGGATGGTAAGGACAATTCCTTCTTTATCCATAGTTTTAACAGGAATCAGTGCTTTGACAGTGCTGCTGTGGAGAACAGTTCCTCTTTCCACTTAAAAAGTGGAGAAGAATTCCTATGGGAGCTCCAGCTCTCAGGCTGTTGTGGGAAGCAGTGTTTGTGCGAGGGAATATTTGGTGAATTCAAGCTCCTGGTTAATGCTCAGAAATGAGATTTTAACTTTTTGCAGGGTCATGTGGTGACAGGCAAACAGGGAATGGCTTTAAACATAAAGAGGGTGAGTTTAGATGGGGATTTTAGTGAGTTTGTTTTAGGATATTAGGAAGAAATGGGTGGGGAGGGTGGGGAGGCCCTGGCACAGGTTTCCTGGACAAGCCATGGTGCCCCATCCTTGGAAGTGTCCAAGGCCAGGTTGGACAGGACTTGGGGCAACCTGGCATAGTGGAAGGTGTCCCATGGCAGAGAGGTTGGAATTTGACAATCTTTAAGTTCCTTTCCAACCCAAACCATTCTCTAATTCCATGACACCAACTCCTGGTCAATCAGAAGACAAAAGACAAGGATGATGCTCTCCCCTGTTTTTCCCATTCCTGACTATTCCTGCTGTTTTTCTTTGCCATAGTTTATCCCCACACAGGAGTCTCGACTGTCACCAAGATGTGCTCCTCTCTCTGTGAGCCCTCTGACGTGGATGGCATCGGGATGACACATCCTGTCACCTGCTGTTTCTCTGACCTGTGCAACGTCGATGATGCGGCATCGACGTTGGGGATCAGTGTTGTGCCAGTTGGGATCCTGGCAAGTTCCCTCTGTGCCTTTTTCTGGACTAGACTGTGAGGGGATGATGGGAGTCATTCATTCCAAAAATTCCATGAAGAAAATAACCCCCCACCAGCCCAGCTTTCCATGTGGATGCCTCATGAACAGCGCTCAACAGCTCCCAAAAATTGTTTTTTTTTGTTTTTTTTTTGTTGTTTTTTATGTTTTTTTTTGTTTTGTTTGTTTGTTTGTTTGTTTTCTAATATTCACACTTTCCCCACAAATAGAGAGAAGCAGAACACAGGAAGGCCCAACTCAATTTTTTAAATTAATTTTCCAACAACAACCCCAAAATTAACTATGGAGTTTCTTTGTTGTGCTGGTGTGGTTGGGTTTGAAGTAAAACATTAAAATGTGTGAAGTATATTTAAGGCAAAAAACCTTGAGAAGAGCCTTCACTATCTCCTTAGAGCAGATCCTCTCTGCCCCATCATTTTCTGCTGCTGTTCCTAGATCTCCTTCTTTGTACCCAACAAAAATAAGAAGACATTTCTGTGTCCAAAATATGAGGCAGGAGACTGAAATTCCCATGCCAATGATCTGTTCCAGGGAGGTTAAAATCTCATGTTCTCTGTACCCTTTTGAGTAAAATAAAATGAATCTTGTGTTAAAATGGTTGTAATCACATCTTATTTTCCTTTTTTTTTTTTCATTTCCAGACTCCCTCTTTCAGGGAGTTAACACAGTTGGGTTTTGGGGTCAGTCACACAGCAGATGGATGAGACATTTCCCATTATCCCTCGCTGGAAGTGACTTTCCGTCAGCATTTCTTCCATCAACTCTCCTTGTACAAATATATCTTTACTGGGAATAAAAATCTATCTTAACTGTACAAATCTATCTTTACTGAATTTTCCCTGAATTCCTTGTGTATTGCTCCAGCTCCTACATTTTGATCTTTCCTGCTGTGGTTCTGCACTTTCCTACAATCCCCTTTCCAAGGTCCAGCAAAAATATCCTCCTCCAATTATCACCCTGCTCCTGACATTTGGGATAATCAATCCAAATGTGCTATAAACTCTTCCATGTGGCAGATGTGATTTCCAAGAGAGGTGGCAAAATTCCCATCCTTGGGAAGATTTCATGGCCTAGATGGATGAAGTCCTGGGAAACCTGGGCTGACCTCAGAACTGGGAGCTTGGATCAGGAACTTGGGTTAGGAACATTCTGAGGTTGCCTTTCCAACCTGAGCTCCCTGTAAATCATTATTCCAATGGGATCACTGGAACACAAAAGCCATAATTTCCAGGCATTTTAAAAGGAACATACATACTGAGAAGAAATTCTTCCCTAGGAGGATGATGAAGCCCTGGCACAGATTGCCCAGAGAAGCTGTGGCTGCTCCATCCCTGGAGGTGTCCAAGGCCAGGTTGGACAGGGTTTGGATCAACTTGGGATAGGGAAAGATGTCCCTGCCCATTGCTGGGGTTGGAATGAGATGATCTTGAAGGTTCCTTTCAACCCAAACCATTCCATGATTCCATGAAACTTTGAAAACTCCTTGGTGGGGACTTCTCCAGCTCTGCCAAAGTCACAGATCCTGATGCCAAGCGGGTTGACCCCAGAGGTGCCACCTGGGATAAAACCAGGAAATCCCAACACCCGCCCTGAGATTTCATTTGGGGTAAGTGGTGAAATTGTTTTCAATTTCCTTCCTTGTTTCAATTTCCTCTGCCCTTTGTCTCTCCCATTTATGACTCCCTTGAACCACTGAGATTTTTTTTGAGGTCCACACCCTCCAAAAATGATCAGGCATGGCTGATTGCAGGCACCTCTCATGTGGCTGAGCCGGAGCGGCTCCATAGCCGTCATTGCTTTGAGAAGTCGCGTGCGGAGGAGCTGATCCTCCCCTCCCTTCATTGGCCATGAATGCTTCACCCCTTTGATCTCCAGCCAGTTTGGCACCGTGTTTCCCACATTCCAGCTGTTCCCTGCAGAGATCATGGCTGTGGGGGAAGATCTGGTCTGAAAGGCAGAAAATCTCTGTGGGTGAGGCTTTGGAGCCGCTCCCCCTGGAGTGAAGTGGAGCACTCCAAGCACGGGGTGATGCTTTGTGGTTAGACATCAACCTGAACCTCTCTGTGGTTTGTAACTTTTCTGATATATAAAAATTAATATATTGATTAATATATTAGCTCTGTTCCACCTGGAGTGAAGCTGTCCTCAACTTCCTGCTTCTGGAAATGTCTCTGATTATTTATTTCCCTCCAACAGCCACAGAAGGATTTTTTTTTTTGTTCATTTTTGCTGAAATTTAATTCCCTCCTCATCCAATTGACCTCCAGGGCCATCTTTTTTTTCTGATCCTCCTCATTCCTGGGAACTGCTCGAAGCTGTCCCTGAAGGTTTCCCTGGATTTGTTTGAGTGTTTTGCTCCTTTTCTTTTTTTTCTCCCAAGCTCTTTCTTTTTGGGTTTACCTCTTGTCCTGTCATGGTGAATCTTTGGAAGAGTTTGGCTCAGCCGTTTCTTGATGTTTTTTGAAATACTTGGAGAGGACAAGGGTTCATGTTTCAGACAAAAGTCAAGGAGAACTTCAGGGAGAGATGGATAACTTGTCCAAAAGCTGTCTGAGGAAATGAGGCAGGGCTTTGCTTGCTCAGTGGAGACTGGCTTTGGAGCAGACACCCACCCCACACCTTCCTGACTCTTGTATAGAGCTCAAATGAGTTGCCACCTAATTTTTTTGTTATTGGGAATTAATAAAGTGATCTGTGTTTTCCTCCCAGCTCAGCTCAGGCACGAATTTTTGTAGAACAACCTGGCTTTGGTTTGTTGCTTCAGCTCCCAGCCTGAGACACCTTCCCAAGGGCCTGGATCTGTCTAAACAGATTCCCTTGGGAGCAGTAGGATTCAGGCAGCACTCTGGATAAACACAACCTTGCTGTACACACAGCTAAGCTCCCTACAATAATTCTCTGAATATATTTTGTTTTTTTCCCTGTCCCAGAGGCAAAAGCAGGTGAATTCCCTCTTGGAAGCCCTCCAGGTAAAATCCAGCTTGGCGACTGCAGGATAAAGCTCAGTAATGTGGGAATCAGCAAATAGCCCTGCCGGAACATTTCACACAGGGATGGATCTGTGTCGTGCTTCCAATCCTCCAGTGTGTTTGCTAATTCTTCCTTGGAGGCGGTGTTCCAAGAGGCCAAGGCAGTTGTGATTTCTTGCTGGGGATTGCAGAACCCTTCAGTGACATCCTGAGGAGGAGGCACCGAGGTTTTCTTTTATGTACCTGCATAAAAAAAGCCCTTTGCTGCTGCTCCTGAGAATATGAAGTCTGAATTTCAGCAGTGCTTGGGTTGGTCCCTCTGGAAGTTAACCCCTTTAATTCCCTGGGACAGAGACACATTTCACTATCCCAGGTTGCTCCAAGCTCTGTCCAACCTGGCCTCGGACAATTCCAGAAATGGGGCAGCCACAGCTTCTCTGGGAAACCTGTGCCACCTTCACAGGGAAGAATTCATTCCCAATATCCATCTATCCACTGGCCTCTGGCAGTGGGAAGCTATTCCCTGAGTCCTGTCCCTCCATCCCTTATCCAAAGTCCTTCTCCAGCTCTCTTGAAGCCCCTTTAGGCACCAGGAGTTCTTTTCCCTGGAATTTTCTCTTGTCGAGGTGAACACACCCAGCTCTCCCAGCCTGTCCATGCAGTGTCACCTTAATTTCCTGGAAAATAAACAAAAAACTGGATAGTTGTACCCAGATTGAACACCCTAGTTTGCAAGCAGAGGTGTGCGTGTGCCTGGACCAGGAAGCTGAAATGTGCGCTCGTAAAATCCAAGAAGTTCTTTTCAAAACTGACTTTAAAAACAAATCTAGATGGCTTCCTTCACTCTGAGGAGGGCTCCCGTGGTTATATAAGAAGATTATCTTTGACTTCAAGGCTGTGTCAACGTGACTCAGGCCCTCAAGGGCAGGGCTGTGTCACCAGGCCATGGTTATGGATTTGCAAATCCCTGCTCCCTATGGCAACCCCGCCATCCCCTTTGCAAACAAACTGGCAAGGACTTGGAGCCAGCACAGGCATCCAAGGGAGAATGGAAACTCTTGCTGATGTTTGGAAAGATATCCAGCTGGGTGTGACAGCAGCTGAGGTGCAGTGAAAGGTGTTTTGGGGGTAAAGCAGAAATAAAAGGAGTTGCCTCCCAGTATGGATCCAGATCTGGAATTATACATGGGGTTGGAAGGCAGCTCTGGAATCTGCGGTCCAATCCCCTGGGCTGCTCTGGGGGACAATTCTGCTGCTTTTCCCAACATGTGGATGGAAGTTCTGTTCCAAAGCCCATTTTTGGTGAATTATGAAGATGAAGGCGGGGTGGGAACTGAGCCATCCTTCATAGTTCTCCCTTATTCATGGATGAGCAATATTTCATGGGATAACAGGATGGTTTGAGTTGGAAAGAACTTCAAGATTACCCAGTTCCAATCCCATGCCATGGGCAGGGATTATCCCAGGATGCTCCAAGCCCTGTCCAACCTGGCCTTGGACACTTCCAGGGATGGGGCAGACACAGCTTCTCTGCGCAGCCTGTGCCATGGCTTCACCACCCTCACAAGGAAGAATTCATTCCTAAATTCCAATTTAAATCTACCCTTTCTTTCAAATAAAATTGTTTCTGTTTGCTGGGACATGTTTGAAACTTGATTTTTTGGAGTAATTAATTTAAATCTCTTCACAAACCACACAGAGTTTTTTATTTTATGAACTTTTGCAAAGGGCTTTGGTTCAGTGTCACACAGGACGGGTTTATGACACAGCTTCCTTGACTCTGAAGTGAGAGGAATATTTATCAGCCAGCTGTGATGCTGGAGTTTTTCTGTCTAAATTCAGGCTCTGAGCTCCTCAGAGGAAAAGTTGCTGTAGAGTTTCAAAACCTAATTCCAATAATTTGTTATCTTGGCAATGAACCCTTCCCAGTGCTCCCATTTGATTGTATCCAGGGAATTCAGGACACTTTCCAGGTGCAAAGTTTTCCTGAGAGAAGGATCTCACAGAAAGCGTAGCTGGAAATGTTGCATTCTCCACCCCCCAAAACCAAGGTCTGGATGCCCAGTGCATCCTTGTCCCAGTTATCAGCCAGAATTAGAATATGCAGCTATTTATAAGGAAAACCTACATCTGGATCCCAAAAATAGTGTGGGATAAAGCTTCGTGAGGAATTGAAAACGACATTGGAAACAACAGTGCTGCATTTCAACAGCTCAGGTTTGTCATGGGCCTGCTTTCCTTAAAAAGTTGTTTTCTCCAGTGGGGACTAATTCCATGCATCTTTCCAGACCTGTAGAATGGGAGGATACAGCCCAGGGACAGAACTTCGAGTTTCCAGGAGAGAAGCAATGCTATAAAAATGGTTCAGCCTCATTTCTCCTCCTGTGATTGGGAAAAAATGATGCCACCCTGGACTGGACCTGCCTGGGCTGCAGAGAGGAACCTGTTGCCACCCGTCCCCATGGGATAATAATTTCCTTGGGATTGGGTGAACCCAGGACACAGCAGGGACATTTCCTGGGGTTCTTTCTACCTCAGTGCTGGGAGGAGGTGGCTTTGTCACTCCTTGTCCCCAAAAACAAAGCATGAGGATCTTGGAGCCAATCCAGCTGCAAATATCTGGGGGATTACAGTCATCTCCTACAAACTCCCAACAGCCTCATTAAGCTCGGGTGCACCTAATCCTTAATGAACCAATAATGTTGTCACATGTTTTTCCAGAGTTTGGATGATTACAGGATTCCATAAAACCCCTTCTTTGGCCTCCAGGGCTGGCAAGAAGCTGCCAAGATAAATGAGGTTATTGAGCAATGAGGGAGAAACAAGAACACAGCTCCATCCATCCATCCATCCATCCATCCATCCATCCATCCATCCATCCATCCATCCATCCATCCATCCATCCATCCATCCTCCTGCTGTCCTGGATTTCCCAAAAAAATCCAGCCACTCCCCAGGGCTCCTAATCCTTCAGAGGCTGGGACATGGATCAGGATGGATTCCGTCACTCTCCCTCTGGTTCCTGGGAATTCTCAGCTTGAGCAGACCTTCCCTGAGCAGTTCAGGGTGAGGTGCTGTCTGCTTGTGGGGTGGAGGATAGTTGAGGTCTAAAGCTTGGAAAAATCCATGGAATCATGGCAAGTGGATAAATGACACTGAATAAAAGAGCTGGATGGAAGAAAGAAAGAGGTGCTGAACACCTCAGATTAGAGTAGAAATTAGGAGGGATATCTTCACAGGGAGGGGGGTCAAACATTGGACAGGCTTCCCAGAGAGGTGTTGGTGTTCTGAATCTGTCAATGCTTAAGTAATGTTTGGATAATGCCATATATAACAAGGTTTAACTTTTGATCAGTCCAGAGGTATGTTGAGCAGTTGGATTAGATGGTCATTGTAGGTCACTTGCAAATGAAATAGCTTCTCCTTCTCCTTCTCCTTCTCCTTCTCCTTCTCCTTCTCCTTCTCCTTCTCCTTCTCCTTCTCCTTCTCCTTCTCCTTCTCCTTCTCCTTCTCCTTCTCCTTCTCCTTCTCCTTCTCCTTCTCCTTCTCCTTCTCCTTCTCCTTCTCCTTCTCCTTCTCCTTCTCCTTCCTCTTCTCCTTCCCCTTCCCCTTCCCCTTCCCCTTCCCCTTCCCCTTCTCCTTCTCCTTCTCCTTCTCCTTCTCCTTCTCCTTCTCCTTCTCCTTCTCCTTCTCCTTCTCCTTCTCCTTCTCCTTCTCCTTCTCCTTCTCCTTCTCCTTCTCCTTCTCCTTCTCCTTCTCCTTCTCCTTCTCCTTCTCCTTCTCCTTCTCCTTCTCCTTCTCCTTCTCCTTCTCCTTCTCCTTCTCCTTCTCCTTCTCCTTCTCCTTCTCCTTCTCCTTCTCCTTCCTCTTCTCTCCCAGTGACCTCGTGTCTTTTCAAAGCAGCCTTCTGCCAGGAATTGAATTTCATTCCAAAAAAAAAAGGAGGAGCACCTGTGGGACTTTCTGTGTTTTTCTATGGAGTAAGGATTCATGAATTATTTAAATTAATTTATTAGTGGTAATATTGTAGCTCAGATATTATCTGAATAAAACATCTCAGCTCCTTTATCCAGCCCAGAAGACAGAAAACAACGGATCCTCCAAGGACTCTTCTTGTGACATTCTCCTAACTGCCCACATCTTGCACAGAGCTTGGATTTCTCAAGGTAACAGTCACAAATAATGATAATTATTGTACTTGGAGTGCTGATCTCTCAAGAGCAGGTCAGAACAGGAAATATCCCCCAAGAGCAGGGGAAGAAGAGCAGTGATTTATTCTCCATGTGCTTTTTGACTATCACAGCTGTGAAATTCTGGAATATGAGCCACAAAGATGCACAGATTTCAGATGAGTTTTTTTCCTTCACAGAAGAAATAAGAAATAGGATAGAAATAAGAGTGGGAAATGACTTCTGGAAGCTCAGGAGACCCTAGGCATGAGCTCCTTGAGTAGTAAAAGCCCCTTGAGATACCAAGACAGGCTCTCTGTGCTTGAAGAACCCCACCAGCTTGTGACATCTTTGCACAGAGCTGAAAAAGCAAAAATAAGATTTCAGAAACTCCTTTTGTGATCCAAGGGCACGAGCAAGCATAAAACCCTCCGTAGCTGCATTCCCAAAGTTCTTAAGCTGCCCATGGATGGCGGATGACGGCATTTTGTTTAAAACCCCTAATTTTGTGGGGAAAAATCAGATATTTTGCTATTCACTCTCCCTTCCTTTCCAGGCTGACTTTCCTGCTCTGCTGTCAGTGCATCAAAGTCTGTCACCATCTCCTGGGTGTTTGTTTCTCTCTCAGATTTGGGTGGCATCTCCCAACACAGTGACAGCTGTCTTGATGCTAAAAACACCTCTTCCCCCGTGGCTTCTCTCCCTGGAGATTGGCAGCAGCCAGGAAAGATTAGGAACAACGTCTGGCTTGTTTTCAGCCTGGCTTTGTAAGGACACGGCTCATCTGATCCTGGTTTTGTGCATGAGCAGGTAACAACACAGAACTGTTGCTTTGGATTTGCTGCACAGAAGGAATTTCTGGAGGCCCTGTGGATTTCAGGAAACAGATTTTTGGGTGGAAAAGGTTCTGTTGAAGCTCCCACTGGATCTGAAGACACATCTTTAAAGATTCAGAAGGTTTGTGTGGAAGAACGACACCAAAGCATGTTGATAATTAGCTCGTGGTGAGCCTGCTCCCAGGAATCCCACTTTGGATCAATGTTCCTCACTAGGAGCAGTGGCATGTCCCTCTGCAAGCATCTCCCATCCCTGCTGGCTCCCAGCCACCCTCTGGAATCCTGCCACTGCCCAGGGCACAGTTTCGACTGGCACATTTCCACCCGCCCCCGGGATTTCACGGAGGCAAAGCCTTCAGCCCCAGCCCGTGTTTGTGCCTGGTCCAGGGAGCAGCCAAGGAATGTGTGAAGCAGCAGGCCTCAAAGAAGGAGCTGAGCTTCTCCCAGTCATCCCAAGCTCCTCACTCTGCTCCTCTGGTGAGGTTTTTGGAGGTGTCCTCTGTCAGGCCAGGAGCTGGATTTGATGAGCCTTGTTGGTCCCTTCCAACTCTGGATATTCTGTGATTCCATGATTCGAAATCCAAAGGTACTGCAGGAGCAAATGCACCGACACTGGAGTGCCTTGACTTCACTCAACTTGCTTTTCCAGGAAATCTTTTATATCTCCTTCCCTGATTACTGAGTCAAAGCCATTTCTTTTGGAAGGATGTGAAGTCCCAACAAGACAGGAATAACTCAACTGCTCCTGGATGATGAGTCCAGGGCAAGGCTGGGCATTAAAGCAAGGTTTGAACTGTGCCTCAGTACAGGGGTGTCACTGCTAGTGTGACTGGGGACACATCAAATTGTCCTTGGGATGGGCAGGAAAGACCTGAAGACATGGAAAACATATTCACCCCTTGTATTGCACAGGCCTGGAGTGCCAGGAGAGGAGGGAATGGCTTCCCACTGACAGAGGGCAGGGATAAATGGGATACTGGGGAGAAATACTTGGCTGTGAAGGTGGGGAGGCCCTGGCACAGGTTTCCCAGAGAAGCTGTGGCTGCCTCATTCCTGGATGTGCTCCAGGCATGGTTGGACAGGGCTTGGAGCAACCTGGGATAGTGGAAGGTGTCCGATGGCAAGGGGTTGGAATTTGATGATTTTTACAGACCGATCCAACCCAAACCATTCCATGATTCCATGAAGAGACCTGCTGGCCAAAGGCAGCGTGTAGGATTTTTGTTCAGATTCTGGAGTAGGTTTTTGGGACTCTGATACATGGATTTCATATGTTTTGGCTTTCAGTTCCCTGTAAAATATTGGATCTCATGGATTTCAGCAATTTGCTCAACCATGAACTGGTGCAAAATCCTTTCCCCCCAAGGCACAACATCCCCACCCATATTTACTGAGGATATTCAGAAACTTAAAGCTCAATCTTAAAAAAAATGTGTGTCTGGACCAAGCCTGGAGCCACCAATGTGTGACAATTCCCATCTGTCCAATGGGGACTGAGGGATAAAAGGGATCAGGACCCAGAACAGGGCACAGAAGGATTACAACATGTTTTAATTCTTGTGTTTTCCAACCGGATGGGAATGTGCAGAGTGCAGCCCCAGGTCTGTGCTGGAGGTGGAGCCCACCCAGACCATCTGCCCCAGCCTTTTGCAACACTCTGAGCGTCTCTCTCATATCCAAGTGACCCAAAATGACTTTTCTAAATTAAGATCCCAACCACGATGCCGTGCTCAACTTCCTTCCCCCTCAACACATCTGCTGCTGACACTGAAAGGATCTTTTCACCTCATTTTTAGGCTTTGTTTTCATGCCTGGGGCTGTACAGAATAAAGAGGGAAAGAGGCTTCTGTGCTCCTCTAGAATTAGGGATGTGAGAGTCAAGCAGGAGAAAAATGAAGATATCCGAGAGAGGATGTGCTGCCGTGTCAGAGGCAGATGCTCCAAGCCCTCCAAACCCTAATATGGAAAAATAGCTCTATTTTAAGACCGGAAAAAAGTGCACATGATAGGTTTGAGATGAGAAATAATTTGGGAGTGATATTGAAAATGATATCACTGCTGCTGTACTTCAGCGCTGCCAGGCTCATTCCATAATTAATAACTCCTTCAGATGGAGTGACTTTCCTTTGAGGGTGCAGAATTAAACATTTAAATCCCTCTCTGTAAATACAAGGCTGTGGCAGAGCTCTCCAGAAGCCTCGCAGCTACACTCTAATGTATATTTATATTCTAGATAAGTATTTTTAGCAAGAACTACAAGTCCTCTCTGTATTTGATGACATCAGAGCTCTGTTTTACATGCAATGTCCCGACTGCAAAAAATATCCCCTTCTTGTTCCTGTGCTTGGAATATTGCAACAATTTCTGTCCTTATCTCATCTCTCTTTCATGTTTAATGTGTGTTCCAAGAGGGCTGTGTGGGGGTCTTTTCCTCTTTCTTGCTCTCAAAGATGATTAAATATATAAATTTTTTTAAAAAAACGAAGCAGCCAAACAGCTCCTGGTGTTTCCCACCTCTGCAATCAAGGCGTGCTGGTATAACAACCACCACTCATGGCCTGGCCAGTGTCCTGCTGTGGAAAGCCACTGGAAAAGATCCCTGCTGGAAAACCCAGTCCTTTAAATATTAATTCTGCTGTTCTTGCGATGCTTCCCTGGGAATCCTGCTCAGGGCAAACCAGGATTGAACCTGGGTCCTCCTTCAGTTTAAATCCACGCTGAGTGTTTTATCTTTCCGGGGAAATTATCTTTTGGAATGCCCACTCCACCTTCTGGAATTGTGGAGCTCACAAGTAAAGGCTACTCAAGGCTCATACCTAGCACTGATTTTTGGCTGGAGGTGGGACTCCACAGGATATCCCAGCTGGAATATCCTCACAGATGAGCCTCTCTTGTTCTTTACTCTCTAATTCTTGAGTGGAAAAAAGCACTTCAGATTTGGAAGCAGGAGATGAAGATCAGGAAAAAATTCCTCCCCGTGAGTGTGGGGAGGCCCTGGCACAGGTTTTTCAGAGAAGTTGTGGCTGCCTGTCCTGGGTTGACTATATGATGCTTTTATCCCAAATCGTCTCGTTCTATTATGCTGAATAGTTAAGTTTTGCACCTTTAAGATTTGTTCCAGAGAGTGAAGGGGGGGAGAGAAGAAGCACACAGTTTGTTTTCAGACACTGCCCTCACTCCTGCACATTCCTGCTCCTGCACTGTGATGTCTGCGGATGGACAGACAGCTGGACAGAGCTCTCTTTTGCTTTTAGTTAATGCTAGCTAGCTCAGGCTAAGACGTTCCCTGGACTGTGGTCTTTTCCCTTTTCTTTGGAGCTGTTTAAACCTTCTCTGGGCTGAACACCCAGGGGAGCACCGGCAGCTCCACCTGTGCCCCACCAGACCAGGCCTGGCCTGCGACATTTCCAGCACCGGAGGGACTGATCAGAGACTGAGTGAGCTGAGCTGCAACCCGGGGAGGGGTTTTCTCAATTTTTCATCTCTTTTGGAGCAGCAAGGGGTTTTATTGTTTAATATTGTTTAAGTTTTATTGTTTAATAAACAGTTTTTTTGCACTTTTCTCCAAGGAGATAGTTTCTTCTGGACCAGTTGGGAGGAGAGGCCGATTTAATCTGTTTTCCTACAGGAACCCCTTTGGGGATCCTCTCCCAAATTTGCTCTGGACCAGGACACTGCCCCATCCCTGGAAGTGTCCAAGGCCAGGTTGGACAGGGCTTGGAGCAACCTGGGATAATGGAAGGTGTCCCTGCTCATGGCAGGGGGTTGGAATTTGATGATCTTGAAGCTCCCTCCCCACCTAAACCATTCCATGACTCTGCATACCTCTAGTGCTGCCCCACATTTGCAGAAGGGCTGGAAGGCGGTGGAAAAGGCAATTTTTTTGACCAGATAAAGCATAAGGCACTGAGGAATGCCCTCAAATCTGGGTATAAAACCTCTGCATGTGTTGGGAAGAACAAGCCCTCAGACAGACAAGAAAAATCCTTCAGCAGAGCAACACCAGTACTGGATTCCGCTGGCTGTAAAGCCTCACCCGGCAGGGCTGAGAGGTTGCAGGTCTTTTTCTGGCCCTTTGGAGACACATTTTCCTCTGTTCTATTTTCTCCAGCCTATATTTAAACTTCTCTCTCCCCGTGTCCACTCGACCCAGTGACGCAAAAATCCGACCAGGCCTTTGATTCTCCTGCATTTCCTGGGGCACTGGCACTGGCTGTGTTTAACTCCTAAGGGGCAAAGGGAGGGATAAATAACAGCAATAACCCAAGAAACAGCAAATTTGATTCTTTTAAGTGTGCCTGTTCTGCCTTGTGGCTGCCACAGTGTGATCAGGTGACTTGTAACACAAAAAAGGCCATTTTGTACCCCTGTGTGAAGGGTTTGTCACCTCTCCTAATCAAGGAATGCATTAGAGGTGCTTTGAAGATAAAAATCTGATTCTGAGTCTGTTTTGGCTCCAGTAGAAACTTGTAGGTCATGTTGGTGGGTGAGTCCTGGGTGACAGGAGGCCGGGAGGGGCAGGATGCTCACAGCCAGCACTGGTGACATGAGGGGACAGTCCCCACAGGGAGCATTTTTGTAGCACAGCAGGGTCACTCCCAGCCTCCTGTTGGCCTTGATGCTGAGCTCAGGCACTTTCTCTTTTGCTCCCTGAAACCCTCCCAGTTCTTCCTGTGCATATCCCAAAAACGCCTCCTGTCCCACTATTTTACCCCTCTCCCCCTCCTTTTCCAGCAGGGATGGCCATAAATCTGACTTTTCCATGAAGGATTTTTGCACTCCTGTGCTCATCCCTGTGTGTGGTTTTCCCCCTGTCTGGCACAGCACAGTTTGGGAGCTAAAAAACAAGCCATAAACTGTCGCAGACATCTTTTTATGAAAATCCTTTCCTTAGGATTTTTTTCCTTCTGAGAAGCTGAGAGGCCTCAGAAACAAAATTTAAACAATGATTATCTGCTGCTGTGGAAAAAAAAGAGGTAGATCTGTGATTGGTCTCATGTAGATGTTTGGAATTAATGGCCAATCACGGCACAGCTGGCTCTCTCTCTGTCACAGACCTTTGTTATTCATTCTTTTCTATTCTTAGCTTACCTAGCCTTCTGAGAACCTTTTCTTCTATTCTTTTAGTATAGCTTTAATGTAATATATATAATAAAATAATAAATCAAGCCTTCTGAAACATAGAGTCAAATCCTCATCTCTTCCCTCATCTGAAAACCCCTGTGAATACCATCACAATAAACCCCCCTCCCTGCACCCTGTGCTGCCCCACACTCCTTTCCCATGGGAATATCCAGGACAAAATAAAGATGCTGCAGGCTGAAAAACAGAGAATCCAACTTTATTTACCAAATTCTCACCCTCACTCTCCTAGTCCCTCTGTATCCAGACCCTGCCCCATCCACAGGTGGAAAGCAGAGCCTGGGATCCTGCAGAAAATGTGGAAAGGCTGCTGGAGACAGAGCTGGAATCCAGGACAAAAAAAAAAAAAAAAAAGGAATGTGATCTGAGAATGGCAGGGATGGAGCTTTGCTTCTGGCCTGACACATCCAACTGGTTTTGAAGCAGGGAAAAACAGAACAGACGAGTGGGAAGTAGGGCCTGGTGCTCAGTGTCTGTGAGGGTGGGTGGAATTCTGGGATTTGAGTAACTTCCAATTATTGTCCTCTCCATGGCATTTGCTCCCTGCAGATCTCAGCATTGCCAGGGGGGTGTTTCAGTGTTTTAGTGGGTTTCACCTCCAAGGAAAAGGGCCCACCATCCTCCTGAGCTCTGCCAAGGAATGCAAGATTGTCAGAGTTTTCTCCTAAATGGTACTGAGACAGACATTGAGAAAATATTCCCTCTGTGCAAGGAGGAAAAAGAGCCCCCTGCTTTGGTTTCTTTTGGAAAGAGAGTGGAAAAGGGGGGAAAAATGGAGGATTAATAGATTTTGCCACAGAGGAGGTTGCAGGGATGCTGTGAGCACACAAGGATGGTGCGTGGGGTGTATCCATGCTCCACTCTACCCTTGTTTCCTGATCATCTGGACGACCCCTGGCAATGGGAGCAGAGGGAATGGAAAATTTCCTGCATCTCTGTGAGCTGGGCACACCTGGGTCATTCATATCTGCTTCCACTCCAGCTGCTTTTGCAGAAGGCAGGGCCTCAGAATCAATCCCACATCTGCTCCAAGCAAATCCCAGCTGGGATCTCAGCACTTTTAACTGATTTTTCCTAGAGCTGAGGGTCTGGGATAACCATTATTTTTCCTATCCTGCAGTCTCTGCTCTGAAGGGATGAAGGGAGGGCAGAATAAGGGAAGAATTTGCTTGGAATAGTCTTTAAAACATCTGGAAAGGGAAATCCGGGAGCTCCAACTGCAACCTGAGCTCAGGCAGAAGCTGAGGGAGAGGGATGTGTGTTTGTCTGGCCAAAGTTGGAAATTTGAGCTGCAGCTTTGTCAGTCCAGGGGGTGTGCTGAGCTTTCCAGAAATCCATCCTCTTCCCACATGGAAGCTGAGCCCTTCTGAACTCATTCCTTAGCTTATCCTTGGACTTAAGCTCCAGATCTCTGCAGCTGCCACCCACACCCTGATGGGCAGGAAGTAACTGGGCCCAGATCCATCTGCTCCTCTCAATCAGGACACGGCACAGGATTCCCAGAGAAGCTGTGGATGCCCCTGGATCCCTGGAAGTGTTCCAGGCCAGGTTGGATGGGGCTTGGAGAAACCTGGGATGATGGAAGATATCTCTGCCCGTGGCAGGGGATTGGAGCTGGATGATCTTGAAGGTTCCTTCCAACCCAACCCATTCTCTGTGGATCCTG
This sequence comes from Melospiza georgiana, assembly GCF_028018845.1. Taxonomy (NCBI): domain Eukaryota; kingdom Metazoa; phylum Chordata; class Aves; order Passeriformes; family Passerellidae; genus Melospiza; species Melospiza georgiana. Next base: position 153,098,547 of record NC_080430.1, on the reverse strand, counting down.
AGGACCAGAAGCAGCTGAAGGTGAGGAACATCTGCTTAAACAGCAGGAAACTGGAGATTTGAGGGGTTTAAGTTCAGGCTAAGTCCAGGTTTAAGTCCATTCTTGGCTTGAATCCAGCGTTGAAGATGGGGTGAAGCCACCTGTCAGCAAAGAAGGACATTCCCAAAGCATCTAAGAGTTCATGAGGCAGCTTGGCAGGGAGAGTGGTGGGCTTTCAGCTGGAGCTGGGACACTTTTGACCTCACAGGGAGCACTGAAGGACCGTGCCAGCCACCAGGGCCACCAGAGCCAGCGCTGCAGAGCTGCTCCTCACCCCACTGCTGCTCTTGGTGTCATCTGTGCACAGGTCAGTGTAGCAGCAGGATTTGGGCCTTTGGGCCCCTATCCCATCGTAGGAGAGGCATTCCTCCTCACAGTCCCTGGTCACGGTGATGTTGCCAAAAAAGGGATAACCTGGGAGAGGCAGATTGGACAGGAGGAGGAGGTGAGAGAGGGGAAAAAACAGGAAAAGAAAATGGGATTGAGAAACACTGACAGAGGAGGGGTTGGACATCCCTAATCCATGGGTGCCTCTAACCCAGCCTATTTTTTGTGGGAACAGGCCTGCCAGCTCTCACTGCTGACTCTCTCTCACCCTCCTGCTCCTTTCAAATCATTCTAGCATGGACAAGGGACACAATTCCCCATAGAGGTTTGCACCCTCTATAAATTCAAGGTCCAGAGAGATATCAAGGTAGGAAAGGCAACACAGCGGTAACAGGTGCAGTGAGTCCTGATACTTCACTGTGAGGCTCCAAATCTGATGGATTTCTCTCCTTCCCTCTATAAAGTGGGATAATTTCACCAGGGTTTTTACAGAGATGTTAAAGGGACTGGGATGGGGAGAGGGAAATGTGGCCAGCAGATTGAGGGAGGTGATTCTCCCACTCCGTTCTAGTGAGACCCCATCTGAAGAGTGGGATCTGCATCCAGCTCTGGGGTCCTGATACAATAAAGACAGGGAATTGTTGGAACAGGTCCAGAGGAGGCCATGGAGATGATCCAAGGGCTGAAGCTCCTCTACTCTGGAGCCAGGCTGGGAGAATTGGGAATGTTTGTCTGGAGAAGGGAAGGCTCCAGGGAGATCTCAGAGCTCCTTCCAGCGCCTGAAGGAGCTCCAGGAGAGCTGGAGAAGGACTTGGGCAAGGGATGGAAGGACAGGACAATGGGAATGGCTTCCCACTGCCAGAGGCTGGGGTTAGATGGGATTTTGGGAAGGAATTTTTGGCTGTGAGGGTGGTGAGGCCCTGGCACAGGTTTTCCATAGAAGCTGTGGCAGTCCCATCCCTGGAAGTGTCCAAGACCAGGTTGAACGAGGTTTGGAGCAACCTGGTCGACTGGAATGTGGGAATTTGGAGTTCCACGATCTTTAAGCTCTCCCCCAACCCAACCCAACCCATCCTGGAATTCTCCCCAGGGCCCCTCAGCGGCAGTGGTGTCACTCACCTAAGTCCACGGAGTGCAGGGTCGTGGTGCACACGGTGGCTCTTGGGGGACACGTGACGGGTGTCCTGCACTGGGAAATGTCTGTGGGCTGCCTGCACACATAACATTGCAGGGACTGGGCTGCAGAGGGGACAGAAAAGGCTCTGAGGTGACACAGCCAGGAAGACAGACCCAAATCTGCAGCTTTCTGACCAAAATGCAGCAGTGTCCAAAATTGTCCAAAATTAAGCGTGTCTGGAGGCAATGGCAGAGCTTGGATATGCCAGGGGGGAAAAGGATAAATCCCAGCAGTGAAGGACAAGGGTGGTGTAGCAGGAGTTGGGCCTAAACATGACTTTGGAGGCTCAGCAGCATGAAAAAGGGGGATTTAGAGGGAGTTTTGGTGTGTCTGAGCATCCTCTTTAAGAATTCAGCCTAGAGAAGAGGAGGCTGAGGGGAGACTTTTTGGGATCTACAACTTCCTGATGAGGGGAAGTGGAGGGGCAGCACTGATTTCTTCTCTCTGGAGCAGTGACAGAATCCAAGGGAATGTCCTGAAACCGTGTCAGGGGACATTTAGGTAGGATATCCAGTGCCTAACTGGGTTCTTCCCCCAGTTAGGCACTGGAACAGACTCCCCAGGGAATGGTCATGGCCTCAAGAGCTCAGGACATGTTTGGACAACGCTCTCAGGCCTCAGGGTGGGATTATTGGGATGTCCTGGGCAAGACAAGGAACTGGGCTTCGATAATCCTTGTGGGTCCCTTCCATATCAGGATATTCCATGATGGTAAAAACCAGCTCCCTCTGCTGAGAGCAGCATTCCCCAGCTGTGACAGATGGGGCAGCTCCCCCATCCCTCCCCTCACAGCAACAGCTCCTTCCTGCTCGTTTCAGGGAAATTCCGCAGGAATCAGTAACTGAGAGCAGGATTTAAATTTCAGAGCTGTGTCAGAGATCCTGAGGGCTGAGTGAGGCCCTAAAACCGCTCTCATCAGGGGCCACTGCTGCTTTTTGAAGAGGCCATGTACAAACCCTTGCTGGCTGCCACCTGAGGGAGGGACATCTCTAAATATGCAAATCTATGCAAAGCAGCTCTCAAAACCCTCAGTGTGAGCGCTGTCCATCCACAGCCAGCAGACACTGAGAGTGTGGATTTTCCAAAGTCCTGTTGGTGTGGCTTGGTGACAGAAACCAGCCTGGTTTGAGATTTTCTATCCTACCCTCCTTCCACCAGCTGAAAAAAAACAACCTGCGAGCGTCCAGTGCCATCTATTGGTAAAAATTCAAACCGACGCTGGTTTTTTTTTTTTTTTGTTCCCGTTCCGCCATCAGAGGAACCTCTGGGGCTTTGTGATAAGGATAAATATTTTTGAAGGCATTTGTTTGAACACCTGACTTCAGAAAGGAATTTTCAAACATCTACTCCTCGCAGCAGCTCCTTTGGAAAATTCAGCTGTGGGGTAGAGCCTACACAGTGCAAAACTTCGCTTTCTCATTCCTTAGCTCTTGCTAAGGAATTCAATTCAAAGAGACAATTTCTTGTCTCTTTGCAGAAGTAAAAAGGAATTTTTCATGGAAATATTTCAATTTTCCTGTGGCCATACTCCCTGTAAACAAGGGTGGTGGAGCCATCCCTGTTTATCCCAGCTCAGGACCTCACTAGTTCCCTTCCCAACGATCCATGATCCAATTCATAAAATTGTTACATATTTTAACAGAGGTAACACATAATCAACAATCATTTGGATGTCTGTGGATATGTAGGATGGATGGATGGATGGATGGATGGATAGATAGATGGATGGACAGAGCAGTTCTGGCTTCAGGAACTTGAGAAACTGCCCTGCAACCCTTGGGGTGAGGTGGTTTCCATTTACAAACCTCAATATTTTCATAAATATACTGGGAAGTGCCTTGGGGGAATTAATCCCAGTTAAAAGCAGGTTTAAGGAAGGAAAACCTCAACCCCCTCATCTTTCACCGACTCCAGATGGGACATTTAGAGGACATGGGTTTTGTGGGAAGGTTGCATGGAAGAGGAAAGTCCAAATCCGTAAGGACTGGGACAAGAAAACTGAATGGGGACAGCTCTGTTCTGAGCCAATAATTCCCAGTTCCTCACTGTCCAAAAGGACCTTCTATTCCTACATCAAACCTCAGGAATATGAACTGTCACAGACATATCCCTCAGCCACAACAGGGGTACCTAGACCAGCTGCTTCCCTTTGGATCATCCCCCAAAAATATTTCTGCCTGATTTCAACTATAAAGCGAATGGGGTTGATAACTCTGTTTCCATAAAATTCTTTGAGATTTTGGGTGATTTCTCAGAAATTCCATTAAATCCAAGGGAAAAATTCGGATGGAGGTGTTTGATCCCTGCCCAGGCTGCCTTTCCTTTGAGATCTTCCATGGAAACAACCCATGGATCTGGGGCCCATGGGCTGTGGGTTAAACCCCTCTGGGGTGGTGTCATCCCTGGAATGCCTGTTCCAGGCAGGGATGTGGCTGCAGTTGGTCACATCCGCATGGAGGAAGGACACAGCGATGGCCAAACCCTGCTGCCAGCTTGCCCAAGATCCAGACCCATCACACACCCAGGGGAATTTCCCATTTCCACCTATCTCCTGAAATATCTCCTGAAATTCCAGGGGAATTTCCTATCTCCTGAAATAAGGGAAAATCCTGGAGCTGAGAGTTTAATAAAACTTTCCAATGTCCTTGGAGTTATTTCTCATACCCCCACTGTAATGAAGTTTCACCTTCTGGCTTCCAGCACTTCCAGCAGCCAGCTGGGAGGTTTTAGGAAAGTCAGGAGCTCGGAATGAACATTCCTGATGGGACAGGGTGGCAGCTCAGGTAGAGACTGGCACTTCAAGCTCTTGCCCAGGCTGGTTCTCCCCTGTGCCTTGTGGTTGTCCCCTCCATCCCTGGATGTGGGTGACAGGAATCCAGAAGACGTGCATCGCTCCCAGTCAGGCATCACAGCTCTTCCCACCAGGAATGCATCTCCCCTTTCCCATTTCACCCTCTCCTTCAACCTTCTTCAATACAAAAGGCATCATTTCCCTTACCTGGGGGTCACCAGGTCTTTCCTCTCCTTCCCCTCCCACAAATTTCCCAGGGTGGGGGACCCTGGAGTGTTGGAAATGAGGAGCTCTTACCCAACTCCACAAACGCCAGGCCCAGCAGGAATCCCACCAGGAGTTTCTTCATGCTGAGAGCAGATCCAGGCAGCCAGGACAGATCTAGAGAGCTTCTCCCAAGGAGCTTTATATGTTTTCCCACCCTCCACCATCAGCTGTTGTTGATCCTGTGGGCGGATTCCCTCGGGGTGATCAGGGGAAAGCCCAGCTCCAGTCTGGATTGGGATTTGCAGAGGAACGAGTTCCCTGATGAGGTGACATCACCCCAACGAGCAGACTCCTGCCATACCTCGGCTCTTCCCCAGGTTTATGTCCTGGGGCTGGTCCCATGGAAAAAGGAAAAACACGGCTGGCACTGCAAGGTGTGGCCCCGTGCCAGGGCTTGGATGGGGAATGTGACAAGGTTTGTTTGCTCCTTCCAGTCTGGCTCCACGAGCCCAGAGCTGGCTTGTGTCACGCGTGTTACACTGGCCAACAACTGGCAAGGGGCAAGTGACAGCAGGCTTGGCTTCCACGTGCTTTGGAGAAATTATTCCATGGACTGGCAAGACTGGGGTTGCCCAAAGACGTCTGTTTTCCCAAATCCAGTTCAAAATCAAGCCTGGTTTCTGGATCCCTTGATTATTAACTGAGCTGCTGGGCATAGAAATCACTTGGAGGCCAGTGGGATATGGTGCTTCCATATCCCACTTCCAAGTCTGGAATTGGGATAAATCATGTGGTTTCAGGTCCTGGGTCATGCTGGCAAAGCAGGATGCTCAGCTTCCCTTTGGAAAGCTGTCAATTTTTTACCAAATTTTATCCTGAAGCTGGGAAATAAGCCCAACATGGAACAATTAATCAATTTTCCCACTCCAGCACCTTCCTGATAGCAAATTTCATGTTATCCACATCAGGGCAACCCTATCAAACATCCTAATTTATTTTGTATCTTATCCAATATTTGGGGAGACAGCTTAAAAATGCTTGGAGCCGGGGAGAAATTATTTACTTCTCCCTTTGGACTGAGCTGCTGGTATTTTATATTTCACAGGAAAAGCTGATAGACTTTTCCTTGGGTTTGTTGTGATCCAAATTGGAAAACCCTGGAGTTGTGCAATTTCCCATAAAACAGCTGAATAAGCCAAAGAGGCAAAGTTTGTGAATCACTTGCGCACTTGGGAGATTTTAGGGCTGGAGATGAGGTGAGTGAAGGAGCTTTAATGAGGTGCTTTGCCTGTCACAGACTTGTCACGACAACACACGTGGGAATATTTCTGCCATTCCCAGCAGCCTCTCCTTCTTCCCAGATGGAGGATGGTTCCCAGTAACCCGAGAAGCGTTGCTAATGAAAATTTCCACAGCCACGGATGACACAAAGCTGACAGAGCTGTGGGAAAGGGAGAGAAAGACCTACACCCTAATCCTTTTCTAAAAGAATGAAAGTTATCCTTTATTTTATCTCCCTGTGCTCTCCAAGTTCAGGTGCTAAAAAAAAAACAACTGGATAAAACATATTTTTATATTTTTCTGGGGACACAGGAAAAAAATCCACTCGGTGAAAGCCGCCAGACCTGGTTACATCCAGATCCTTGCTTGGAACAGGGCAACTCAAGGCACATTTGAGCAATATCCTAATTAAGAGCCATGAAACTGGAAGAGATCCAGCGCTTTCAGCATTCCAGGTGGTTGTGCCTCAATGGGAAAGCACAGTGGGGTTGGCACAGTAAAGCTGCTGGGTGGATTGTGGAGTGGAAATGTCCATGGTCATTCCATACCAAGAAATTTTTGGGATAAATCTGTGTGGTTGAAGAAATAGGGATATAAATGCTTAACCACTGACTTAACTCTGTCTTAAAGGCTTTGAGATGTTGGAAATCTTTCCATAAGGCAAAACACTGTCAAAACACCAGAGCTCCTGCAAAGGTGCAGCAGTGCCAGACTTCAGGGAAAGAGGATTTGGGAGCATTCCAGTAAAATTGTGGAGGCAAGGAAAGACCTTTAAGGTCTGTTACCTTTAAGGTATTCCTTGATCTAAAGATAATCAGGAGCTCATGGAGAGATGGAACCCTGGAAACAAACCCAAAACCTAACAAAAACAGCCCCAGGTGGTGTCTGGGTGTGTGTTGGGATAGGAGGGATTTGGATTTTTGATTTTGGAAGTGGCAACACCCTCCTGGCTTCCCAGGTAGAATTCCACTGCCACTGTCAAGAATAAAATGGGATCCTAACGAAAAAAAAAAACCGAAAAACCACCAAAGCAATGATGAGGAGAGTGGGACAACAGGATTCACACCAAAAGATGACATTGGAAAACACTGGCTCCTTTTAGCTTGGCAGAGTTAAGACAAACCTAAGTTAAATGAGACTGGAAATTGAGGCTGGATATTAAACGCTAAAAAAATTGGGATTATTTCTGTAAACAAAGGCAGGGAAGAAACCTGACCTGCTTTAAACCTGATAAGTATGTGTAAGCTGTAGTTTGACAGGGCAGTTGGGAAAGGCTTAGACAGCTTGTAGGACTCAGGAGGCCCTAAAAATTCCCTTCTGTCTCTGTCAGGGGAGGAATAAAGCCTGGGAAAGGTTTTAAGCACTGACTGACAGGAGCCAGAAGGGACTTTGGTTGAAATGTCATTTTGGGTCTAGAGAGCTGAGAATATCAACGAGGTGTGGTATGTTAGGGAGAAAGGTTTGTGTGCCAAAAGCCTTCAGGAATTCTCAGTGGGATCAATCTAAACCCTCTCCCAGCCTGTCCCTGGAAGACTGTCCTAATTTATAACGTAATACAGGGAGACATAATCTCTCTCTGCTTATCACAAATAGCAGGAAAGGCAGATTACAGAAATTTGGTGTTTACGGGTAAGAAGGTGAAATGCTTCACCTGCTCTAATTTCCCTTACAGTCAACTCTTGTTTGAATGATTAAACCCCACATTTTTATGAGATGTTCTGTGGCAGGGAGTGAACACCAAGCTTTGCTCAGCTGTTCCAGTTGTTGATTATCAGCCACATGTGAAATTAGTCCTGTGTAAAATATTTCTATGATGATTTATGGAGTCCCTACAGCCAGTGGCTCTTGTTGCACCTCTCAACTAAATTCAGTTTCTCACTGCTGCAATTTTCCTCTTCTCCATAGAAATGTACTTTGTCTGGATATGTCTTGGATAGACTTTGGTGGGCTCTCTGACTTCTCTGTTCTCCAAGGCTTTAATGCTTCTGATGGTCCTTCTCTGAACTCCCTCTGTTTCACCACCTTCTCTCCCACATTGTCCAGCCAGGATCTGGACATTTCTTGAGCCACTCCGTAGAATCCCAGAATGTTTTGGGTTGGAAGTGGCCTTCCAGATCACCCAGTTTTAATCCCTGGTCATGGGCAAGGACACCTTCCACTATCCCTGGATGATCCAAGCCCTGTCCAACCTCGGACATTTCCAGGGCTGGGGCAGCCACAGCTTCTCTGAGCAACCAGTGCCAGGGCTCCCCACCCTCACAGAGAAGAATTTCTTCCCAATATCCCATAAAACCCACTCTCAGTTTGACGCCATTTGACATTCCACACCCTTGTCCAAAATCCCAACACTCCATGCCCATGGTCTAAAATCCCTCTCCAGCTCTCCTGGAGCCCCTTTTCAGCTACTGAGAGTTCACAACAAGATCACCCCAGAGCCTTCTCCTCTGCAATCCCAGGAATAAACAGGGGGAATCCACCTGTTTATGGATCCACCTGTGATACGAACACCAACCAACCCTATCTGACACCGTGGTCATGTCATGGTAACCATGGCATCAATCTACATGACATCATTTTCTTTCTTGAGAACTGATTTGCAGGATGGAGTCTGCTCCATTTCCCAGATATTGGATTCCCGAGCATCCTGGTGATAATTGGTTTGCAGGGAAATACAGATACTGTTGATCATTACACTGAGCCACCTGGAGTTCAGCTCCTGTGATTCCAAAGGGGCAGAATTTTTGCCAGGGGACTTTTTGGATGCTCCACCATCTATCTTTACGTGTGACTCAGTGGCTGGGAACCTCTCTGCCCATGCCCGTGGCCGCAGCGATGTTTGATGATCCAATGGAAGTTCCACCTCTCATGGGTGTGTGTCAACAACAAGACTTTGGGCTTGTTGGGGTGGAGTTGGTCTCCACCCTCCTGATGAAACTCTGCCACTGGGCAGGAAGGAATTCAAGTTTCATTGGGCTGGAAAAGGGTGAAAATGTGAGAACCCTTCTCCGAGGAGCGCTTCAGGTCTGTCTTCCAGGCGCTGTTTGGTATTAAATGTTTCTCCTCCATGGAAATTATCCCAAAAAAAAAAAAAAAATCCAGATTCACAGCTCTGATTCAGTCTCTAAAGAGCTTCTACCATTTTTTTTTCTGTGTCTGAGCTTCATTTTGCTGCTTGGCACCCCCTGCCTGAAGATGTGAGGTGAGAAGTTGAACGACTCCAAGCAGAGAAGGGAACTGTATTTGCATTTCCCAAATTCTGGCTTAAGATCACTAATCCCCAGACTAAAAAGCAGGATGGGAGGAAAGATCCCAGCTTGCTGGATTTTTACAAAAAGATGTAAAGACTTTTACAAAAAGGTGAGTTGTGTTCAGGGCTCTGAGAGGAAAAAGGGAAGTCCAGGGATGTGGTCACGTGGAGGTTGGAATCATTGAATCATGGAATGGTTTGGGTTGGAAGGGACCCTAAATCTCATCTCATCCAACCTCCCAACCATGGGTAGGGACACCTTACACTAGACCAACTTGCTCAAGTTCCTCTTCTTCCAGCCAGAGGGCTGCGGACAATTCCTTCAGGCATCACCTGTGCTTGGTCCACCCAGGGAATGTAGGTCCCTTAAGCATTTTCTGAAAACAGAAAAATGTCCAAGATGTGATTCTGGATTGGATCCCAGAGGGATGAATATCCACAATTCAGGCATTTCAGGCTTTCTTTAAGCTGTGTCAGTCCTACCACAAACTTGAGAGATGTCTAGCTAGTGTAAAGTGGTTCCTGAATGTGTCATGTCCTGAACCCACTGGATTTGTTCCAGGGAATGTCCAGGCACACTCTGAGGGCCAAGGATGTTTCCAGAAAGGTTATTCTGGTTAGAAGGATGAGAAATTCAGGCACGAGCTGGGACAGTTGTGATCAGGATCAGAGAATAGATCCCGATCCCTTTTAAATTCCCTTTTCATTCTGGTGTGATTCCCTTTTCCATCCCAGTGGCAATTGCTGCCAACTCTATGTGAAAGCCCATGTGACCCATAAATCCACACTCCAACATGTAAGGAGTCTGTGGCCATGTGATTTTCCACCTGAAATTTGGATTATTTGGAATAATGGGATTGTTAAAGGTTGGAGAAGACCTCTGGGATCACCAAATCCAGCCACCACCATGTTCCCCATTAAACCATGTCCTCAATCGATCCATGTGATTTTTTGAACACTTCCAGGCATGGTGACCCCACCCATTTCTGGCGCTCAAACACTAAAAAAGCCAAGGCTGAAGGATGCTGGGAACATTCCTCGGGGCTGCTGTTGGCTGGGAGTCCCCAGCATTTTTTTCCACACTTTATTCAGCTGATGGCACTGTTGATCTCTTATCAACATTCTGCAGTACGAGGGCAACGTGCAGAGACTGGCCAGTCACAGAGCTACTTCCTTCCTTTATCTCAGGAAGATTTTCCCTCTTTATCAACTTTGGTTGTGCAGAGAAAGGAAACAGACCTGGCCACGAATTTGTCACTTGTCAAACCCAGGGGCTGTCACTGAGTCTGTGAGTGAGAAGTGCCTGACATCACTTTGTCACCCTTCAGCATCATCAGCAGTGCCTCTGACTGACAGGTTGGCAGCAGAGTCTGCTGCCAGATACAGATCTGGATGAGTCAAGCTAAATAAGTAACCCCTGCTAAGTAATAAAATTAGCCTGTGCTGGGTGTTGCCATGGGGATCCAGCACAATAATGGGAATAGCATGACAAGGAAGACAATTCCCATCATTGGGGTCTGTATGGTCAAGGCATAAATTTGTGGGAGCCTCAATTAGCAGAAAACACAGCAGAAATAACTTTTGAAAATTTGTGGAGTCATGGGAAGATTGAAGCAGACAAAAAGTCTGGAGGGGGAGTCACCGGGCCTAAGCACAGCCTTTCTTCTCTACCATAGGTGGCTCCTGGGTGACTCACTGGAGCTGTTTCTTTTTCCAGTCAGGCAGACAAAACCAAATTTCATCAGACAAAAGCTTCATCAAAAAGTGGATGGCACTGGGGATTACCTGCTTACCTTCACTGGCTTTAAAGCGAGCCCTGCAAGGGTGGAGATGGGGTCACCTGGAGGCCTCTTCTTAGTAAATGTGCGTGTTTTGTCATGGAATTGTGGAGTGGCTTGTGTTGGAAGGGACCTTAAAAATCATCCAGCCTGGCCTTTGACACTTCCAGGGATCCAGGGGTAGCCACAGCTTCTCCTCCTCAGCACCCTCACAGGGAATTCCACTCCTCAGCACCCTCACAGGGAAGAATTCCTTCCCAATATCCCACCCAACCCTGCCCTCTGGCAGCGGGAAGATATTCCCAATGACCTGTCACTCCATTCCTTTTCCAAAGCCCCTCTCCAACTCTCCTGGAGCCCCTTCCATTGCCTGAAGGTCTAAGGTCTCCTGGATCCTTCTCTTCTCCAGGCTGGACATTCCCAGCTCTCCCAGCCTGGCTCCAGAGCAGAGGGGCTCCAGCCCTTGGAACATCTCCGTGGCCTCCTCTGGACTTGCTCCAGCATCTCCCCATCCCTCTGCTGTTGGACTCCAGACCTGGATGCAGAATTCCAGGTGGGATCTCACCTGAGTAGAGCGGGGGGGCAGTGGGTCAGAATCCCCCTCTCACCTGCTGCCCACACTGTGGGGACAGAGCTCAGGACACAGGGGAGTCTCAGGGCTGCCTCTCCCTGCCAGAACAACTCTCAGGCACACTCTGGGATTCTTGGAGTGTCCTGTGCAGGGCCAGGAGCTGGACTTGGTGATCCTTGAAGGTCCCTTCCAACTCTGGACTTCCCCTGAATTTTTCCAATCCATCCCAGCAGGACCAAGCTCCTTCCTCACCCATCCACGTGTCCAACTTCCATGACCACATCCAACGCTCTCTCCATTTGTTGTCCTGCTTCTTGGCTTCCTACAGCAGTTTGGCTTTGCCAATTAATTTTGATTTAATCTGACTTCAGCTCCTTTTAGCCTCCTACACCACAGACCAGTCGTGTCTTTCCTTCCTTGCCCATCCCTCCCTGCAGAGAAGTTTTTGAGGTGGCACACCCTGATTTCTGGGATCAGGAGTATAAAGCACTTGGAATAATGTTGTCCCATCATCCGGCTGAGTTTTGGGATTATTCAGTTTTAGATAAGCAGAAAAGCTTTGAAATATGGTTGATATATAGACAATTATGTTGATATCCAGATGTATTTGTTGATATCCAGAAAAAAGAGAAGTGAACTGGAAGTTCAAGGGTATGGATGCAAAGTGTGAAGATTGTGGTTCACTGAAATGAAAGATTCAGAAACCTCTTTGGTTTTTTTCCAGTAAAAAAGAGGAAAAGTGGAGAAAAAAATTTCTAGAGAGAGAGACTGTGGCCTGACATAGCTGAATAATTTCAAAGATTATTCCAGGAATGAGAGGGAAGCCAAAAGGAATGGATGAAAAATGGAGCAGCAGACAAAACAACATGAGAGAGGTTAAGAAATATATGAAGTAAAAATTTGCAATAGTCAAAATTACTTACATCTTGAGAAAGACATTGAATGTTATTTATTCATTTATTTTAAATGAATTATTTAAAGTTATTTAAATATTATGTAAAATTATTTAACTTTTAAATTGAAAGGCAAAATAAACTAGTGATAGATGAAAAATGAATATTAAATTAACCATTTGTTTATTCAATATATAAAATGCTTTTGATTTTGGGGGTAAAGATAGCATTAAAAAAGTGTCCAAAAAAGAAACAATCACAACTGAGGTGGAAAAAAAATTCAATGTATTCAAACCATGACAAAGCAGGACAGGATGTTTTCCATCCCAGAACTCTTGGATGAGATACAGAAAAACAGGTCCAGGTCCACTCCCAAATATTGTTTATAAATTGGTCAAGGCAGAATCATGAGGTCAGAATTTAACCCCTAAATTAAAAAGAGGAGGGGTAACAGCCACTGTCTGACCTCAATAGAGTGCCAGGAGTAAAAACAGGGTTTGAAGGAAGGAAAACAATAAAAAACCCAGAAAAATACTTAAAATCCAATGTTGTATTTGCTGTTTTCATGTTAATAAAATCATATTTGAAGTCAAGTTTAGCAAAGTAATAACACAAAATAATGTGGGAATATTTATTAAGATGGCACAGATGGAAATTAAATTGAAATAAGATGGGTGAGAATTTTTTAAAGGCCTGGGAGTGGAGGAGCTAGAAATATTTAATGTGTTGGGAGCAGGATATGAGCCTGGGGAAATTCTTCAGTGCCGTTCCTCACTTTTGGAGTGCTCTTGCTTAAAATTTTCTGTTAAGACCTTGAAAGATGCCAAATAGGAGGGAATTTACTGGTGGCACAAATTCGGGAAGCCTCAGCAATTCCGGGAAGGATCAGGGTATCATGAACAAGCAGGTGGCTTGGATGCAAGTCATGGATTAAAGAGGATCATCCACCATAATAAGTCAATTGCACAGTAAACGAGGACGTCACCTGGAGATGATTGGGAGATGAAAGACGCCGGAATTCTTGGATGATTCCCGGCTGGAATCTCTGTGGAGCATGGAAAAGGTTCAACACCAGGTGCATTTCCCCACCAGGGGCTGAGGGACCTGAATTCCCATCAAAAGGTTCATGGGGAGATGAGAATGCAGGGAATATGAAGCCAAAAGGGAAGATTTATTAAAGAGGGAGAGTGGCTTTTCACACAGACAGATGGCAATGTGACAAAGGGGAAATGGTTTTAAACTAAAAGAGAATTTACATCAGAATTTGGGAAGAATTTTTTCCCTGTGAGAGAGGGGAAACAATGGATTAAGTTGCCCAGAGAAGCTGTGACTCCCCCATCCCTAGAAGTGTTCCAGGCCAGGTTGGAGAGGACTTGGAACAACCTGGGATAGTGGAAGGTGTCCCTGCCCATGGCATGGGATTGGAAATTAATGGTTTTGAAGGTCCCTTAAACCCCAAACCTTTCCATAATTCTGAAAGAGATGGGATTTCTTTCCCAAATACGGACACACTCAACAGCAGGGAAGAATTGCCTGAGATAAGAAAAATGGTGGCACTGGAGAAAAATAGTCCTTCACTTCTCCATATAAATGTCCCAGGCTCAGTGCCAGCCTGGGAGTTTTCAAAGCTGGAGAACTGATCCACATTCATGACTGGAAAACTGGGATGGAGACACAGAAGGTTTGGACTGGTTTGGACTAAATATAAACAGTGGTTTTGCCAGACACTTGAGTGGAAAGGTTTTATCACCTTCCCAGCAGTAACATTCCAGGAAAAACTTTAGTCTTTTCCACCTCCAATGCCCACCTGTCCATCCAATGTTCCAATGTCTATCTATCCTGGATGTCTGTCCTGTGATCCAAGGATTTTGGGTAATGCCTCATTTGGAGTTCCAGCTTAGCAAACACCCCACATAGCTAAAAATAAGAGTTTATGGACAGTGCTCAGCTTTGGGTACAGATGAATCCAGCTCTTCCACACTCCACTGTTTTGGCAGTGCCTGTGCCCTGTCAATTCATGTTTGGATAACTCCAAGATTTGGAACGGTAGAAGTGGATGATGGAGGAAGAAGAGCCCAGGTGAGATTTCCACTGGTTTGGGGGTGAACTGAGCTGGTTTGAAAGTTATTCCCCATGTGAGTAAGGTGAGACTGAAATTTACACCTTGCTTCTGCTGAAAGCACTCCCAAAGTCTCGTGGCAGCTCTGCCTGGATGAAGTTGGAGGAAGGTGACAAGGAAAATAAGGGTGACGCATAAGTGGAATATTCACTGTGCTGTGATGTGTGGGATCTGTTTGCCTTAGCATCCTATTAAATATATTGAAAGGCTCAGAGGGTTGGGATTGTGCAGTCTGTAGAAGAGAAGCTCTGTGGTGACCTTAGTGCCCCTCCCAGTACCCAAAGGGGCTTCAAAAGAGCTGAAGAGGGACTTTGGAAAAGGGATGGAGTGGCAGGACACAGGGAATGGCTTCCCACTGCCAGAGGGCAGGTTTAGGTGGGATATTGGGAAGGAATCCTTCCCTGTGAGGGTGGGGAGGCCCTGGCACAGGTTTTCCCAGCAAAAGGTAAGGGAAGAGGTGCACAAGGGGTAAAACTGATAAAGTTTGATGAGATTTAAATTAAAACAATAAATACATTTTGGCCTCGCTGTGTCTCCTTCAGCTGTTGCTTCAGGGATGGTACTGATTTCCTGCATATTTTGGAGGCTCCACAGAGACTTCTGAGGCATCCAAAATATTGGAGAAAAAACCTCAGGAGACCTTGAGGGATGGATATGTCCAAATTTCCATTAACCAGGAGCAAAAATGAAAATTAAAACCTCAGTGGTAGCTTTTTTAATCTCCAAAATGAAAATTTTGGGTTGAAATCAGGGACATGAATGAAGGAATTTCATCTCCCCTGAAGTTCCCCTCAAAATGGGACGAAAGGAAATTGAGAAGGACAAGGGAGGAAAGAACATCTGATAGAGCTGGGAGGGTGGTGAGGCCATGGAATTCCCAGAGAAGCTGTGGCTGCCCCTGGATCCCTGGAATTGTCCAAGGCCAGGCTGGACGGGGCTTGGAACAACCTGGAATAGCGGAAGGGGTGTTGGAACTGGGTCATCTTTTAGGTCCCTTTCAACCCAAACCATTCCACGATTCTGAACTTGATACTGATGAAGCAGATCTCCTCTTCTTCTCCTCTTGGGCTCCTCTGGGAGACACAGCCCTGTCATGTGGGGCAGGGCAGAGCAGCACATCCACCCTTCACCAAAAACCTTCCCAGAGTGTCTGCATTGTCTCTTTGCCTCCTGCATCCCTGGCTGTCCTCAGGATGCTGCCTGCTCCTGATCCCACCGTCGGGTTGGAAAGAGGCAGCTGTGAGCTCTACTTCAGCCAGAGGATTTGGGCTTGTTCATGTCGACATCTAAATTACAGCGCCAACAAAAGTTTCCCCTGTCATTTCCGTGATGCAAAGGTGTCCCCTGGTTTTTATTTCGTGGTGAATCACCGGGGTGGTGGTGGCAGGGCATTTACCTTGGCCTAGACACACGGGGTTGTGGCTTTGCTTCCTGGTCTGTTTGGGCTCCACCCTTGGTGTTTTGGGGTTCTTCACAGAAAGTGTGGTAAAATATGTGCAGGGAAAGAGCGAGCTGTCCTCAACAGGATGGATTAGGTTAGATTGGAATAGATTAGAATGAATTAGATTACCCTAGACTTGACTGGAATTTTCAGTTGGAAGGGTTCTACAATGCCCATCCAGTCCAAGTCCAGGGCTGACCAGAATTTAAAGCATATTCTGAAATCCAAATTCTGACAGACCTGAGGCACTAGCCACCTCTCCAAGAAGCTGTTTCAGTGTTTGACCGCTCTCTTGGCAAAAAATCCTTCCTGATATCTAGTCTATACCTCCCCTGGTGCAGCTTTGACCCTTTCCCACATGTCCTGTCCCTGGGTCCCAGGGAGAAGAGCTCAGCACACCCTTCTCCTCTTTGCCTGCTCAGGGATTTGCAATTAGGTTCCCTCTCATCCTGATTTTCTCCAAACTGGGCAAACCCAGAGAGCTCAAGGACTTTCCTTCCAGCCCTTCTCCAGCTTTATTGCCCTTACGTGGATGCATTCCAGGACATTCCCATCATTCCTGATTTGTGGGGCCCAGAATTTTACAGAATGTTCTAGGGGAAGCAGTGCTGGACACAGCAGGATAATCTCCCTGGACACAGCCCAGGATGTGGTTTGTCCTCCTGGCTGCCAGGACACACTGGTGACTCCTATGGAACTCCTGTCAGATTCCTTCTGCAGGACTGGTTTCCAGTCCCTCCTCTCCCAGTTTATCTTGTGCCTGGCATTGCTCCATCTTAGGTGCAGAATCTGTCATTTAGACCTGTTAAATTTCATCCCATTAACCATTAATTTCCTTCTCTTTCACAGCTGGGGAATAAACACCCATCCCAGACTCCATTTCTATTCTTTGCATCTTTTCCACTTTACACAAATGTCTCTGAGAATGAGGCATTTCACAACAGAGTCACAAAACTTTGGAGGAAAACAAACTTTTCCAGCCTGGATATTAGGAATTCCTGCTGAGAATGGAGAATACTGATGTGCAGCCCTGGATGTGAGGATATTGCATGGACCAGCAACAGCAATGACCATTTGTGTAGACCTTGACCTGGGTTGAGGTAGTGACTGGTTGAAGATACTTTGAAAAGGGTTTGGACAAATCCAGTTTGGGAGTTGGTTTTGGGAATGGTTTTGGGAATAGTTCAGTCGGAGAACTCTTGAATCCATTTGGAAGAGGAGTTCCCTTCACCAGATTACTCAGATTTCTCCTGCCTCAGCAATCCCACAATTCAATGTCACATTTTCACACAAAACCCTTCAGTCTCTTCAAACATTTACAGCCTTTCGCTGTGCATCTCTACTGCAATAAATACTATTTGTTGGTTAAAAATGATGCTGCAGAGCATCTGAAAAATTTAAGACCATGGAATCATGGAAATAGTTTATTTTGGAAAGGTTGTCAAAGATCCTCTCAAACAACTCCCTGCTATGGGCAGGGACAGAGATGCTGAGGAGGAGTCTCTGGCAGTGAAGCTGACTAAAAAAATGATCTGTGATTATTTTGCTTGCCAAAACCCAAATGGCCTCTGGGAATGGTGTTTGGGTTGTTTTAACTCCTCTGCCACCCCTAGGAATTGTTTGGGAGATCCTTGACCTCAACCCATGCTGGTGACAGCAGGGATGAAGAACCTCCAGTGCTCAGAGGTGTCCACTGTCCTGGAGCTGTGACTTCTGGGCTGATCCCATTTCTAGAAGGCCAGAAAAGTAGCAATTTGTTTGTATTTTGCTTTCCATGGTTTTTAAGGAAATATTTTTCTCACTCTTTATTCAACCCACATTTCTGGGGGGTGTGTGGGTGTATCCCACCTCCTGTGCTCATTAAGCAGGATCCTTACAGGGAATTCAGTGTATATCAGGATGTCTTGGGCTTGATTTATGCCAAAATGGACCTCATAACTTGTACAGTAATGTTAAAACAAACAACAAACAAACAAACAAACACAAAGGGACAGTAAATTTTGGGGATAGCCAAGAAGTGAATCCACCTAATTTTTTCTGGTAATCCAAGTGTCAGGGAATTCTCGATTCTTATGGACACAGGTGACACTGATGAAAACCCTGCAAGAATTCCTGACAGGGACATGCTGGCAACGAATCCCTGCTTCCCGTGGATACTGTGAATCAACAGATCTCCATGGCAAAGGTAAATATTTCTTTTCCTCATCAAAGAGATGAGGAGAAGCAGGGCAGAGCTGCTGCACTTGAGCGCCTGATAACAGAACGTTTGCTGCAAAAACATCAGAGAATATAAATTAATTGTCTGGGATTATGAAGGGCAGGGAAACAGCTGCCTTTGATAGTCCATGGGTGTGAGAATGTTGTTAAATGCTCTGTCATTTTATGCAAGGCAGCTGGAGCCAGTCCAAAGGTAATGACTGGAAATGAGCGCCTCATTCATGACAAGGAATCACCATTCCCTGCCTCCTCCTTGCAAGGGCAAGAGTGGAAAGGGTTGCTTTCCCAATTATTTTCTTCTAAATATTCCCATTTTATTTTAATTGTCAAATTCTGATGGCAAGTCTGCCTTTATTTTTCTATTTTTTTTCATTTCACATGCAGAGGAATGGAATAGGACAGGTGTGTTCCAATGACCACATTTCAAGTGCTGATTTGAAACCTTGGCCACACCTTCCTCTCTTTTTAATTATGGCAGTTAGGAAGGTGTAAAAAAAAATTAATATTTTAAGCAGGATGAATGATCACCCTCCTCTTCATTGAAGAAATACTAGAGGTTACAGACAGAGATTACATCATTTTTTTTCTTGAATTTGTCGGTGAGAGCAGACAAATCTGTTATTTTCGGGAGTTCAAAGGCTGCTGCCAAATGTAAATCCAAATGCAGGCATCACAACTCATTTGGCACCTCTGTGTGGCACCACCCAGGTTTGTCCCTGCAAATAACTCAGTGTGTGGTGACCCCTGAGGAGAACAACTCCATCACTCCACTTTCACTCCCTGCCCTGGGTGAAGTCCTCATTCCACAGATTCCCTCGACTGAATCTGAATGAAAATAAGCAGAGGGGAAGGAGCAAGATGTTTTTCGCCTCTTCTGACTCAGGCCCACACCTGTCACCTCTCTTTATGGGGAGGTGGTGACACTACCCCAGCCAGGGAGGGCCACCAGCAGAGCTGGGAAAGGTTCCAGGGCTGGGTCATGGTGTCTTTGAGTGATTCATGTGGGGAACCACTGGCAGAGGTGGGCAGGTGCCCTTAAATTTCAGTAATCCAGACACAGAATTTATTCCAATGTCAGGGGTGAACTTGTCTGGTGTAAAAAATTCTGGGAAAGGCACATTACAAGAGCTTTTTTACTGAGTTGATGGCTTTTAAGGTGATGTCTCCATAAAATATGGATGAGGAATCAGAGAAGCCATAGAGGGAGGAGGTTGGGGTTGCAAGAGAATCTGAGCATCAAGAGCATCATCAGGTGAGTCAGAGCAGCACCTGTTTTGCACAGAGTCCTGAAAAAGAGTTTGGAAGGGCATTAAGAGAGCTCAGGATAAGGTCAGAAATGAGGGATCAAGGGTCCCCTGGCACATGGAGCTGTCAAGGGGCGGGATGGGAGTGGAAATAATCAAGAGGCCATGGAACGAACTTGGCTTGTCCTGCATGAGAGGCAACTACAATTCATCAAAGGAAGTTCTGCATAGGGCAGGAATTCAGATTGGTTTTAGTGGTAATGATGCCTTAGGATTTAAGCTTTTATATTTTTCATGTGTTTTTTAATACATTCCTGCAAAGGGCAGGAATTCGGATTGGTTTTTAGCGGTAATGATGCCTTAGGATTTAAGCTTTTATATTTTTCATGTGTTTTTTATACATTCCTGCGAAGGGCAGGAACTTGGATTGGTTTTTAGTGGTAATGATGCCTTAGGATTTAAGATTTTATGTTTTTCATGTATTTGTAATCCTGTAATTCTTTAGTGCATAACTCTAAAGTCCATATACATTGCTAGCTACTGCTTTCCCATTTTGGTCAGACAAAACAATTTCTCTCCAGGCCTGGAAATCAAGGACAACTCACTGTCTCAGGCCCTGAGAAATACAAACAAAAGTGAGTTGGGAGGCTCAGACTTAGGGTAAATTACTTCATTACCTAAGCTGTAATTGGATTAACCCCCAATAAGCAAATGGACCCAACTTATAAAAGTATAAAAACCTGTGACCCCTTGTCTGCTTTTTTTGGGTGTAGCCCCCTGGTGGGCTTCATCTGCCCAAATGAAAGCCCTTCAATAAATATAATTGCTTTTTATCCTCTTAATTTTGTCTGGCCTCTGTTTTTAGGTAGCCCAGAAAACCATCAGTTTAATAAGAGGTGGAGGAGAGCTAACTGTTCTATTTGTCCCCATTAAACACCTTCATTGCACAGCAACACGTGCATGATTCAGAGCAGGAATGTGGCTGGGCAGGGTGGGCTGGGAGCGGGGTGAGCCTTCCCCAGCCGGCTCTGTGAGATCATTTTTAGCCTCAATCTCTCCCCTGGCCCGTTAAAGTCACTATCTGAACATCTCTGAACGTGTTTGGCCTGATAACATCTGAACAAGGCAGAGGAATGGAAATGCTGAGGAACTCGCCCCGAGTCATAAAGGAAATGTGGAGCCCAACTAGGAACTGCTGGTCCCTAAGTCCAGCTCATCCACAGACTTTCTCCAGTGGTTTAAATCCAGTTTTTAATCAGCTGCTGCAAATTGGGGTGGTTTCAGAGTAACTTTTTCAGACTAGTAATGTAAATTCTACCATGCTGTAGGAAATACTGGGTGGCCTAATCCTTATCCACAGGGATGGTGAATAATTGGTTAATTGTACCAGGAGTAAAGTGTGTGACAGTGGTCACAGGGGTTTTCAGGATGAGGGAAGAGACGTAGATCTGACTCCATATTTCAGAAGGCTTGATTTATTATTTTATGATATAAATAAGATTATAACTATACTAAAGAATAGAAGGAAAAGGTTCATCTCAGAAGGCTAGCTAAGCTAAGAATAATGGAATGATAACAAAAGGCAGCTGTCTTGGACTCTGCCATTAATTATACACATCCAAGATGGGCCAATCAAAAATCCACTTGATGCATTCCACAGCAGCAGATAACCATTGTTTACATTTTGTTCCTGGAGCCTCTCAGCTTCTCAGGAAGAAAAAATCTTAAGAAAGGATTTTCAAAAAAAGATGTCTGCAACAAAAGAGAATTCATGAAACCTTAGAATCATGGAATGGTTTGATTTGGAAGTAACCTTCAAGATCATCTTGTGGTGGGCAAGGACAACTTCTTCTAGACCAGATTACTCCAAGCCCCATCCAACCCAGCCTGGGACACTTGAGTTTTTTAAGACCCTGTTCTCAAATTTGAGAAGTGTGGAGAGGACAGAAGAATTGATAAAACTGTTCAAGAAGCAACTTCCTTGGGCAAAATAAACCCAGCCTTGTTTTTCAGATGAATATTGTGCTTGTGTGTCCTGCAGCAGCTCTCAGGATGTTTTATCAGCACCCAAAATGTAAATTATCACAGATTTCTGCACCAACAGAGCACAGCTGGTGACAGAGGGTTCAGGGCAGAGCAGAGGGACCTGATCCAGAGTCCTGTTGAGATTTATGATGGGTTTAAAGCAGGAGGGGGAACCAATCTTTCTGCCAAGGTGCAGTCACAGCCCTCAAGAAAACATCTCGTTCTCTTCCTGGTCCTGCCCTGGCCCAGCCCAGGTTCTGATCCGCAGCTGAGTCATTTATCTGCCCCAGTTTGCCACCTCCTTGCCCTCCCAAAAACCAGAGGGTTGTTTTTGAGGCTGCTCTGTTGGTGACCAGGAGGGACAGTGGATATTCCAAGTGCTGTGCCAGGTGCCATCAGTTCCACAGGGGGCTCCTGCCCAGCTCTTTCCTGTTTCTGTCCCAGTCTTGGCCTCTCCCAGCTGCACCTTTTCTAAACTATCTCACCACCAAATAATGGAAAATCCCAGAATATCTTGGGCTGGAACCCTCCCCACCATGGGCAGGGACAACTTCCACTATCCCAGGTTGCTCCAAACCACATCCAACCTGGCCTTGGACGCTTCTAGGGATTGGGCAGCCACAGTTTCTCTGGGAAAACCTGTGCCAGGACCTCAGCACCCTCCCAGGGAAAAATTTCTTGCCAATATCCTGTCTAACCCTGTCCTCTGACAGTGGGAAAGCCATTCCCTGTGTCCTGTCCCTCCATCCCTTGTCCCAAGTCCCTCTCCAGCTCTTTTGGAGCCCCTTTAGGCACTGAAAGCTCTCCCCAGAGCCTTCCCTTCTCAGGCTGAGCAACCCCAACTCTCTCTGCTTCTCCTTGTAGGAGAGGTGCTCCATGCCGTCCTACCTGTGCAACTTCCAGATACATCCACAGAGAGGATTTATCTCTGGGTAAATCCAGGTGAGAACCACTCAGTGGTCAGTCCTGGACTCCTTTAGGGCAGAAATTGGGAGAAGAAATAATCCCTTGAGCCTCTGAGTGTTTAGACATTGGGTCTCAACCGACAGAGCTTGGGAAAGCCTCCTCTTGGCTCTGGGAGGAAACTGCTGAATTACAGGCTCGAGGAAGTAGATGGCATTGCCACAGGACCAAAATATTAAACTAGAGATGAACAGCCCCCATTTATACTCCCCTGAGGTATAAATATAAATTTTGGGGACAAATTCCCAAAATTCGCATCCCTGGAAGTGTTCAAGGCCAGGTTGGATGGGAATCTGAGCACCCTGGTTTAGTGGAAAGTGCCTCTTCCCATTTCAGGACAGTGGAATGAGATGATTTTCAAAGTCCTTTCCAACCCAAACCATTCCATAATTTTAGGAATGTGTTTGACTGCTCCAGAAGCTGGAAGAGGCTGGAAGAGGCTGTTTGACCCAATTTCCCTGAGGACTCCAATGGCTCTGGTGCCACCATGCCTTGGCCACTTAAATTCCCAGTTTATAGAAAAGACCACAGCAGCAAAATTGCTTGTTGGGAATGGCGTCTGGATGTGGAATTGTTTCAGAAACTGGACACAGGGCATTAAGGGTGTCAGGGACATCCTTGCAGCACAAGGAGAAGATTCCCTGGAATGGAGAGCTCACGGAGTTGGTCACCCATGCAGAAAACAGCCTGACTGGAAGACTTACAGCTGGACAAGCCTCTTTTCAGGGATATGACTCAGGAGGTTTGGAAAAGCCAGAATAAATCACTGCACTTGTCCCAAATCCTCCCTTCACCAATAACCAGATTGGATTCCTATAAACAAGGCGGCTCATTCTTGATTTCCTCCGGGGAAACCCCTTCCCAGCTTCCTACAATTAGCAGCTTCCTTACAATTAGCCCCACATCCTGAGGATTTATGAGCTTTTCACGACAGCAGATGGTGTCATTAGCTCCTTTGACTACATCCCATATGGGATTTTGACCCGTGTCCCATGGCTATGGATCCTCCAGGTGACTCATCCCCCCAGGGAAATGATTCCCTGTTATTTCAGCCTGTGGATCTCCACATCCTTGGCAGCTCCAGTAAGTTTTAAGGTGGAAGAGAGGAATTTGGGGCTCTTGGCCAGTGTCCCTCCCCTTTTAATCCTCCAACCATTGCTGTCCTGACTTCACAGCTCCTTAAATCCTGTTTTCCCATCCAGGGCTTTCCCAGATTCACTCTCTATTTTTTCCCCCTAGTTTTTTTTACCAGATCTCTTCATGTGGGTGTAGCTTGGAAAACACCTGAGAGTTTCTCTCAGGCCTCTTTGTACCGAGCTTTTCCTGCTGCTTTTGATCTCCCAAGGCAAGGTGGGAACATCTGAATTTATATCCATAAAATGAATCAGCTGGAGAAGGCATGGAATAACTTTGAATTTATAGCCACAGAGAGGGGCTGTTACTGTTTATGAGAGATGTTAAAGAGTCTGCCTTGTACTCATAGGTGTTGTTCAGTCTCAAACCACTGGCCTTGGAACACTGATCCAGCCTGTCCAGATCCCTCTGCAGAGCCTTCCTGCCCTCCAGCAGATCAACATCCCACCCAATTTGGTGTCATACATGAACTTCCAGAGGGTGGTCTTGACCTCCCCATCCAGATCATCAATAAATACATGGGACTGACCCCAGTACTGATCCCAGGGGGACACCACTGGTGACCTGCCACCAACTGCATGTGGCACCATTCCCCACCACTCTGTGCCTGGAATCCAGCCAGTTTTTAACTCAGCCAAGAGTGCACATTCCCAAACCTTGGGCTGCCAGTTTTTCCAGGAGAACGTCATGGGAAGAAGCATCACAGGCTTCCCTGAACTCCAGGGAGATACATCTGTAGCGTTTCTCTTCTCCTCTGGGGAGGTTACCTGGTCATAAAAAGGACTTTAGGTCACATTGCACAGCAATGACCTGGGCTGGACATTGGCCAGACATAAAACACACACCTGCAGCTCTGCCGTGGGCTGAAATAGATGACTGAGTGATAGACACAGTTGGTGGAGAAATAACTTTATTTTAGGTGTTTTGCAGATAACATGAACACACCTTTTCTTATCTGGTAGCACAGGAGCTTTGCAATGAGATTAAAGCAGAAGCCATCATATGGCAAAGAGTTGCCATCAGCTCCTGGGGTGCTGGGTGCCCAACACACCCCACTGCTCCTGGTTAGGGTTCCTGTTATTAGAGGGGTGCTCTGAGACTTTCTGTGGTCATGGGAGGCATCTTTGCTCCTCAGAATTTGTTGTTGACGATGGTCCAGAGCACTCCAGCCGCTATCCCTCCGGCCAGCCCGTAGCTGGACCTCACGCTGCCCGCAGCGTTGGCGTTGCAGAGGTCGCTGCTGCAGCAGGAGATGTTCCTGTTGCCCACGTTGAAGTCCTGGTAGGATGGGTCACACGAGGAGTCACATCCCTTGCTGATGATGCTGAAGAGCCCCACGACCCCTGGGAGGAAAGCAGGATCATTAGGCTTAGCCTAAGATTCAGCCTTCCACAAGGCAAGCCTTGTGGAACTGAATAGCGGGATGCTTGTTCTGTGGGACAAAAATCGGAATCACCAAATGGTTTGGGGTTGGAAGGGACGCTCAAGATCATCTCATGCTCAGGGGCACCTTCCACCAGGCCACCACCCCTGGGAGGAAAGCAGGACCATTATTACAAGGATTCAGTACAAGCCAAGACTTGTGGAATTGAAAAATGGGACACATTCTGTGGGACAAAAATCAGAATCACAGAATGGTTTGGGGTTGGAAGGGACATTCAAGATCATCTCATGCTCAGGGACACCTTTCACTAGGCCAGGCTGACCCAAGCCCTTTCCAACCTCTCCTTGGACAATTCCAGGGACGGGGGAGCCACAGTTTCTTTGGGCCTCACCACTCTCAAAGCAAGCAATTTCTTCTTAATATCACATCTAACCCTGCCCTCTCTCATGTGAAGCCCAATCCCAAACATCTTTGTTGCATGGAGCGTTTCCACACCTGGGAAATTATGGAAATATGGCTATTCCCATTTCAGATGGCACAGATGTTGTTTGATTTGTTTCTGAGAGGCACAGCCCATCTTTTTAGCCATTTTTGGTAACTGCTGGTTACCAGCAGATTTTGACCTCTAGGAGATTTGACCCATTCTCCTCCAGGAGACCTAAAATCCATTCTGGGCACCAAATCTTTGCCGCATGCAATAAATAACAAAGAGTCCTACAACATCTTGGCTCTCCTGCATGTGAATGTCATGGATTTGCACATTCCCAACTGGCGTAATTCCTACTGGAGATATCCCATCTACTGCCTGACAGAGAGGAGCTTAAATGTGGCACTGATGAGTTTTGTGCCCCAGGTCCAAGAGCAACTCAGCTGTCGGCACAGCTCTGGACAGGGCAAACCAGATTTAGGACAGAAGGATAAAATCCTAGTTTTTCACATTTTCCCACAGACACAGAGATGAAATTTTGTCATTTTCATTGATTTCACCTCAAATCAGTGCCTCCCAACTTCACAACCAGGATGGATCAGGCTCAGCCCCTCCCATCCTAATTCATGTTTGCAAATATTGCAAAACAAATTAACCATTTCCCTTGCAAACAAATAATTTTTGGTGCTGTGAAAGAGAAATAAACCAAATTTTGCACAGGTGAAAGACGCTTGCACACTGAGGTTTGCTGGCCCAAACCACCTGGTGTATCCAGACTTGGGTGAGACTGGATGGAACACCTGAGGCTGGGAAAAGTTTTAGCTCCAACATCCCAGCTAAGACATTTCCCACCCCTGCTTTTCCTTACGGATCACGTCCGTCTTGCACACGTTGTTCTCTCCGCACGTCTTCACCGTCTGGCACTTGGAGTTGCTGAGCTGGGAGGTGCAGCTGTAGCACTGCAAGGATGAAGCTGCAGGAGACCAGGAGGGGTTAGGAGAGAAGTCAGGGAATAATGGAATGGTTTGGGTTGGAAGGGACTTTAAAATCATCACGTTCCACCCCTCTGCCATGGGAAGGGACAACTTCCGGCTGACCAGCTTGCTCCAAGCCTCATTCAATCTGGACATGGATACTTCCAGGGATGGGGCAGCCACAGCTTCCATGGGCAGCCAACTCTCATTATAAAAAATGTCTTAATTATACTTAACCTAAATCCACCCTCTTTTAATTTTAAAAAAATTTACCCTTTATCCTATCCCAACAGGACCTCCTAAAAATTCATCCACAACTCTCCTGGAGTCTCTTTAGGCACTGAAAAGGGCTGTAAGGCCTTCTCAGTGTTTTCTCTTCTCCAGGGTGAACACCTCCAGCTCTCCCAGCTCCAGAGGAAAGAGACTCCAGCTCTCGGAGCATGAAGACCCCCATGGAGACCTCTGTGGTCTCCTCTGGACTTGCTCCAGCAGCTCCGCGTCCTTCTGATGCTGGACCCCAGAACTGGACCCAGCCCTGCAGGTGGGGAACAATTCTACACCTCTCATGTATCTATGTATCTTCAATCTATCCAAAGCTTTCCAGAGAATTCAACCACAGGGAAACAGAACAGGACCAATTCTGGGGATCTGGAGATCTTCAAAGGAAGATATCTTCTCTGCTTTGGGTTTGGGAAATTTTTTTTCTTATTTTTTTTTCTTTTTTTTCTTTTTCTTTTTTTTTTTTTTTGTGTGGATAATAATATACCTGGTTGAGGTGGGAGCCAGGTTTGGCAGATGCTGGAGATGTTTTGGATGTAGTCAGTGCAGTGAGGGAGCAAAAAGAAAGCAGAGGGACAGCAGGGCTTGAAGAGGATCATGGAATGGTTTGGGTTGGAAGGATCATCAGGGACACATCCCTCCAGACCAGGTTTCTGCAAGCCCCATCTGACCTGGCCTTGCGTGAGGGATGAAGAAGGAATTTGCAAAGTCTCTTCCAGCCCCTTGTCTCAGTCCTTAACTTTTGACTCGCCCTTTCCATCACGCCCTCCTGGAAATCAAAGTGCAAATGGCTTTCAGCCCTCTCTGACCACCCCTTGTGGAAATGTCACTCCAGAGGGGATGGAAATCAGTGCTGGGCACACCTGCTGGGCTGCTCTGTGCATCCAGCAAAGGCAGGGGAAAACACGGCACCTCCCAAGCAAATAGCCCTGGTGAAAAATTGTCCCCAGAGGAGTGAGATTGTGGTGTAATTACCTATTCCTGTCAGCTACTTGTGCCCCAGGGTGTCACTGGAGCCTTGCAAGTGTCAGTTAATAAATAAATAAATAAATAAATTTCCTTGAGCCCCATGACCATCAAACCTGCATCTCAATACTCTTTTAGGACACTGGAAAGACCTGTTTGGAAATTAGTGATTGAAGGAATTAACTTGAGGCACTTGATCTCCTTCTGTCCAATCCTCTCTGTTGCAAATGACTGATGCAGTCACAGAGGTGAGGAGCCAACCCTCAATTTGTGCTGCACTGTTCTCACACTGATCTGACTTTTAAAGCAATAAAAGTCAAATTTTGAGTGTTCTGATGGAAGCCGGCAGAGAGAAAGGTCTGAGGGCTGTGCAAGACCCTTCACAGCTTGTTCCTTAAGCATCCTCTGCTGATTGAGAAACTCCCCAAATTTGATTCTTCTCTTCTCTGGTAATAGGGAAAAGCTGCTTTAAACCCATTTTTTTTTTTCTTCTTACTGAAGCTATAAAAATCTGATATTATCTAAAGCCCACCCATTCAGTCTATAAAATAACACATCATGGCACAGTCATTTTTACTGTCCCACTAAAATTCTGGAAATCTGAACAGAGTCACGGTCTGCTTTTGAAAGGAAGAGTCAGAAAAAAAGTTGGTAGAAAACATTGCGTAAATGTTGCATTTTTGATAGCCTGGAAAGAAGGAAAATAATCCTCCCACCCCACTTAGCCCCTCCCCTTCCCCCTTAACTATATGGTCTGGCTGGGAAAAAAAAATTAATTTTGATTAATTCAGGATTCAGGATTTATCTTTCCTGGAAGCTTCTCTCCCCATCACTCAGATCCCACCATCCCCATGTGGGATGTGCATTATTCCCAGTCAACACCCATCTGAAGGGAAACACCTTGGTTTGACAATGTGCCAACATCTCTCTCTTCCCTAATTACCAAATCCCACTACAAATCCTCCTTCCAGTCCGAAAACCTGCAGGGAGGGATGGGAGGGCAGATCCTTTGTGGGGACTTACCTGAGTCCACGCACAGGAGCGCTCCCAGCAGGAGCACAAGGAAAGCCTTCATCTTGGAATAACCTGTCTTGGGGCTGCCTCTCTGGCTTGGTTGCTCCTGGGGCAGGTTATATATCCTGGGAGGCCGGGCGTGCCCACAAGGTCATCCCTGAGAAGGCACCTGAGTGAGGGAGCTGCTGGCGGCACCAAGGGAGGGGTTGCTTTGTGGCGTTGGGATATTTGTGTTTGGTGCCTCTCCTCTTTCCCCTGCCACTCTCTGGGCTCCCCTCCACCCCTGCCTTCCCCTCCTACCCTTGGGCAGAGTGCTCACAGGAGTGGAAAAAGCCCCAGATTCTTCCCTCCTACCCTTGGGCAAAGTGCTCACAGGAGTGGAAAAAGCCCCAGATTCTTCCGAACAAGGCCGGCCTTATGCATTTCTTCAGAGCCACTGAGGCTGCGGTGGCACCCTGTGAACGAGGCTCTCCACCCCCAGTGCCACCCTGAGTGGAGCCATTGTGTTTAAACTGAGGACAAAATGTTCTTTGAATCAACAGCTCCGGGTATTTATCTGCCCGCGTGAGTGATACTCGTGATAACAAGGTATGTGGTAGGGAGGCATGTGGGCAAATTAAAAGTGCATTGGCATTTCCAGGTATGGAGGGGTTCATTTGCCCTTGTTTGCGTTTGTTTTCTCCTACAAAGCAATGGCCAACTCTTATTTTTGATGTCTGAAACGCACAGGGACTTTGCGCTGGATTTTGTTTGGCATTTTGAGATGTTTCCTCTGTGGCTTGGTTCTCTTTGTGCGCTCTTGTCTGGCATAGGCTGGGTACAAGTTCGGACACTTGACTCAGAGCAGATGCAAAGTCAACAACCCAGGCTTGTCCATAAAATGCCACTTCCCCATCACAGACAGGGTGAGTTCAGCCACATTCCAGCCTCGAGTGCGAATGTTTGCTCTCGTGGGTTGAGCAGAGTCCTCTCCCATTCCTCACATCCTGTGACCACTTCTCAGGACATGCCAGGGCAAAAGAAAACGGGTTTTTTTGCTAAATTCAACTTGTAATATTTTTTTGCCCCCCCCCGGGATCTTGGGATTAGTGCTGCGCATTTCTCTCCTTCAGGGATTTATTCCCATGTGACTTTTCCAAAAGGTGTGCACATGGATCATTTATCAGTGGCTGTGGGATGAAGGATACAGGCTAAAACTCCTGCTCTGACTGTTGCAGGTGATTTGACAAATCCTAATTCCTCCATGAGGATCTTAACCACTTCCACTTGCACTTTTCTGTGTAAAAAATACCTAAAAAACCACCCCAACACCTTTTTTCTGTGTCTGTTGGCTTTTGCCTCATCATATTTTTACAGACCATATCATTTATAGCCAAGTTTTATGGAAAAAAAAAAAAAACAATTTAACAATTTTTTTTTTCAGGCTCTGGACTTCCTCATTCAGAGGTATTGAAGGTTATTTTTATTTTTTAGTCCCTCAGGACTGCTCCTGAGGGACTAAAAGGGTTTGGCTTTTTGTGGTAAGGAAGAACAGGGCTGAGGGGAAAAAAAAACATTCCCTATCAAATCCACCAAGGTCTAGAATTAAATATTTATTTTAAAAAGCATTGATAAGGAAGAAAAACTCTTTCCATCTTTCCCAGTGCCATTGTTTGCATTCTTTTTCTAACATCGGCCAGAAAAACTCAAAACTTGTGGTGCTGTGAGAGAATTGACAGCTGAGAGCTTCTCCATCCCCCAGTCCTGCTTGCCTGAGGCTATGTGAGATCCCAGGAATTCTTGTGTTCTTACATAAATTGTTGATTCTCACTGTGTTTTGGGAAAATGAACTGCAATTCCTGCCCTACTCCTGAAGATGGCAAACGTAGCCCGTTATAATTCCATGTGCATGAACACACAGTTATCCACAGGACTGGGTGTATGAGGTGTTGTTTTCTTTTCCTGAGGTTATAAAATTCCAAATTCACCTGTGTTCATGGAAAAAAGCATCAATTTCCTCTGGAAATCTCACAATGTCTGCAAATCCCTTGGAATTTGGTTTTTTTTTTGGTTTTTTTTTTTTTTTTGTATTAATATTTTTTTGCTGTCACTGCAGATTTCTGATGAAGCTCTCTGTTTGGGAAGGGGGAAACAGGAGTTGATTATTTGCTCTATCCTGGTTCTGGATTATTTGCTCCTGCCTGGTGTCAGGGAAATGGTGATGGATCATGGTACAGATCATGGAGTCATGGATCACATTGAGGAGCAGCCATGAGCTGGAGATTTGAGGAAAAAAAGGTGAGAGGATTCCTGGAAAATCTGGACAGAGAGACATCAAAAGGAAATTTTCCCGATTTCTTGGTCATCTGTAGGGGAGCTTGTAGGATGGCACAGATCTTAAAATCACAGGATCATGGAATTATTTGGGTTGGAAGGGTCTTCAAGATGATCTCGTTCCACATCCCTTCCATGGTCTAAGCCAAGTTTAAGCCTGGTCCAGCCTGGCCTTAGTTCCAGGCATGGGGCAGCTCAGCTGAGCTGAGCTCTGAGCTGTTTTCTGTTGCCTTCTGATATAAGGCAAGGCGACCTGGTTCTGAGGAACAGCACGGCGACCCAAACTCTCCAGGGTCGCTCGGGCCAAGGAGCACACAGACACCAATGTGGTGGACGGTCCAAAGGCCTTTATTATCTCATCTCGTGGGGTTTTATAATCTAGGGGGTCTTCTGCGTCAGAGGGGGTCTGTCTTTACTATCTATGGTTAGTAAGGAGTGGAAAGTTACTGGGTAGGGAATGGAAAGTTACTGGCACTCGGTTTAGGGAGGCTACATTCCTATGATAATTTCTTATCTAAGGGGAACAGGGGTCCTGCCTTCCCGTTACATCGCGAGATCTTCCGACCGCCTGTCCCTATCTACCACAGTTTTCTCAGCATGCTCGTGCCTGTAACTCCTTTCCAGGATGTTCTTAAGTCCCTGTGTGTGGTTAAAATTGGAATTTTGTTGCCTTTTCCATTCCTGCGTGGTGTTAACAGAGAGCTGATGCTGCCTGAAGCGCTGTCTGCAAATCTACCCAGGCTGTGAGGCTGTGGGATGTTAGAGAAGGGATTTTAGTGACCAATTTTAGGCATCCAAAGGGGAATTTCTGATGGCTGTTGCTGGGAACACAGCCTCAGGAATATTCAGCTGTCCCAAATCAGAATGGGTGGGGAATAAATGAGATTAAGTCACCAGCTGGGAGTGGGGCAAATCGCATCACAGACTTTTCTGTGAGGTGGGAAGTGTGGATCCCAAATGAGGCATGGAATTGGATGGGCAGGATAACAGATGGATTGATAAGGGGAGAGAAAGAGTTCAAAAGGAGGAGATGTAGAGATGCTCCCAGAGATGGATGGATGGATGGATGGATGGATGGATGGATGGATGGATGGATGGATGGATGGATGGATGGATGGATGGATGATGGAAGGAAGGAAGGAAGGAAGGAAGGAAGGAAGGAAGGAAGGAAGGAAGGAAGGAAGGAAGGAAGGAAGGAAGGAAGGAAGGAAGGAAGGAAGGAAGGAAGGAAGGAAGGAAGGAAGGAAGGAAGGAAGGAAGGAAGGAAGGAAGGAAGGAAGGAAGGAAGGAAGGAAGGAAGGAAGGAAGGAAGGAAGGAAGGAAGGAAGGAAGGAAGGAAGGATGAAAGAACAGGTTTAGACTGGATATTGGGAAGGAATTCTTCCTTTGAGGGTGGTGGGGCCCTGGCACAGGTTGCCCAGAGAAGCTGTGGCTCCATCTCTGGAACTGTCCACAGCCACAACAGGACAACAGAACCAACCTGGTCAAGTGGAAGGTGTCCCTGACATGGCAGGGGGTTGGACAAGATGACCTGGAAGGTCTTTTCCCACCCAAACCATTCCATGATTCTGTGGAAAACACACAGGATGTCCCCCATCTCAGCCTTCTCCATCTCCTGGCTGTTTTCCACTTTCCTCTGTTCTGGGATGGTCATGAACGATGCTGATCCAGCAGCAGAGCAGGAAAAATGATTCCAGCAGCTCCAGAGGTGGCCTTGGCTGCCAGCACAGAGTGGCTCCAGCTCCCACATCTGCAGATATTTAACAGCATTCCATGCCATGGTCCACCTCCCTCCCCAAGGATTTATATCCAGGTTTGCTGTTCAAATGAGCTTCAGTGCACATGGATGCATTCCTGCTGGAATTCCACAGCTCAGAAATGGAGACTGGAGCTGCCATTAAGGGCAGGACATTGGGAGGATGCAGGAAGGGGTTTGGGTTTCTGTCACTGAGCTTCTCAGGGACTTTTGGCTCGATCCTTCCTTTCTTTGTGCCTCTTTTTCCTCCAGCACCATTCAGGGCTTGGAATTCCTGCATCCCAAGCAAAGTTTTTTGGGATCTGTGGGTGCACACAGGTACAACCAGGGTGCAACACAAAAGTTTAAGGAGCAAGGAGTCTGTTTGACCTTGAGCATTTCTCCAAGGGTCTGGGCACAAGAGTGAAGCATCCAGTGATTCCAATTGGGATTTCCAATTTGTGGAGCCAGCCTGACCAGCCCCGGAGGAAAAGTTCACCTTGACATAGCACACATTTCTGATGACAACCATGAAATCAATGCACGGCTGAAAATAAATCCCACCACGGTGCTGATCTCGTCTGCAGAGCGGGGAGTCGATGGAGAAAATTCCGAGGGCTGCAGGGATTGGAGATTCCCATACGATGGTGCTGTTGCCACATGGCTGGAGCCCAAACCTCTCCCAGAGTGTAGGAGCAGCCCCAGATTGTTTGTTTAAAAATCTCAGCAACTTCAGAGCATCAAAAATGCATTTGAGTCTCTCTCCTCTCTCTCTCTCTCTCTCTCTCTTTTTTTTTTTTTTTTGTTATTTTGCTAATTGCTGAGCTCTTCTGCTCGCAAAAGACTCGGAATGTGAGATTCCTGCCAGCTCCTGCCAGTGATGCCTGGTGCATCCCAGAGTTGTTTTCA
The DNA here is from genome assembly GCF_028018845.1 of Melospiza georgiana. Lineage (NCBI taxonomy): Eukaryota > Metazoa > Chordata > Aves > Passeriformes > Passerellidae > Melospiza > Melospiza georgiana. Next base: position 153,065,092 of record NC_080430.1, on the reverse strand, counting down.
GGGAGAAAGGAGAGCATTTTCCTGCACCCACACTTTGGAGTTGGGGTGAAGGGTGGGTAGAACAGCCTGGGCTGGGACCACAAAGAGGTTCTGTACTTGTTCTGCCCTCACAAAAAACTTTCTGACTTTTCCCTTACCAGGCGTTGCATCTTCCTGTGTGCAAATGTGGCAAAATATTGGAAATGCAGGGAGTAAATGTGAATTTCCTGGGATCACACAACAGATCTTAAATCAGGACGCTTAACCACCCTTGCTGCTTCCCAGTCTATGAACTTTTCCTTCTATTGGGAAAATTAATTTTCCTGGCCCCCCAAGAAACCAGAGAATATGGATGGGGAAGAACCTGAGATTCGCAGTGCTGCTGCTGCAGGAGGAAACACAGAATCACAGAAAAATTTTAGGTGGGACTTTCAAGATCTTCCAGTTCCAATGCCTGCCATGGGCTGGGACACCTTCTCCCAGACCAGGCTGCTCCAAGTCCTGTCCAACCCTGGGTAGAACAGGGTGGTTTTGGGGCCAGACATGACCAGCAGGGACCATTGCCCCTCATGTGGCCACAGCTGCCCTCGATCCATGTCCTCTTGGTCTCTCCTTTCCCAGAGAATCAGAGTCCTTCAGGTTGGAGAAGACCTCTGAGATCTTTGAGTCCAACCCTTCCCAAAACAAGCCCATGTCCCCAGGTGCCACATCCAGACGTCCTTTAAATCCCTGCAGGGATGGACACTCCCTGGGCAGCCTTTTCCAATCCTCCTGGTGAAGAAATTTTCCCTAATATCCAATCTAAACCTTTCCTGATAACTTGAGGCTGTTTCCTCGTGCCATATTCCTTGGGAGAAAAGATCAATCCCCAACTCAGGAGGGCTTTGGTCCTTCTAATTTTTTCCCTGCTTAACCTCATGGCATCCTTGAAGTCTTCCTAAGTTGTCTCCGCCTCATGCAAAGGTTATAAAATCTCAATTTTTGTCCATCCTGCCCTTAGTTTGTGGTCAGGCCCCAGAAGTGATGGTGCTTTCCCAATATTAACAAGGTTTTGGGAAAAATTTTCTGCACAGAAAGAGCTCATCTCATGAGCACTGGGAAAATGTTTTCTTGAGGGATCATTCCTGTCAGGGCTTTTTTTGTGTCTTGATTCTGAAGCTGTTGACAAAGTGTTGAAAATAGGATTTTGTGGACAAAGAAGCGCTGTGAAGAAGTAACAAAGTTATTTGAAGTCCAGGATGGATTTTGGGATCAAACCCAGGTATGGAGAGCAAGATCCATCTGAACCAGCGAGTCTCCACTCGGGACATGCAATTATGATGCAGGAGATGCAAGATCAGTCCTTTAAAGTCAGGTTTCCTTTCCCTGGAGCAGATGCTCCTCTATTTACAGAGGCAGGAATTCTGATAGCACTTGTCTTTGTCCCTCTGCTTAGAACTGTTCCACTTTGTGTTAACTAATTACAAACTAATTGGGCCGCAGAGATGCGGTGGCGTGAAGCAATTTGATTTTGATGAATTGGCAATTTCTTACAAAAACTATTTCATTAAAAAAGTTGATTTTTTTTTTTCCTCCTGACTGCTTTATTAAATGCTATGATGCTTAGGACAGCAGATGAGTTGCACAAACCAGGAGAGATAATAGGAATTCTGATTAATATCTGTCATTTCCTCCTGGTTTAACTGTTTAGCTGGAAAATCAATTGGAAAAAATTAACCCTCAATTGCTTAAAGTAATTAGGAATTTGCTAATTTGGAAGTGCAAGGGGGAATGGCTTTAAGGCTTTAAGGCTCCCCCAATAAAGGGCAGGTTTACATGGAATATTAGATGGAATTTAGAGGGAATTCTTCCCTCTGAGGGTGGGGAGGCCCTGGCACAGTTTGCCCAGAGAAAATGTGGTTTCCCCATCCCTGGAAATGTTCAGGACCAGCTGAATGGAACTTGGATCAACTTGAGATAGTGGAAAATGCCCGTGGCAGCAGGGTTGGAATGAGATGAACTTCAAGATCCCTTCCAATCCAAACCATTCCAAGATTCCACGATATGCCCAGGAAAAGCCTGAAGATCTTGGGGCATTGTCCAACGTGTCCCAAAGCCAATCCTGAATTTGAATAAACAAATTGGATTCCCAACTCTGTTTTTTGGCTAAATCTTTCCTGATTTACAGGAGCTTGGCTACTAAATAGGCACCATCTTGCGGATGGTTGTGTTTTGTCAGGTTCTTAACAATAAACTGAAACATAAAAGGAAAACCAAAATACTGTGGTGAGATTCAAAGCTACTCCCAGCAGTTCCACTTTTGATTTCAATGCTGGAATGAAATCATCCCTCTCAGCTGCCCAGGCAGGAGTCAAGGATCCCTTCCCCTGCCTGACCTTTACAAATTGCACTTCCTCCTCGGCCCTGACCTTTTCCAAGGTGCCACAGATCCTGAGCCCAGAGGTTTTGGGATTTGTAGCACAGCCAGCACTGATCATGGAATTAACAGCTGCCTTGTCAGTCTCTCCAGCAAAAAGTGGGATGGCAAAAGCTGACCAGGAATGTGTCTAGAACTAAACAAACCTGATAGGAGGGAAATGGAGGAAATGGATTTACAGCCAAAGGGATGCAATTTTCATGGAATCATGGAATGGTTTGGGTTGGAAGGGGACCTTAAAGATCATCTTGTTCCAACCCCTACCATGGACAGGGACACCTTCCACTATCCCAGGTTGCTCCAAGCCTCATCCAACCTTGCCCTGGACATTTCCAGGGATCTAGGAGCAGCCACAGCTTGTCTTGGAATTCCATTCCAGGATCTCCGAACCCTCCCAGGGAAGAATTCATTCCCAATATCCCATCTAACCCTGCCCTCTGGCAGTGGGAAGCCATTCCTCCTTGTCCTGTCCCTCCCTCCCTCCCTCCCTCCCTCCCTCCCTCCCTCCCTCCCTCCCTCATCCCAAATCCCTCTCCAGCTCTCCTGGAGCCCTTCAGGCACTGGAAGGGGCTCTGAGCTCTCCCTGGATCCTTCCCTTCTCCGGGCTGGACATTCCCAGCTCTCCCAGCCTGGCTCCAGAGCAGAGGGGCTCCATCCCTTGGAGCATCTCCAGGGCCTCCTCTGGATCTGCTCCAGAATCTCCACATCCTTCTGCTGCTGAACCCCAGAACTGGATGCAGAAATCCAGCTGGGGTCTCACCAGAACAGAGTAGAGGGAGAGAATCATGTTCCTCAACCCAAAATTTTCTGAATGAATGAATGAAACTGAATTTCCAATTTGCTTGTCCCTCAATCCTCTTAGCTCCCAGTTCTCTGGTTTTCTCCTTGCCTTTGGGGTCCTTCCCAGGATTTCTTCCTCTTTTGCTGAGGAAAAGGCATCATCGGGGGTGAATTTTCCTGCTGTCTACCTGGCTGCTGCTTCTAGGAGTGCTTGAGGAGCTTTTGTGGGACCCTTCATTTTGAGGTTTCTCCTCTTTTTCACCAATTTTCACGAATTTCCTGAGATTATTTCTAGAACTTTGAGAGCTTTCTCCTCATTTAATTTGCTTGAATCTGGGCAGGGTGATAACCAGTCTGATCCATGAGCAGATGCACAGAGGGATGGACAGGGCTGGAGTTGGATTAACCATATTTCCATAGACCAGGTTAAGACTTATGGAACTGTAGGAACATCATCCAGAGGTGAAAAAAAAAAAAAAAAAAAAAGAAAAGAAATGGAAAAAAAAAATCAAAACAAATGTCAAGGATCCCAACAAAATATCAAGGATGATATAATTGCTTGCCAGGGAATAATAGGAATGGTAATGGGAGCTGTTCCTCCCTTGTGATCCACAAATCCTGTGTGGATAAAAACAGTCAGGAGGTTGGGAACATCCCGTCCCTCCCATTTTGATGGCTCACATTGGATGGACCTTGGCTAATTTGTCTTCCCTGCACAAAGCAAGGTCGTTTGCTCTCAGGGGCATCGCCGCCTGCCTTGAATTAATTTTCTATTAATTACTGGAACGATTTGAGCGTGGATAAGCAGCAGTTATTTTTAGCACTCAGACTGATTAGACTTTGGAGAGAGCTACCTGGGGAAGCTGTGGGGCTCCTGATGCTTGGGAAGGGGAAAATATTCCCAGTTGGATCAAAATATCCGTCTGGGTCATGAGCCCCTTCTGACATTGCTCCTTAGAGGTTTCACAGGGAAAGTAAAAGATTTCACCAATTTCCACCCCAGAAAATGCTCAAGGACAGGCTGGGTGGGGCTTGGAGCAACCTGGTCCAATAGAGAGTTCCCTGCCCATAGCAGGGGTTGGGATGAGATGGTTTTTAGGGCTCCTTCCAACCCAAAACATTTTATTCCATGACCTCACCTGCACCTGGCATCCCTGATGAAATACCTCCTTGAGCAATGGACAGGGACATCCTTTGCACCTCCTGACCCTTTATTGGAGTTATTTATTCTCACTAATCCAGGTATTGTTTTCCTTGGCCGCCCTGCCCTGACATAATTTGCTTTTTGCTCTGTGTAAAGAGAACTGAGGCACCAGTTCAGCTTGCAACCCACTTGCTTTTACATATTTCCCTGTGAATTCTCTTTTATTTCCTCCACTACTTGTTTTTCTACTTTTTTTTTTTTTTAATGACTCTGTTTTCAGGCCCCCAAACTGTCTGGTAATTACCCTGCTTTGATAAACCTTTCTATTAAGCACAACTTGTAAATACCTTGCCTGCTCTAACTGCATTCAATTCATCATAAAGGCTCAGGAAGCCTTTGTTTTCCCTCTTTTGTGTGGAAAAAAATGGAAACAAGAGGTAAATTCATTTATTTTCAGCAAGGAATTAAGGAAGAATTAAGGAAGGGACTTGGATTCATAGATTTTTTTTTTTATTAATATCATTCTTTAAACCTCCTTTCCCAGGATTATAAATCTTAACTCCTGGTTTATATATTCATTTATGTGTTATATTTTATTCCTAGTGGGGTTTATTTTTATTTGGTTTGGTTTTTTGTTTTTTGGGGTTTTTTTTCCCAGGGAGTCAGAGACTGCTTTTGGGTGGAAGAGACCTTCAAGATCATCTTGTTCCAACCCCCTGCCGTGGGCAGGGACACCTTCCACTAGACCAGGTTGCTCCAAGCTCCATCCAGCCTGTCCTGGAACATTTCCATGGATGGGAAGGAATTCTCTTTTATCCCTCTTCATTTAGGAGCACATGGCCTTGCCCAAATTCTGCCCAGGTGAGCTCCAGGTCAATCTCCATCTCCAGATGTCCAAAAATCCCACCCTGTGCCCGACAACGTTGTGCAAACTCTCCTTGAACTCTGTAGGCTTGGAGCCGTGGCCATTCCTTGGGGACCCCTTTCCAGTGCCCGACCACCCTCTGTGGGAAGAACCTTTTCCTAAAATCCTACTAAACCCCTCTGGTATCTTCTTTTTGCCAGGGTCAGTATTAAATCTGTGAGATGGTATTTCTTGTTCAGGCTCAGATGTTTATTAGTTTTTATTTAAGTTACAGCCTCACAAACCTTGAGCTCTGCAGCACTTCACTCTAACAAACTAAAAATGGAGCCCCATTTCTCTCTCCACAAGGCCTTTTAAAGGATGAATTTCCAATTAAGAAATGACACCTAAATTATTATTACTTTTAGCCCAATATCCAACCACCCGTGGCCTGAAATGCAGATTTTTTATCCAATTACACAAAACCACCCAAACCCATGGAGAAGAAGGTGAAGAAAAAGGTGACGAACAAGCACCAGCCTCCACCCTAAAACTTCCATCTTATTTTATATTTATTATTGTATTCTAAAACCTTAAACTCCTAAGTTTTGCACCATGTGATATTACACACTTCATTTCAAACTCCACACCCACAATCCCAGTTCTGTCATTCAATTTTGGAAGCCTTCTCCACACCCTCAGGTCAAATGCAGTGTTCTTTTTGGGGTCAGTGCCTGTCAGCACAGAAAGTCTAAAATTCTGAGCAGCAACCAGGGTTCCAACACCTCTCCTGACACAAATTGAGGCCGTTCCCTCTGGCTCTGTCACTGTCACGAGACAGAAGAGATCAGTGCCTGCCCTTCCGCTCATGCAGAAGCTCCAGGTCCTCCCTCAGAATCTTCCCCTGGCTGAACAAACCAAGGAATCCCAACCTCTCCTCATCAGGATTCTCCTCCAGACCCATCACTAATTTCATGTCCCTCCTTTGGATGATTCCTAATGTCTTTATATCCTTTTTATATTACAGTGGTGCCCAAAACTGCCCACAAATGGACAGTTTTGTCTATTTCTGTCCATTCTGAAGCCTCTCCTATTCCAGACCAACCAGTGACTTGTGATTCCGGAAGGTCCTGGAGATCCCACCTGCTGAGGAACAGAGCTGGGAATTGCCAATGGAGACACTCAGAACTATGGAAAATTTTCCTTTCTCTCCTCTGGATGTTCATGTTTAAGTGAAAGATGCCTATTCTTTATTTCAATGATCTTCTGAATGAAGTTGTTGGAAAGCCTCAATAAATTTAAGAAAACCCAAAGTTTTGGTTTTGTTTTTTTTCCTTTTCCACATCAAGATGGAGCAGAACAAAGTGAAACAGCTTTTCCATTGGTTTTCCTTCTGTTTTAGACCTCTTGTCCTGCTCAAGAAACAACTTCCATGTGACCTCATGGAAGGATCAGACCAAGGGAAGGTTTGAAGGTTCAGTCAGCCTTTATGAAATTCTGTCCCTATTTTTCCCCAGCTACCAAAATTCCTCTTTTTTTTTCCTTTTTTTTTTCCTTTTCAGCCGTGGCTCACCTTGGTTGCATCCATGGATTTAATTATTACTTCTTGCAAAGCATGTGGCATTTTTCACTTGTCACCAGAATTTTTATCAAGCCAGGTTTAGTTAGCTGTGTGTGCTGTCCAGATGGACATTTTCCATGTCTGGAAAGCAGCAAATTTGCCAAAATATTTAGAAGTTACAAAACATAAGAAAGTTTGATTTTTTTTTTTTTTGGGTAACTAATATCTGTGGATATCTCTCCAACCAGGATTTTTTATTTTCTTATTTTCACCTGGAGAAGGCCAGGGAGGATTAGGTTTCACTGAAAATTTTGCTTGCATTTTTTGTGGCAAATATTCCTTAAATCCCTGAGTAAAAAGATCAGCCTAAAACCTATAAAATATTCATCTTCTTAACTCCTGCTGGTGAGAAGGTCTGAAGATCTGGACTGGAGGTTTCCTGTGATCTCCTGAAGCACATGGGAATGGCTGGAACAGCTCTGATTCCCACTGCTCTTAAATGCTTCAGGAATTGATCCCCTTTGGGTCAGAATGAGAAAATTAGAGTGTGGCTCAAAGAGGAAAAAACAGTTTCAATTTCTCCCAGTTTTTCCTGAGTTTCCAGTTCAATTTTCTTCACCAGGACTCTTTGGGGATTTTACTTAAGGGAATGCCTGCTGTTGGATGTGGAGCAGAAGCAGTTCAGGCTCTGTTGTGAATTTTGGTCCAGAACTTGTCCCAGATGATTTCTGTTGCTTTTCTTGCAGTACCCAAGAGACTTTTAAAGCTGGAGCTGGCAATGTCCCCCCCGCTAAATCATCAGTGTAAGCCAGAAATGTTCAGGCTTTGGAGGTGGGAGCCACTGCTGTGCTTTTAAGGCAGGAGGTATTAATTAAAGGAGGTATTAATTAAGGGTGAATGATCCAAGACACAGAGATATGGGAGATGATCACAAAATCACAGAACATGGGTGTGGGTGAGGTTGGAAAGGACCACTGGAGGTCGTCTGGTCCATGATGGTGTCATTTTGCCTCTTATATGGATACATTTATATAAAATGAGCATAATTCTATTTCCCATCTCAGTTTTAGGGTTCACAAAATTAACAGAATGCAGCACACAAATCCCCTGTGCCTACTCAGAGAGATGTAAAATCACTGACTTTAGGACAAATATCTGTCTTTTCAGATGGCAGAGAAACTCCATAACTGTTCCTCATCCCTGGTTCGTGCAGAGGAGCTGATGGAGCTGGAAAATCAACTTGCTTTTGGTTCTGGTTGAGAGACCACAGAGATTTGGGATGCTGAGCATGTGAATGGTGATGGGAAAGAGCGGGAAGGTCCTGCAGGACCCCGTGGATCCTTGTTGGGGCAGGACAGACTGAAGGAGCATCTGTGTCCCAAGAGGATGAGTCCTGTGATCCACCAAGATCGTCCTGCAAAGGCGCCGCAGGGAAATCCTGTCCCTGAGTTTTCCCCAGCACCGATTTCACACAAGGAATTGATAGGAACTGCCTGAGTCTTGCAGGGAAAGGCACTTTGCAGCGGCTGATTGCACTCCCACAGATCCTGTTTTCCCTTGGAATCTCCTTGGGGATTGCTGCTCTCAGCACAGGCTTTTTCTGAATGCACACAGTGATTGCTCCCACGGGGTGGGAGCTTTCTCACCCTCCAAAAGGGCAGAAAAACATTTGGAAAGCGCTTTCCAGGTTACACAGCCTCCGATTTTATTTTCATGCAGCCCCTGCAGTCATCAGGCGCAACAGGGATCTCAGGAGGGAGGAAATCCAAGGAAACACAAGAGGCAGGAGCTGGGGTAGAAGCTGGGACCATGAGGTGGACTCGATCATCTCAGAGGTCTTTTCCAGCCTTTAAGATGGTTGATTCTATGATTTTTGCACTAAATGTAAAGGAGTTTCCACCTTCTCCCTTTCCTTTTGCATGGATTTAACCTCCTCTCCCTCCCTTTGCATTCCAGTCATTGCCAGGCTGGAACAATATTTGTGATGCACTTGCAGAGGTCACAGAGGACATACGTGGTGTCCAAGAGGGGAGGAGAACTGGAAAGCAAATTATCGTAAACACTGTGGAATTCATCCCATCACCACCCCTGGGAATGTTCAAAAAACATTTTTTGTAGCATTGATGTATTCAAAAAACATTTTTTATATAGCAGGATGGGTATAGCATTGACGGTGGACATCGTGCTGGGCTGATGTTGGACTTGATGATCTCAAAAGTATTTTCCAACCTTAACAATTCCATGATTTTATGAATAATTTCATTTTCCCCTGCTGGAATCAACATGGAAAAAATCCAGGAACCCCCTGTGGAGAGAGGAGAGACTGGGCTTTGAGTGTAGCCATGTGGAGTGATACTGGAGCAGGTTGGAAAATCCCAGCCTGCTGGGTAAGCATAACTCATCCTGGGGACTCTCCAGGGTAAATCCAGGCAATTCCCTTGTGGGAAAATGTTCCCCTATGAATATTTTAGCAGAGCTGTTGCTGCCAATGCTCCTGAAAATTAAGACACTCAATAGACATGTTCAAAATTGGCTTAAAACTGAGAGTAGCTCTGGGTTGGGTATTAGGAAGGAATTCCTCCCTGTGAGAGTGGTGAGGTCCTGGAACAGATTCCCCAGAGAAATTGTGGATGCCTCATCCTTGGAAATGTTCAAGGCCAGGTTGAATGGGGCTTGAAGCAACCTGGCATAGTGGAAAGTGTCCCTGCCCATGGCAGGGGGTTGGAACTGGGTGATCTTTAAGGTCCCTCTCAACCCAAACCCTTTCATGATGTTTTTATCAAAAAATGCAAAAACAGGAATATGTGGTAATCATCCAAGTGGGTTTTTCACCATTATTTGTGCTTTGGCTTTTGCTCTTTTATGCTAATGGTTTAACCCTTAAGAATGGACAGGTGGAAAACTCATCCTGCTCCATATCTGCCTCATGTCTGATCAAAACAGAACTCTGCTTCATCGTGAGATAAAATATTTCTGCAATTCCCAAATATACAAAAGCCATGGATTAGATGGCATTGTACAGTAAGATCACATTTGATAGGCCAATTAAAAGTGCAATTCTCCTTGAATTCTCCTGGAATTTGAATGAAATACACGATGGGGATCATCCCAAACTCACCGGAGGGAAATTGAGAGAGCAAATAAAAAGTAGAATATGGGGCCACTGGAACCATTCTGGAATACCTTTAACGGAGCCAGGATATACAACATAGAGAGAAAAGGAGGAATAATTCTAAAGGAAGAAGTTATGTGGGTTTGGATCCTCTCACTCTTTGTGACCTCTGCTCCTGGAGCAATCCATCTGAAAAATTTCCTGATAGGAATATTAATTATGGGTCAGCTGTTTGGGGTCATGAAATCATGGCTGGTCTGATTTACAATTCCTCAACAACTTGTTCTGAAGCATTTTAACTGACAAGGGGAAGGAATATTGCTTACTGAACCACCAGATGCAGCTGGAAAACACCACTGAGCTCTCAGACACAGAACCCCCAAATCAGGTGTGAAATGGAAGCAGGAGGCTTGAACACAAGGAGAAATGAGAGCAAAACTGCTTTGACTAATCTTCGTGGTGTTAATTGGGGAGATAATTTGTGAGGCAAGACAGATAATTTGAGGGGAAAGACATTTTGCACTTGAGGAGGGAGCAGGTGTTGGGAGGGCTGGTAAATTATAAGGTCATTGCCCTGTGGGACAGAGAGGCACAAGAAAAACAAATTTAGCGTTAATAGTCCCTTTAGATTCGCTGGGACGTTGAGGATCAGAGCAGCCTAAGGTCACCCCATTGGCAGTGACAAAACCCAGAATAAAACTGAGTATCTGGAAGCTCAATCCATGGATCCTGGGGTTTCCCTCAATAACTGCAGCACTGTCACCATTGTGGGAGAAAGGGAAGAGAAAAGGAGGTTCTGACAGGGGATATCAGGAGCTGCAGCAGGAATGTTGGTCCCTAATTCAGGAACTGGCTTGGGACACTCACAGTGATGTGATGTTGGACATTCCTGAGCTAGGGACGAGGATCTGAACTTGAGGCTTGTTTTTATCTTTGTTGCTCAAATCAAAATTCACTCTGCCGCATTCAGGACTCTGCCCTCATCTCCTTGTGTGACCAACATCCCCTGCCCAACAAATCCTGCTGTGCCTTCCTTCCTGGGTGCACGAGAACACGGAATCATGGAAAGGTTTGTGTTGGAAGGGAACTGAGGGATCATCCAATTCCAGTCTCTGCACCATGGGCTGGAGGGCAGATCCAACCATGCTGTGAGCAGGAAAACATTAACCATTATTATTATTAGGTTATTATAAGGATTAACCTTCTTCTTCTTCTCCTTCTCCTTCTTCTTCTTCTTCTTCTTCTTCTTCTTCTTCTTCTTCTTCTTCTTCTTCTTCTTCTTCTTATTATTATTATTATTATTATTATTATTATTATTATTATTATTATTATTATTATTATTATTTACATAATATTATTCTATATTAACTCATTAAACATCAGGACATGGTGTTGTTCTGGAGGCGGTTATTGCTCCCTCTAACATCCCTGGAGGAGATAAGAGGCAAGGCCATTCTGGTTCCAGTTCTAGGGGGGGCTCAGTGCTTCACTTCATGGTCCAAATGTGCCTCTCCAACCCTTCCAAACTTGTCTAAAAGATTGTTTTGGGAATAACTTGTCCCTGTTGTCCCAGGGCCATGTTTGCCTTCCTCATCTTCAAGGTGTTTCAGGCATGACATCCCCTGGAATGAATCAGGGATCATTTCCATGCCATCACCAGTATTTTGAGATAAAAACCAATAGAGGGAGAAAGAACTTTCTTATTTTTCTCTATACACATGGAGCTTGGGATGGAGCTGTGAGATTCTCCCTGGAGACTTGGCTTTGCAGCCATCCTTTTATGCCACTTTTTGAGATCTTCCATCACGAGTCAGTCCTGATTTAGCTTTCACAGAGAAATCTGCTGCCATTTGAAGACTTAATTGCACCAGAGGCCTTCAGAAACGTGGGCACTAATGAGCCAGAGCTCGGATATTCCTGGCTTAATGAAAACCCAGGAAGGGCTGGCCATGGGCTCCGGGCAGTTCTGGATCTCACGGAAGAAGAATTTTCTCCTGGATAGTTCATTAATAGAAGGGAGGGTAGAGGAGAGTGGCTCATCACCATCTGTCAGTGGGAGCTGGAGCCCAGCCAGGAGAGCCAGCAGTTAATTAGGAATGAGAGCTGCTTCCTTTCACAGACATTTCACAGACATTTCTATATGTTTATATATAGCCATTGTATTGCCATTAGTGGAAGTATCTTTTTTTTTTTTTCCTAATTAAATGAGCCAGCCAAAAATTTTGTTGGGTGGTTTTAGCTCTGGAGAACTTGCTCAGCCACAGGGATCTGCCTTTGTTCTTCCCAAGCTCTAGGACTGGCTTAGGAAAACACAGCCCGAGGGATGATGGGACACCCAGGAAAGTTCTCTTTTGGAATGGGCTTCAAGTGAGGGGAAGGATGTCACCTGAGTTCCAGGATTTATCCTCCTGGCTGGAATCATCAGCCAATGGTCTTCTTGAAAGATGGAGAGGGCATGTAGCGACTGGACAGGGGGAAGTGGCTGCCAGCTCAAAGGGAGTAAGTTAGATTGGATATCAGGAAAAAATTCTTCCCTGTGAGGGTGGTGAGATTCCCCAGAGAAGCTGTGGCTGCCTCATACCTGGAAGTGTCCAAGGCCAGGTTGGGCAGGGCTTGGAGAAGCCTGGTCAAGTGGAAGGACCAGAGAGCTTGGAACCAGGTGACCTTGAAGGTCCCTTCTGACCCAAACCATTCCATGATAATTCCATCAGGAAGACTGGATATCTCAAGGTTTGTGTTCCTCCTCCCAAGTTCTCATTGTTCCCTTTTTCTCTCTCTTCTTCCCTTTCTGCAGGAAGAACCTTCCAGCACACCTCTCCCACCTCTCCAGGTACATCCTTGTCAGGAAAACTCCTTTATTTATTTATTTTTTGTGACTGCCTGAAGAAATGTGACATGAAGAATGGATTACACAGGGAAGGAGGAAGGTGTACAGGTGGAATTGGTCTGCAGGGACTGTCTGTGAAGTCTCTTTTTGCCTCTGAAATCTAAAAGGGCTGGGATTTTTTTTTTTCCAACATTCCCTGACAGATGTTTAACATTCAAACGAATCCAATCTCCACCCTGCTACTCCCAGCAGCCACCAGTGTGTGATGGAGATAAGAGATGAGCTGAGGTTCGCAGCTCACTTGCGGAATGACTCATCCCTTTAATTGCATCCCTTTAATTACAAATTAGCCTCCTTGACCTTTTCTTCCTGCTCTTTCCTGAGTGTCATGGCACAGTTTGATCTCTGTGCCGCCAGGAGCAGAAGGAGACAATGTCTCTTGGTGGAAGGGTTGTTTGAGCTGAGGCCACACTCTCACCTCCCTTAATCCCACGAGTTGTGCCAAAAAAAAAAGTTTGTCTTCTTCTTGAAAAGGTTTTTGTGACTTAGAAAGAGCTGAAAACCACAAAGTCACTACCTAAAACTGCAGAAGGAACAAAAAAAAAAGTAGTCTGACAAATGAAGATAGTCAAATTTGGGCAAAAAGCCTCAAAGTTTGGAAAGACTGACGAGCTAAAGTTGTCATTCCTGGGCTTGTTTGCTGTAGGTTTTCTCTCTTTTGAGGTCCTTGAAACTCTGTTGGAATCAGTGATGTTACTCTGACACAGAACTAAAAAAAAATTTAAGGCTTATTCAACAGGAATATTCCAGCAGAAATGCTTCTTGGCAAGCCATGGTTTCCCACCAGGAAAACTCCAAAAAAGAATGGGAAAACCATCTCAAAAAATGGCAATTCCTTGGCAGAAGTGGATTTGGAGAGTGGAGGTTACCTGTGAATTTCCTTTCCAGCATCAAAGTCTTTGGGAGCAGAAGTTTCTAAAGAGGAGAAAACATTGTTTGAAACTCTTTGCCTTTATTCATCAGTGAATTCTTGAAATGTTCTCCCCTGAGAAAATGTTTGGAATAACACCAGATTCGCCCACTCTGTGCTGACATTTAACTCATCCCATTATATGCATTACGCCACCACTCCAGCTTTATCCAGGATATAATGTAAGGAACATATACACAGATTTAGAAAAATACAGAGCCTTATAGATTTATAACAGTTCATATATTTATAATTAACTTCATTGTGAGGAAAGTTCAGCACGAGGTAGGACAACAATGGACTCCTCAGTTATATAAAAGGGCCTTGAAAAGCTCTTCCCTCCTCAGAGAAAAGTTTCCTGAGCTGTTCAGGGAAAGCTGATTTCTTAAAAAAAAAAAAAAGGCTGAAAGTGGAAATGTTTTGTTTATAGCAATTTATTACAGTTGAAAGTTATTTTTAATTTAATTTTTAAAGTGTACTTGGGAAGAAGTTGCCGGGTTTTATACAAATGTCGGGACACACAGGACGAGAGAGGGATCAAAGGAATTCTCAGTAAATTTTTAGATGACACCAAGTTGAGGGTGCAGTGACACACCTGAAGGATGAGGCCATCTAGAGGGACCAGGACAAGCTGGAAAAGTGGGAATGTTGTATGGTTTAACAAGAACAAGTGCTGGTGCTGCACTTTAGTTGGGACAAACCCCAAGATGAATCCAGGCTGGGGATGAGCAGATGGAGCAGCCCTGGGGAGAAGGACCTGGGAGGGTGGTGGATGAGAGGCTGGACATGATCCAACCATGTGTGCTCCAACCCCAGAAGTCCAAAGGCGTCCTGAGTTCATCCAAAGCAAGGTGGGCAGCAGCTGAGGGGGGATTCTGCCCCTCTCGGGGGAGACTCCACCTGCAGAGCTGCATCCAGCCCTGGATCCCAGCGCGGGAAGGACATGGAGCTGCTGGAGTGAGTCCAGAGGAGGCACCAGGATGATCAGAGGGATGGAGCAGCTCTGCTGTGAGGAAGTATTGGGAGAGCAGGGATTGTTCAGCCTGGAGAAGAGAAGCTTTGGGGTGACCTAATTGTGGCCTTCCAGTAAAGGGGATGACAAAAAAAGACAGAGTATTAACAAGGGCCTGGAGTGACAGGACAAGGGAGAATGGCTTCAAACTCATGGAGAGTAGGTTTAGTTTGGATATTAGGAAGGAATTCTTCCCTGTGAGAGTGGGGAGATCCTGGAATAGAATTCCCAGAGAAGCTGTGGTGGCCCCAGGATTCCTAGAAGTGTCCAAGGCCAGGTTGGATAGGGTTTGGAGCAACCTGGGATTGTGGAAGGTGTCTCTGGCCATGGCAGGGGAGTAGAATGAGATGACCTGGAAAGTCCCATCTGTGCATGGGAGAGGGTTTCAAAGGTTCCATGACCTTACCCCAGGATCACAGAATTGTTGTGGTTGTAAAAGACCTCCAAGGTCATTGAATCCATAACTCAACTCTTCAAAGTTCACCACTAAACCCTGTCTTCAAGCACCATATCCATAGGTTTTTTAATCAGTTCTAGGGATGGTGACTCCACCTCTGCAGCCTGTTCCAATGCTTGATAATTCTTTCATAGATTATTTTTTTCCTAATGTACAAATCTAAGCCTTCCCTGGCACAACTTGAGGCCATTTCCTCTTGCTCTATAGTTTGTTACTTGGTGAAGAGACCAACGCTCACCTGTGTACAACCTTCCTCCAGGAAGTTGTAGCTGCCACTTGTCCCCTGATGAGATCCTGGACTCCCTGAAAATGGGAATTTTTTACCTCCTGAAAATCCTCCTGCTCTGCTGTTTCCAACTCAGAGAGCTCGGGGTGTGGTTGGTGATGCAGCTGAAACCAACCCACACCAAGTGCCAACCAGATGGGAAATAACTCCCTATTTACTGAGGAGCAAGTGGGAACTTCCACCTTGCATAAGAGGCCTTTTGCCTCCTTGTGACCTGATTTCCTTGTGATTTTCACTGGAACTAGTCAAAGAATTCCATACAAGTGGAAAAGGAAAGAACAGGAGCCTTGCTTTCTTCCTTCCTGCGCATTTTGCATAAAGCTTTAATAGCGAGTAATAGCTGACATGGCTTTGATTTTATTGCACTTAACTGGGTAATTCTCCTGTCCCCAACTGTGCCCTAGAGGACTGAGAGGAACAGAAGTGACTGTGCCACAGTACAAATGGGTCTTTGAATTCCTCTTACATTCCCATGGCCTGGATTGTGTTCAATAAGTCATGCACAGTAAATACAGCCAGGAGATGTGAGGAGACTCATGAATACTTGCAATGCACTCAGGTGCCACTTAGGTGAATGTGCTGCAGGCAGAATATGGGGAAAAAAAAAAAAGCCTTGCTTGTGTCTCTGTCCCTCCCCTCACTCATTAGTGAAGGCTGTTCCCCACCACAGAGATCCCCAGGCAGAGCTAATGAACCCAAACAAGCCATTTCTAATTTTATCCCTGCTTTCTTACGACAAGGAGACACAAATTCACGTCCAAAATCTGACATCCCTGCTCTGGGTTCATTGATGGGTTCACAGAATATTCTCAGCTGGAAGTGACCCACAAGGATTTTGAATCTAACTCCTGGCCCTGCACAGGACAACCCAGAGAATTCCACCATGTGCCTGAAGTGGTTTTCAATGATTCCTTGAGCTCCAGAAGATTTTGTTTGCAGCATTTAATGTCTGTTGGTTGCATGGAAGGGCACGAGGTTTCTCTGCCATGATGGACAAGACAAACAGCACCGTGGACACTTTGAGTGGGCAACCTGGAGACTGTCCAGCTGGACATCGGGCCAACAGACACAACTCTGCCAGTTTGGTTGCAGCTAGAGCCTGGAATTCTCGTATCCCATCCCTATTTTCACTTTGTTCCTCAATTTCTGGATGATGAGAATTATGAACACCTCTGAAGCGAACATCTCCTATGCTATCCCCATCTTGCTGCATCATGTTTCAATGTTTTCTTAATATTTTTCTGCTCCATTGAAATTCCAGTCTGGCTTCTTAATCTGTCCTCCCTGAATCCAGGGCCTTGCACAATCTCCTCCCTTTTGTCTCCCCAAAATCTGGCACTGTGCATCTTCACTGAGGGAACAGCAGCAGTGCCCCTGTGAGAAATATCCAAATAACATCCCTCTGATGATCCCAGTTTTTTCTTGAGTATTAGAAAAGCCTCTGGAAGTTCTCCAGGATGCTCAGAACTGGGGGCTTGGCTTAATGGGATGGGCTCCTCACCTTCCCATGGATGATTTGTGCAAATCCACTTTGATGAAGGTGTTCCAGTCACAGAGGATCCTGTACTGGAGCCTCTGCAGGCTGTTCAGCAAAGCAAAGAAGGAATTGCACTGTCTCCTTTAATGCTTTTAAACAGTTCATGTCTCACTGCTGGCAGGTGAATAAATTGGTAATGAATATGCAAATCAGCAGGTCTTCCTGAGAAACCTCATTTTGAGGTGTTTGTGAGGCAGGATGAGCACTTTAATGTTTGCCACGCATTTCATGCCAGTGATATCCTCTCTCCTTCATAAACAGAGCTGCTGTTAATCCATGACCTGTTCCACACCAGCTTTGTTGGCAACAGTAAATTAAAAAATGTCAGGGAGCACTGTTAATTGCTGTAAATTGATTTTTTTTTTTTAATCGCGTGAGATTTCTAGCATGGAATTATAGAATGGTTTGGGTTGGAATATGATCTTCAAGATGGGCAGGTTGCTCTGTCCAGGTTGCTCCAAGCCCCGTCCAGCCTGGCCTTGGACACTTCCAGGGATCCAGGGGCAGCCACAGCTTCTCTGGGAATTCCATGGCCTCACCACCCTCCCAGCTCTATCAGATGTTCTTTCCTCCCTTGTCCTTCTCAATTTCCTTTTGTCCCATTCTTCAGGGGAGATGAAATTCCTTCATTAATGTCCCTGGTTTCAACCCAGAATTTTCATTTTGGAGATTAAAAAAGCTACCACTGAGGTTTTAATTTTCATTTTTGCTCCTGGTTAATGGAAATTTGGACATATCCATCCCTCAAGGTCTCCTGAGGCTCTTTCTCCAATATTTTGGATGCCTCAGAAGTCTCTGTGGAGCCTCCAAAATATGCAGGAAATCAGCACCATCCCTGAAGCAACAGCTGAAGGAGACACAGCGAGGCCAAAATGTATTTATTGTTTTAATTTAAATCTAATCAGACTTTATCAGTTTTACCCCTTGCGCACCTCCTTCCATTCTCCACCTCCTTCCACAACCCTCTGCAGCCTCTCCAGGGTTATGTGATCCACCTGGAAATGTTCCAAGGGTCCGACACAGCTCCTCATGCCCATCCCACATCACGGATTCATTACTGTTATTTTTCCCTCAACATCTTGCCTCTCCTAAAAGATTCAATATCTTGCCTCTCCTAAAAGATTCTGGTCCAAGAATCTCTAAAATTTCCCTTCCCAGCGCGTTGTTTCTGTGGATCTCGAAGATGTTCAGAGAGCTGAGTCACAGTTGCCTGGCAAGACGTGGCCTGCTTAGCCTGAAGTTATTTTTTGTTAGTTTTTGTAGGCAGGGAATGTGCACAAATGAAGGATGAAGTCAGTTTTCCCACTTGCGAGCCATTTGTTGCCTGGGATCATTTCAGCACTTCCATCCTTGGTGTGTTCTGCGTGCTTCCCATTTTAGTCTTGGAGGTAGCAGACTCCTTTTTTTTTTATCAGGGGAAGTTATTCAAAAGCCTGGAAACTGTGGATGAAGAAACAAACTGGGCATTCCTGGAGGATTGTGTGATCATAGCCCATTTTTTTGAGAAGCTTCTAAAACTTTAATCATTTTTCCTATGTTGTCACTGAAGTAGTTTTGCTAAAAATTGAGGTTATTATTGGTTAATAATTTTTTAATTCAGTCTCATTTTGATTAAAGCAAGAAAACACAGGTTGGAACTTTTAAAACTAAACCTATTTTAGAAACTGAAGTTTCCCTGAATATGGAAAATGATCTGGTTTTTGTAAGTCTATCCAGAGGCTCATGCAGCTGAACATTCCTGAACATTCCATGGCTATTGCTGGATTTTTAGCTCCCTAACCTGATGGTGCAATGTGCCCACATCTCATAAAACATAAATGGGAAGTTTTCATGCTTGTTGAGCATGAAAAATGTCCTGGTAATGAAGCTGCTGTTTCTGAGATCATGGAATAATGGAATTATAGAATCATGGAATGGTTTGGATTGAAGAAGACGTAAAAGATCATCTCATCTACCCCCTGCCATGGGCAGGAACACCTTTCACTATCCCAGGTTGCTCCAAACCCCATCCAAGCTGGCCTTGAGCACTTCCAGGGATGGGGCAGCCACAGTTTCTCTGTGCCAGTGCCTTGCTACCCTCCAGGCAAAGAATCTCTTCCAACATCTCATCTAAACCTCCCCTTCTTGTCGTTTAAAACCATTCCCATCACCAATAAATCGTCCATTTGTGAGACATTTTCTCTGGACACTGATTTTCTCCTTATGCACCCCGATTCCATTTTAGAAAATGAGAAATTTGTGCTCCTACACATAAAATATGACCAGCCTCAACACTGGATGGTTTTCACTTCTTTACCTGCGCTGATTTTTCCTTCTGGCTTCTGCAGCACTCAGCCCTGGCAGCCAAGGACTGATATTTGTTAAAATGGTTTTGTCTGCTTGTTTTGTTCCTCAAGAGCTGTTGAGGTTTTGAGAGATTTGTTTGAGCTCTGGGTCAAGCACAGGCACAACCCAGGAGGGTGGGGAGGAGATGCCAGGGGAGTGGAGAGAAAAGCAGCTCTCTTCTTTTGGAAAGGAGCAGTCATTAGGTCCGCAAAAACATTTTTGCCTAAAGGATGCACTGAAAACAAAGTGTTGCGAGATAATGATGGGCTCTGCCCAGAGATAATTAATCTGCAGATGGAAACATCCATTCACATGTGCTCTCTTTATCCATCTGGCAGTTCATTATTTTTACAAAGCCCATTCAAGTCAAGAAAGGAATTCTGCTGCTTTCCAGGCACAGATAACAATTCCCTGTGCTTTTCCTGGGGTTCCTGGCAAATTCTCCTTGCACAGATTGCTCAGCTCAGCAGTGACATGGCCAACAAGGAGCAAAACCCACCTTTTAGTGCTGTGAAGGTTTTTACTTCATTCCCATCTATTTGAAGAAGGAAAAAATGTCTGCTTGAATTTTTCCTTCCAGCTGTCCACGGTGCAGAGTCTCCCCAGGTTGCCACAGGAATAAATTCATTAACTGTTTCTCTAATGACGGCAGCTGAATATTTTAATGCAGTTAATTTTAATCACTTTTTTAAGTCCACAGTAAAACCTCTGCAATTACCCTCAGGGCCAACAAGTGCTCAGCGAACCATGGGGTGAATTCAACTCCTTTCTCTGGATAAAGCAAATCCATCTCTCCAGAAGAAAAGCAGGACACACTGAGGTTTCTGCCTGTTGGTGCTGTTCTGCTGTGCATGGAAATGTGGGAATACTCACTGGAGTGAAGATGGGCATGAATCATCCTCATCATTTGCTGGGTACTTCTCACACCTGCAAAATCCCCTCTCCATCTCCACCTGCTGCAAACAGATCAGAATAATAGGGAAGAACTTTGGTGATAAGATCTGGAAGAGTTCAATTCTACCATGGAGTTGATAACTAATTACAGATAATATTTGATGAGAATCCTTGGGACAAGAAAAGGGCATTTTAGTCAGCAGAGGGCTCCCCACCCTGTAACAATAAACAATTTTCCTTGGTAATACAGAAAAAAATGGTACTAGAATTAGAAATCTGTGGAAGATTTCAGAAGCCAAATGTTTTCTTCACTTCTGTCCACCTGTTCAAAGAGCTGAAAGAAAATCCAGGGTCTGCCGCAATTCTGAGGTGGAATTTTGAACCACAACAGGGAATTCAATAAACTCAGTTATCACTCTCATTTTTTCTTTTGCCACTTTTTTTTATTGCCTGTTTCAAGCAAACATCCTCCAGGATTGTGTTTTCCTTTGTATCAGACAAAATTATGCATTTTCAAATGCACAGACCCCAAAACGTTGAGCTTATTTAACCTGTTGGGTAGAGGGGACAGGAAAAGTTTCTTCCAACTTTTTTGGTGATGAACCAAAACTTATTTCTCAGTAGAGAAGTGGTTTCAGGACAAGCTTTGCACCCCAAGGATCATGGAATTATGGAATGGTTTGGAAGAGACCTTCAAGACCATCTAACTCCTTCCATAGATTAGGTTGCTCCAACCTGGTCTTGAACATTTCCAGAGATGGGGCAGCAAAAATTTCTCTGGGAAACCTGTGCCAGGGCCTCACCACCCTCACTGGGAGGGATTTCTTTGGAATTCTTTGAAATTTCTTTGGAAATCCTTTCTCGCTGTTCTCCCTTCTACACAGGACTTGTATGAGGTTACTTGGAACCATAACACGCATCAATGAGTAATGAATGAAATTTAGCTCTAAAAAATACAGATGTTCCTGGTTCCAAGGCTCTGGTGCATCATCGTCTCTGCAAGTGGTACCAAGTCCTTCTGGAATCTTCTACCTGGAAGTGGCTCTGAGTAATCCTCCTACAGCACTGTCAGAATTTGCATAAGGGAAATAAGCAAAGATGCAACCTCTCCCCTCCTGGCTGGTATCTGGATTTTAGATCCAAAAGAAGAAACTGGGATCAGCAAGAACAAACTGAGATCATCAGAGGGAAGTTATTTGGATATTTTTCACAGGGGCACTGCTGCTGCTCCCTCAGTGAAGGTGCACGGAGCCAAATTTTGGAGAGACAAAAGAATCCAGATGGTATCTGGATTTTAGATAAAGGGATAACTTTTCAGGAAGTTTTACTTTCCAGTCAGAGGTATTGGTTCCTTTCAGGGTCTGAGAGGTGTCAGGATAAATTTGTACACAGATATTGGTTGCTTCATAATCTTCTGGATTTCTTTTCCCCCCCTCTGATATCCAGAGGTTCTTTCAGGAGAGATGGATCACTTGGGGTGATGGAAATGATGTCTGTGAGGGGGAAAAAAGAGCAGCTGCCATCAGCAAAGGAATTAAAGCCAAGGAAGTCTCTAAATTCTGGATAAAGACACAACCTGGTTGCCTCAGCTTTTTTTCCTTAATGCAGGGGAAATTTGCTGCTTGACTTTCCTGATTCTCATCCTGCTGAGAGCAGGTAAGAAAGAACAAGCAGAATTTTAAGGGATCCTGATCATAGAGAATGGGTTGGATTGGAAGGGATCTCCAAGATCATCCCATTCCAACCCCTTTCCATGGGCAGGGACACCTTCCACTATCCCAAGTTGATCCAAGCCACATCCAGCCTGGCCTTGAATGGTTCCAGGGTTGGGGCAGCCACAGCTTCTCTGGGATTTCTACTCCAGGGCCTCCCCACGCTCACAGGGAAGAATTTCTCCCCAATATCCCATCTAAATCCACTCAATATCTCTCTCCAGTACTCCTTGTTCTTCAACAGCAGCTCAGCAGCATCATAACTCCCTGTCTGCACAGGCAGAGGTGATTTGTGTTTATATTTTGTACACGTATGTACAAAGAAATCCTCATCTCCTGGAGAAAAGCAGAGGGAATAACAACGGGTGAAATCCAAGAGGATAAAATCAAATATTCCTCGAGGACACTGAATTCCTAAGTTTTCTTCAGTGTAACAACTCTGATTTTTACTTTTCTTGAAGTTCCTTCCTGTGTTATAAGGTGAGGGATCCCAGTTTTATGGAAGCTGAGCTCCATAAATGATTTGTTGGACGTTGGGGTGCCAGGAAACAGCTAAAACCCAACAATTAACCCTCACTCCTGCAGGGTGTGGGATGGTTTAAATGAGCTATAGGTGGGGGAGATTAATTGGAAAGATATAAGAGACTTATTGGTGCAAACCTAATTCCATGGAAGGAGATGGAGTCAGGAAATTTCCTTATGGAAAACATAAACACAAACTCTGAAATCTATTGATGTTCATAAGAATGTGCAGCTTTTTTTTTTTTTTTTTTCCCCTCAGGATCATGGGACCAGACCACTCAAAATATCTTATTTTAATTGCTTGCAAGGTGACACAGTGATCACAAATTGTGACCCTCACATTTTAAAGACATTGTTCCACAAGGAGTGTATAGGGAGTGTACACCAGTTTATCCCACTTTACTGGCCCTCTGATCCGTGTGTGTCCTTAAAAAGCCACAGTAAAAGCTGGAAAAGAACATTAAAGTAACACAGTTGTTATAGAGTGGATTTTCAGTGTATTAAAGTGTGAAATCCCACTCTGTTTTTATGGAGAGCTGTAAATAAGTCAACAAGATTTAGGCTACACCTTTGGAATTTGCTCAGTGGTCATTGGTAATTCCAGCCTGTGGCTGGCTGAAAAATTCACAGTATTTCTTACCAGATATCAGAAACTTTTTTCCAGAAAACCCCTGTTTAGAGCTTCCTTTATTTCAATTCATTGTGCAAGATTTCATTAGGCTCAAAAAATGCTTTTCTTTTTTAGCCTGGTTCTCTTCAGATCCCCTTTGGCTGGGAAAAGAGAGCAAAAGAAAGACCTGTGAGCTTTTAGTCAGTCAGGAGAGGAGTTATTTTATAAATTGAACCTGAACTGATGAGTTTGGGGCATGAGGGAAATTATTTCTCCTTTGAATATTGTTCCAGCCATTCTTTTATTTTTTCTTTTTTTTTTTTTCCCAGGTGGTCTCTTTGTTGTAAATGTTGAGGTCTCCTCTTCCAGCTGAACCTTGTGGGAGCTAAAATAATATGCAAACCTCGAATGCTGAGATATTCCAGCTCCAGGGTTATTCAGGCAGGAAAATCCTTCCCCAGTCTGAGTGGCTCAGCTGATTAAAAACTCCAAGTTCAGAGCATTTCACACACAGAGAGAACATCAGAAAATCAATGCTGGATTTATTGACTTTCCCTTTGGTTATTGCCATTGTTTGCAAATTCCACGACAATTTTCCTGTCTTTTTTTTTTATCAGAATCTCCTTCTCATCCCCCTCTGGAAGGGGCTGCTCCTTTATTGCTTCTTTGGAGCTGCCTGGGCATCCCATTTCAGCCCTGGCCTCAGGAAAGCAGAAGGTCAGAGAAGAATCACCCATTTTGCATTTTGAGACTGAGCTCTAGGCTGGATATTAAATCCAATTCTTTCCCTTCAGCTTCCTGAAAATGTTGTATTTTCCTTACTTTTTTTAATTATGCACAAGACATTTATTTTCTTTACCTTCCCCCCCTCATAATTACTTTAACCAACACTTTCAGTTCCAAGTACAGAGCATCTACATTTGATTTCTTTTCTCAGGAACAGCTATATCAAATAAAAAATTCCAACCTAATCACCACTCCAATTTTCTTCCTTTTTTATTTTTTTGTGGAGGAAGATGATTTTTCCTGGAGAAGAAGATAAGAAAACAAAGCACTAAAGTGGATTTTGTCCATGTTTTTAATGCAAAGGAGGATTTTTGAGCACTAAATACAATGGTTCCTAATGTGTTTTAATATCTATATTTTTACAGATAAACTCAGACAACTTAGAGCAATACATCCTCCTGGCATAGATATGGGATATGTTATTATTCCCACTTTCCAGTGGGAAATAAAGACCCACATGGGAAGCTGCAATAAAGACAGGACTCGAGTCACGTTGCCTGAACAATACCAAAGTGGTATTTTTAGCTTCTTATTCTTTCTAATCAGTGACTAATCCAGTTTTCTTTCTTTATTTTTATTCTTCTGGGAGCAAAATTCCAGCCATTGGTGGACAAATTGAAGTCTGATCCTCCTAATGTGCAAAAATTAAAAACTTCATGATTAAATAATGCCATTTCTTTTGAAGACTGCACACCCACCTCTTCACTTTGGTGGTCTCTCTCAGACCCTCTGAGCCTAAACCCAGCTGAGCCCATGGTTCTATCACAGATAATCCCTTAAGGAGATTTCTGCATTGTTCTATTTAATTAACAAGGATGTCTAATACATCATTATTGTATTTCCTGAATTTTACACAGAACTGGGATTTTCTAAGACAAGGACAATTAGTGGCTGGAAGAAATACAGGTGCTCAAAGCTTCTCAAAACACATTTCCTTGGGTTATTGTAGCTCTAAATGTTCTTTTTAAAAATTGTTCCAATCTCTTCCCACCTTTTTGCGCTACCCAGATCCAACAATCTCCTGGAAAATGGGACATCCACAACTTCTCTGAGAAACTTGTGCCAGGCCCTCACCACCCTCAGGATAAATAATTTATTCCCAATATCCCTCCTAAACCTGTTCTCTTTCAGCTGGAAGCCATTCCCTTCATCCTGTCACCAATAATGACTGGATTTCAGGTGGCACTTAATGGCTGATATTTCTGTTTTCCCTGGAAAATCAGGATGAATAAATGTCTGTTCACCACCACAGGGCCGTTGGGAAGATCTGATGAGGTAGGAGCTAGCAACCAAACAGGAATCAGGAATGTGGGAAATTTTCCTGAATTTATTCTAGGTGCTGATCCAACCTTTGCTCTCAAAAATTCTGATTCCTGCTGACAAACTGAGTTTCAGAATTCCCACAGAAATCTGGCCAGAAGTTGTTCCCTTCTTTGACTCCAAATCCAAGAGCTCATTGTTCATATGATTCCTGGGACAGTACTCCTGGGAGTAAAAGGGTATTTCCCCATTTTTCCTCTTCCAACTATGTTACCACAGAGAAAATAATTATCTTGGGCCAGGAGAAATCATGGAATGCACTTCACAGCTTTGCCTTGTGCTTGTTCCACTTTGGCATGAAGCCAAACAGTCCAGGAAACACCAAAATCCCCAAAAAGCCAACAGGAACCATCTTCAGGTACGTGAGAAAAGTTATCCAGATATTTTCTTCCCTCTATTAGCACATCAATAAGCCAGACAATATCCTCAAGCACTGAAATTACATTTTCTATGCAGCTAAATTGGGAAAATGTTGATGATTTTTGGTCTGTAACCATGTCTGTCTTCTGGCACATTTCAGGCTCATGCTCTTCCAAAGTCAGTTTAAATCCTTCAACATCTTTGGCACTGATTTCCTCAGCTGATATAAGAAATTATTTCATGAGCAATCAGGGTCCTGCCTACTGGCCAATGTGGTTATTGGGATTTGAAAATCAAAGCCATGCTAAATTCTTAGAAACAATAAAAAGGAAAACATTAAAATGAAGGATTTAAAACCCATATAGTTCTATAGCCCCAAACTTGTGTATTCAGATATGGAAAGACTGGTGCTCAGAATGTTTGGATATTTATTTCCTTGCTCCTAGAGGAGCAAGAAATCCTCAAACTGGTCCACAAGGAAAGAAGGAGAATGAAAAAAAGGTAATTTTCTGAATTTTTGATGCTGGAAACACCTCAGGTGTTTATGCCTCAAACTATCCCAGAGGAAGGTGCTGATGTGATGAACCAGCAGAGCAGGACAAGGATATAAAGCCAGGAAAAACTCAGAGAGGTTTAAGATGTTTGAAGACTGACAGAAAATGACTGCTCATCATTTTCTGCTTTTTCTGCAATTTCCTTTTTGATTTTTGTGCTTTCCAGGGCTTGGCTTTCCCAGCAACTCCCTCGGCATTTTCTGGTTGAGGGAAGTTGTTTTCCTGAGCTGTCAGGGGCTGATGGATCCCTCTGCATCCCCACAGCCTTTTCATCTAGCGTTTACTTGATTACCTGTTTACCTGAAATTTATCTGCTCCAGAAGCATCACTCCTGAGATCTCATTAATCAGCACTGGATAATGCAGCAGGCAGGAATTCATCTGGCAATATCCTAAACTGAGGGAAATCTTCCTTCCTTGTGTGTGTGTGTTCCTGGAAACATCTCTCTTATGGATGACTAAGAGCTGCAAAATGAAAAGGAACTGACAGGAAACCATTCATGTAAAATTCCCTAAATCATATTTGGGGGACAAATAATTCTGTGTCAGTGACATGGCCAGAGATACTTTTCCTAAGGAAATATTTTGGAAGTGTTTTCCTATGAACCTGGGAGGTTTTCCATTTATTCCTAGAATCCCAGGAGTGGTTTGAGTTGGAAGGGACCTTAAAGATCATCTCATTCCCATGGGCAGGGACACCTTCCATAGACCAGGTTTCTCCAAGCCCCATCCAACCTGGTCTTGGGTATTTCTTGGATGTATGGAATGACTGAGCTACACCAAGATGGATGAGACCTTTAAAAATTTGATTTTTCACTAAAGTCAGCCCTGATTGTAGAAGGAGATTGGAGCAGAGATCTCCTACCCACCCAATTCCTACCTGTAATGGAGATACCAGCTGCCTTCAGTTTCTGTTCGAATGAATTTTGGCTTTGCATTCATTCTCAGCTTCCAATACTCCTTGTGCCCTCCCTGAAAAATCTTCACAAACACTGGGATCTGCTTCCATATTTATAAAAATAATCATAGAATCATTGAGGTTGGAAAAGACCTCCAAGATCATCAAGCCCAGCCTTCAACCCAATCCTACCACTCCAACTAAACCATATCACATCTGCTCCCTTTTTTGAACACTTACAGGGATTGTGACTTCAATCCTTCCCTGTTCCAAAGTTTAATCTCTCTTTCAGTGAGGAAATTTTTCCTACTATTTAACCTGAACCTCCCCTGGTGCAACTGGAGGCCCTTCCCTTCCCTTCCCTTCCCTTCCCTTCCCTTCCCTTCCCTTCCCTTCCCTTCCCTTCCCTTCCCTTCCCTTCCCTTCCCTTCCCTTCCCTTCCCTTCCCTTCCCTTCCCTTCCCTTCCCTTCCCTTCCCTTCCCTTCCCTTCCCTTCCCTTCCCTTCCCTTCCCTTCCCTTCCCTTCCCTTCCCTTCCCTTCCCTTCCCTTCCCTTCCCTTCCCTTCCCTTCCCTTCCCTTCCCTTCCCTTCCCTTCCCTTCCCTTCCCTTCCCTTCCCTTCCCTTCCCTTCCCTTCCCTTCCCTTCCCTTCCCTTCCCTTCCCTTCCCTTCCCTTCCCTTCCCTTCCCTTCCCTTCCCTTCCCTTCCCTTCCCTTCCCTTCCCTTCCCTTCCCTTCCCTTCCCTTCCCTTCCCTTCCCTTCCCTTCCCTTCCCTTCCCTTCCCTTCCCTTCCCTTCCCTTCCCTTCCCTTCCCTTCCCTTCCCTTCCCTTCCACTTTTCCTGCTGTTCTCAATTAAAGAACAGCTGGGAATGAGCTGGAATGGGAATTTCAAACTCTGTTTCTTTGCTAAGACACTTTTAGAGACAAAACTCACCCAAAACCAAACTTCAGGTTTTGCCCATTTTTCGTGGTTTAACCCTAACCAGCAACTCAGTCCCACACATTGCCCAGCCCTGGTGGGATCAGGGGAAAGTTTGAAGGGTAAAAGTGGGAAAATTTGGTGAGTTTGTAACTAAACTCATGGACAACAACTAAAACATCCCTGTTTATTAACAGCGCTTCCAGGAGAAATCCAAAATTCAGCTATGACAAAGAACATTATCCCAGTCAAAAACAGCTACTATTTCCAAATGCTCTGTCCACCAGTAAATCCTCTCTTTGTTTTTTCCTTCTGCTTCTATCCTTCTATCAATAAGTGAGTTTTGAATTTCCTTTTTTTTTTTTTTTTTTTTGTTTTCCTCCTATTTTGTCATGATTCATCCTTTTGTAGGTGTGAAAAGGAGCATTATGCACTGCTGGGAGATATAATTTGTGACTCATGGAACCGTGGGCTCTCTGCTTTTGGAGTGATAATTAAAAGGAGGGGGTTGGAGCTGCCAGGGGGTTAGGGAAGTGTGAGGTTGGAATAAAGAGCCTTATCCTTCCATTTAGCAACGGACTGGTGGAGCAAAACAAGTCTGGATACATGAGAAACCTGGTGGAACTAAAGATAAACTTTGAACTTCTCCTGCTTCTCCGTGGGTTTGCTGCATTCTCCCAGGTTGCTCAATTACACACAGTAATTAACTCAGTAAATCCTGAAAGTGCCAGAAAGAGAATCTGAAATAGGAGAAATGCACTAGAGTTCCAGAAAAAAACCTGTTTCAGTCACTCTCCATATTGGAAATCCAGCCAAGGGCTCACTGGAATGGGGACTCCCATTCCTAGCAAAAATATCCCAAACTGGTGGAGCGAATATCAGCGGATTTGTTCCAGAATATGTCCTCAAGGTCCTTCCCCAAACAAAGTGATTGGATCTTCTTGGCAACGCAGGGAGGATTTTCTCTTTTTCTGGTGCTTCTCTTTTCTTGGCAGAATCCTGAGCTCTGGGAAGAAGAGCAAAAATTTCACAGAAATGGAAATTCTGATCACACAGAGATTCAGAGATGCCTCCGACCCTCATTGGCTCCCACTAATTGTGCTTTCCTTGGAAGTAAGATAGGAATGAAGGGATGCATCTCAAGCTCTGGCAGCTGAGTTCAGCCTGCTCTTCACATTATCCCTTTTAATTTTTTTGTTAAATTTGCTTTTTGATGTTGTGTGCTGGGGATTTTCCCTGGTTGCGCACCATGAAATATTTTACTTTCCTTCCTGAAGCAAGGGAATTTTGGCTCATTCGTTTGGATAATTTCCTGGGATCCAGGAAATACAGGATCTCTTCCCTGCTCTGGTACAAAAGTCCTGAGTAGCTCCAAACTCTTCTAAAGTAGAGTCAGAGCACCAAATTTGAGTGTAAGTTGGTATCAGCAGTTGAGGAATCCCAGATTTTTTCAAGGATTTCTTTTAGAGAGATTGTGGAAAGGCTAGGGCAGTTCTAGGATGCGATTCCTTTGGAATAAAACATAATCACATTAAACATAATATGGTGACAACTCTGCCAGGGACAGTGACAAATGTCCATCTGCATATTCCAGCAGAACATTCCTTGAGGAATTCCATTTTAAGAACAAAACCCACCTTCTGAGGGAAATCACACCTGTCTTTGGCCTTGGTTTTTGTCTCCAGGTGATATTTGGTGCCACTGATCTTTGATGTCACTGATCTTTTCAATTCCAAGATATTTTACAAACTCAGATGTTCATCCTGGTGGGATTCTTGGGGTTGTCCTGTGCAGGGCCAGGAAATGGACTCCATGATCCATGTGGGTCCCTTCCAACTGAGAATATTCTGTGATTCTCTGAACCTCACACTCAGCTCTTGACCTGTGATGAAAGAAGCCAGTTGTCATCAAAACAGACCCATCCTACCCCAAACTGGGACATTTTGGGAAAAAAAAGTGTCCCAGAGAGTCCATAAAACCTGCTCTGATTCCATTGGTGGTACAGAAAGTTCCTTAGATATCACAGAATCATAAAATACCCTGAATTGGAAGCGACCACAAAGATCATCTACCTGATGTAAGTAGAAGTTCATAGCTGAAAATTCTTGGCTAAGGAGAAAAATCTTTCCCACTTCAGAGCACCCTGGAGAGTGGAAAAGGTCTGAAAAAAACCCCCAAACCCACATTTTTTCCAACTTTTGGCCTTTCATTATTCACTTAGGTCTTCTAAAGATTTGTGGTGGGTTTATCCTGGATGGATGCCAGGTGCCCACCAAGGTGCTCTATCAACGTTCTCCTCAACTGGACAAGGAAGAGAAAATATAATAAAATATAATAATTATAGATATATTTAAATATGATTAAATATAATAAATTATATATACAATAAAATATAATCAATAATATAATAAAATATAATGAAAAGATTGTGAGTTAAGGACAGGGAGAGATTACTCACAAGCTCCTGTCACTGCCAAACTCTACTCTGGAAAATTAATTTAACTTGTTATCAAACAAAAACATTGGGACAATGCTCTCAGGCACACAATGGGATTCTTAGAGCTCTTCTGTGTAGGCCAAGAGTTGGACTTTGATGATCCTTGTTGGTCCCTCCCAACTCAGGATATTCTGTATTTCTGTGAAAATCAGGGTACGTTAATGAGCAAATAAAACCAAGTCCTAAAGCACCTTCCCCCCAGCCCTCTCATCTCTCTGGGCGCAATTTCAGTCCCGATTTTTCTACCTCCTCCCATGGAGTATTGCAAAGGGACAAGGAATGGGAATTGTGGTCAATTCATGTTGTCTGTGCTGCTTCTTCCTCCCAGGGCTTGGACTCCTCACACTCTTCCCCTGCTCCATCACGGGATCCTTCCCACAGGAGAAGGTCCTCTACAAACGCGTCCAACGTGGTTCTTTCCCACAGTTCTGCACAAACTGATCCAGTGTTGATCCTTTCCATGGATTCCCTTCAAGAAAAGGCTGATCCAATGTGGATCTCTCCAATGGGGTCAGTCCTTTGGGAAGAGGCTGCTCCATCTTGTTCAGCCTGGGTTCCTCATGGGATCACAAGTCCTGCCAGAAAACCTGCTCCAGTTTGGGCTTCTCTCTCCATGGGAACACAGGTCCTGTTCCAGCTCTGGATTCCCATGGGATCCCAGCATCCTTTGTGCATCCTCCTGCTCCAGTGTGGGATCCTCACAGGTTACAGGGGGATCTCTTTTCCCCAGGGGCTGCAGGGGCACATCTGCCTCACCTTGGGGTCCATAATTCCAACCCAAGCCATCCCATACTTCTATGATCTCAAATGGATCAACAATAGGAAATCTCTAGAAATTAAGAGTCAAACCCATTGGAATGGGAAGTTTCTTTGGATCAATATAAAAATTCCTGGCTTTTGATGATTCTGTTTAAAAGATGACACACATGTTGCGACTTTCAACCCAAGCTGATGCACTTTAAAGAAGTAAGAACATCCCTAAAAAGATCAAATTCTTCTCTGATCAGAGAGCCCAAAAATTGCATCAGCTAAGAAAAAGTGTTTCAAGCTCATTTTAATGTTGCAGCTCCCAGGAAAATGAATTAGAGCCTGGAATTAATGCTTGGCTGGGGCTTTGCAGCCAGCTCCAGATACTCGGCTCAGATACCAGGATGACAAATGGGATTTAAAATACCTTGAACGAGATGAGCCGTGCAGGCAGAATATCCTGATACATCTGGAATTTGGCTCCTTGGCACCTTTGCTCTAAAAGACTGAGGAAGAGAGAGTGGATTTTCTTCCTGCTAAATAGACTGAGCTCCTGTAAAACCTTCAGATGCAATTTCAGAGCGCCCCAGGATATCATGGAATGATTGGAGGTTGGAAAAGTCTCGGGACTCTACCTGGTCATAGTGACCCTGAGATATGTCAGAAAGTCTCTTTTCCCAGCCCAGGAAGAAGGAGTCAGAGCTCTTAATTTCTTGGTCTCAAGGTTGTTTATTGTATCTTATCTATAAAATTCTTTCTCCTGTCCAGCCAAGGTCAGCTCAGCAAGACTCTTCAAGGCACTCTGCCTGTCCTCAGGGTGGTGTTATCTTTTCATACTAAAAACTGTGTACAATATTTACAATTACTTTCCAATACCAATCATCTATGTTAGACAGTGAGCTTCTACTCTAAACCAATCCAAAAGTGCCAACATCACAGCAGAAGATGGAGGCCAAGAAGAAGAAGGAGAAGGAGAAAGGCTGGACAGGCCCAGATTCCTTCATCTTACTCCCTGAACCCCCATTCTGTAAACTCCAAAAAATCTATGTTTCACCCTGTGATAAATTCACTATCATTCTACTTAAACTTTCGTGGCTTGTATTTCTTCATTAAAGGTTGGGAATTTTTTCCAAGGGGTAAATCAGAGGCACAGGGGTCTTGGGCTCTATGCCAAGGTCTCTGAGCCCCCTGGACAGGGGCTCGAGTCCTCCAGGGCAGCCAGAGGAATTTCTTGGGTTCCGACAGAAAAAACCTCCAAGACTGAGTCCAACCTGTGACTGATCCTCACCTTGTCACCCAGCCCAGGGCACTGAGTGCCACGTCCAGGACTTCCTTGGACACTTCCAGAGATGGAGACTCCAACACCTCCCTGAGCATCCCTTTCCAATGTCTGACCACCATTTCCATTGAGAAATTCCCACTGATGTCCAACCTGAACCTCCCCTGGCACAGCTTGAGGCTGTTGCCTCTTGTCCTGTCCCTTGTTCCCTGGGATCAGAGCCTGATTCCCACCTGGATCCACCTCCTGTCAGGGAGTTGTGCAGAGCCAGAAGATCCCTCCTGAGCCTCCTTTTCTCCAGGCTGAGCTCCCCCAGCTTCCTCAGCTGCTTCTGGTGCTCCAGACCCTTCCCCAGCTCCATTCCCTTTTCTGGACATTCTCTAACCCCTCAATGTCTTTCTTGTCATGAGGGGCCCAGAGCTGGCCACAAAACCTGAGCTGTGACCTCAGCAGTGCCTGGCACAGAGGGACAATCCCTGCCCTGGTCCTGTGGCCCCACATTGGTGACAAAAGCCAGGTTCCATTGGGGGTTGGAACTCGACGATATTTAAGGTCCCTTCCCACCCAAACCCTTCCCTGATTCCATGATCATCTCAATCAGGGAGAAGAAATGCATCCCACCATCCCAGAGTGGTGATTGATTATGGGTTAATAAATATCTCTGTCTGAAATTCAGGTTTCTGTCCCTCAGGCAAGTCAACCCAGCTAGAGTTCCTGCTCCCTTCTTCATCAATGCAGTTCAGGGCAGGAAAATTCTTTCAGAAAACTCAGTAAAAGGGTTTTTTCTCAGTGGAATAGGGATAACACAGGCATTGTGGAGCCAGAGTGGGAAAGCAGAGGGATCTGAAAGCTTCCATCCAGTCCCAGGAGGGCACTGGCAGGAGGGACCCAATCCATGCAGGAAAATTAAAATTGCTTAAGGAGCATTCCTTGGGGCCTCTGCCAGCTGACACAGAGTGATATTATTTCCCATTATTTAACTCTTTTGCTTTCCCAAATGAGGAAAATAGTGATTGCTAGGAATGATCTCTGACCCATACTCACTCCTGACCCATGATTGATAAGAGCACAGGGGGATAAGTTTTTCAGCATGAGCTTTTCTAACAGAACAATGGCATTGAAACGAGCATCTGAAACTCTTCACAGGACTGTTTAATTTATTGATAAAAATATATGACCAGTGTTTAACCCTTTTTTGTGATGGGATTTGACCCCACTCAGGAAAGAGCAAGAATTGTCTCTATTTTCTCTCTTCCTCCTGCTCTATTTTAACTCAATTATTCTGGGAGAGGAACCTCCAAAATGTGTACGTGGGAAATGAGAACACCACTCCCTTAAAAACTTGAGAAATGAGGCTGAATGGAGCTGCTGGTGGAAAGCTGAGCCAAACTGAATCATTTTCTGCTGCCTGTATGTCAAAGACTCAGTTTTAATTCAACAGCAGGAATTTCACGCTCCCACTCAGACTCCAATCCTGTTTTGGTTGGTCCTGACTGGGCCATGACCTGCTCCTGTTTAATGGGAAGAAATCAATAAAGCAGGATCAGGGAGGCTTTTGCCTGTTTTTGTAGGGAATTCATTAACTCCTAACACTGCTGAAACACCTCAAATACCTCTAATCCTCCACCCCTCCTGATAGTTTTCCTCATAATAGCGGTGTCCTGTTTGCCCCACGGATCTTTGATTGGCACCTCCTTGGGAGGGGTCCTCTAATTCCTTGATCCTTTTCCTTCCAAGCAATTCTTTAACCTGAAATTATTTTTGGCAGAAAATCTCTCCAGTCTACCTAACTCACTCATTTGGAGGAAAGTGGAAAGAACACAGCTGGGGATCAAATATCTTGGCATAAATTTTCCTCTCCACAGCTGTATTTCTGATCTATGTCACATCACAAACCTGGAGCCATTTGCACAGGGATTTGATCATTTTTAAGCTCATCTGTGGTATTTTTTTCCATCTTAGACATTTTTTTAATTTCCAGATTTGTCTTTCTTACTTTTTTTGATGCAAATCAAACCTGATGCAGTGACAGAAATCATTGGAACAGACTTCCCAGGGGAGTTATGGAATCCCCATTCTAGAAGGGATTTAAAAGCCATGTGGCTGTGGCACATGAGGACATGGTTCAGTGGCGGCCTTGGCAGCGCTGGGGGAATGGTTGGACTTGATGACCTTTTCCAACCTAAATTTTCATTATTTTTCTTATATTTCTCAATGGAATGAGGGACTATCACCCCATTACCTGTGGGAAAAGGTAGCCTAGGAGGAAAAGGAGAATGAAACAGGGACACAAATGCTTCAGAGCAGGGGAGGAATTTGCTGAGGGTTTATCACCAAATTCTGAGTTACCAAATCATTTATGCCTTGTTTTCCCTGCCTACAAAACAGCATAATTGTGCCAGCTTTTAAAAAGTTTTGGGACGTGGAGATGGATAATCTGATTAAAAATCCTGACTGCACACTAATTAATAATCAAGGACAGGCTGGATGGGACTCTGATCAACCTGGTCTAGTGGAGCATGGCCCTGCCCATGGAAGGGGGTTGGAATGGGATGGTCTTGAATGTCCCTTTCATCCTATAATTCCATGATTCTCTTGCTTCCATTAAATAAAATCCACATTATACATCAGCAATAAGCAGGATTTATAATAAAAAAACCCTAGAATTCCGTGTCTTCCTCAGAAATCCTGTTATGTAGAATCGTATTTTGATATCTATTTCTGTTGTAACTGTTGCAAAATTTGTTTTAAAACATTTGACAATCGACACTTCCCACCAAGAAGAATTTTGATGCTTCAAACCTGTCTAATAACAGTCGCTTGGCTTTAATGTGAGGCATGAGAATAAATATTCCAACAAATAATTAAAGAAATGTCCTAATAAATTAAAACTGTGGTGTGTTTTCAGTGGTGGGACCAGAAAAACATTGAAAGCAACCAGACTTTAACAGAGTGGTGCTGCATTTAGCTCTTCTCATGTTCCCAATGCACAGAGGCTCAGATTTAACCCACCTGGTTTCAAGCACTGGAATAAAATACCTATATTTTGGGGTTACTGGAATTCCATCCATGAATTTTGAGTTCCTTCCAGGGACAATTCAGCTCCTCAGTGGTTTGATTTGCCATCTGGAGGTTTCTCATTATTAATTTCAGCACAACCTGGTTAAATGCTGCTGGTAAAAGCCCAGATTTGGTCAGGATGCCTGTCAACTTCTGCTTGGTTAAAAATAAAATCCAGACATGAATCAACTGCTCTTGAACTCAGAAATAACAGCAGGACTGCGTGGTGACAGTCACAACATGGGCTGAAGCTGGTCTTGGTAATGCTTTGCCAGATGGGTCATTAAAGTGATTGATGATGATTTCACATCATCAGAGCTAAATTAGTTGGGATATTAGAACTAATTGCCGGTCAGAATGAGCCAGGAACAATTAGCAAGAGACACTGATGGTTTCCAAGGGGATTTATCCTCCCATCAGCTCATGGTTTTCAAGTCTTTTGGCCCCTTGGTTGAGTGGCAGCCAAACTGAAGGCTGGGCAAAGAACCTACAGAAAATTCAGCATCACAGTGAAGTCAGGTGGTTAAATTTGCCCATATTGGTGGAGTTAATTTTCTCCTTCACTTGACTGGGCTGTGGAAAGCTTAGGAAACCACTGATAAAGAGAAATGTGAGAGGGAAAAGGGATTTGTTGAGGATCGCAGAATCACGGAATGGTGTGGTCTGGGAGGGAACTTAAGGATCGCCCAGTTCCAAACCCCTGCCATGGGCAGGGACACCTCCCACAAGCCCAGGTTACTCCAAGCCTTGTCCAGCCTGGCCTTGGACACTTCCAGAGATGAGGCAGCCACAGCTTCTCTGAAAAACTTCTGCCAAGGCTGCCCCCTCTCACAGGAAAGAATTTCTCCCTAATATCCAATCCAATCTCCCTAATATCCATAATCTGTGTTCTTTAAGTTTAAAACCATCACCCCTTTTCCTGTCACACTGTCCCTTATCCAAAGTCCCTCTCCAGCTCTCTTGGAGACCCTTTAGGTACTAAAGGGGGCTCTAAGGTGTCCCTGGAGCCTTCTCTTCTCCAGACTAGACAAATCCAACTCTCTCAATCTGTCCTCATGGAAGAGGAGCCCTCTGATGGTTGTGGTGGCACAAAAGATCTGCCACCATGAAAGCAGATGAGAACCCAGAAATAAACCTGGCACGTTACAGCTGGTGCCCTGCTGCCAATGGCTAACATGGCTCCAAATACTTTTATTTTTTTTTTTTTTTAATAAATGTCCTCTGTGACAAAAAGTTTTTGCCTCTGTTTTTCCAGATGGGAGGTTGTTCTAATCAGCTCCTCCTATTTTCTCTCCTGCATTTATACACAGCTGGCTTAGACCTCTTTGTTCTTTTGACGGTGATGTCCTTTAGTCCAAACAGTCCCAATTCCTTGGCATTTCCCTCCTGGGTTTATTTACAGACAGCAGACAATCCATGACCAGCAATTGCTTTGTCCAGATGCATGAACTGAGCACCCACAGTCACCTCTGCAGGTTCTCCTGCCCCTGAAACCCTCAACGTGTTGCACAAGTTCCTGGTGGGATTTGTTCTGTTCCCCATAAAGCTGTACTTGAAATGTGAATGATATAATTCCCTCTTTAGTTCCTTCCAAAATATCAATGAACACTTGGCAGGGCTGCACTAATCACATGAGTGTGGCAAATTGTGAGTAAGTGGAGTGGAGGCATCTTGGCAGGAGCTCCACCAGACTCCCCCGACCCAAGTGAGTCAATAATTCTGGGTTGTTTAAGGCATTAATTATTCTTCTTAACCGGATGAAGACACCAGAATTTTTGTGGGATAATTCATGGGATTGACTCTGTTGATACAGGAAGTCAATCTTTATTGACTCCACGGTGATTTGGGGGTGATTAGCCTGTGATTACTTGTGTTGCAGACAGGGAATGTTAAATGGGACAGATCTCTCCCCTCGGAATTTCATTCAAATCCTTCAAACTTTCTTTTCCATCATTTTCTGCTACCTGGCCCTGCTCCCTCCATCTCTTGCTCTTCCTGCTGTTCCTGGTAGCTCATGTTCTTAAATTTCACCTCTTTCTCAATTCTGTTATCTCCAAGGTCATTTGTTTCTCCATTTGTGAGAGCAGGATCATCCTTCCTTGGGAAAATTCTGTGGAAAATTGTGTATGAACCTAAAAATCCCCCTGCTTTTTGCAGCATAATGATTAATGAAAAAATAAAGTAGAACCAATCTCAGGAATTATTTCTATGTGAGTCCACTTATAAACCTTTTCCACCCTTTATTCTTTTGTTCTTTCTTTCCCTCATACCTTTTTCACTACTTGGAATTGTCTTGATCTCCTAGGAAAATATGGGAAAGATGATCCAAATGGAAGAACTTTTCTTGGTAAGAGAGTTGTTTGCATCACCTTACATTGCTTGGGGAAAAAAAACTGGAGAAACCAGGCAGCTAAAATCATGGAATCATCACACTATTTAAGTTGGAAAAGGCCTTTAGGATCATTGAGTCCAACCATTAACCCAACACTGGCTCCACTAAGGCTGATTGGAACTTCCACATCCTTTTCCAATGGGAAGTTTTCCAGACATAAAGATATAAATAAATATATAACATATATTATATATTGTTACTATGTACTTACAAGGTATTTTAATTTTGTTTTCCTTCCTTTCTCTTTTTCACCAATTTCCCTTCATTTCACTCCCAGCTAAAAGGATGTCAAAAAAAGAAAATAAAGGGAGAAAAGCAGAAAAAAATTAACTTGAAAACCTATTTTTACCTGGAGTTGGGAAAAGGAAATTCTGTTTGACCTTTGCTTTACAAGACAATGCAAACAAGAATTGGTTTAGAACTTTCTCAGGAAAACCACTGGGATTAAAAAAGTCAAGGTGTCTGCACTGGGGAGATCAGCTCCCATTTCCAGTTGCACCCTCTCCTTGAAATTTTTAATATTCCTTTAGATATTTTTAATATTCCCTGATTTTTGTTTCTGCTTCCTTCACTTTTAGAAACATCTTTGCTCTTCCAGCTCAAGTTCAAAGTTCAAACCAGGCAACAGGGAAAAAACACTCCAAAAGAAGATGAAGTTCCAAGACAAAACACAGGCTCCTCACTAATGCATGGAATATATTTATTCCTTTATTGTTTTGTTTATTTCTCTGCCATTCTTTTTAATTAGAATAGCAATTGATTTTTCATTGCCAAGAATAACTACATTCCAATCAGCAGAATCTGGAATATTAAGTAGACTTAATTTTTTTATATGGAACCCATAACAATGTTAATATTAAAATGTCATCAGTCTCGCTGAGATACATAATGAGCATGAAATGAACAGATTTTTTTTATCCCCTCCTTTTGTAGATCCAATTTAAATTACAAATGTTCCTGATAAAATTTGCTCAGACTAATTTGGACATCACAGACAATTATTTCCAGTTTGAGAAGGGAAAAGAACCCACTCCAAAAGACCCACAAAAAATTTGGAAAGGACTTTTAACTGAGCCTGATGAGTCTGACATGTTCCTTAACCTTGAGTCTGTCTAGAGTGGCAGTTTAAAAAAGTTAAATACTTCTCCCTTTAAAATTGTTTCTTTCTCTGGAAAGCGAATCCAGGCTGAATCATTAAATCATGGAATGGTTTGGATTGGAAGGGGCCTTGAAGGTTATTTTCTTTCAACTTCTGCCATGGGCAGGGACACCTTCCATTATCCCAGGTTGCTCCAAGCACCATCCAGCCTGGTCTTGAATTTTTATAGGGATGGGGCATCCACAGCTCCTCTGGGAAACCTGTGCCAGGGCCTCATCACCCTCACAGGGAAGAATTCCTTCCCATTATCCAAACTAAACCTACTCTCTGAAAGTTGGAAGCCATTCCAAATAATCTCTCTCCATCTTTTCTTGTCAGCCCCTTCAAGTAATGGGAGGCCACAATAAGGTCACCCTGGAGGCTTTTCTTCTCCAGGGTGAAAATTCACTCAATCTCTCAAAATCTCCCAAATTCTCTCAAAATCTCTCAAATTCTCCAGTTCTCTCAATATTTCCTCATAGGAGAGTTGCTCTGATCATCCTGGTGCCTCCTCTGGACTGGTTCCAGCACCTCCAGGTCCTTCCTCTGCTGGGATCCAGGAATGGTGTGGTTTGGGAGGGAACTTAAATTTGGATGCAGCTCTGCAGATGGAGTCTCACCTGAGAGGGGCAGAATCCCCCCTCAGCTGCTGCCCACCTTGCTTTGGGCGAACCCAGGACACTTTTGGATTTCTGGGGTTGGAGCACACATGGCTGGGTTCATGTGCAGCCTCTCACCCACCACCCCCAGGTCCTTCTCCCCAGGGCTGCTCCATCTGCTCATCCCCAGCCTGGATTGATCCCGGGGTTTGTCCCATCTAAGGTGCAGCACCAGCGCTTGCTCTTCTTAAACCTTATGAGGTGCCCATGGATGACTTCTCCAACTTGTCCAGGTCCCTCTGGATTGCCTTGTCCTTCAGCTGCATCACTTAGCCCTTCTAAGTGACATCTGCAGCCCTTCCCTCATCCACTAATGCAGCAGCTCCATCTTAGAAGGCCACAAGGTTGATTATCTTCATCATTTTCTCCTCTCGGTATTCAAATTCCAGCAGTTGTTCCAAGGGAGCTTAAATCCATTTCAGGTTCCCCTTTTTCCTATGCCTTGTTTACCATGGAACAACAGCAGCCACCAAGTGTTAATTAACAGTGTTTTTTGTGCTTTAAATTGACATCCTAATTCTACATAAATTAACTTTGATGTGCACACTCGGAATGCTCGGGATGAACTTTTCTGTGTTTACTGATGTAAAAAAATGCATCTCCCACCCAGGTTGTAAAAAATCCCATAGCAACGGGGTTACCTCAAGTCTGCTCCACTGAAAATGTTTTTGTGAGCATACTGGGATAAAGGAATAACACTTTTCCTGTGGATATGGTTTTACCTCTGTAGAGTTCCTTATATCCATACAGTTCCTTATATCCTTATATCCATGCCTGAAAAACAAGGAAAAAATCAGAGCAAGTGTTTAAAAAACTAATGAATATTTTCTTGCAGTATGCACAGAGCATTAAATATTGCCCATCTGTATTAATAATACTTTTAATTAAAGCAGATGTTCATTTTTTTTCAAGTCAGGGTCTATCTTTTTATTAGCTCATCATATAAAGTCATTTATAAACCCTTATTATATATCCAGAAAAATAAGGGCACTAATTCCTGGAATAAATAAGCTCTACTGGAAAGAGACTTTGGGGTTGTAGCCTCAGGTCATCCAAAGAATATCACAATTAATGGAAAATTGGGAGAAGTGGGACAATTTCCTGCTGCTTCCTGTCTTTGGTGTGTTCCTCACTCATTGCAGGATTCACTTGGATTTAAAGGAAGAATGACTTGGGATCGCCTGAGGTGGGATTTGTCCCATCTAACTGCAGATGTTGATAAAACGGAGGGTTCTGATTGATATTCCTGTTTCCAAAAGCATCATCATTCCCTGGAGAAAAGGAGGCTCTCCACAAAATCCCTGACAGGAGGGTGGAGGCAGAGGAGATCAGGATCTGCTCCCAGGGAACAAGGAGAAGAAGAAAAAGCCTAAAGCTGTGCCAGGAGAGATTCAGGATGGACATCAGGAAGAATTTCTTCCTTTCCTCTGTAGATCAAGAAATAACAAATCTCCTGCACAAATGTTCCCCAATTCAATATAGGCCCTGTCAGGCCAGTCCTAAATAATTATTTATAATGGACTTCTGAAAAGATCAATTTTGGCCCTTCAGTATCAAGCATTTTCCTCCTTGTTCAGATGCCGGGAATAAAATATAACAATCAAATTTTATAGATGTCACTGAGCTTGCGGGGGGCTAAGTAAGAAGGATGGAATTGTCTCTGTGGTGACACAGGGATCGTTTAGCAA
The DNA here is from genome assembly GCF_028018845.1 of Melospiza georgiana. Taxonomy (NCBI): domain Eukaryota; kingdom Metazoa; phylum Chordata; class Aves; order Passeriformes; family Passerellidae; genus Melospiza; species Melospiza georgiana. Next base: position 153,023,808 of record NC_080430.1, on the reverse strand, counting down.
ACAGTGCTCAGACAAATAGTGTGTATTTCAAGGAGGCCAAAATTCTGCAGAGCAAATAAAGCAGCTCAGTCATCCATCAGGGGTTGACTCCGTCCTACAAATTACCATATAGAGTGGATTGATTTTTTTTATAGGGCTTATACAAAGCAGTAACTCTGGGAAAGACTCATGGCAGACAATCAGGCAAATATGAGCTCCTACTTCCATGCAGGAGCCAAGGAGGAGTAATGGGATTCCTTGAGGCATAAACACGGATCCTCCATTTGGCCAAGATTGTGTTAATTCTGTCACTGGTGAGATTATGGCCGTGTTACAGTGGGAAGAAGTTGATAAATTGGAGATGGTTCAGAGCAGAGTCATTAAAGCACTGGATTTGTCTTAAAATGGAATGAACAGAGCCTGCTTAGCAGAGGGAAGGTCAAGAAATTCTTTGATCATAGTCTGTAAAAATTTACATCAGTTTAGCTCCGCCAAAAAAAAAGTCCAGCAGCATCGCTTGGAAAGTGAAGCTGGATAAATTCAAAGAAGCAATCTGAGTCAAGCTCCTTTTTAATATTAAATACAATCAACGGGTAGAACTTTTGTAATGGTTTTTGAGTATAATTAATCACTGCCAATTTGTAAATCAGGACAGAAAGCCTCTTAAAACTCTGTGATAATACAAACCAAGTGTTGACTTAAATAAATCTTCTGCATGTTGGGCTGGCAGCAAAAAATATGTGCTGGAACACACTGAATTCTGGCTACTCTTGTGGAGAGCTTATTCCATGTCCTAGAAGTGTAGGACAGGATCCATGGCATCAATTTTTCAGACTTTTCTCTTCTGATCCCCAGAATAAAAGAAGATAGAGGATTTTATCCAGCGGATCAAACAATTCCTGGACGACCTGGAGACCACTGAAAGAAAGCAAAGCAGTATTAAAGGGAGAATGTCCTGCTGCAGGTTCTGAGGAACTCTTGCCATGTGTAGCTATTTAAACCTCTGGAATGGTTTCAGCTTCCTGCCTTCAGATCTTCAGGGCAGGTCCTGTCATGATCCATTTCAGCTTTTGTTCTTTAGCAGCTCTTCCTTCCACATCTTCCCTTGCAATATCCAAATAACTTCTGAATTCTCTAATTGGATAAAATTCTCTTTGTCTTTCCTTTTTTCTCTTTTTGGCTTCAGGGTGAAAAAACAGCTAAAGAATCTTCAAAATTTCAAACATGCCTCTTTTGTGTCCTGGCAGCCAAGAGGGCAAAGCCCAGCCTGGGATGGATCAAACTCTGTGGAACCAGCTGGGCAAAAGAGAGGATGATCCCACTGTATCCAGGGTTGGAAAGAGCTCACCTTGACCACTGAACGCAATTCTGGGTCCCACAATTTAGGAAGGATGCAAATGTCCTTGAATGTGTCCAGGACAGGACAACAAACCTGGTGGAAGGGCCGGAAGTCGTGTCCTGTGAGGAATTACTGGGGATTTTGGCCTTGTCCAGTTTGGAGGGTATGAGAGTCTGTCTGAATTTTCCCGCATCTGCCTCATGATTGCCATTTGGGGACCACTGAAGAGAAGACCCCCTCCCGTCTAGAATCTCTGGCTCTGAAGGAGAAAGTCACAGGCCAACAAGGCCCTGAGACCTGAGAGCACAGTGCTAAGTTATTTGTTTTCACAGGCGTTGTTGGCTGTATGCCACACTGAGCCCAAAGAAGGGGGCACCGTGCTCTTTTTGCAACAACAGCCTTGGAAGCTGTCCCGCCTCTCGGCCTGGCTGGAGTTCTCCTGAGTTTCAGGTCGTCCCCCCACAGAAGACCCTCACCTGTTTTACAACCACCATGACAAACAAACTGAGATGCATGAAAACTCTCCATCAAGGACTGAGACATGGAACCCCCATGTGCAAAGGCCCCTCTGCTCCTTCCAAGGACTGGGACTGAAACCCCCAGCCCGGGGGAGGTGTGTGGGGGAGGCAAGCTGACCAAAGCGAGATGTTTGCCTGCAGGTTGTGACCGCTGGACCAAGAAAACAAAGTCTTTTGCTTATTGCTGAGAACATGGAGTACCTGTTACATCTATTCCCTATCGTATCTGTTTCCCCCCCCTTCACAATTTTCAATAATAAAAACCTCTGAGTTCGCTAGAGATTTTGAGATCTCCCTGACGTAACAGGCAGATCCTCGCCTGGACTGGACCAAATGACTTTGTCTCTAAGTTGGCAGTTATATCCCACTCTCTCTCTTTTTTTTTCTCTATCTTTTTTCTGTCCCTTTATTCCTCTATCGCATTTTGCTGCGGTCATTCAATAAAGGAGCATTTGTTTTGATTATTACTGCAAACCCCCTCTGCTGTGTTGGTTCTTTTGCACCCTGAGATCACCTTCTACGAACCACCGCGATATCCGTTCACTAGGACGGATCGTGACAGAGAGGGGGAGGCTGGGGAGACTCTCCTGAGGAGCAGTGGAAAGGGACGTGCTGAGCTCTCCTCAATGGAATCCAGGGACGGGATTAATGGGAATGGTTCAAGGCACATGGGGAGGTTTAGATTGGACATCAGGAATCATTTCTTCACCAAGAGGTTGGTCAGCCCTGAATTGGTCAGACAGTTGGACTGGGTCCTTCCCCTCTCCTCTCCAGATCCAGAGGAAGAGGCACATCAGGAGGTACCAGGAGTAAGGGGACCATGAAATGTTTGTTCATGGTCTCAGCACCTCCTGCTTGAGCAGGACTGGTGGCCTGGATCCAGTTCAACAGTCAGAATACCATGGATGCAGAAGGGTCAGGATGAAAAGGCCTGGAAAATTTGTGACATCTCTGACCCCAGATGGGTCCTGGATCATGGTGTTTGCACTGATGGCTTCCTGCTCACATTCCTCAATCTCCTTCCCTTCCCCTAGGTTATCTCCTGTCACATAATTTAGCTGTAGCTTCATTTACCTCTCTCACAAACAAAAATTCCATAAAAACAGGAGCACTTTGTTACCTAAAGGCCCATCCAGCTGCTTTCCTGTCTCTGAGTGCCCAAAATCCCACTGTAAGCATGGGAAGAATATTTCCCTAAGTACAGAGAAAGCTCAGGGGGATATTTTTTTCCTTCCAGCCCTCCACTGTTCAGTCATTTTTATCCCTGAGACTTCCAGAGATGCTCTCTGTGTCCCAGCAGCCTTTGATGGATTTACCTTCCAGGAGCTATCCATTTATTCCATGAGCTCCCCTAAGCTTTTAGCATCTATCATATCCTTGGACAGATTAACTACAGTTTGAATAAAGAACCACCTGCTTTTGTTTCTTCTGATCCCTCCCGTGGCCTCTTATCATCACCCTGGAGGAAACACAACAATTAACCCTTACCTGCTGTCTCCAAGCTACTCAGGAGATTTTCCATCAAACTCAATAAATTCCAAACTGAGGGATCATTTCTTTTGTGAACTCTGCAGGCCTGGTAATGAATTTGAGCTTCCTGTGTGAAATCTTTTCCTAAGGCTTGGTTGATGGGGAGATGCTGGCAGAAACTTGCCAGGGAAAATCAGGTTTGTAGAATCACAATCCAGATTGCCGTTATAAATTAATATATCTGTGTTTAAATTACACTGCACTGACAAGCAAGTGCCTATTTACCCTCTGGAATATGTTCCACGAGTCTCTGAGGTAAAGGGTTGGCTTTTTGAGAGATGCAGTTGGTAAAAAATAAGAGACCTGTCAGCAGCTCTGAGTCAGCCTGATGGAGCTGATCAAAGAGTTTGCCAGGAAATAAAATCCTGAAATGGTTTGGGTTGGAAGGGACCTTCAGGATCATCTCATTCCAACCCCCTGGCATGGGCAGGGACACCTCTCACTATCCCAGGTTGCTCCAAGCCCCATCCAGCCTGGCCTTGAATTCTTCCAGGGATGGGGCAGCTGCAGCTTTTATCCAGGGCTTCACCACCATCCCAGGGAAGAATTTATTCCCAAAATCTAACCTAATATGAGGTTAATATGATAACACTGTTGACAGAGTATAAATGTCCCACATCCCAGCTGGGGCATGAGTGCTAAAATTTCGCCTCTATTTAGACACTCTATACCTCTGTTTCAAAGAGTGAAAGCACTTTGGCATTTGAAGGTTTGTATTTTGGTGGCTTGCAGCCTTAAAAAAACCTTTAAAAATACTGTTTTGATGTGGGGAAGAGAAAAAACATCTTCTTATAGATCCAGGGCTGTGGAGACTGGAGATTCTTGGAGGAGGGAACAGATCTTGCATCCTGCAAATGTTTCCAGACCTGCTAATTCAAACTTTCCAGTGAAGGGGCGAATCCTTTGACAAATGTTGAAGCACAGGGCTGTAATTTCCTGGTGGTTTGGGGCTGCCTGTCAGCCCCTGACAAAAAGGTGGCAGAGGAACCCACTGCTGTTGATGGCATGCACACGCCTCCCCCTGGCAGGATGTGATGGGATGATTGTTTTCCAAACGAGGATGATTCCATAAAATCTCAGCTGCCTCCCCAGGCTGTGCTGTGGCAGAACCAGCATTGAGTGGCTGCAGCAGGGCTCTATCAAATTATCCCCATTTCCCAACCCTCCTGGAGGGCTTGGAGCTGAAGGGCAGAAGGAGAATTGATATCCTGAATGAATGAGCACAAGTGATTTGGGAAAACGCTGGGATGAGGGCGGAGATTCCTCCCCCAGGACAGCAACATTTGGGTTGCTAAACACCAGGGACTCGGCCAAATGAACATTGAGCTGTTCAAAATCACCAGCCTGGAGTTCTTGGCACCAGAGCAATATTCCAGCCTCTCCTGTTGCTAACTGGAAAATGCTAATTTGCAAAAACACAGGTTCCTTGTGCATGCACACAAACACAAACAAAATGTTTTGCTTCAAATGCTCTACCATCATCAGAACCACTTTGTTTTAAACTTCTCCCTCATGAGGTTCCTCGTGTCCCAGCACCTACGCAGAGCCTTAATGACCATTTAGTTTCTTCTTTCTTTGTGAACAGGGATTTTTGGGTTTTTTCCAGGCCTTCCAGATGATTGCACTGATTGACAGGTAAGCGGGTAAGAAAATTACTCCTCTCTTCTGTGTCCCACAAAATTGGAGCTTGTTTGCAGGCTTTCATCATCACTATTTTAAAGCTTTCCTGCTCTGCATCAATCCTGTAAATCCAACATTTTTAGTGGAAGAATCCCAGTCAATTTTTTTTTTTGCTTGATACTTCTTGCAGTCGTGACAGAATCTCCTTCACATATGGAACAAAAATAGGAAAATGCAGATGTTTGTGTGTCTGTCCTGATTTTCCCCATGACTCTCCCCTTTCTGGGGCATTGGGATGTAGAAATTCCCTACACATGATGCCCTACATGATTCTGGAGTCCCAGCAAGGGTATGGCATGGAGCTGTTGGAAAGAGTTGAGAGGAAGCACCAAGGGGATCAGAGGGGGGATCCGAGGGATGGAGCAGCTCTGCTGTGAGGAAAGGCTGGGAAAATTGGGATTGCTCAGCCTGGAGAAGAGAAGGTGTGGGGTGACCTAATTGTGGCCTGAAGGAGCTACAAAAAAGACAGAGAGATGTTTTAAAAGAGTCTGGAGTGACAGGACAAGGGACGGTTTTAAACTGGAAGAGTGTGGATTTAGATTGGGGGATGGGAAGGAATTCTCCCCTGTGTTGCTGGTGAGGCCCTGGCAAAGGTTTGCAAGAGAAGCCGTGGATGCCCCTGGATCCCTGGAAGTGCCCAAGGCCAGGTTGGACAGGGCTTGGAGCAACCTTGGATAGTGGAATGTGACCCTGTCCAAGGCAGGGATTGGAGCTGGATGGCTTTCAATTCCAATCCAAGCCGTTCCATGTTTTTTTGGCACATTTTTGGGAATAAATTGATGAACCAAACCATGAGATAATGAGGGCATGAAGAAGAGGAATAAGTCTGTGTCATAATCACCAAAACCACAATTGTCCAGAAGGACAGAAGGAAGAGGAGCTATTTAAGTGTCATGGCAGGAGGTTTGTCAAATCTGGAAAATTCACAGGGAAGAAGAGAGAGAACAGAGGCTGCTTTTTAGGAAGAGAAAACTAGAATGGCTTAAGAAAACATGCTATTTCTTTTCTACTGGAATTTGAGATACAATGGGAGGACAGAATTCAAAACCAGGAGCTGAATGTTCTTCTTTTGACATTGAATATACTAGTTTAATATTTCACTTCAGTTTTTATGATGCTGGGCAGCATCACAAAGCTGTAGTTGCCCTCCCTGGAAGTCATCTCAGGAGGGAAAATTTCCTGGCAAATATCAGCTGGCTTTTTCCACACTTCCAAAGCTGCCCAGCAGAAGCTCCTCCCAAACCTGCATTCAAAGTGTGAACCCATTTTCTTGAGCCTGTCAAATCGTAGGAGGAATTAGGTAATAACTATGGCAAGGTCTGAATTCCTGGCGTTTTCCTGGGCAGAGCCATGAGTTGGACCTGGTGATCCTTGTGGGTTCCTTCCAAGTTGAGATTCCTATGATTCTGTGATTAATGGAAAAATCAGAGGAAGAGAACTAGAGAATGGAGTGGAACACAACAATATTTGCATTTTGGCAGGGAGAAGATCAACTTTTATCATGCCAGGCTGGGTGACAGCTGGAATGCAGCCCAAGGGGAAAGGACATTCAAAGCAGGGAAAACTTTCAGTGATACCTAAGGTCATCTTGGAGCCCTCAGCTAATGCAACCACCCTCAACTTTTTGAGGAGATTCTTCAATTTCCTGCATTTTCATAGAGGAACAAATAGATTTTAACTCTGGAAGTTGAGCACTGGAACAGGCTCATCATGGAATTGGTCACAGATTGAAACCTGCCAGACATCAGGAGTTTTTTGGACAATGCCCTCAGGTGCATGGTGGGATTTTTGGAGTGTCCTGTGCAGCATCAGAAGCTGGACCCATGATCCTTGTTGATCCTTCTCTTCCAACAGAATATCCTGCAGGGATAATAATCTATAATCCTACATCATTTAAAGATAATAAAAACCACAAGACATGGAGATGCTAGAGAGTGTTTGGAGAAGGACAGAGAAGCTGATGAAAATTCTGGAGCAGAAATGTGATGATGAACAGCTGAGGGAGCTGGGAATTCTTATCCTGCAGAAAATGAGTCTCAGGGAAGACTTTATCACTCTCTACAGATCCCTGAAAGGAGAGTGGAACCAGCTGGGCATCAGTCTCTTCTCCCAGGTAAAAAGCAACAGGACAAGAGGAAACAGCCTCCAGATGAGCCACTGGAAGTTTAGATTGGATATTGGGAACAATTTCTTCCCCGAAAGGTGGTCAGACACTGGGATATGTTGCAGTGTTGTGAGGGTCCCCAGGATGAGGTGAGAGATGAGAATTGACTCCAAGCTCTCAGAAAGCTGATTTATTATTTTTTTGATACTATATTTTATTAAAAGCAAATTAAATACTAAAACTATACTAAAGAAAGAGAAAGGAGACATCAGAAGGCTAGAAAGGAATGAATAATAAAAACCCGTGACAGACTCAGAGTCCAACACACTGGCTGTGATTGGTCATTAATTAAAAACAATTCACACGTTTGGATAAACAAGCTCCAGGCCTCATTCCAGAGGAGCAAAACATGGAGAAGCTTCTCAGCTTCTCAGGAGAAAAATCTTGGCAAAGGGATTTTTCATAAAATATCATGGTGACAAGAATAGGCCCAGGGCAGTGGTGCAGTCCCCATCCCCAGGGGAAATTAAAAGCTGTGTGGATGTGGCACTTGGGGACACGGATCAGTGGTGGCCTTGGCAGTGCTGACGGAATGGTTGGACCCCATGATCTCAGAGGGCTTTTCCAACCTGAACTATTCCCTGATTTTCTGATCCTCACCCACAGCTCTCTGAGGGAGAATGACTGACAGGGAGTGAGGGCTTTGCTGGGAATTTCCAGGGCTTGGTGGGTGAACCTCCAGCTCAAAGCCAGTAATAAACCCCAGAAACTTTGTGAGGACAATTAAGTGGGAAGATTGAGAGAGAGAGGGAGATCTAACAGACAGCCTTGGAGTGATAAAGGAATTACCCAGCTGTAACAAGCAGCCTAAGCCTCTCAGGAGCACCGTGAAATGCAATAGTGAGATGCTGCAGGGAGAGAGAGAAAGGTGAAGGCTATTGTAGCTGAAATATTCAGACTCTCTTGTTACACTCAGTTCCCTTAATAAACTTCAGAATATGTGACCTCTGTAATCCACAGAATATACCTGGATAATCAGGGACAGATTTAAACCACAGAGCATGGCCCTTCTGGCTCCTTTTCAAGGATCTGCACTCCCAGGAATTGGGCAGAGCAAATGTGGGAGCACAGGGCTGTGTCCCAGGTGCCAGAAGTCTCCTAAACCCTTTCTGGGTCTTTCTACCTGAGAATTCTGCAGGCAGGATGAGAGAGGAGTCCGTGTGGACAAGCCCACAAATTGGGGACGAGCCAGTTGGCTTCAGGGCTGCTGCTGAACATCTGGATTGACCAGCGGTGCTGCAGATGTGAAGATGGATTTCAAAGCCTGGAAAAAGATCCTTTTTATCATAGAATCACAGGGTCATGGAGGTTGGAAAAGACCTTTAAGATAATCAAATCCAACCATCAGTTTAGCACCACTACCAAGGTCACCATTACACCACGTCCCCAAAAACCACATCTCCATTTGTTGAGCACCTCCAGGGATGGTGATCCCACCATTCTCTGGTTGTTCTCAATGCTTTACAACCCCTCCAGGGGGCAAAAACCTCAAACCAACTCCTAATATGTGTTCTAAACTTTCTTAGGAACTTGTGACCACTTTCTCCCCACCTTGGCAAGGGCCAAGGTAGAAAAATAATGAAATTATGATTAATAATAATGAAAACTCTAATTTCAGTTTTATTCTGGAACTGTCTATATTTTCCAATAAAATAAATATGTGTTTCATTCTAGTGGTGTTTTCAAAGAGGTAATATTTCTTACTGAACACTGACTTTTCAATGTTGAAATTTTAACTGAAAACAACCAAAAGAACCTTCTATTTCCTAAACACCTCCACCAAATCTTTTAAGGAATATTAAGAGATACAGAGTTATTGTAGCTGCTGGAGGTGGAGCTGTGAAGATGCAGTTTGGGAAGAAAAAACATGGAAATCAGGAAGTTCCTAAAATGTCTTTGGGAAGTTGTGCAAATCAGTGGGAGGGTGTTTGTTCTCCTCTTCCTCCCTAAGTTCCATCAGACATGGAAATCTCACCCTGGGACTCTCCTCCAGCCATTGCCCTCCTCCCACATGGACCAACCTCTCCAGCTGATTGTTACTGGTTTATTTTCAAGCCCATGATAGGAATTGCAAGGCTGAGATAGTGAAAATCTGTACTGGGAATTATTTTTGCTGATACTTTTCCCTATTCCTTTTTACAATCAATTTTCAGGGATTACAAGTTCCTCTAAGCAACTAAGGAGAAATCCATCCCCATCCAGATTGGCCTTGAACAATTCCAGGGATGGGACAGTCACAGTTTCTCCAGGAAACCCATGCCAGGGCCTCACCCCCTTCCTGGGCAAGAATTCCTTCCCAATATCCCATCTAATCCTGCCCTCCGGCAAACAACTGGAAATTCATCCCACCATAACTGAAGTCCTTCCAGATTCTCACGTATTTCTTCACTGGGTTCATAGAGAACAAGCACAACAGTTCATTTTATCTACAAGTGAACTCCCAAAGCTGGGAAAAATCTGCCTGATTTTAAGGTTGCCTTTCCTGCTTATTTCTGATTTTATGTGGAGCATGTTCCATCTGTTTATTTGAACAAAATAAGGGGGAGTGATTTGATTAGGTGAATAAAGCCTTTCAGAAGGAGAAAAAAAAATCCCCACCACAATTGCTAACAGCTCTTTAATCCAGCAGAGACGTGTGACAACAGCCCAGGGTTGGAACAAAGCTAGAAAAATTCCAATATCAAACAGGACAAACATTTAAAATATAGGGAGAGATGACTGAGTTGGTAGAAAGAAAAGATTCTCAGAAGAAACAGAATTTTTTTTTTTTAAGCTTTTAAATCAAGGGAGGTGCTTTCAGTCAAACTCAGCCCTGGAAGGGTCCAAGGCCAGGTTGGACAGGGGTTGGATCACCCTGGGATAGTGGAAGGCCCATGGCAGGACGGATGGAATTCCATGATCCTCAAGGTCCCTGACAACCTAAATAATGCTGGGATCCTGTGATAAACTCCCCAAACTGGACCTGATGCTACTGGATTGGGTGACAGTCCCTTATCCTATAAAATACACAGTCCTTTATCCCATAAAATCCCCAGTCATAAACCCTGAGAGCTGAGTCCACCTTGGTTAAATTAACAGCTATCAATTAAATGACTCATCCTAGAGAAGTGTTTAGGCTGGCAGACAGAAACAGACACTTCCAGCTGGTGATTTATCTCATATTAACTTGGCAGAAAAGGAACAGGGATGAATCCTCCTCTGAAGGCCTTCCCAGCTCTCCTTTGAGCACCAACACCTCACAAACAAACAAAATTAAAGATCTGATTTGAGGGGGCAAAGTTTCATAAGGCAGATCCTTCCAAGAGACAAGGAATTTGTTTTGATATTCCAAAGTGAATATTTGCCTTCCTGTCTGAGCCTGATCCTGACTCCAGAGTTCACTCTGGCAGAACTGTGAAAGGGACATGAACAAAAGGAAACCCAATCTTTTGGATTACATTATTCTGAGCTGTAAAAATCACAGAGCACTTTGGGTTCATTGTGGGAACAGGAGCTTCAAGGATGTGAAATTCCTGTATTTAATTATCGGGATGTCACTCGCAGCACTCCAGTTAAAACTCCAAACAGGCTTTTAGTACAAACACTCATTAAACCCTGGGAAGAAAAATGGATAATTTTGATCAGCGTTGGAAAGAGTCAGATCTTTTCTGTGTATTGAATTACTTATGCAGCCAGAAAATGGTGTTCCACTGCCTCACACTCCCTTTATGAAATGTTCCAAGGCAGTATCAGCTGCTTCTGGTTTTCCACTTGGGAATATCACAAGGAGTTTGTGCTGTCAGTGTATTTGCCCATAAAAACTGAATCATGGGAGAACATAAAGTCAACAACCAAACTGAGTCTGAAAGGTTTAACAACTTCCATGCTTAGTCAATAATTTGATGGCTCCCAAGGAAACCTGGGTGTAGGAACTCTGCCAAGATTTTTCAGATGGAAGGTGTCTCTGCAAATATTCTTAAAATGAGAGGATCCAGCAGCGGTATTGCAAAGTTTCCAGCTCAGACAAGACTCAGGGAGAGCAGAGCAAGGGGAGGATGTTGTGTGCTCAAGAAATCCTCTCTGTTAATGCTCTGACTCAGGTGCTGCTGAGATTTTGTGCAAACACAGGATAAACATCAAAGGGTGAGGCCCTGATAGGGCAGAGGAGCTGAGCAGGGCCAAGAATTTCTCAAGGACTGCCTAAAAACCACCCACAAAGTTCTGCATATTTTTGATTTTCCAGGGTGGAAATTATTTTGTTGTGGACATGGCCTAGGTCATCTCTGGGTTTGCTGTTCGCCTGCAGACAGCACCCAATGTTCCTCAGGCCTGGGCGGCTCTTTTCACCCCATGTGCCTGATGGGATTATTTCCACCTCCACCCATGCAAGGTTTTCTGGGGCTGTGGGTTTGATATGAGCATTATTTTTACTCTGTAGAGGACAGTGTGCAGGGATAGGCCCTACCAAGGAGTTATGGAGCCATGGAATGGTTTGAGTTGGAAGGACCTCAATGATGAGCTTATTCCACCTCTGCCATGGGCAGGGACACATTCCACTATCCCAGCTTGCTCCAAACCCTGTCCAACCTGGCCTTGGACATTTCCAGGGATGGGACAGCCACAGCTTCTCTGGGTAACCTGTGCCAGGGCCTCACCACCACCACAGCCAAAAATTCCTTCCCAGTATCCCATCCATCCCTCCCCTCTGGCACTGGGAAGCCATTCCCTGCATCCTGTCCCTCCATCCCTTGTCCCAAGTCCCTCTTCAGCTCTCCTGGAGCCCCTTCAGGCACTGGAAGGAGCTCTGAGGTCTCCCTGGAGCTTTTTCTTCTCCAGGCTGGACATTCCCAGCTCTCCCAGCCTGGCTCCAGAGCAGAGGGGCTCCAGCCCTTGGAGCATCTCTGTGGCCTCTTTGGATTCACTCCAGCAGCTCCACATCCTTATTCTGGGGACCCTAGAGCTGGATGCAGTGCTCCAGGTGGGATCCCACAAGGAATCACTGCTGCCCTCTTGTTTTTTGCTGCCTTTGAGGTGTCAGGACCAGGCAGATTCTCAGCATGAAAATCCCAATTCCCAGGACACAGCTCTGCTTATCAGCACCCTTGGCTTCCAGTGCCAACCTTGTCACCACATTTGTCACACATTAAATGTGTCAACCGCACTTAATAACTCAAACTACCCTGACCAACCCTCAGTTTAATTTTGTGTCCCTAAAAATATCTGGAAAACTTTGATCACTGAGGAAACAGTGTTTGTCCACCACAGTGTGCACAGCAGTGGAAAGGTTTTGTTGGAATTCCTGCAGCACTTACTCATAGTTTGTAAGCCATGCTGTGTCACCAGAATGCAGGAAATGGGAAAAGGCAAAACGGGACTTTTTTATTGGAAGGAAACTTTATCAAAATTTCACAGAGCTGTGCAGGGTTTGAGATGTGGGATGAACACTCTGCCTTTCAGCCTCTCCCTGTGCCTTTGGAGCAGCCCAGGAATCCTTAATGCTAAAAATGGCCACAAAAAATGCTGTTCTTAGCCAAGGAGGTGACAGCAGCTCCTTACCCGGAGTGACAGAGTTATTGGACTGAGACTTTGTGTCTCCTTGCCAAATCCCATCTCTCTTATCTCGCTAATTACAGATGGAATGGAGTGGAAATGGCCCAAACCAATTTTCAATAAAAGTGACCACAATCTTTGATTAAACTCACTTTGTCTCTGCAGAGGGCAAGGCAGGAAACACAATTGTTGCTCCATGTTGGAGCTGGATGGAGCTGTGACAACCTGGAATAGTGGAAATTGTCCCTGCCCATGGCTGAGGCTTGGAATGAGAGGATCCCAAAGGTCCCTTCCAACTCAAAATATTCCATAATTATATTCTTAGCCTTTAATAAAATAAATACAATTCTTGCTAATAAATAAATAAATGAATTCTTGCTTATAGATGAAGGTTCTGAGATCTGAGACAGACAAGCGCTGAACCCTTGAGGGGGGAAAATATTTCCTCATGGTTTGAATCCCCACTGGAATAACTTGTTAGGTTGTCTTGGGTGCTGTAAAAGGTCAAGGAACTTTCTGGAAAACTTGAACTGGTTACTGACTTTTCATTAAAATGGCTTCTGTGAGATATTTTATATTTGAGGTCATTCCATGCTTGGGATCTAATTTCGAGTTCTGGTGTCACAGGACTGCTGGATTTTGCCATGGGATGTGAGGTGCCAGAACTTCGGCCACATCAATGACTGCCCCAAACAAAAATAATTTGAGAAGGAAGGAAGGATTTCTTTAAATGTTCTGTCCTTGGTGTGCTGCAGGCACAAATTGGCCCAAAACCATCAAGTTCTACAATCAAGAAAGTAATTATTTAATGAATTAATATTGCATTAGTATTTTTTCAATTCCTCTAATTTTTAAGCTCATCTCATGATTTTTGAATCTTTGTGGCTGCCCTAACTGCAAAGACCTGGTTTTGCAAACAGTTTTCCTGCATGGAAACACACATTTCATAAATTAATAACATTTTAACCTGAACATATTTGAAAGGTGCATCCTGCTATTAAAACTGAGTAGTTTTCTTCCCTAACTATAAAATCTCTTCTAAAGATTTTCCCATCCTTTATGACTGATTTTTACCTTTCTGTACTTCTAAAGGAGCTGGAAGATGGAGTTAATTGTTCCAGCTGGATGAGGGCAGAGGGAATGACAAGAAGATGACAAAGCTGCTTAGTTGATTATTAGATTGAAAAGAGGGAAAATCTCTTGAGTTCTCAGAATTCTGCTGCAGAAAACGACCTCTTGTCAAAATCCATGGCAAGATCTTATATTTCCATTGCGCCTTTCTTCATAGCATTCATTTTCCTTGAAAATTTCCCTGCTAACTGGGCTTTCCCGGACAGAACACATCCTTTCCCTGCTACCAAATGTGCTTTGGTGTCCTTTCGTTTGGGTATAGATGGCGTTTATACTTGCTTATTTCCAACTGCGGGGCATTCCTATGGATCTTTTATAAACTCAGTTTGTTGGAGATGTAGAATTACTCAAAAATCCAGGTTGGAGATTTTGAAAGGATGGTTTTCATCCGCGTTTCTGGAGAAAACAGGTGGAAAAGAGGAGGCAAAGTGAGCAGAATCAGGTAAGGAGGGTGCTCAGTGTTTTTGTCTGAGCAGCAGCTGCATCCCTTGGGTTTCAAAGGACTGAGAAAAAAGTTGCTATAACCAAAGATTCCAGAGCTGGAAAAGCTGGAAAACCTGGTGGAAGAGTCAGGACCAAAAAAAGGTTAGGAACCTGTAAGCCCTTAGAACCAAACAGAAAAATATCCTTTATTCTATAGCAGGAAGAAGTCAGAAAACCGGGTTTTTTTCCTCTTATTTTTCCATGTATCCCTATTGAAACCTTTTAAAAATCTCCCTCTGCCTCATCTTTTTACATATTTAGAAATGTGGGAGAATGAACAGTAATTCACACAGGCAGAAATTTGGGAAATTCCTAGCAGTGTTCCTTGGACAATAAATAAGGAAGAAGGAAGAAGCAGTTCTTGAGTCTGAAATTCCTGCTGGTCCAGCTGGGTGTTCCTAAAAATGCTCATCTGCCACCAGGAAAACAATGTCCATTAATACAAAAATATTCAATTTAAAAAAATAAAAATTAGGATAAGAAGGCAGCTCCTCTTCCCTTGCTTCATCAGGCAGCTGCTGGTGATGTGTCTGGACACTGTAATCTTAGAATCATGGAATTATGAGATGACTTGGGGTGGAAGGAACCTTAAAGATCATCTGGTTCCAGCCTATGGACAGGGACTCCTTCTACTAGCCCAGGTCACTCTGAGCCCCATCCAGCCTGGAATGACCCCCCAATTAAAATGGTTCCTCTACAGTGGAGGTCGATCCTCTGCTTATCCTTCACATGTTATAAAAAGTGGGTTTGAAAACAATTTAGGAGATAATCAGGGATAAATCAGCTGAATACTGTCAGCATCTAAATCCCAGTGAACAAACGAGAAACCTGCAGGAAAAAAAAAAAAGTGTTTTAAACAGGAGCAGGATCAGAGTGGAGTCAAAAAAGCATCCAACCCCTTTGCCCCAACCCTTCAGGGTGGCTGAGGTGATGGAAGAAGGGATTTATCAGCTCCTGGTAGATGCCAGCAGTGGCTTGGGGGTCAAGAGCTCATTGTACAGAAACCTTTTAACTGCAAGATGCTTTTGTTGATATTTCATGCCTAGGGGAGCCCATAAAACTGAGTAGGAATTTAGTGTTTTGTTTCGGGATGCTCTTTATGCCTCCGTATATTTTAAGACTTTGAGAAAAGAGGAAACAGTGAGCAGAGACTCAGCTCTGCTGCCAAACTGAGAATTTCTGCTTGACAAAGGAAACTATCTGCACCCAGTGGTGGGAAAGATTTGATGTCTTTATCTGGCTGCTAAAACATTCCTGGGATAGGATATCCACAACTTCTTTGGGAATTCTCTTCTAGTGCCTCAACTCTCTCCTAGTGAAGATTTTCTTCCTTCTATCCAACCTAAAGCACCTTTCTTTGGAAGTGTTCAAGGTGAAATTGCTGCATCTTGGAGCAGCCTGGTCTAGTGGGATTGTCCCTGCCCATGGTGGGATTGGAACTGGGTGATCTTGAACGTCCCCTCCATCCCAAACCATTCCATGATTCCATGACCGATGGAGAATGGCCCAGAGTCCAAGTGTGCTTGTGCACCTCCTTGCTTGGACATCGAGGCAGGATGTGACCAAAACTGCAGGATTTGAGCTCTGAGGAACCATTTTATGTCCTTCATCCAGAAATAATTTTGTTGTTTGAGCAGCACTTTTTTTTCCCCTCACAGATCTTCCTCTCCTCAGCTCATCAGCTCACTCTTTCCTACCTCTTTAATCACTTTGTTCTGGTTTTTCCTTTCCTTGTCACTTTGAGGGATTAAATTCTCTCAGCACATTCCCCTCTGCTCCTTCAGAGGTTGTCTGAGTCCTTCCCAGGAGCCAGCCCTGCCTTGCCGCAGACCTTTTGTCTTCCTTTCTCCCACAGATAATTTGCTGAGGGAGTTTTTATCTTCTCAGCATAATCTTCTCCTTCCCCCTTTTTTTTCATCATCTTCTCCGAGTTTTAACGATCCTCCACAGACAATCAGCCATCTGTAGATCTTACCTGTGTGGCTTCTCCTCATTTAAATGAGGATAAATGCCACTAATGAGTTTTGAAAAGAAGCGACTCTGGAGGAATGTGGAATGAGCAGGGAAAGGAAAGGCTGGGAATCTCAATTAGCCACAGGGATGAGGGAGCTGAGGCACCTCAGGAGCTTCAAGAGCAGGAAAATTCCGGGTTAGAAAGAGATATGGGGTCCTCCTGTTGTCTCTGCTGTTATGGGACTGGGCAGCCCTGGAAAAGTGATCAAACAGCCTGGAAAAAAATCCTAAGATATTATTTTTAACATCCTGAGGATGTATTCACTCCCATGAACGCTCCTGATGGATTGAAATAAGCAGAAGCTCCATGTCCAGCAGCGAAATCCACCTGCACGGACTCCATTAAAACTCTTCACCTGAGTTCTGAGCAGATTTTGGAGGGTTTTTACGGCCTTTTCCACCCTTTTAGCTGCAAAGGGTAACCAAGGAGGTTAAATTAAACCTACTGACTTCACTCTTCATTTATTTTGGTTTAAACATGTGAGTTGTGGTGAGTTTAAGCCCTGAACTTTTTCTTTCCATAGGACAAGCAGAATTTTAAGGAAATAGTCAGAAAAATCCATATTAGCATTTTATGGGGTGAATAGAGGATTTTAACCTCTGTAACTCTCAAAGTTCAACTCTTAACACACACTTACAACTCATCAAATCAGCAAAAGCAGCAACAGTTAGACTGAGTATAAAATCACAAAATCATGGAATGGCTTGGAAGGATTAATGATCACTTTGTTCCCATTGCCATGGGACTGTCAAGTCAGGAAAGAGAATATTGATATTGTGAGGAGTCAACCTCAAGGTCAAATCACCTCCCCAGGCTTTTACAAACAGAAAAAGAAGCGTTTAATTTCTGGAATTTGCAGCCTGCTCTGACATTGGCTCTGTGACAGTGTTCACAGGGGTTCTTGGATGAGGGGAGAGATGAGAATGTTGACTCCATGTTCAGAAGGCTTGGTTTATTATTTTATGATGTGTATATATTACATTATAACTACACTAAAAAGAATAGAAGGAAAGGTTTCCTCAGAAGGCTCGCTAAGAATAGAAAAGAATGAATAACAAAGATCTGTGGCCCGGACAGAGAGTCCAAGCTATCTGGCCTGTGGTTGGCCATTAATTGTAAACATTCAAGATGGCCCAATCAAAAATCTACCTGTTGCATTCCACAGCAGCAGATAACCATTGTTTACATTTTGTTTCTGAGGCCTCAGCTTCTCAGAAGGGAAAAAATCCCAAGAAAGGATTTTTAGTGGAAAGATGTCTGCGACATTGGCTCCTCACCTCATCTGACAGAAAAGTCATTGAGTCCTTAAAGTTGGAAAAGACCCTTGGAATGACCAAATCCAACCATCAACTACCATGTTCAGAACTAAACCATGTCCTTAAATCCACACCTTTTTTTTTTGAACACTTCTGGGGATGGTGACTCCACCACTTCTCTGGGCAGCTGTAATGCTTTACAACCCTTTCCATGAAAAAGTTTTTCCCGATATCCAATCTAAACCTCTCTTGACCCAAATTTAGGTCATTTTCTCTCATCCTGTCACACATTACCTGGGAGAAGAGAGTGATTCTCACCTGGATTCAGCCTCTTTTCAGGGAGCTGCAGAGAGTGAGGTCTCCCCTCAGTCAGGATCCCATGGACAGATATCCCATGGACTTTATTCCCTTAAACTGAAAAATAATTAAAGACATCCAGGATCCTCCAGAATTTTTAGCCCAGGACAAAGACTCAGTGATTTTCTGAGCAGGAAAAGTCCAGTTTCTCCTTGGTCAGACTGGAAACCACAGAGGAACCCTCTGGAATCTCTTCCTGGGCTCTCCCAGGAGACCGTGGCAGGATGGAAAGATTGTTTAAATTCAAACAGCAAAATGAGTGCTAATGAGTAATTAAGCAGAAACACCTGCAATGAGTGTCATTATTGCCATTAACTGAGTGTCCTCATGAAAATTTATGGAAAATACCATCAAATAGGAAAACCAGGAAAATATTTTGCAGCACAAATTCTACTTTCCGCACCTCCGAATGGGTTGTTTGGTCTCATGTGAACAAAGCCATTATCTGGAATGCTTCTCCTCTTTTAGCACAACACAAAAATAACAACAGCTCCTGCAGCCTTTGATCCCGTGATTTGTTGGGAGGATTTTCCAGATGTTTCATTAATGCTGTTCAGGATTTCTGGCTTTTATCACTTTTTGGCTCCATTTTTTTCCTCTACAGCGGAATGAGATTTTCATTTCTGCACCAAAATAAGCTCTGCACACTTCAGAGAGGAGCCAGATCTCTCCAGATCAGATCTCTGGTTAACAAATCTCGATCATTCCCTGTTTTAAGATCAAGAGGGTTTTGATCCTGTTTTCTACGGGACATAAATAAAGTTTTATATTGATTGTATCCTATGGGTTGTAGAGACATCCTCCACACAATTCTACTTTTTTTTTTTTTTTTAGGAATATTGGTATTAAGGCTTCCTGGATGGTTCCTATACAGGGATTAAACCTACAACCTGTTTTAATTTATTTTAATTTATTTTACTACACAAAGTAGTAAATACAACTAATAAAACAAAGTAGTTAATACAATGAGAAATACAACCTTGTTTAATTTATTTTACTTTGTGTAGTAAGAAATTAAAATAAATTAAAACGGGTTGTAGGTTTGATCCCTGTATGGGCCATTTACTTCAGAGTTGGACTCAATCCTTGTGGGTCCCTTCCAGCTGAGAATATCCGTGGAATCTATGAAAATACTAATAAAATAAAATTAAGAAGTGTATTTTGTATTTTTACAAGTGGTATAAATATGTATTTATTTAATATGCGTGGGTGTATAAATATATTTATGTATATATGTGTATTTGCTACTGTCATTTCCATGCACTCTGTTATGTATTTAAATTCAACCAACTAAAATTCAACTCATAATGTGATAAAACCCAGTTTGAAATTTATGGCCTTGCTAAAACTGTTGAGATTTTTGCCACTTGTTCCAATCCAGTCAGGAATTCCCTTCCCAAGGACTGATCATCTTCATTAACTCATTCCTCTCCTTGTGGGATTTGCTGCCTTGTCTCAGTCCTGGGAGTTGATGCCCAGGTTGTAGAATTTCGTTGCATTGTCAAGGGAATGTTTTTGGAACAAGGAATTCCCAAAAATGCAATATAAATACAACAGCAACCTTGGAAATTTGCCCTTTCCTGAAATGACCAAAAAGTCCTGGCAAATGTGGGACATCCTGAGAGAGCTGCAGCCCAAAATTCCAATTGTTTTGGTTTTTAATATTTTTTTTTCTCTCTTTATTTGGCATTTCATCTTACTAGGACCCACAAAAGGGAATTTAGTTTGCCCATAACTACTGTCAGTCTTTTTTACTCATTGATTAATGGATCTGGCATCTCTCTGTATGGAGCTTTTTTTTTTAATTATTATTTTTCAGCACCTCACCTTTTCTGCTGAGGGTGGGGGGGAGTGTAAACTCTCCCCACCTGATTTTGTCAACTCCAAATCCTTGAAGCCTGAACACAACCTGCTGTCAGACAGGTCATGCAAAGTGAAAAACAGGATAAATCCTGGGTCAGGCTGGAAAATCCTCGTGTTGAACAAACAAATAAAAGCCACGACAACAGAAGAGCCTTCGAGGGATTTTTATCTCTCGTCCAGCTTTGTATTTTCAAGTTGCTTTCCACAGATAGGAAATCGCACAATGGGTACTTAACAAATGCTCTTCGGAAATTCTGGAGCTAAAAATTGAAGAAAATCATAAACAATGCAACACTCAGGATAAAACCATGAAATGCAATAAAAAAGCAGGAGAGATAACAAGGTTCTTACAGAATTAGAATAAAGCTAGGGATTGAATCAGCCTTTTCTGACTCAGAACAGGGAATTTTATTACAAAAAATGACAAACTCCCTTTTCCTTAAGTGTATTTTGCTGCTACAAGGTTGGATGGGGTTTGGAATAACCTGGTTTAGTGGAAGGTGTCCCTGGCAGGGAAGTTGGAATGAGTTGATCCCTAAAGTTCCTTGCAACCCAAACCATTCCAGGATCCTCTGATTCCACCCTTGACGCAAAGCATCCCCTTGAAGGATTTTTCCTGGGATGTGGCATTCCAGAAAGTCATGGGAATTCAGAGCTCAGTGATCCCAAGCCCAGGAGGGCTGTGCTAAATGAACATCTCATCCCTGCAATATTTACATGATCCATTCCCATTTAAAATATTCCAAGCTCTGCTGTTAACCTATGAAAGAAGTTTCCGAGCAATTTATGGCTTGATCCCCTCCCTGAAAGGCTTTTCCCCTTTTCTCCTTCCTCAAAGGCTTTTTGCTGGAAATTTAAATACTCACCCTGCCCTAAGAGCAGTGTTTTGCTTGAACCGGTCCTAGACAAAATCTTGACCTGGGTCTAAGGATGACCAGGCCTAAAACCCAAATGAGGATTAAGAGATGAACCCTGGAAGCAAACAGGCTGCTAATTGCCTGGTTTTAGGAAGATAAATAATTCCACTGCAGCTCACATTGGTGGAATTAGGGCAATAAATTGGATTTTGAAAGTCGTTATGGACATCATAAATGACCAGGTTACATCTGATATTCACATCTGAAGCAATTATTGGACACAGTGCTCATGTGTTGGGCCTCTTTGCATGATTTGACACCCAAAGGATCCCTGGAATCCCAGAATATCCTCAGTTGGAAAAGTCCTACAAGGCTCAGTGAGTCCAGCTCCTGGCCCTGCATAGGACAACCCCAAAATTTATCTGACAGAATTATCCAAATTCTTCCTGAACTCTGGCAGAACTGCTGTTGGAACCACTCCCACTTTGCAAAGAGAGAAAGCGCCACAGCAACTGAAATCTGCAGTTCTGAGCACATCAGTTAAAATAATCCCAATTTGGGAAACTTTCTTCTCTGGATTTGGGATTTAAGGTGACTCAAACCAGAGTGGGAACTTGCAGCTTGTACTAAGCATTTTTGAGTGCAACGTGAATAAAAAGAGGTTTAAGGGTCAAATATTGGATTTGGTTTTCCCAGCTGAGTTTCCAAAGAATTGTATTATTTGGTTTTGCAGCCAGAACTTCTTGTAGCTCTTTTTCAATACTCTTATTCTGTAAACCGCAGCAAATTGTAGAAAAAGGTGCTCATCTTGTGCCATTTTAACCTGATCCAAATTCCTTTGTTTTTACTTTTGAAGGACTTCACAGCAGCAACTTGATGATATTTTTGCAATTAAAATTTAACTTTTTTTTCCTTCTAATTTATTTACTAAGGAGTTCAAAAGAAACAATTTGGGCGGTGAAAATTACCCTGTGGAAATTGTTTACCACACTGAGATCATCCAGCATCCAGAAATGGGATCATTCCCACAGGTGGGATGATCCATGAGCCACTTTGGATAACAGGAGAGCATTCCCTCTTTTTTTGACTCCAATGCTTTTATTAATGGGCTGTGAAGGGGGAGACAGGGCAGGGAATGTTGATGAGGAATTGCACACTGAGGGTGCTGCAGACAGGTGAAAAAAACTCCAGCACTTGCTGATTCCCTGGATTTCAGAGGTGGACATTCCAGAGAGGTGAGGGAGCTGCACAGCAAAAATTTCTTTATTGTGCCAAGTTCCATCTGGTTTTATTTTCCTGCTGCCTGCAGATCGAGGAGGGCATTTAGCCCTGACAGGATTTTGTCCCATTGCTGGGCAAGTTGCCATTGAAAGGAATTTGGGTCCACAGACAATAAACAACAAAAAATGGATGATTTATTGGTGTTTCTTTGGGAGTGAAGTGCCAGCCCAGCATAGCTGAGATAAATCAGGATCTGTTTCTTTCCACTGGCTGCAAAGAGTCCCTGGGAGAACCAGCCCAGCTGGAGACCTCTACCATGAAAATCTCACATATTAGAAAAATAAACCTCATTGTTTTTGTGATAGCAGTGGAAACATCCTCATATGACAGTGCTCAAATGATATTTATTGTCACGTAAAATGCAGGTGCCTGCTTTAGGATGTGAAGAAACAATGATTTTTATACACAGCCACCTCGAGTCCTCCTTGGCAGGGCTGCTGTCAATCCCTTAATTTGTGTTCCTCTTGACTCTGAACTTTTCTTTCTGGGAGGGATTTTGCTCCCTCAGAATCCTGCGGATCATATGGAGCATTTTTGTAAACAGGCAACTAAGTAAGAACGTGTCTTTAAGCTGCTCCTGAGCATGGAAATTTTGGGGAGATGGTTGAGTGAAGAAAACCCCAGAAACCGGGAAAAATCTGGGCTGCTGGGTCAGGCTTCCTCCTTCAGACCATTCCCTAATCCACCAGAGCCTGAAAATTGCTGCCAGAGAACAACTTCTTCATCATCTGAGAAATACCCCAAATGAGAGCTACCCCAAAACCTGGAAAGGAGGTGGAGCATCCTGTGAGGAGGGGATTTTTGGGAATTTTGTTCCCCTGAGCTTGGGAACAGCCAGGAATTCAGTGTGGGAAGAAGCATTTCAAAAGCTGACAAGCTCAGATGGGAAAGGAATTCCTTGATTAACAACCTTTTCCTTTTGCTTATTTTGGAGACACTTTGGAATAACCAATATAATGGAATAGAAACTCATGGAATATCCTGGGTAGGAAGGACCCACGAGGATCATCACTGCAATCTGTAAATGTCCCATTATGGACCAAAGGGATCATTATCCTTTAAGTGAGGCAGCTTCTCCCCTTGTCCAACAAACCCAACCCAATATTGCTCAATTTTGTCTATAAATCCCCACTTCATCCCTGCGTGTGACTCCCTCTCCTCACAGGCCAGTGTTCATCCCAGGAGTGATAAAAGCGTTAATTTACGAGGAAAGGATTATGACTGAACTTCTACCATGCGTGACTGGAGACCCAAATCAAGCCAAAAATTGATTTTTCCTCTTTCCCTCCCGTCAGATCCCCATCTCTCAGCCTGGGCCTTTTGATTTATAGCCCTACTATCACAAACAAGTAAGTTCCTCCAGTTGCAATTTCAATAACCTATTGATTTTTTTTCTTGACTCTTTTTCCGTGCACTGTTCATCCAGGGTTCCACAGCTTCCACTTCATTCTGATATTTGTATTTCCAGACTGATTCCTTCCTCCAGGATGAATCATCCTGCTTGACAAAGGAATTCTTCAGCTATGGAGTGGAGGTGAAAGATCAGGACAGGCGGTTTCAGGATATAAAAGAGTCATGGGTTGTGAGGGAGCTGGTTTACGTTGGATATTAGGAAAAATTTCTTTGTGGAAATTCCAAAAATTTCTGTTTGGAACAGGCTGGACAGAAGGAGTCACCATCTCTGGAGGGATTTAAAAGGAGTGTGGATGTGGCACTTGAGGATATGGTTGGCCTGATGGTTGAACTCGATGGTTTTAAAAGCCTTTTTCAACCTGGATGATATTTTTTGAAGAGCTGTTGCTTCCATTGAAGGAAAACTCTCAATTTCTCATTTTCTCCAGGTTTCTTTTTTAGGACATTCCTATTACATCTATTTTTAGTTCAATGAGTTGAACCTTTTGATGACTAAAATTATTAACTCAGGAATTTATTTTCTAAATGCTTCACTTAGAAAGAGTTCCACCTCTGCAAGATCTGTTTTAGCCTGCAAAACAACAACAACAAAATCTGACTATAACCCCCAAAAACTCCAATTAACTACTCTTTTCAGTCTTATTATTTCATTCTTTTTATATTTTTTAATAAAATATAACAGTTAATTCTGGTGGTTTTCTGGTACCATGGAGCCCTTAAACAACCCCATGAACTTTACAACAATACAGGATAAAGTTTTTCTGGCAACTTTCTCTGAAAATATGTCAGCCATGCCCGAAATCCTCATTTAAAGTCCTGAACATGCCATGGAATGAAAATGTGGGTGCTCAATATGGCCAAAGCAATACCAAGAACATCTGATTCCCCAAATTCCAGTGCCATGAGTTCCTCTTGAAAATCTTGAGCCCAGGCTTCAATTTTTTAGCTTAAGGTAGAGGCATCTACACCAGGTCTGGCAATAAATCTAAATATTAATGGGAGAATCACAGGAACCACCTACTAAATTCTGGAAGCAGGATTTGTTGGAGCTTGTCCATGTCCTGCCCAGTAACAAAAGCTATATTTGATTATCCCCAGTTTTAGCTGCTGTGGTTCAGGGCTTGAATCAAAGTCAGCCCAAGTCATTTCACCCTCTCTTCCTCTCTTTGCATGAGGCCATTTATGAACACTTCCCATTCTCATTCCAAACCTGAATTAATGTTCCCTATTCATGGCTGTGAAACCTTCTTAAGGAGGATGATCAGGTTGCCAAAACATTCCAAAGGGAAATGCCAGCCTTGGAGATGTCTGAACATCAATAGGCAGCCCTGGTGTGAATTTATTTTTATGGGAATTTCAAACAAAGCCCTGTCCGTAGGAGGTTCTTGGAAGAGACTGGATTGTAGGCCCAGCTACAATTCCCATGTAATAAATGAAAAATTCATGTTTTTCCTGCATTTAATAGTCCTGCCCTTTGAATGCATTGGGGAGGTTGAATTTATTAACATTTCTGCAGTGAAGATGGAAGCTGGAGGTTCTGGTCCTTAATATCCAAGGAATTTATGCGGTCCCTTGAGTGGCTGTGAGCTCTGGGGGAGGCTGTGAAGGCTCTGCTTGTAGAACTCAGGTTGGAAGACTGAGGGAAGAGGAGGCTGGGGCAGATCTGAAGATCTCCCTTCTGACAGCAGCTCTGGAAAATTTAATTTTTCACTCTAAAAGGATTTCTCCTTCTGAAGAAAATTGGAATTTCCTTTTTCACTTTCCACCTGCTTATTTGCATGAACTTTAATATTAAAAAGGTTTAGATCAGGTCCATTGGAGATGTCTGAAGGTGTCTCTGAGCTGCACTGCACAGGAGAGCGAAGCAGCAGGATTATGGTTTATCCTTGGAGCTGTGCAGGAATCCTGGTAACTCCTTCTTATTGCTTTTATTTCCAAGACTTTATGGTCTAACACTTCAACTAAGGCAAGAAAATGATGATCTCATCCCTAACTTGTGCTTGGAAACCTGCCAGTGAAAGGGAGAGCTGTGAGAAGGCAGCAGCATCTTCCAGAAGAGAGGAGAAATGCAGCTTCCAGACAGTCTGATCACAGGGAAAAGGAGACAAAAGCGTGGCAATTCCCCTACCTTGTTATTGGCATGACGGGAATCAAGGTTTCTACAGGGGGAAAATCTTCAGGGAGGAGAATTGGGAAAGGTGGGAGAGGCTGATCCAGGGTGAAAGGTGATGAGAGGGTGATAAGGGACCCTCAGTGCTTTATTTTCCCTCCTGCTCTTCCCTGATTCTCCAGTCATGGATAAAATAAAAAAAGGGTTTCCACATTTCTAAGTGGTGCATGGATTGTACTGGGGTGCAACCCTGCCATCCTTTATCCCCACTTCATCCATCCTGAGTCCAAATCTCATCTCACACACTGGACTTCTTTTATTAAAAAAAAATAGTTGTCCTTTATTTCTATTGCATTGAACCCTTCTCCACTCCCATATTTGTGAGGCAAGCTTGTCCAAAGAAACCTTCACAGATGGAACAGTTTGTGACAGAAACATCTGGAGAAATGACAGGAAACAGGAACTTTTTGTGCTGGATCCTGGCCCCCTCCAAGCCCACGTGGTGCCAGTTGTGAGGGTGAGCTGGACAAGAGATGGGGAAGAGCAGGAGGAGAATGGCGGAGGTGGAAAATCATTTGTGCAATTACATGAAAAGGAACCTGTACCTCAATTTCAAGACTGGTTTCACCCAGTGGAACTTCCTGCAGGTCTCCAGGGCATTTAAATGAGATTTGATTGTTCCTGCAGGTCATGAGGAGCTAAACAGCTTCAGAGAATAGTTTGGACCTGAGAGGACTGAGTAAATCCTTAGGTTCCTTCAGCTGGGTAGAGAAGGAGCTTATGGAGCACATGGACCAAACCTAAATCCTTAGAGACAGAGAAATTAATCTCCAGATCCACTTTTACTTCCCAAAATCCATGTATGACAGATTATTCTTTGAATTTTGTCACTTGCAGAGGATGTCAGTTTGTCCTGTTGTGTTCTGGACCTCGGGCATTTTGTGAAAGGATTTTGTGGGAGATTTTATGGACATTTTTTTCCTCCCCAACCTTCCACACTTCCCTATTGAACATTTCTCTCCAATTAAGATATAAAGCTAAGGCTTAGTGGAAGAATCATTATTTTACCATTTTGTGACTCATAAAATTGCAACAACTGCTCTACCTCATGTCAAGGGGGGGTAATTAACCACAATTATCTATGGCACCAGGTTGGGGATTTATTCTAAGCTGGAGCTGGTGGAGCAGAGCTCAACTGCCCACTGGACAGAGATCCTTTTCTCACAGGCCATGAAATACAACCAAAGTTGTTTTTTACCCCCTAGCAAGCTGGGAAGATCTTCTCAATAGGGTTTTAAATAACTTTTAATTGCAGGTTTTTTATTTTTTTTCCTAGGAAATATGCAAAGAGGCTGCAGCAAAATGGGACAGAATCACTTTTACTGCCATCATCTCTCTTGTGGGGTGAAAAGGAGAAGAATATTCCCACCTTTAGAGCAGAATCAAGGGAGCTGGAGGCACTGGGTGTAATATATAATATAGTATAATTAATATAGTATAATTAATATAGTATATTATATTATTATAATAATATAATATAATATAATATAATATAATATAATATAATATAATATAATATAATATAATATAAATAATGTAATATAATATAATGTAATATAATATAATATAATATAATATAATATAATAATAATCTGTGCTAGATTTTGAGGTTCTGCCTCAGCTATGAGCTGCTTTTGGCGAAGTTTAGGAAAAAAAAAATCAAATAGTTGTGTCAGCTTGGGGACAATTCCAAGCTAAGGGAGAAAAAGGAAAAGGAGGCTCAGGGGGGACCTTCTGGCTCTGCACAACTCCCTGACAGGAGGTGGAGTCATGTCAAGATCAGGCTCTGGTCCCAGGGAACAAAGGGACAGGACAAGAGGCAACAGCCTCAAGCTGTGCCAGGGGAGGTTCAGGTTGGACATCAGTGGGAATTTCTCAATGGAAATGGTGCTCAGACATTGGAAAGGGATGCTCAGGGAGGTGTTGGAGTCTCCATCCCTGGAGGTGTTCAAGGAATGTCTGGATGTGGCACTCAGTGCCCTGGGCTGGGTGACAAGGAGAGGATCAGTCACAGGTTGGACTTGATGATCCTGGAGGTCTTTTCCAAGCAAAATGATTCCAGGGTTCTGTGAAATTCTTGCCTGTGAGGAAGATGAGGCCCTGGCACAGGTTTCCCAGAGAAGCTGTGGCTGCCCCTGGACCCCCGGAAGTGTCCAAAGCCAGGCTGGATGGGGCTTGGAGCAACCTGGGATAGTGGAAGGTGGCCTTGCCCATGGCAGGGGTGGAATGAGATGGTTTGAAGATCCAACCCAAACCATCCCATGATTCTGTAATTCTGCTGGAATCTCATCTGGTTCTGGGGCCTCTTTTCGTGGCACTGAAATACTTTGGAGCAGCACAAAATTTTGTCCTGCAGACAGTGCCAAAACTTTTCTGGCACCTTCCTTCCTTGAAAGTTTGTCATGGATGCCATTACCCTAAACCAGATGCAAAACAAACCTGTCAAATACTTGATTTCTTAATTTTATTTCCAAACAATTCTGAGAAATTCTTTTTTTCTCTTTTGATCATGAAAGATGCCATCACAAGTTTGAGATTCAACCCACACTCCTGCCAGGAGAGTTGTCTCCCAACCACTCCAGATCACTGTTGATGAACGCAACTTTTAATAATGACTAATTTTCCACCCACTGCTCAAACCTTTTGCTGCCCCAAACATTAATTTATTCCTAAATTTGATGCCCTTTTCTTTTGTCTGCTCTGAAATACAACGTGCAAAATGCAGCGGTTGACTGCGATGGGTTAGAAATCCCCATTTCTATAGGAACACAGGAGAAAAAGGATTTGATATTTGGTGGAGGGCCTGTGAGACCCCAGCAGAGTAATTTCCATGGCCTTTCCTTTCTCTGATTTCCTGAGTGCGAAGGAAACTGTAAAAAAGGGGTTTTCTGAAACCCCCTCCAGTACACAGAGGTTACAGCAATTTATGGGCAGAACAAAATATTGCTGATATATCTTGAGATTTTTTTAAAAATTATACCCTAGAAAACTTTTATTTCCCATGGATTCCCACCTTCTTTATTGGCTGAAGATATAAAATACAGGTGCACTTCTTAATATTTGTGAGAATATTCAGTGGTTTGTTGGAAAACCTGTTACCACTCCCAGTTTGGACACCCAGGAGCATGTGAGGCACAGGTTAAATTGAGATTAGTCAGGGCCCTGTAGCTTTTGTTTGGTGCCTGGTGGAGAGGAGTTGTCTCCATGGCATCTCATTTGTCCCTGGGTGCTTTGTGTCAGGCCCAGATTGAGTCATGCCCAGATTTTTTTCCTTTCACTGATTTTAGCAACACATTAACGGCAGCAGGGAGCTCTAGTGGGTTTAAAATCCAAGATAAGATAAAGGTAAAACACGTAAAAGGTCTAAAATAGACACCAGGGCTACAAAGGTTTATAAAATTGCAAGTTTTCAGGAAAAGCCGCAGTGCTTCTAATTTATATTATAAAATTATATCCCTTACATGAAGAGGTGCAGCTTTTCACCCCAAATGAAACTAGGAGACTGCAGGATTTTGGGAGGATTTTCAGCTTTGCTTTTCTCAGTATCTGCTTTTTCACCACTCTCTCTGGAGATTACTCTGCTTTAAAACTTCCCAGCTTCAAGCCTTAAACCCGAGCGACCTTCCTGTGACCAGTTTTCCATTCCATTTTTAGAGATGCTCATGCTCCCTTGGTGGTGGGGATTAAACACAACCTGCTCAGGAATTTAGAGGAAGAATTGGTAAAATCTTAAGCCAGAACTATTAAGCTTGGAAAAGATCTCTGAGATCCTTGAGTCCAACTGGTCTCCCAGCACTGCCAAGGCCACCACTAAACCACGTCCCCAAGTGCCACATGTGCACAATTTTTGAGATGGCGATTCCACCACTGCCCTGGCCAGCCCCTTCCAATGTCCAACAAGTCTTTCAGTGAGTAAATTTTTCCTAATACCCAATTTTAACCTCCCCTGGCATGACTCGAGGCTGCTGTTTCTTGTTCCCTGGGAGCAGAGCCCGACCCTGGCCTGGCTCAACCTTTTGTCAGGGAGCTGTGCAGAGCCAGAGGGTCCCTCCAGAGCCTCCTTTTCTTCAGGCTGAGCTCCCCCAGCTCCCTCAGCTGTTCCTGGTGCTCCAGACCCTTCCCAGCTCCATTCCCTTCCCTGGACATGCTCCAGCACATTTTCCTCCAGAATGAAAGGAAACAACATTCCGGCAATGTCCAAACTTCTGGGAGGTTTATCCACCAGGGAATCTTCTTTTTTATGAAGCCAGGAATCATACCTAGCAGGAATATCAGAATAATTCTTATGGATCATTGCTGCCCTGAACTGGCCCTAAGTTGCTTTGTAGAGTTGTTGATTTGTGAAAGGATTTTGTGGGAGATTTTACGGACATTTTTTTCCTCCCCAACCTTCCACACTTCCCTATTGAACATTTCTCTCCAATTAAGATATAAAGTTAAGGCTTAGTGGAAGAATCATTATTTTAACATTTTGTGACTCATAAAATTGCAACAACTGCTCTACCTCATGTCAAGGGGGGGTAATTAATCACAATTATCTATGGCACCAGGTTGGGGATTTATTCTAAGCTGGAGCTGGTGGAGCAGAGCTCAACTGCCCACTGGACAGAGATCCCAGTGGTTGATTAGGGAAGGTGGAGAAATGGCAATGAATCCATGATATCCATGGAAAAAAGGTGGCTGCCACTCTTGCCTCTGCTCCTGAGCTGAGCTGTCACTTCCAAACATTTCACCCCGCCTGGGCTTTGCCTTTGCTGCTCTCTCGCCACGCTCTGTTAAATGCTTTGAAAACTGTGATGAAAGGAGCTACCTGGCTGCAGGTGCCACGGAGGATTTATGACATTGCCAAATTCAGGGGCTTTTATCTCAGTGCAGCACCTTCACCTCCCACCCCTTCCCCCCACCCAGCAGCTGGGAGAGGAACTTCAAAAAGTACAGTTGATGTCGTAACGATGTTTTAGTATTTCAATGATATTTTATTATTTCAATGACAGTTTATTATTTCATCAACTCTCAGGGATAATAAACAGGGCATTGGGTTTGGGCTGCTCCCTCCTGGCCTTGTGTTGCCCCTGTGCTCCTTTCATGTTGACATTTCTCACTTGGAAGAGCTTCCAATGGAAATAGAGGTCAAGAGGTATCTGCTGCATGAGCACCACTGGCCATGGGGACATTTTTCAGTCACACATCGTATCCTACTGTTCTCCCAGGGAATTTTCTGTCTGGAATATTTCTTGGGCTAAACAAGAGCTGTCTCTTATTTTACAACCCCTCTTTTCAAGGCCAGGTTGGATGGGGCTTGGAAAAACCAGGGATGGTGGAAGGTGTCCCTGCCCGTGGCAGGGGCTTGGAATTAAATGACCTTTAAGGTCCCTCCCCAAACCATTCCATGTTTCTATGACCAAGAAAAGGCATGTCAGGAATCTGATGAACACCTACAACTAGAAAACCCGGCACAGGTCATTTAGTGCACTGGGAATCCAAAGAGTTAAAGGATATGGAAGGGTCTAAATGAGCAGCACTCAGCCAGAGCTGAGGATTTATGACATTGCCAAATTCAGGGGCTTTCATCTCAGTGCAGCACCTTCACCTCCCACCCATTCACCCCCACCCAGCAGCTGGGAGAAGAACTTCAAAAAGTACAGTTGATATCGTAACGATGTTTTAGTATTTCAATGATATTTTATTATTTCGTCTACTTTCAGGGATAATAAACAGGGAATTGGGTTTGGGCTGCTCCCTCCTGGCCTTGTGTTGCCTCTGGGCTCCTTTCATGTTGACGTTTCTCACTTGGAAGAGCTTCAGCTGGAAATAGAGGTAAAGGGGTATCTACTGCCACGAGCACCGCTGGCCATGGGGACATTTCATGGTCACGCATCATATCCCACTGGTCTCCCAGGGAATTTTCTGTCTGGAATATTTCTTGGGCTAAACAAGAGCTGTCTTTTATTTTATGACCCCTCTTTTCAAGGCCAGGTTGGATGGAGTTCTGAGCAACCTGGGATGGTGGAAGGTGTCCCTGCCCATGGCAGGGGTTTGGAATTAAATGATTTTTAAGGTCCCTCCCCAAATAATTCCATGTTTCTATGACCAAGAAGAGGCATGTCAGGAAGCTGATGAACACCTACAATTAAGAAACCCAGCACAGGCTATTTAGTGCATTGGGAATCCAAAGAGTTAAAGGAAATGGAAGAGTCTAAATGAGCAGGACTCAGCCAGAGCCCTGCAGGGGACTGACGAGCAAAAAATTACTTTTCTGGAGAATATTTCATCTCCTGTTAGCAGAAACGAGGCACAGATCAACTCTGTGATCATTTGTACCTCCCTGGTACAGCCAATTTGATGGGTATCTCAATGATCAGTTGAGCTGGTGAGCAATTAAAGTCTAATTTGCATCTGCACACGAAATTAAAATGCTGGATGGATTAATTTTTAAAAGCAGTTCCCTCTCATTGAAGGCAGCATTAACTGATTGGATCCATGCACAGGATGAGACTTGGATTTCTCCTCACCAAGGGAGAGATGTTGCCCTGAAACTCAAGGAAATCTCTGCTTTGTTCAGCAGGTGATAAATGCTTCCAGCAGATCCTCTAGGTAAAGATAAGGCTGTTCCATGATTTTACTCCAGTGAAACCTTAACTACCACAATATCCAGAGTTTATTGTCCACAGAAGTTGCAATTTTCATAGCAAACTGCATTAAACAAACTGACTTGAGTGGATGTTGCAGCACAAGGTTTTCTCTTTCAGCAACGTGGGCATCTCTGTCCTAAAGAGATGACAAAATTCTCCTGGCAGCCCTGGGCTTGGGATGGGTGGAGTAGCCCCAGGCAAAGCCTATTTATACAGGAAAACTTGTGGATTTGTTAGGCAGGTGGGGGAAAAGGCAGATTTTTTACTGCGGAAAAATATTGGGCAAGATGATTTTTTATGTGCTCCAACACCCAGTGGAGCTGTGCCCACAGAAAACATTAAAACTCCATTTGCAGGGCTGTTTCGTAAAAAGAAGGAAAAAAACCCCACATGTTAAAAGAATAGAAAGGTTTTGTTACAAGCTGAGAAGGAAAAAGAAGTTTTTAAATGAAAATTCAGTTGAACCCACCCACTTCTGAAACACCGAAGCATTACTGATCCACAGAAATTTTCATTATTCTCCATTTTTACCCGGTTTGGTTTAAGTGTAAGGTCCTGAAGAAACTGAGCACCCTTTCTCTCCCAGAAGTTTTGTATATTAAATGAACAGTATAGTCAATATACTTTAAATACATCTTTTTCTAAGACTGAAACTTGTCACCACTTCCACTCCAAGGATATAATTTTTTTTCTCTGCAAAATAAGCAGTTGGAGACCATAGAGGTGCCTGGATGAAAGATATTAAGATATTTAAGTAAGTAGAAATATATTTAAGTGCCTTGAGAATCTGTGTTAGCTAGTAAAGGCCCTAGGGCCTAGTTTAAAGTTCAGTAACTTAGCTCCAGACATAAAAAACCACAGTAGAACTTTGCTTGCATCTCTAGAATAAATACAACTATCTGTGTAAATAGATAGAATTATTCATGTTAATAAACTTATATACATAAAATTTAAGTAAGAAAACAAATAGTTTGTGTAAATGGATAATAATAAATACATCGTTTTTTAAGTAAGAACTGACACTACTTTTTTACTACTTTTGTACATTAGATTGGTTTAGAAAGAATGTTTAAGAATCATGTTTTTAGACAATTGGATGTTTTATGAATAAAATGGTCTGTAGTGGGGTGCAAGCAAAACAACTTATACACATTCTCGAACAAATAGAACTATATGCTGTTTTTAATGAAAATAAACTTATACACATAAATTTTAAGTGAGAAAACAGACAGTATATTTGTGTAGATAGATAATAATATATGTGTAGTTTTTTAGGCAAGAACAACTTTCATACATTAGAATCAAGTTTAGATTGGTTTAGAAAGAATGTTTAAGAATTGTACTTTTAGCTGATTGGATGTTTTATGAATAAAATGTCCTGTAATGGGGTGAAAGCAACAACAACCACAAGAAGAAGAAGGAACAGCAACATGAAGAAGGAGAAGGAGAAGGAGAAGGAGAAGGAGAAGGAGAAGGAGAAGGAGAAGGAGAAGGAGAAGGAGAAGGAGAAGGAGAAGGAGAAGGAGAAGGAGAAGGAGAAGGAGAAGGAGAAGGAGGAGAAGGAGAAGGAGGAGAAGGAGAAGGAGAAGGAGAAGCAAAAGGGAAAGGAAAAGGAAAAAGAAAATGAAAAGGAAAAGGAAAAGGAAAAGGAAAAGGAAAAGGAAAAGGAAAAGGAAAAGGAAAAGGAAAAGGAAAAGGAAAAGGAAAAGGAAAAGGAAAAGGAAAAGGAAAAGGTGGTTTTTGCTGCTGGCCAGAAGTGCGTCCCACTCGCCCCAGACTCTCCCTTGAATGTGGCAGAAACGAGCCTGATTTGCCAGTTTTTCAGCAGAATAAAATCTGTGTTGAGAACCATAAATATTTTGGTGTCCCAGAAAGGTGATCCTTCCACAGAGAACTGTGTGTGAATTATTTAATGTTACTGGGATGAGTTTAGGGTTGCTGTCATGGTTTTAGGTCCCAAAAAAGGATCTCTGTGTCCTTGTGGCACCATTGAATCTCTCCTGGGAAAAGCCATTTCCAGCTCCACTGGAGTCCTCCTGCCACAGAAGAGAAGGGGAAAAGGGCCCTTTGTGGCTTACAGGTGTTTGAAGTGAAGGGTGTAACAAGAATCTTTCTGAATTCAGTGATAAAAGCTAGGAGATGTATTTTTGGCAGGCAGGAGTTGTTCTGAGAGCAGCCAGCGGAACAAATTGCAACAATCACTTGACAAAATCTCCTAAATTAAATTTCAGATTAAAAAAACCTCATGGAAATTAAGCTGGTAATCCATGTATTAAAAGCAAAGCAAATCAGGCTACTTGAGAAGCGCTTTGCAAAGAGGAAATCACAGCCCCACATCTCTAAGCTGGGAGTTTTCGACACCCTGGTGCAGTGGAGCTGCAAGACCTTCAGATCACAGAGAAACTCTGTTTCAGACTTTATCAGCTGCTTCACCCCCATCTTGTAAGGAATATATGTTCAGGAATATAAATTTATGCTAACAGAAATTGGAATAGCCTCAGTTTTTGCTGCTACAGAATTTGGAGCGTGGTTGGAGTTTGCTGTGGCTGTAGTTCTGCATCTAACGTTGATCACTGTGCTTTGCGCATCCCCCACACTCTCAAGGGTTTTTTTCAGGAGTTGGATTCACTGTGGAAAACTTTTCTTGTAATTTAAAGTCCTCTCACAAAGTGTCTCAGTGCCTGCAGGGCACAAGTTAATATTTTCTTCGGTTTAAATGTGTTCTGGTTGAGACGATGACAAGAGGCTGCAGGGATGATACAGGATCTGCAGTAGTTTCAAAAAATATTAGTTCACAGAATTTTAGAGTGGTTTGGGTTGGAAGGAAAGTTCTGGATTATCTCATTCCACCCCTCTGCCATGGGCAGGGGCTCCTTCCACTCGACGGGGCTGCTCAAACTGAGATTGAGTAGGACACAGAAAATCAACATGCTCAAAAATATTTGCCAGCTTTAAAACTAATTTGATGAATTTCAATTTCAGATTAAAATAGAGAATCTTGAATGTTGCTGGAATTCTGCCAGAAATCATAAGGGACTTAAAAACACAGGAACCTGACAAGCTGCCCATGATCCCTGGGCTGGAAAAGCAGGGGATATCCACCTGTTGTGTAATTCCCGAGGAGGGCTGCCCAAAATCCCTGGAATATGGGAGCACTGACACACAGAAGCAATGCACAGCAGTGGGGGAATGTGCCAGTGAATTTTTATGTTTGACTTTATCTAACTGGTTCTTTCCTCAAATCAAACACATGAGCATCTTCCCATCACATTCCCACTTGGACAGGCAGCAGGATACTCTGGATCATCCCAATTCAGTACAAACTTCAGCTAAATTTGAGTTAATAAACAATGGTGGCTACATGCTCCAGATTTATCACCACAGTCCCAGATCAGCAGTGTCACATCATCCCCTTTGCTTGTGGCATTATTTTATTCATAGAGTGGTTTGTGTTGGAAGAGATCTTTACATCATCCAGTTCCAACCTCCATGGGCAGGGACACTTTCCACAAGCTACTCAGATCTCCGTCTAAGCTGGACTTGACCAACCAGGATACATTTTTTTAATCTTATTTTATCTCCAAGCCCTGCAAACTTCCTTACTTCCTTTTGTGTGATGGGAATATAAGGTGGGAACAGGAAGAATCTCCCTTTTTTTGGTGATTTCCAAGCTTGTAGTCACAAGTGATTCCAAAGGTG
This sequence comes from Melospiza georgiana, assembly GCF_028018845.1. NCBI lineage: Eukaryota > Metazoa > Chordata > Aves > Passeriformes > Passerellidae > Melospiza > Melospiza georgiana. The sequence continues at coordinate 152,987,913 of NC_080430.1, read as the reverse complement.
ACTTTTCCTCTCTCAGGAGTTTTGTTTTTCCTTTAACCTGCCCAGGACTGCCACCTCCTCAAGACTGAGGTGCTCCATGTGTTTCCCCATTCCAGAATTCCTGAGTGAACGTGGACTTGCCAATGGAGCTGCTGGTCTGGCTCACATTTTACTTTGCATTGCTCCCTAACTATGGCTCAGTGGCCTGAAAAAATTAATTTCTTATTAATTGTTTTAAAACCGACAGCATCCTGTGCTGCTTTGGGTGAGCAATTGCCTTTCTCTGCTGGGAAATAATTTCGGCATTTCATTTGGAAAAAAGTAATTAACTGCATGGGTATGCTTAGTTGAGTAAGTCATTACAATCTCTGACTTATGCAAATGAGATCGTTCAAGTATAATTCTTACTGAGATAACTCCACACACACATAAACTTTCAAATTGCATGGTCCAGCTGAGTATTTGTGGGCAAATAAACGACGTTAATGGGTTAATTTATAAACTCTGTTGCATAATCAGTTTTCAGGAAGCAGGGAGCTTGTTAGGAAGCTGGTACCTGTTGCCTTCTGGTATAAGGCAAGGCGACCTGGTTGTGAGGAACAGCACGGCGACCCAATTCTCCAGGGTCGCTCGGGCCAATGAGCACGCAGACACCAATGTGGTGGACGGTCAAAAGGCGTTTATTATCTCTTCTCGTGGGGTTTTATAGTTTAAGGGGCTCTCTACGTCAGAGGGGGTCTGTCTTCACTGTCTGTGGTTAGTAAGGAGTGGAAAGTTACCAGAGGTGGAAAGTTACTGGGTGTGGAATGGAAAGTTACTGGCACTACTGTTAGGGGGGCTGCATTCCTAGGGTAATCTCTTATCTTAGGGGAACAGGGGGTCGGTCCTGCCTCTCCGTTACATCGCGTAATCTTCCGACCGCCTGTCCCTATCTACCATAGGTACCAGAGCTTCCAGGGATTTTTTGGCACATCATTGGATGGGGAACATGAGGAATCCACTGGTTCACACACCCTTGTGCTCATTTTGCAGCTGTTGCAGCATGGAACACGTTTTCAGGGTCAACCTCCTCATATTCTGCCTGCTTTAATTAAGATGTTTACGGTGTTGTGGGACAGGTGACCATGCTCATGGATTTTACTGACTGTCCTGGATATTTTTGTTCCAAAAACATTTAAACTTTCAAGTGAGTGTTGGCAATGTCTTTTTTCCTTCTTTGTCATCTCCTTACACCATGGAGCTTTTTCTCTCCTTGAATGTAATCTTACTATGCAATTTTTGGCCAGTTTAAAATAAAAAGATAGGTGCAAAGGCTGAATATGGACCAAAAAGGTGAGTTAGGGAATTATTCCATAGAATCGTTAAATATCTTGGATTGGAAGGGTCCCACAAGGATCATTGAGCCCAAACTCTTGGCCCTGTATAGGACAACATTAAGAATTACCATAAGAATTTTCCCCTAGAAAATTATTCACTTGCCTCAAATATGCTCATTTATCCTGAAACCTCTTGGGAATTTCGAGAAAAGAGTATTTTGGGGATAGATTTCTAACACAAGGGAACAAATGCCTTAACTTTGCTCTCCACAGCTCATGCTGTACAGACTCAGCATTAAGCCAGGCAGTCAGACGGGAAACAAAAAATTCTCAGTTGGAAGAATTCCATTTCATTACAAGGCTCTGAGTTAAACTGAGGATCTGGTATCTCTGGAGAAATCCCTGAGTTTGGAAAACCCTCTGCTAGGAGGCCAAAAAGAGTTCCTGTAGGATTTGATTCATCATTCTCTGGGGTACTGATTCAGTGGGACTTAATTTTCTGCCTCCCGAGTAATCGGGAGCTCGCATCCACCTCCTCCTCTTGATTGATGAACACGACTGGGAATACAACGACGAATGAACCCTTGGATGGAGGAGGTGGGGAGATAGGGAGTGAGAGATTTCTCCCTGGGAGAGCCAGGCTTTGACAAGGCTGATTAACAGAGAAATGGCCTCGGAAGCCACGAGGTCAGCGGCTCTGCCCAAGCTGCTGCTTCATTTGGAGAGGGGCTGCTCTGAGGCTCTCGCAGCAGCAGAGCTGTTAACAGGAGATGTTTAATCCTCTCTGGCTGACAGGGAGCTGCCAAGATGCTTGGAAAGCCTTCCTGCACTCCTGGAAAGACAGGTCTGTGCAGATGCTGAGGCTGGGAAAGGAGCAGTCAGTCATTCCAGGCAGAGTCAACGGGGATTTTCAATTTGGGTTTCCTTGGAGCGTGGCACAAAATCTGCCTCAACATGTGTAGACCACAAATTACTGGATCAGAATAGATCAGAATATATGGGGTGGTATTTGAATCTGTAGCAGCAATGAATTTCTTAGGATTAGGTAAATAAAAAAGGAAAAAATAAACTTGAACAGTAAAACTACTTACTGTGACTACCGAGTTGAGGTGTCCAGCTGTAATTCCAGAAGGGATTGCATCCAGAGCCAGGTGCAAGGCTTTCTCAACAGCTGGAGCTATTCCCTAATTACTGAACTGTCCTTTGGAATCCCTTTTAATTTTTTAAATTTTTAATTTTTTTTTTTTTAATTTGAGTGGTTAACAGTCAAATGAAGATGTGCAAAGTCTGTGTCTCTGCTCCCAGGAGAACTGAATGTTTCTTCTGGTAAAAGCATCCCAGTTTAATTAGTTAATTAGTTAATTAGTTAATACCAGAGAGACTCTGTTCAGTACCAAAAAATCTCCTCAGAACCATCTTTTGCTCTCAGTTGAAAATGACTTAACAAGGAAGGAGAAACAACAGCATTTTTGCATGACCTGTGTCTTGCCTCTTCTCCCACCTGTCTGAGGAGATGAGGTTTGAGGAGGGAACCAGAACAATAAGATCCTTTCTCAGCTCTGACAGAGCCAGGGCAGGTAATTCCTGCATAATTTGTTTGCTTTTTTTTCCTCAAACAACCCAAAAAAAACCCCAGAGAAAATGTCAAGTCTGTTAAGCAAAATTTGTCTCAGGCAGCAGCTTTCACCTTTGTTAGTTCCTTAATGAAAGTTTTTCAACTCAGTATCAAGCAGCAAAAAAAAAAAAAAGGCAAAAAAAAAAGAAAAAGTTGTTTCTTTGAAACACAAATCCCATTCATTGCAAGGTCAAGGTGAGATTGTTGCTGCTTTAATAAACACCTCAAATTGTCTCTGATTAATTCTAAATAAATTTCGTGTGTGATAAGTGATTTTGAGCAAGTGCTGTTGACACGCGGAGCTGACGGAGATTAAGGGGAGAAAGAGATGAACAATGGGGTGAGATTAGAAACTCGTTGTCACTGGGAGCAGGACCCGGGAGTGGAAGGATGACACAATCATTTGTCATTGTGCAGGTGAGGGGAATGAACAAGGATTTTCAGGGAGATGGCCCAAGATTTGGAGCATGGCCGAGCTGCTCAGGAGGCAAAGTCAGTCCAAGCCATAAGAAAAGCAAACAGTGGGACAGCATACTAAAATAAAACCATTTTTGTAGTGGTGGGAGTGGGAAAAGTGGGGCAAAGCAGTGGGAACTTGTGGTCCAAGTGAGTCAGGGGATGTTTTCAGTGGTTGGTTAAAAGGAAAAATCTACTTCAGGTGTAGATTTGTGGGGCTGATGCCTCAGGTTTTAGCTTTTATATTTTTCAGATTCTGTGCTGCTTTAGTGTGTAGTTCTGAGCTTCATATTAGGGGATGGTGAGCTCTCTTCACAGAGTAGGGAGACAAAACAATTCCTGCTCTAGCTGGGAACCAAGGACAACTGATCCAAATTTCAGGCCCAAGAGCATAAATAATATGGACTGTAGAGAGAAAAACAAGAAGGATGGGACTTCATAAGCTAAAGCTGTAACTGGACAATTAACTCCAATATGCAAATGGACCAGAACTTATAAAAGTGTGAGACCCTGTAACTGGTCAACCATTTAGTGACCATTTTGGGTTCATCTTGGGTGTAGCATTGGCTGGGCTCTTGTGCTTCCCAAGGTGGATCCATTGAGGCCTTCTAATAAATCTCCACTTTATCTCTGTCCAGTCTCTGTTCAAGATCAGCCTTCACGAGGCATCAGGACCAAGACCATGGAATCCCAGAATGGCTTTTTGGATTGGAATGGACCTTCCAGATCATCTCATTCCAGCCCCCTGCCATGGGCAGAGACACCTTCCACTATCCCTGGTTGATCCCATCTCATCCAAGCTGGCCTTGAACATTTCCAGGGATGGGGTATCCACACCATTTCTGGGAAGCCTGTTCCAGGGCCTCACCACCCTCCCAGGGAAGAATTTTGCCTAATATTCAATCTAAACCTGGTCCTTCTGTTTAAAGCCTTTCCTGGCTCCTTCCTGTTGTACCAAAATTGTGTTTTAACCAGGGAGAGTCAGGGAATACAAGGCAAGCAGTGATTTTATCAATCAGGTGTTCAATGTTCTGGTTTTCTTGGATGGCTTAGGATAACAAGGATTGCTCCCTGCTCATGGCACAGGGTTTGGAATTGGATGATTTTGAAGGTTCCTTCCAACCCAAACCATTCTAGGTTTCTATGAGTTACTCATCGGAGCCAAAGCCACTTGAGAGCATGATGGAACCGGGGAACAGCTCTTAAGTGGTGTAAAAGGAAAGGAGACGGAGTCAGAGTGGAAATGCCCCCAAGGCTGAAGGAAAGGGAGGGAGAGGGGTGCTGTGGTTTAGAATATTCAAAATAGTCCAGATATAAACTTGGAAATGGCTCCAGGGAATGAGACTTTTGCTGCCTCTCAGGTCTTGGTGTCCTAGAATTTCTTTCCAGCTCAGATGGCAGGGATTTTTTTCATAGTCTGTGAGACAACAGAAATAGGGTGTTTTTTCAAATTCTATAAATGTATTTTAGTCTAATAAAATTATATAACAACATATTCCCTTCTCCCACTAAAGGACATTAATTGCAACAACTTATTTTTTATCAAATCTTAATTAGACATTTACCTATTAATAGGAACACCACAGAAACTCAAACCATTCCCATTAACATTAACAGGTGAGAGATGTTTATTGATGACCCCCACACTGGGTCTGATGTGAAAAAATTCTTATGAAAATTTATTCCTCTCTAAAAAAGCAATGATTTATTCAAAAGATGAAAATGATTTGTGAGCAGGCAGGGAGGGGGGGAGCCTCGATGAAGTGTCTGGGACTGGTACATTTGAAAATCAGCTCTTCAGGGCAACATAAATAAATACAGCAGAACCCTGAAGAAAATAAAATAACATGAATCATAAATCAAAGCAACATAGTGGAGCTGCAGAGGACATCACAAATAGATGGGATAACAGAAGGAAATATTGGCCGTGGCATAAATAGCTCTTAATAAATCATGGACCAACAGGAGCAGGGCAGCAGCTTCTCCACTGAAGATAAGGACAGGTGGAAACATATTGGTGGTGCTTGTGCAGGCACTGCACACGTGGGCTGGAGGTCAAGGAGACCTCTGGAGTTCTTCTGTGTTTGACAGGAATGTCACTGCCTGAGAGGATGTGGGAGATCGAGCTGGTTAATGGTTCAGGGATCAAGTAAAATACTCACCCAGGAGCAGAGGGTGAGCAGAGCCCACCTCAGGCTACACCTGGGTGCTGAAAAAGGTAGGAGGCAAATCCTTTGAGAAGGGAACAGGCACTTTGTCCTTCATTAGGATACTCAGGATTCAGGATTTTAGGATAATTAGAATTTTAGGATAATCAGGATTTGTCTTTAATTAGGATACTCAGCTGGGATAAATCCCCTGCCTGGGAAGCACCAGGGCATTCTCATGTGGGCTCAATGGCCTCAAGGAGCTCATCTCTGCTGATAGGCAAAAATGGGCTCAACTGGGATGATTTAATGGCAGCTGTATCCTAGGAGGTGTCAAAAATTCCTCAAATCTTCCATGATCCACAACATTATATCATCCGTGTATCCTGTGATTCCAGCATTCAGCCAAAACTCCTCACCCCAGGGGAGGTACCAGGGTGTTCCTACCTAAACCTGAGTGAATATAAATGCAATAGAGGATGTATTCTGGGGTTTTCCTGGGGTTTTCTCCCCACCATTTATTTGGGATTTCCCCCACCAGCCAGTGGATCCAATCTGTGACCATCATTTTGGCCAACATTTAGACCTCTGTCCCTGGAGGTGTTTAAGAAAAGAGCAGATGTGGCACTTAGTGCCATGGCCTGGTGCACAAGGTGGGGTTGGGTCACGGTTTGATGATCTCAAATGTCTTTTCCAGCCTCATTGATTCTGTCATCTCTAGGGTGACTGATGGTGACACGGCCTTGAGAGGAACCCACCTGCAGAGCTGCCTCCAGCTCTGGGGTCCCCAGCACAGGAAGGACATGGAGATGTGGGGGTGAGTCCAGAGAAGGCCACCAAGGTGATCAGAGGGATGAAGTAACTACCAGGAGGAAAGACTAGGAGAATTGGGATTGTTCACCCTGCAGAAGAGAACTTTTGGGATGACCTAATTGTGGCCTTCTGGAATCTGAAGGGAGCCAAGAAAGATGGGGGAGAGATTATTTGAAAGGGCTTGGAGTGACAGCACAGGGAGCAGTGACTTCAATCTGACAGAGGGTAGATTAGATATTAGAAATAAATCCTTTATGTGAGGGTGGCCAGGCATTGAAACAGGCTGCTCTGAGAAATTTTGGCTGCCTCATCACAGGAAGTGCTCAAGAGAAGATTGGTTTGGACTTAGAACAACCTGAAATATCTAAATGAGTGAGAAAAAAACACATCATAGGACCACAGACTCATGGAATGGCCTGGGTTGGAAGGGACCTTCAAGATTATCTCATTCCAAACCACAACCATGGGCAGGGATACCTTTCCCTAGGCCATGTTGCTCCAAACCCCATCCAACCTGGTCTTAGATGCATCTGGAACAAGATTTTAGTTCTTCATTGTGGCTCTTTCCTTGCAGGGAGGTGCTGGTGGATTTCTATGTCCTGGATGAGGCAGGTGGTCAGACAAGTTGAGAACACTGAATTCTCTTCTCCTAAAGTCAGTGAGCTTTTGTGAAGATAAAATATTTGTAAAATGGAAGGGAGGAAAACAAGATCTATGTCACTTTTCAATCAGTTTAGTGGAGGACAAAAAAGGAAATACAGATTAAAACTCCTGTACTCTGAATTTTATCTGCCTTTGATAGAACTGTCAGTTTTAACACAGCCTTTTTGGGTAACAAAAATTATAAGGTCAGCCATGAATTCTAATTAAACAAACAGCAGCACCAGGACTGATTGGTTTCATGTTCTCTGCTAACCTTGAGAAAAAGAGGATGTGGATTGATATGTAAATGCATTTTCAACCCTGTCTGTGGATATGGATATTGCTTTTAATAGAAAGCAATGCCAAAGTTACTGCTGATTGAGGGCTCCAATTGTTCAGCCTGGTTGGACTACTTCAAAGAAACATTGGCCTGTGAACAAGCTTATGATCCCAAACACAAATGTAGGTTTAAATATCTGAACCATTCACCACCTGGGCAAATCCCAGTGTTTCACTGAGGAGTTCCCAAAAAGAGGTGAAGGTAAAAATGGATTATGTCTGACTGGGTTGCTGTTTGGGAGATGTTTTCCTCTTTTGGTTGGCACTGCCACTGATAGCACTTGAAGCCTGAAGACTCCAAATTGGAGCAGCTGCACAAGAGTTGATGCATTTTTTAAGACATCCCTGAATATTCAACTCAAAGCCCTAAAGTGACCATAATTTGTATTCAGAGAAGGACAGCAAAGCTGGTGGAGGGTCTGGAACATAAATCCTACAAGGAGCAGCTGAGGATACTCAGATTGCTCAGTCTGGATAAAAACAGGCTCAGGGAAAACCTTATTGCCCTCCCCAGCTCCCAGCTGAAAGGAGGTGGTGGAAAGATGAGCATTGGTGCCTTTTCCCCAGGCAACAAGAGGAATCAACCTCAGCTTGCATCAGGTGAGCTTCAGGTTTGATTTTGGAAAAATATCCTCACTGAAAGAGAGGTTAAGCAATGGAAGATGTTTCCAAGGGAAGTGATGAAGTCACCTGAAAAAGCTCAAAAATTGAGTAGAATTGGCATTTCATTTTGTGATTTCATAGGAATGATGGGTGTTTGGTCAAAATTAGGACCTGAGGATCCTGGAGATCTTTTCCCAGCTTAATGATTCTGTGATCCTTTGTCACAGACATATTTAACGAAAAATCCTTTTGCTAGGATTTTTTTCTCCTGAGAAGCTGAGAGGCCTCAGAAAGAAAATGTAAACCATGATTATCTGCTGCTGTGGAATGCAATGGATGCATCTTTGATTGCTCTCATGTGGTTCTTTTTAATTCATGGCCAATCACAGTCCAGATGTCTCAGACTCTCTGGTCAGTCACAGGATTTTATTATAATTTCATTATTTTCTATTCCTTGCTAGCCTTCTGATGAAATCCTTTCTTCTATTCTTTTAGTATAGTTTTAGTGTATAATTTTCTTTTAATATAATATATGTCATACAATAATAAATCAGCCTTCTAAAACATGGAGTCGAGATTCTCATCTCTTCCCTTGTCCCTGTGAACACCACCACAGTCGTTTATTTTTTTTCTCCCTCCTTGGCAGTGAGGAGCCAGGAGGAGCTGGAATGTCCTAGCATGACCCACAGTGTGTAAATCCCATACCAGAACCTTATGCCTATAACTACTGCACTTACAACAATAACCTCTTGTCACATCTTTCCAAGGTGCCCACATTTTTCATTTATGCATCCAAAATAACCCCTCTTTTCCGAGGTGTCATCTTTCCTGCAGTGATTAATTGCACCTGCTTTAAAAAATGTTCACATTTCCCAGCGTGTTTTGTTAGAAATCCTCAAATTGCCTTTGGCAGTGATTGTCTCTTCTTGTCCTCAACGACTTTTTGAAGGTGTAGGTTCCTGTGAAGTACCTGCCGTGATCCACCCCAGTAATCCTCACAGGGAATAGCACAGGGTTTAAATATAAAATCTGAATGAGCTTAGGCTGGAGGAATTGTCATTTCTAAGGTAATTTGCACCATTACCGTAATGGGAATCAGAGTTAGGAAAAAAGTGATAAAATGTTATGGTGGAAGCAGCAGTTCCATGCCAGGCAGGGGGAGATTGTGCATCCCAGCTCCGTGTTTTTTAGGGAATAGCAGTGAGGGATGCCACAGGTGTGTGGGTGACTCTGTCACAGCTGAGCTTGGGACAGGCTGAGTGCCAGCTGGAGGCACTGAATCCTGGAGCAAACACCTCTGGAGCACAGGGAAATTCCTTTCAAAGACCTCAGAATGGCTCAGCTGCTCTGGTCCAAGGGTCAGGGGCTGGGTTTGCAACTGAATTATAGGAAGAACTGCTGAATTTATAGGAAGAATTTTGGCTTTATGGAGCAGAATAATTTCAGGATAGGAGTTGGGCTGATGGGAACTTGAGGCTGAGATGGGAGTTCAGAGCTCAGGTGAGGTTGGAGAAGCCAACATCCACTTAGGTCTGGTGAGGAAACCAGCGCCTGGCTTACATCCCATCTGGATTCAGCTCTGGATTCCACAGGAAGGACATGGAGCTGCTGGAGCAAGTCCAGAGGAGGCACCAAGGAGGAATGGAGCAGCTCTGCTGAGAGGAAAGGCTGAGAGAACTGGGAATGTTCAGCCTGGAGAAGAGAAACCTTGGGCTGAACTAATTGTGGCTTTCCAGGACCTGGAGGAGCTGGATAAAAAAATGGAGAGAGATTTTTAAAAGAGCCTGGGGTAGCAGGAAAACTAATAAACTAATGAAAGATAACTTTTGGTTAGAAATTAGGAAGGAATTCTTCCCTGTGAGGGTGGTGAGGTCCTTGCACATATTTCCCAGAGGAGCTGTGACTGCCTCATCCCTGGAAGTGTCCAAGGCCAGGTTGGATGGGATTGGAGCAACCTGGGATAGTGGAAGCTGTCCCTGCCCATGGCAGGGAGTGGGGATGAGCTGGCCTGGCAGGTCCATTCCAACAAAAACTACTCCATAATTATTTGAACTTCCTCACCAGAGCCAAAGACACCGGAGAGGATGGAACTGGGGAGGAGATCATGAGTTGGTTGAGTGGAAGAACAAGGAGGGCACAACCCAGGGCTGGATCAACACGAGGAGCTGGCACCATTGTAGTGATTAAAGATAAAAATCTGATACAAAAAGCTCAGTCCAAAGGCCATGCACAGCTTGTGGAGAGAAGGTGGTGAAGGGAGCAAGGGGACAGAGGCGTTACAAGGTGTGAAGGCACCTGCCAGGCAAACCCTGAACTTGGACAGATTGTACAGATACACAGCAAGACAAGAGGAAAGATAACATCTGCTGCTGTCTCTTTTTTTGTTTTCGATCCAGAGACTGTCATGATGCTACAGAAATGGCTCCAGCGCCTCATGCTGTGCAAAGCAAGGGTCAGAGCACAAATTTTCTGATTTTTTGTGCAACTCTTAGCAGCAGGAAACCTTGCATCTCTCAGGCTGGGGAGCTGTGTGGACAGGGAGTCTCCCTCATTAAGTGATTTTCTTGCTAAAACAGCAGCAAGGCTCTGCTTTGTGTTGTTTGGGGTGAATGTTTTCTGCACTGAAAGCAAAAAAATAAAAAAAATCCTCTGTACCAGGACCCCATCAAGCCACATCTTATCCCAAGCCACAGTGAAAAGCCGGGACCTGTTTCAGGTCACCTGAAACGTGTGAGAATACGTGGCAGCCCAATGCCAGCCTGTTTGGTGGGACCAGTGGGAATGTTTGCTGCTAATGCAAAAAACCAGGAGATGGAAACCTGCTCTGGTTGCTGATTTTAACCGGGAAGAATGAACACTGATCCTAAATTTTTCATAGCTTCAAATTTGCTTTTTTGCTGCCTATCACCTTTTCAGCAGTAGAAGTAGCTGTTTCCATCACCTGCCATTGCCAGCCAGGAAAAAAATAAAAATTAACTTTTTTTTTTTTTCAAGCAGAAGCAATGGACAGAGGACTCCTCTCAGGGCAGGGGGCTTCAGCTCATTCAGCCCAGAAAAAAAGAGAACTAAGAAAGGATATTAAAGAAGTTTTTAAAAACGATTTATTTGCCTGGAGAGAGCAGATGAGGAAAAATAATCACCAAGTTTAAAACTTGTGGGTTCAAAGGTGGCAAATTTAGAACAAAATTAGTTTGGTTCTTCCCAAAGCCTTATGAAGCTGTAGAGGTCTTGGCTGCAGAGTGTGCAAAGCAATGGGGGAAATCCATGGAAGGAAAATAATTTTGATTTTTATTGTTTGAAGATAAGGCCCCTGGCTCAGGATCTCTTCACACAGAGATTACTGGAAGTGGGAAGAACATCCTACTGAGTATCATGGAATCACAGAAGACCCTGAGTTGGAAGGGATCCACAAGGATCATCAAGCAATATTTAATTTATCAGATATCCTATATATAATTTGTATATTAAGACCAGAAAGAGGAGGCTCTGATCAAACTGGTGTAGGGGAAAGTGTCCCTGCTCATGGCAGGGGTTGGAATTCAATGATTTTTAGGTCCCTTCCAAATGAAACTATTCCATGATTCTACGATTTATTTCAAATAATGAAATTTCCCAAGCCTGGACCTAAAACAAAGTTTTGTTTGCTTTGCTCTGAGTGTAGATTTTAAGTCTTAATTTCGCTTTAGATGTCTCATTAGCAGGGTGACATCTTCCTATTATGATCAAAAATGCTAAACACAGATTTCCTTGTCTCCACATTGCTGTCATCCTGTCCTTTGCCATCCTGGATGGATCAGCCTGTTGTGATCAGTTACTCTTTTATGAAATGCCATCATTTGTTGCAGACATCTTTTCATGAAAATACTTTCCTCGGGATTATTTTTTCCTCCTGAGAAGCTGTGAAGTCTCAGGAACAAAATGTAAACAATGATTATCTGCTGCTGTGGAATGCAACAGGTGCATCTGTGATTGGTCTCATGTGCTTGTTTGCAATTAATGGCCAATCACGGCACAGCTGGCTCTCTCTCTGTCCCAGCCACAAACCTTTGTTATTCATTCCTTTCTATTCTTAGCTTAGCCAGCCTTCTGAGATGAAATCTTTTCTTCTATTCTTTTAGTATAGTTTTAGTGTAATATATATCATAAGATAATAAATCAAGCCTTCTGAAATATGGAGTCAAATCCTCGTCTCTTCCCTCATCTGAAAACCCCTGTGAACACTGTCACAATCATTACTGTTTTCCCTCTTCCTCATCCTTTTTCTCTTTAAGGCAGCAGTAAAAAAAACCAAAACAACAACAACAACAACAACAACAACAAAAAAAAACCAAAAAAAAAAAAAGGTGAAAAATCAAAAGTACAAACTGCCTTTGTGACTGGGTGATTTCCTCGCTGCATTGGGGAATTTCTGCTCTGCCAGCATCTCTCCTGAATTCTCGGGATGTTCTTCTGTGCTCCTGAGAGCTGCTTTGCCCTGATCACCCCATGCATGGCTGCTTGTTTGGAAACAGCCTCATGATTATGGATATCCAGGATTTTTTTGACTCGGCTTAGTAGCCAGGAGGGGGGGTCCGTGCTTTACGAATCGGCTCTGTCTGGGTAAAGCAGCTTCAAGCTGTGCTGTGAAATGTCCCTGTGAGCCCTGCAGAGCACAGGGAGGGGTGGGATGGGCAGCACCTCTCGGGGTCTCCAGCTGCTCAGAGTGACCCTGAGATGCATTAGAAAGTCTCTTTTCCCAGCCCAGTGGTCGAAGAAGGAGTCAGAGCTCTTAATTTCTCGGTCTCAAGGCTGTTTATTGTTTCTTATCTATAAAATTCTTTCTCCTGTCCAGCCAAGGTCAGCTCAGCAAGACAGTCAGAAGCATTCTGCCTGCCCACAGGGCAGTGTTATCTTTTTATACTAAAAACTACGTGTACAATGTTTACAATTACTTTCCAATACCTATCACCTATGTTAGACAGTGAGCTTCTACTCTAGACCAATCTAAAAGTGCCAACATCACCCAGAAGATGGAGGCCAAGAAGGAGAAAGGCTGAACAAGCCCTGATTCCTCCATCTTGCCCCATCAACCCCCATTCTAAAAACCCTAAAAAATCTATTTTTCTGCCTTGTGATAAATTCACTATCATTCTACTTAAAATTTCGTGGCTTGTATTTCTTCATATAAGGTTGGCAGTTGTTTTTTCCAAGGGGTAAATCAAAGGCACAGGGGTCTTGGGCTCTGTGCCAAGGTCTCTGAGCCCTCTGGGCAGGGGCTCGAGTCCTCCAGGGCAGCCAGAGGAATTTCCTGGGTTCTGACAAGCACCGAGGTGGGAACTGCTCCAGTGCTGCAGGAAAAATGGGTGTGGAAGTGGCCTGGGGTGTGGGGAGCAGCACAGGAAAGGCAGTGGAAAGGGAATTTTGGGATGCAACAGAACATGTCAGATCTTAGTCATTGTGCTGCTTGTGATCCTCACTGTGTTTTTGGCCCGAAAATCATGGGATTGTGGAATGGTTTGAGTTGGAAAAGACTTTTGAAGGTGATCTTGTTCCAACTAAATCTGCCAGGGACACTTTCCACTATCCCAGGCTGCTCCAAGCCCTCTCCAACCTGGCCTTGGACAGGAATGTGGCAGCCACAGCTTCTTTGGGCCACCTGTGCCCTCTCAGGGGAGAATTTTTTCCTAATATTCAGTCTAAACCTACCCTTGCAGATTCTGGTGTAATTTTCCACCCTTTTTGAGTGCAACTTTTCTTTGGACTTTAGCATGGTGTCTCTGCTTTTTGTATGGGAGTTAAATTGACAGAGCTCCTGCTCTTCTGTTTTCCCTGAAAACCCTTTCTGGAATCCCTTTTTGAATCAGGAATGTTGTCTAATCTCTCCCCTGCTGTAGCTAAATTGGGATGAAAACACCATGCAAAGGCATCAATTCAATCAAGACAGAGAATATTCCCCTGGGGGAAAAATGGGTTTCGCTTTGAATATCTGACAATTTAGTAAGAGAACAGCTCCAGCCTCATTAGGCTCCTCATTTTGTGAGATAAGGAACAGAGGGATTCAACAGCCTGCTGCTAACAGAGCCAGGCTTCTGTGCTAAAGCTGGGAAATGTCACTTTGGAGAGGATGAAAATATCACAGCAGAAGGGTTGTGCCACTTTGTAAAATACAGCCATCAACAGGAGCTGTAAGGGAATGGAGCTGGGAGGGAACTGGGGCAATTGGGAAAATATTAAAAATAACTCAGATATCAGGGCTCAGTCACTGGAACAGTCAGAGGAAATGAGATCTGAGCACAGGCCTGGAGAGGGTTTGGGGAGGTGTTTCCAGAAGAAATCAGGAGATATTCCTGCTTTTCTGCTGATAAGATCCCACCTGAAAGAAAAGCTCAACGCTCCCGTGAGCAGAGAAAAGCCATTAAGGGAACCTCTTTTATGAGAAGAGACCTGGGGCAGGTTAGAAAATTGCAGGCTATGAGGAAATTTCTTTAATACAGCTTTGAAATAACATCCAAACCCCTTGCAGCACAAATTTTCTTTTTTTTTTTTTTTTTTCTAGGCAGCACCTGCAGAACCCCAAGATAAAGAAGGCATCAATGTAACACAGAATCATTAAATATCCTGAGTTTCAAGGCACCCACAAGGACCATGGACAGTCCCAAAAATCCCACCATGTGGCAGACAGACAGTGTTGGCATAGAGGAAATAAATGAATGAAAAAGAATTAAAAAAAAAAAAAAAAAAAAAGGAATACATGTAAGAAATATTAAGAACAGGAAGATCATGGAACTGTCTCCCAGCTGGAGCTGAGGGAATCAAATCTACAAGAAAAAACAAGAGCAGGTCATGAGGGATTGCTTGACTACTGAACAAGCATTTTCTGCTTGTACCAGAACTGATTTTTTTTGTTGTTGTTGGCTCGTTTTATTTTGCTTTTTCTCCCCAGCCTGGTACAAGCACTCTCACTGTCCCTGATGTCTGTTATGATCTGTTAGTGGTTGTTAAATCCAATAACCCAATATATGAGCTGCTGCTGTAGCTCCATGTCCCCAGGTGCAGCCAGCAGGAAAACCGAGCACATTTTCCAGCTGGGAGCCCCCAGTATGTTTTATTTTATATTTATATGCCCATTTATCTGCATATCCGTGGCCAGTCACACAGATCAATAGAGACAGGAAACACAAACCAATGCCATCCACAGAAATAACATCCATTTAAATGCACAGCACTCCCAGAAACATGAAAAGCCCCGATGGACCGATGCTGTTCCTCCTCTGAGCTGACCAGGACTGAAGTTACTCCAGGAATACTCACACACACTCCATGGGTTTTTCCAGGCTTGGATGGACTGTGCAGGAGCAAATCTTCAAACCCTCACGCCTTCCCCCTTGCTGCCACCTGAACTTTTGAACCCTGATGCTTCAAAAGAATCATAAAATATCCCATGTTGGAAGAAACCTCCAAGGATCAAGTCCAACTCCTCACCCTGCACAGGACACCCCAAAAATCCCACCCTTTGCCTGGTAGCATTGTCCAAACAAGCTCTGGCAGCCTTGCGGGTGTGACCATTCCCTGGGTAGCGGTTCCAGTGCCCAAACATCCTCTGGGGGACGAATATTTTCTTAATGTCCAAATAAACCTCCCCTGGCACAGCTTGAGGCCATTTCCCCTTGTCCTTTTCTTGTTGTCTGTGAGGAGAGTCCCAACCCCTTTTTATCAGTTTCTCAAGGTTGGGACTAAAGGCACTTGAGACAGTAGATCATGTTCAGATTCAGGTATTTATTATTTCTTATCAGTGAAACAGCCTCACAACCATGAGTTTTGCAGCCTTTCATTACTAAGGCACAAAATGGCTAACTATCTCTTATTACAAGGTGTTTTAAGACTAAAATATCCAATTAAGAAATGACACCTAGATTATTTTCCCTTTTAACCCAATAACTGATCCCTGGAAGCCCACAATGCAGACTTTTCTGTCTAATTACAAAACATCACCCAAACCTATGAAGAAGGAGGAAGAAGGTAAAGAAGAACAACCTGCCTCCGCTCTTAAACCTCTATCTTGCTTCATATTTATTTCTATATTCTAAAACCCCAAACTAAGTTTTCAACCCTGTGATATTACACACTTCTAACCAACTACACACTCATAATTTCAATGCTATCAATCAATTTTTGAAGTCTTCTCCTCAGCCTCAGGTCAGTTTTCTCTTGTGGGTCTGTGCCTTTAAGCACAGAAAGTTGTAAACTCTCAGCATCCAGGGTTCCAACACCTTTTTCTCAACAACCCTGATATATTCACACACTGCCATTAAAACCACTTCAGAATAAGTTTATCAAGTCCCCAATTATTTTTTTTCTGCATCCCATAATGAATGCTGTTGATCTTATGCCTTATTAGCCTACAACTCACTGGGTTCCCTATTTGGGATGATGGTTTTGTTGTTCTCCTGAGCATTAACCAGTTCAGTTTCCTTTGAGGGGATAATTCTCTGTCTATTTTCAGTCCCTTGATCTTCCTGAAGCCTTTGTGCTGGTGGTGATGAAAGGTTAATATCTCATGTCCTCAAAAAATAGGAGATCCAGCTCTTTTTTATTCTGAAGTATTCCTTGACCTCACACATCCCTGCGGTGTCACTTCCCTCCTTGCAAAATCTGCTTGGGATGAGCAGATCAAGAGAAAAAGGAAAAAAAGAGCAGAAGCCACAGTGATGGCAGGGAATAAACTTACTTTAGTAGTTTATTCTGTTTTTTGGTTAATTCATGGATGTCTTGAAATTTTAGTTTATTTCTGGTTTTTGGTTAATTCCATGGATGCCATGAAGCTGTTGGAAGCTGGTAACCCCAGGTGTCATGAGAGGTGGAGCTGGGAAATGATGAGAATTGTTCCTCACACCAACTTTAGGACTTTTAGGACTTATTTAATGTCTTAGAGAGGCAGCTTTGTCTTGGCAAGGGGGCTGTGAAAATTCCCTGAATTATTCAACTGGAGAAACCCCCCATAGATTTGGAAGCTATTGTCATGGAAAATGAAGGAAAAAGGTGGTTTTAGTTTATTTTAGTTTTTTTCTGTTTTAGTTTACTTCCGTTTTTTGGTTTATTCCATGCATGCCATGAAGCTGTTGGAAGCTGGTAACCCCAGGTATCATGAGAGGTGGAGCTGGAAAATGCTCAGGACTTGTTCCTCACACCAACTGTAGGACTTTTAGAACTTATTTAATGTCTTACAGAAGCAGCTTTGTTTTGGAAAGGGGTCTGTGAAAATTCCCTGAGTTACTCAACCGGAGAAACCCCCCAATAGATTTGGAAGCTATTGTCATGGAAAATTAAGGGAAAGGTAGGTTTTAGTTTTAGTTTTCTTCTGTTTTAGTTTATTTCTGTTTTTTGGTTAATTCTATGGATGTCACGGAATTTTAGTTTATTTCTGGTTTTTGGTTAATTCCATGGATGCCATGAAGCTGTTGGAAGCTGGTAACCCCAGGGTCATGAAGGGTGGAGCTGGAAAATGCTCAGGACTTGTTCCTCACACCAACTTTTGGACTTTTAGGACATATTTTATGTCTTACAGAGGCAACATTGTCTTGGAAAGGAGGCTGTGAAAATTCCCTCAACTGGAGAAACCCCCTATAGATTTGGAAGCTATTGTCATGGAAAATGAAGGGAAAGGTTGGTTTTAGTTTATTTTAGTTTTTTTCTGTTTTAGTTTATTTCCATTTTTTGGTTTATTCCATGCATGCCATGAAGCTGTTGGAAGCTGGTAACCACAGGTGTCATGAGAGGTGGAGCTGGGAAATGATGAGAATTGTTCCTCACACCAACTTTAGGACTTTTAGGACCTATTTTATGTCTTACAGAAGCAGCTTTGTTTTGGAAAGGAGGCTGTGAAAATTCCCTGAGTTACTCAACCGGAGAAACCCCCCCGATAGATTTGGAAGCTATTGTCATGGAAAATGAAGGAGAAGGTTGGTTTTAGTTTATTTTAGGTTTTTTCTGTTTTAGTTAGTTCTGTTTTTTCATTTATTCCATGGATGCCATGAAGCTGTTGGAAGCTGGTAACCCCAGGTGTCATGAGAGGTGGAGCTGAGAAATACTGAGGACTTGTTCCTCACACCAACTTTAGGACTTCTAGGACCTATTTTATGTCTTACAGGGGCAGCTTTGTCTTGGAAAGGGGGCTGTGAAAATTCCCTCAACTGGAGAAACCCCCTATAGATTTGGAAACTATTGTCATGGAAAATGAAGGAAAAGGTTGGGGTTATGGGAAGAGCAAGAGCTGGAGCCAAAGAGGAAAGGGCAATAATTTTATTGTGTGAAAAGTCAGCTCTTATCCCCTTCTCTGTGCAGAATCAGTGCCCTCAGGTCATTCCTCACCTCCTGAGCAATCTTTTCTCTCAGTCTGAGTGGCTGCAACCACCCAAGCTCCTGCAGTTAGGAGGCTTTACGTAGGAGTCATCTGGGGACAAGTGCACAGGAGTTGGAAAATGTAATTATTGGAGAGATTTTGATTCAGGAGCCTATGCAAAGTTAAAAGTGCGTTGCTGGGGAAAAGGGAGAAAGGAGAACTTAAAGGTCATTTAACAACCTGTCTGATAACAGTGAAATGTTCACACTTCACACAGATTTTGGCTGGACAAACTTTCCTGATTGTATTTAGTGCCACCAGCTCTGAAAAACTGAAATCTCCTGTACTTAGATGCCTCCAATTCTTTTTCATACAAGTGCTGAAGCGATGAATATTTTCACATTTAAAAAAATGCAGCAGCTGATTGAACGTGAAGGGAACTGTTCCCAAAATGAAACTGTAGCAGTTGGGCTGGAGAATATTTCCCATAGCCAAAAGCACTCTGGAAAGGTTATTATTACATAATGATGGAGATGTCAAAATTAAAGCAGGAACAAGGCCAGGATAATTAGGATTCAGCTCACCCAGATTTAGCTGTCTGAAGGGAAGACGTCCAGTCAAATTCCAGTCAAAGCTACCAAGCTAGGAGGGGTTGATATGAATAAAATCCTGGATTGATGGCCTCACAAATCCATTTGGAAGCTTTGGAGATGCTCTAGGGAATTGCAGATGACTTCTAGCCACGGATCAGGTGAGCTCTATGTCTTGTGGATACCCTTAGACACCACACCACAATGTGGACGGAGGTTTTACAGCGACTTCTGTGAGCCAGAGAGAAGTTTGATAAGAAGATCATGTTTACCCGTGAAAGAATTTTCTACCAAGGTCATTGACATAGAAACCAAGTAAGAAAGAAAGATAAATAAGAGAAACGTGCAACTGCCTATTCCAATAAGCACCTTGTTTGTCTCTAGTCCAATGAGTAAAGTGTGAACTTATGAGTCTTGTAAGAATGTAAAATGCATGCTTTTTATTCTTTTGTAGGAATACAAACCAGGCATGCAATAATAAAAACAGTTTGAAGCTTTCTGAAAATGGAGTGTGTTGCTTTGTATTGTCTCCATCTCACCTGCGACGCCAAAAAATCACAAAGTGTGGGGAAGAGTGAAACCCAGATTTTGCTCCACAGGGATGTGTCCGCCTCAACTCCTGGAAAAGGTGGGCACCTTTCCAAAGGAACTGGCTCTGGCCCACTGTGGGAGAAGGATGAGGTTGTTCCAATATCTTATCCCACAGTAGATGTTTGTTTGGATGGGGTTTAAATCCCACTACCCCCCTTACTGTTATTTATCTCCCTTTCCTCTTTATGTCCCTTTCCTTCTGCTGCCATCTAAGACTTCTCAGATTCTGGTATTTCTGGTAATCTGGTATTTCCAAACACGTCTCTTGCTCTGGAAGGATGTGAGTAACTCCAGGTTTCCAGTCCTGTATGGATGTGTTTAATATCCCAGAGCATCCCAAACGCCGCAAAACATCTTCTGTGAATAACTGAGTGGAGCCCTTGGCATGCACTCATTGCCCTCAAAATATGATAAATGTTTGTAACATGTTCCAGAAATAATTGTGGAGTTCGGGATTTCCCTCTGTGTGATTTTGGAAATGTGTTGCTGAGGAAGAAGTGGCCTTGAATTCAATATTTGTATTTTTAAAAACACCCCATATCTGTCTTTGATTTTTTGTTGATTTTTATTGTTGATTTTTATTTTTTCCTCCTATTGTTTATAATTAAGTCACCAAAAAAACCCCAGCTTGTCTTTTTTTCCAACAGAAACTCCAAAACTTTGAAATGGAAATTTATTTGTTTTTCCATAAAATCTCCGGAAAATAAACCACATTTTTGTGTAAGCTCAAGACTGGTTTGTTTGCTTGTTTGTTTTCTCTTCCATGAGCTTTATGCATTCCAATTTATCACTGCAGGGTCACATGAAAGTCGTTTTCTTTTCCTTTTTTTTTTTTTTTTTTTTTTTTTCTTTTTATCCCTTCAAATAAATGATGGAAAGGCAGCACGGAAGGTGCTGTGTAAAAGGCACTCTCTGATATCATTAACATGTGAAAAGAACTTGTCAAGGATAAAGTAATGCCAGTTCTGCCCTCATGACTGCAAACATTTCCTCTCTGTACCTCTGTTTTTTCCAAGTATTCCTCGGCAGGGCTGTTCCCTGTGCTGAAGTTGCCATTTCCAACAAAGCAGATGATTTATCACTTTTATATCTACATTGATTCTGATGTCAAACTGGACAAAGATGCATCTGAAACAAAAATGATTGAAGAGCGAGGAAAATTGATTTATGGAATATTGATATATGGAAGAGCTCTAGTGCTTTGCACTTTGGAAGAGTGCTGGGAATTTTTATAGGAGCGTGGACAAACTGGCCGGAGGCAATGGGGAGTGAAGATCTTCATTGGGATGAGCTGAATTTTAGTTATTTTTAGGGTGAAATCCTTGGTTCAGGCACTGTTGATCATCCCTGAGAAAACATAGATTTACACACCTTGAATAACGTGGAATCATGGAATGGTTTGGGTTGGAAGAAACCTTAAGGATGATCCTATTCCACCCCCTTGCCATGGACAGGGACATCTCCCACTGTCCCAGGTTGCTCCAAGCCTTGTCCAGCCTGGCCTTGGACAATTCCAGAAATGGGGCAGTCACAGCTTCTCTGGACAACATGTGCCAGGGCCTCACCACCCTCTCAAGGAAGGATTTCTTCCTTGTATCTAATTTAAATTTACCCTCTTTTAGTTTAAAACCATTCTGTAGAGATATTTCCGGAGGATTTTTAAGCTTGTGGTTAATTAGCAGGTTTGACAGATGTTTTTAACCATGAAAATTGGAGCTGACACAAAGTAAGATTGGAGAGCAATGGGCAAAGTCCAACTGTGCTTTGTCACTGAGCAACTGGTGGTTGCTGCTGGTGGAATTCCAGAAAGGAGAAATGAGATGGATTTCTCTGGACATTTTGTTTGAGATGGAAAATTTCCACATGATTGTACTTCGGATGGGCTTGGTGAAAAGAAATCCCCATCCTGTGGATCATTGATGTCACTCCTTGCGTCATCATCAGACAGGGTGATGTAATCAGACATCACCCGTTATCCCTGGCAAAGACTTCTCTGGGAAAAGGGTCCAGAAATGTTGCAATTCTGTGAATGGAATGGTTTGTGTGGAATGAAACCCTTAAGATCATCCAGTTCTAGCCCCAGGGAAATCTTCCACTATCCCAGGTTGCTTCAAGCCCCATCCAACCTGGCCTTAAACATTTCCAGGGATGGAACAGCCACAGCTCCTCTGGGCAAAATCTCACTACCCTCACAGGGAGTAATTTCTTCCTAATATCCCATCTAACCTTATTCTCTTTCATTTTGAAGCCATTCCCCCTTTTCCTGTTGCTCCAGGCTCATAGGATACGTGGATGTGATCCCAAAGAGGGAAACTGAGGCATGAATGAATATGTTCACTGCTGTGACTTGGTCTGTGGGGTAGAAGTGAAACCTCAAAGCTGTCTTTTGTGTGCTAAGTACCATCCTCTTCTCATCTGTAAGTGAGAAATAATTTGAATTTCAAAATTTACTTCACTTTAATAAAAACGAGAGAACTGAATCCTCGAAGAGATTGATTTCCATTGATGAAAAAAATTAGAGATTAAAATGTTCAGAAGAGATTAAAGATCTCTGAGCTCCTGTGGAGAAATTCTGTATTCTTCATAAAGCCCTCATGGATTTCAGGGAAGAAGGCAAAGGAGAGGTTATGGGAAGGCGTGGAGATCTCTCTGGTTTGTGAGGGGAAGGAGAGCACAGAGATAAGAGTGTCTTATCTTGTGTTTCATAGCTGTGTTAATGTCTGCTGAAGGATTAGGATCTGTAACATCCAGATGCTGGATAAGTGGGGTTCATCTCAGGTAAAGATGTCTGAATGGTGCCTGAGGGTATCTGAAATATCTGTACAGGGCTCAGGGAGACCCACACCCCTCTGGAATGGTATTGGGATGCTGGGAATCCTCCTGGGATATCACTAAGAGCCCTAAATAGAATCATAGAATCTTAAAATATCCTGACTTGGAAGAGACCCACAAGGATCATCAAGTGCAGCTCCTTGCCCTGCATAGGACAAACCCAAAAATCCCTTCTTGAACTACTTGACCTGAGCAGAAAGTTCTCCTCTCCCTCACAGCTCCTCTAGATTTGCATTATCTTTGCTTATCTTCGTTCTGCAAAACAAAAATGTAATTTATTATTATAAAATCCACATTATTTGTAACAGTTCAATGTTCTCTGCAATGACATTTAGACCAGGAAGGTCCAAAAACCCCAAAAACCACATTTCCCACCTCAGTCACCACAGGCCGCTATGAGAATTGTAAGGAATGCCACATTTCCAGGAGCTGGAGCTGGGAGAAAGGATTCTTTCTGATTAAATTTCATTTAAACCCAGAAAGGACTGAAGTTATAAAATGGAAAGAGCTCTGGGATGGCTGTTGAACATCCAGCTCAAGTGGCCTGGATTCCTTGGAGTAGGCATGGACAGCCTGGTGTTTGATGCTTCCATTTCTACCCAAGAGGCAGAAAGAAAAATGGAATCAGTAAAATAAAATAAAATAAAATAAAATAAAATAAAATAAAATAAAATAAAATAAAATAAAATAAAATAAAATAAAATATAAAACTGAACAATTTATTGACTCATTTATCAGCACAAAGGGTTCATGGTGTGATCCTTGAGGTGCAGGACCAGGAGCTGGGCTCGATGATCCTTGTGGGTCCCTTCCAACTCAAGATATTCCATGATTTTTAAACATTTAAATATGTAAGGCATCTATTTGACAAAATCAAGAGGGGACAAGGCAACATCCACACTGAGAACTCCAATTGCTGTTAATTTCTCTTTTCAGCAGTACTCACTCCAACCTTTGTCATCCCTTCAATCTTATTTACTTTAGCTTGAATAAATTCCTGTTTTTCATGTCCCACTGTCCAAACCCCATGAAATTTGTTGTGTCCTATTAATTTGGATTGTCACTAGAAAGCAGCACTTGTATTTTACTGTTTTTCTGTGCTGGAAATAACAGGTTTTTCAAAAACAAACAGCGAAACAGCATCATTTTCTATTTTTTTCTCCCAAAGCTCATGGAAAGCAAGAGGATGCCTCTCTTTGTCTTGTCATGAGGATACAAACACAGCCACGAGATGAGCTGAGCTTAGATCAGGCCCTTGGTGAGCCGGGCTAACTCATGCAGAGCGTTTGTAACACATTTAACAGCAATAGAAAGCACGAGTCCTGCAGCAGTGCTGGATTAGCAGGGACCTAGAACAAGATATTAATTATTTAGAGCTACATCTGGAGAAATTGAGTCCTTTACCCTCTGGGACCACCCTCCCCTCTCCCTCAACATGCCATCAGTTTATGCCTGAGATTAATTCAGAGCATGTTTCTCCTTCCCCAGCACTGCTTTAAACTGAGGGAAAACACATTGCTGTAAGCAGTGGAATTAAATTTGCCATACAGAGATGAAACAGGCTCAGCAATGTCTAAAAATTCATATAAACACAGAAGTTTTGGGATTATTATGTCTGAATCTTTATTTTTCTGTGGAAAACCAAAATTCACTGGGATACTTTCTGAAAAAGGTTTATTACCACTTTGGACTTAGCTCCTTTTTATTTTTCCTGTATTTATTTATTCTTCCCTTCCCATCCTGTCACTGGATCCCATGAGAGGAGCTCTGGATTTCTTAGGATCAATGACAGCCCAAAACTATCTTGGGTTTGGGCTGTCATTGATGCCAAGATCTGGTTTGGGTTTGATATCCCAAGATATGGTTTTGGGCTTTTTTTAAAAGTAAAAGGATATGGTTTTGGGGTTTTATTAAAGTAAAAGGATCACAGTGAAGATTAAATTCTGCACCAAGTCTTCAGTCCCCATTCCAGCTCCAATTAGCTTAATGCTGCTCTGGTGAATCTGGGCTTGATCCCTTCAAACTCATTGTATCCACAGTCATCTACTAATCCTAATTTTAAGGCACTTTTTAGTCCTTTAACTGGTAAACTCTTGGAAAAAATAGTTTATTTTGGGCCCTTGATAGGATAAAATTCAGAATCTTGTCTTGTAAGTGAGGAACACCAAACCTTCCAGCTCTAAGCGCTCTCTGACCTGCAATTGTGGCTACAAGTCTCCAAACCTTGTCCCTCCCACATCTCCTGGGCTCCATTATCCGGAGTTTTCCTGCACAAAATCTGGGGCTGTGGGAGCTGGTGGCTGAATTAGGGTTTCTTCAGCGTCCTCGTCTGCAGGAGCGTCTGGCGGTGATTTCTCTTTGCGCATGGCTCGTTGCCTGAGTGAGATTTATTGTGATTTATGTAAACACAGCAGGCAGAGGCTTTGCCAGCCACACAGGGAAACGGCTCATCAGCTTTGCTCCAGGAAAACAGACCCAGGGGAGGCCTGGAATCTCCTCACTTCCAGCTTTAAGGTTTGCAAACAATTCTGGCCAGAGAGTGGCGGCTCCTGTACCAGGAAAAACCCAACTTAGCAGAAAGTCTGGGCTTGCCAAGGCCCAGAGCTTGGCTGGTGAATGGGGAGCAGCCAACACATCCATCTGGAGCAGATGGGAGGATGGATTTGGGATTAATGGACTGGACTTGGATGCACAAACCTGGGTTGTATCTAGAGAGGGATTAATATTTAGCTAATCTCTCCTTGGGGCTGAAGGATGTACTTGAGGTGACTCTGTGTGGGTATTGGTGCCAAAATTCTGGTTTTGAGCAAATTGTTTTGTTCCTGAGGGTCTTGGTTTGCCCATCAGTTTCAGGATGGAACAGGGGCTGCTCCCAAATCCAGGAAATTCTGAGATTCCTAGAAACTTCCATGGACTGAAATCTTAAACCAAGAGCTATTAGGGGATAACACAATGCTCCAAATTTTTTAATCAAGGATCTCAATCAAAAGAAAAGAAAAAAAAAAAGGAAAATGAAAGTGGAGATGATACTGATCTGCAGGAAATAACTCCATGCATCATCATTCCCTCCTCCCCCTCTTCCCTCCCCTGCTACAGCTGCAGCCATGGAGATTTATGGATGCACACATTCTAATTTGCTTTATGTTTTGTCTGGAGGAAGACACAGCTGTACAGAGCTACTTTGTCAGGAAAATGTCACATTGCACTTAATTGCCTGATAAAGAATGACAAGTCAGAAACAATATCATTATCATGTTTAACTTTTACTTTTCTCCCCCCCAATATATAATTTAAATTTTATAAAGTTTAGGTTTGAAGGGAAGAAAGTTGTTGTGATATTCTCAGTAATGATTTTCCACCTGAAAAACCACGCAGTGAAATTCTGACATCTCCTCACACTTTCCCTTCACATTTTAGGGTATTAATCAGTGTTGACTCCTTTCTTACTGAAACATCTGCTTTGTGCTTCCATGGGTGAGTTGAAAAATACATAGAAATTAATTTGGACAGCAATTAATTGATTTATGGGTTTAGCAAATGGAGGTAAACTCTCCTGGAGCCCCTCAGTTTGGGAGCTGGGGGTGTTCAGCCTGGAGAAGGTTCCAGGGAGGCCTTAAAGCCTCTTCCAGTGCCTGAAGGGGCTCCAGGAGAGCTGGAGAGGGAATTTGGATAATGGATGGAAGGGCAGGACACAGGGAATGGCTTTAAGATGGAAGAGAGAAGGTTTAGATGGGATTTTGGAAGAATTCTTCTCTGTGAGGGTGATGAGGTCCTGGCACAAATTGCCCAGAGAGTTTGTGGAGTCCCCATCCCTGGAAGTGTCCAAGTCCAGGCCGGATGGGGCTTGGAGCCACCTGGGATAGTGGAAGGTGTCCCTGCCCGTGACAGGGGGTGGAATTCCATGATCTTTAAGATCCCTTCCAACCAAAACCACTCTGGATTCCATTCCATGATTTCTGGAGCCAGGAGGCAGCACTGGGTGTGACCTTGGTTTGTGTCAACACCCAAAAATCTCTGGGAAAGGAATCAGGACTTTCAAAAAAATCCCTGTCAGGGAACGGTCGCTTCCTTTAGAAAGGGGGAAAAGAGGAGCCAAGAAAAGCCCCACATAATCTCCATTTAATTCTATGTGAAAAATTCCCCCATGAAATCACACCCCGTTTTTCAGCTGTGTTGCCATAAAAATATGTGGATTCATATTAGAGGATTTCAAGGTTCAACAAAACCATCTCCTGCCACCTCTCATGCCAGCGATGGTCAGGTTTGTACCTGTGGCCATCCTTCTGCTTCAGCCCATGGATTTACAACATTCTGGTTTGGGATGAAATTAAACACAATTTTCCAAGCTCACAATCATCCTTGGATCAAACAAAACACCTTAAAATTTATGGTAGAATATTTCAATATTTTAGGAACTTAAAAGAATCTGTTGCTCCTTTTTCAGCTCTTGGTGTCTGCATAGAATCTCTGTTGCATTTTGTAGGATATTGAGTGGAGGAATCTGAGTCTCTCTGGCTGCTGGGAGAGATGTCCTGGGAAATTGTGACTTTGTGCATGTCATTTTTATACTTTTCCTATTGAATCTGTGATTCTGGGAAGAAGGAGATGTATAATATTTGCCTTGAGCGACCTGCAGAAAATAACCTCAGATTTGGGAGCAATCCCTGAAGAACTTCTTGGGATATTTTTTGCCTTTTCCAACAATTTCTATTTTCCATGGGCAGCTACCTGAAATCTGTGTTTTAGGTGGGTTTTAATCTATTTTTTTACTCATTAGTCACAACATGAGCGTGAGAAGTCACTTGTTCACAAAGGTAGAGGGGATTGTTTGAGAAAAATACTTAGGTAAAATCCCCTGGATAATGGGTTGGAACATTTTATTCAGCCATGGGAATATCAGTCAAGGGAAATGCCTGTGGGAAATAACAAGAATACATAATAGCTGACATTTCCATTGCTGCAGGAATTGTTCACAATTACTAAACAACTCCATTAGTTTTCCGAAGGAAATTGTTCTTTCTTGAAGCTGCAGATTAACACCTTTGTATCCGGGCTTTCCACGTGTCCATAAAAATTTATTTTGCAGAATGCTGTGGCAGGAACCAAACCACATTCTGGTTTTTTTAGACTCACTGCAGGATAATTTTGGAAAGAGCCAAACTGGAATAAAACCACTTACTGTGGATCTTATCAATGGTGTAGCCATGAAAATGTGGGCTTGGAGAATCCATTTCACAACCTGCAATGCCCTAACCACAGAGTAAAAATATTTTGTGGGGAAAGATGGATATTTTAGCCTCCATCCCTGGACATTGTAACTATAGCACTTTGCTGGGCTCCATTTCCCTGCCTGGAGTAATGTAATGGTTTTCAGTCTCAATTTTTAGTGCTGAAAATAAAGATAAACCTATTTATAATTTTGTTGTTGTTGTTGTTGTTATTGTTGCTTACTAATAGAAGAGCAATTGCTCTTTTCTGAAGTTAATGGTAGCAATCAATGAGCAAATGAAAATATTTCCCTGTTTCAGAAGTTTGGAGAATTATTGAGGGTTTTTTCTTCTCTGTTTTTCTCAGGAGTGGGAGGCTGCCCTGGCTGAAGCATCCAGGATTTATGGTTGTACATTTTTGATCTGGATTTTGGGGCATTTTAAGTTGGAGCCCTTTCCTTTTTTCCTCTTTGACAAGTGTGAATTACCACAGCAAATCCAGTCTCCACAGTGGCTCCTGAAAAACTTTTCCTCAAGCATTACAGACCCAATTTCTCTGGGTTAATTGGACCAAGGGTGAAGAACTTGCACCTCCCGCAATCTGGGCACTGGATTGTTTTTTGTTTCTCCTCCTTCCTGAAGAAGATTCCCATTCAGATCTCCTTTCTCTTGTCTTTGTGACATCAAAGGTGGGTGACACCAGCCCCTCCAAAGAAGCTGCTCTCCATTTCTTGGAAAACTGCTCCAGTTGCCTCTGTCTCACACATTTTGGGCTCTGGATCCCAAAAGGTCTTGTCTCTGCTGCCACATCTGCCCATTCTCCATTCATTCTCCATGTATTTCCTGCTGAATATTCCTGGGAGCAGGAGCTCCAATATTATGCAGAACGAAGGTGCAAACAATTCCATGACCAACAACATTCTCCAGTGAGAAATGAGGTCTTAGCTTCCCATCTGTGGAAATGCTAAAAAAAGGACATGGAGTTCCTAGACGTCTATATGGAAATGTAGGCAGGTGAACAAGACCTGTCTCAGTTGCAGTCAAACTTCTCTCTGTCCTAAAGAGATTTTTCTCTTGGCAGATGTCTACAAATCGGTTTTTGAAGCCCAAGGTGTCTCTCTTTCATGGAGCCTAAAATGTTCTCTTTTCTCTTAGTTCCTGATTGTAGAGTTGTTTTCTACTTTGTTCACTTGAAAATTATGGGATTTTTAAAATAAAAAAAAAAACTATTAAAAAAGAAGATAAATATTCCATGAGATATAGAATTGGTTTTAACTGCCACCAATCCAACTGAATAACTGGAGATGTTATATCAAGGACACGTAATCATTGTATGAAATGTGATGCAAAGATGACAAAGTCTTGTGTCCAAGATGGAAAACAAAGGGACCACAAAGTGTCAGGAAAGCCCATGAGAGTCTGAGACTTTAATTTTTATTTCTGTTTGCACATTCCTTTTAGGAATATGAAAAAAAGCATAACTCTTAAATGCATCTCAGTGTCCTGGATCAGTACAGAGGGCCCCTGCATTGCAAAGATAGGTTAGGAAAAGCAGCTGTGAGGGAAAATGCAATTTCATTCCAAATATTGGTGTCTGCAAAATTTGGGATTTAGTCAGGATTTAGCCTAAGTAAGTTCTAACTGATCACTTATGAGGGAACTTTTAACTGCCATGAGGAAAAGAAAACATCCTTCCACATGTTGGAGAGAATAGGGGAGAAAAATCACATCAAACTTGCCCAAAAGCCTCTTTCCCAGTCTAAAAACTCCAGGGATGCAAATAATCTCTCAGCCTCCATTAATGTTTCTCTGAAAGAGCAAGGCATCTGGGAGGTTTGTGACAATGAAATGTCAACGATGATGTTAAATGGGAAACAAATGTTCCCCATGGATGCCTGGAGAAGGGAGCTGCAATGGATCTGAGGAGCTTGGCTCTGTCTGCACAGGGCTTTTTCCCCTCTGCATATCTCGTTTGATTTTTTATAATTTTTCCTTCTGGATAAACTGCAGAGGCAGCTCCTGAAAAGCCAGGAGACATCATGACCCCGTGGGCTTTTCTTATGCCACTTTTTTTAATTTGCAAACTTGCTGTCAATCCCAGGTTTTATGGCTACTCCAAGGTAAGACAGTGGCTCCTAGGAGAGCACCAGGGGCCACAGTTGTCACCCTGCAGACCCTCAGTGGCCAGAGGGTGATGGAGAAACCAAAACAGGAAAATGACCTCTCAGTGAATAATTACCTGTGGATGCTGTTAGTGCTGCTGGAGGGGAAGAGCTGGAAGACAGAAAAAATTGGAAAATGGAGGAGCTGTAGAGAGCAACTTTGAAACTGGAGCAGAATCTCTTCCGCCTGATGGTCTCACTGGGAAGAGATGCCTTGGCATGGTCCTGATTCCTGTTTCTGCTGCTTTGTCAGAACTTCTCAGCCCTCTGTACCCACCAGAGCAACCTGCTTAAGGACTTGCAAGCCCACAGAATCCATCCCGTCCCATCCCATCCCATCCCATCCCATCCCATCCCATCCCATCCCATCCCATCCCATCCCATCCCATCCCATGCCACAGATGGAAGAATCCCATGGATGGATGAATCCATCAATGATGGATGAATCCATGATTAAGCACTTGTCAAAAAAAAACTCACAAAACCAACTGAATTTAGATTTTCCTACATTTGTGTGGAGCTGTGTTGCCCTCAGGCTCAGGGATACTCCAAACCAGAGTTTTGCAATTATTCCTGCTGATTTGGGATAAAATTCCTGCTGGTTTGCTGGTTTGGAACAGGGAATTGCCCTGTTTGTGGAATCATGTAATAGTTTGGGTTGGAAACAAGATCATCTCATTCCAGCTTTCTGCCATGGTCAGGGGCATCTTTCACTATCCCAGGTTGTTCCAAGCACCATCCAACCTGGTCTTGGACATTTCCAGGGATGGGGCAGCCACAGCTTCTTTGGGCAACCTGTGTGAGGGCCTCACCACCCTCACAGGGAATAATTTCTTCCCAATATTCCTCCTAAATCTACTCTCTTTCAGATCTAGAGCCATTCTCACTTGTCCTGTCACTGCACATCCTTGTGAAAGGTCTTTTCCAACCCAAAGCACTCTAGGATTCCATGATTAGTTTATTAACATCTGGTAATTAAGTGGCAGTAGACTCACATGCAAGACTGGTATCAGTAATACAACAGATAAGTTGTAATATGAGATATATAAAAATGTTAACAAACACTCTAAGAAATCCAAACGCCCCTCTTTAATTATTGCTAAGTGTGAACACATCAGCTCCCTCACAAAACTTGTGGATTGAAGGTAATCTGAATTTGTTCTCTCTCCTCCATCATCCTGCACAAGATGAGGCTGCTAAAATTGATGCATTTAAAAATTATCATGTAATTTTCATAAAACTGCTGTGTTTTAACCCCAGAGATGCTCAGTCATTCCCCCCCAGTGAATAGAAGAGAGAATTGAAAGGATAAAAGTGACAAAACTCCTGAGTTGAGATAAAATCAGTTTAATAATTTCTCCAATAAAATTCAGTTTTATGGGTGTGTGGCTCTGCCTCCAACTTCCCCCTTTTGCACACTTTGATAAAACCAGGCCATTAAAAAGTAAAATAAAAGAGATGACTTCCAAATTAGATAATAAAGCTGGGGCCAAGCAGGTCATTAGTGGCTGTGAATTTTTTATGGCTGTGCCATTGAGTAAGGTGGGGAAGGAAACCGGATAATTTGGCTGGGGGTTTGGTCTCTCCTTGGATTTAACAAAACAGAGAGTGCCTGACCCTGCTGAAGTCATCCAAAACAAAAACAGAAACAGTCACTAATCTTTCCAAAACCCTTCTGCTGATTGCAGGTAAGACCTAGGGCAGTAAGGGCTCAGACTTCAGTGGTTTCCAGCTTGTATTACAAATTCAGGTTGTGTGTAAAAGGTTCATCAATTGTTTTTCGTCTCTTTCTTTGCACTTGTTCAGGTGATAAAGTGGAACAATGAAGGCAGGATAAAAACTCTCTTGGGTTAAATGAACCCAAAACAATCAACTCCTTTTGTTGAAATAAACTTTCAGCTTGGGTTGAGCGGACCAGTTACTCAACCAGCATCAAAAGCTTTTTGCCTCTTAATGGTTTGTTGTTTGGGGCTAAATTTCTACATTAAATATTGTCTGTGAGCAAAGAAAAAGGACCTCATCCCTAGAGAATCCTTCTTTTCCACTGACGAATTCAGCTGTTAAATGGACCTGAATTGTTTCAGTCCAACAGTTCTGAAGAAGAAAAATACTTCAGGTCTTTTTTTTTTCTTTTCTTTCTACATTAATGACAATTCACTGGGTTTTTTAGGGACTTATTCTGTTACTCCTCTGCTGGTATCTGTGGAGCTGCTCATGGTACAATTTCTCTGTGTAAATAAACGTAGTGTAAAATCTACAGTAACAATGGATAGGAGGTAAATGACATAATTCCTATAATTCCTATTCCTGTTCCTATTGTCTATGGGGAATAACCTCAAGTTTCTCCAGGGGCAGTTCAGGTTGGATATCCTGAAAATTTTTTCATGGAAAGAGTGGTTAGGAACTGGAACAGGCTGTCCAGGGAAATGCTGGAGTCAACATCTCTGAAAGTGCTCTAAAAATTAGTTGATGTGGCACTTTATTACATGGCTGAGTGAGGATGGTGGTGCTCAGTCAAAGGTTGGGCTGGATGACTCTGGAGGTCTTTTCCAGCCTTAATGAATCCACAATCCTGTGGTTTTTACTTTGGAAGCAGTTGTACATTGTCCTGGTTGGGCCTGAGACAGCTGTGAACAAGAGGTAATGTGGGTATGGATTGCACGGTGCTGATTGAAGAAGAATTAAAGAGAAATTGTCCACTCAACTCTTTTTCCATATGTGAGAAATACTGTAATGTATTTATCTCACACAGGATCCCAGAATGGTTTGGGTTGGAAAGGACCTTAAAGATAATTTCCTTCCACCCCCTGACATGGGAAATCTTCCACTAATCCAGGTTGATCCAAGTTCCATCCAACCTGGCCTTGGACACTTCCAGGAATGGGGCAGCCTCAGCTTCTCTGGGAAACCTGAGAGGTTCCACCTTCCCAGGGAGGAATTTCTTCCCAATATCCCATTTCACCATATAAAATAAACCAATTGCAGACCACAGTAGTCCATGCAGACCAGAGAGAACAGGTGGGCATGTTCTGTTTCACTTTGGATATATTGCCTCCTTATTTTGACTTTGTTTTTCACTTTCAAACTTCCACTTCTCTTTGCTTCTCACAGCAATGGACACAGTAAACTTTGAGTCACAGCTACTGCTCAGCCAGGAGAAAATACAAAATCCATATCCAAACAGAAATGTGCAACTGGGGACAAATCTGATTGTTTTCTTCCTCCTAAAGTGGATGAGCAAACCCAGAACTCTTAAGGATTCATTCAGCCTTGAGATGATGTGATCCATATTATATCACTCCCACCAAGGGAGGTTTTTTTGTGAGGAGCAGGATTGAAATGAAGAAGGTTGAGGTGCCCTAAACTCTTCTGATCTCTCTCTAATTCACAGATCCTTGTTATTCATCACCACACAGACTTGAGGGAACTGTTAAGTGAGGTATCACTTAGTCCTGTGGTGTTCTGAGAGGGGCCACATTTTCTACTTTAACCAGGAGCCTGCAGTGAATTAGATCATTAGGCAGAGACGGAGTTGACACATAAAAAACTCATATCTCACATCATTAACGTTCAAATCACCTTCTACATTTTATTTCCCTAAATAAAATGATTTGGAAGCCTGCAACAATAGGGGTTGGGGGCACTGAAGCCTCACCAGGCACGATTTCAGGGGATAAAGCATGAGAGGAAGGATTGGACATGTTTTGAACATCTCCAAATTTTAAAATATCTCGGTTTTTTTCATCTGCCATTTCTTTTTTATTTCTCTGAGTGAGAAAACCCAGATCTCATAAATTATATTACCCTGAGAGTGTAATTGCTCTGGGAAGTACTTGGTCCCTGTAGTGATAAGAAAAATAGTTGGAGATGTGGATGAGGGAAACCTGGGGAGGTGGGATGATACAACAACCCTGCAGCCTTGAGTCCTAACAGAGTTCTTTAATCTCCAAATTAAGATTATTTCAGTCTTTTCTCTGTTTCTTCAGCATTAGCTCTTAAAAATGCTGCTGGATTGCCTAAACCATAAAAAACCCTGAATTTTGGGTGCCCACCCTGAGCTGTCCCAAACCTTGTTGAGCAAAGATATTCCAGTGAACTCAGGGATGAGTCCTTAGGATCAATTGCAGAATCTATCTCAACTAAACATGGCACCAACAGCCTTCAGGTCAGCTGGATTTGAGCTCAAATTCTCATTCCCTACATTATCTGAGTGTCCAAAAGGTTGTTTTCATGGCAATTTAGCCATGATTATCCAGGAGTGGATTGGATGGGATAATCTGGACCAGAAGATGAAGGTTTGAGGGACATCCTGAGGTCTGGAAAACCCATAGCAGGCAACCAAATTGCTCTCAAAAACTAAAGGTGCTCCAGACTGATGAGAAGGAGGTAATTTTTGCAAGAGATTTGAGAAACAGTGGCTGAAAGTGGAAATAAGAGTAAAAACAAAGTGGAAAATTTTCACAGGTAATATATTTAACTGTCAGACACGCTTACCACAAGAGGGAGGAAAATTTCAGCTTAGAAATGCCTCAGAAAGAAGAGGTTTTAAAAATTTCATCTTCTGTTCTTATATACTTTTCTAGAGAAGAGACAGAAAATGTTGAAACAAGATTTTTGCAAAAAGATGAACTTGATAATCAATAATATTCTATTAGAGTATCATAGAGTCACAGAAGGGTTTGGGTTGGAAGGGACCTTAAAGATCATCTATTTCCATGCCCCTGCCATGGGCAGAGACATCTTCCACTTGACCAAGTTGAAATATCCCTATTTCCTGATTAATTCATTTTGAACCACCCAAAAGCAAATCTCTCTGCATGATCTCAGACCAGAATTCTATGGGAGAGCAGGGATGGCAGCAGGTCCTCCATGACCTTCCTCAAAACATTAAATTCCTCTCACAGTTCCCTTCAGAATCCCAGAATTGTTTAGGTTGGAAAAGACCTCCAAGATCATTGAATCCAACCTGTGGTTGGTTTAGCAAGACACCCAACATGGAAACTAGGAAGATCTTCTAGAACCAAGACTAAAAGGCTCAGAAGTGAAGATTTATGAATATGGAATTGTGGTAGGCGTCAAACTTTGCTACTCAAACTTCCAAGTGTTCTAATCCTCATAGAATCATACAGAGTTTGCAAAAATAATTTAATGTTAGTTGATGAAAATAAAGATCCCTTGATTTGCATGCTGAAGGCCAGAGGGGAATCTTTAGGTATTTATTAAGCATGGATGAATATTATTTTAAGGTATAATGGAGAATATTGCTATAACTGCTCACAGCATCTTTTCTAACTCCGATTGTTTTCCAGTTAATTGTCCCTTGTTAGTCAGGCTCCGTTGCTGTTTTCATGGTTAAAAGGAAGCAAAATTTCACAGTGGCTGGCTGTTAAATCTCTGAGAGGGTTTTAATTCCAGCAGTTGGTCATCCAGGCACATTCAGCAGGATCCAAGCTTTTTATTTTGTGGAACATATCACTGGGAAAGAAAGAGATTGTCTTGCTTCCCTCCTGGTATTCCCTTACTCTGAGTGTGGGATCATGGCCTGTGCTGACTCATCTGAGAGAAAAATAAAAGAAAAAAAGAAAAGAAAAAATAAAAGGAAAATAATAAAAAAGAGTAAGAAGTAATGCTTCTGGTAACAGGTCCTGACTCCTGGGGAATTTTTTTGTGGATTTAGATCAGTGGCAGCCCATTCATCATTGCCCCTGAGAGAATTACTGCAGACAGCAGGAGAGTGGAGCTACCCTGCTGGGAATAAAGCCATATCCAGCTTTATGATAGGGTTTTCCAGTAGAAATCCAAGCCTGGTGAAAGAGCACAGGTAAGGAGACAGAAGCACAGAGCAGATTACTCAGCAGCTGTGTGCACTGGGGAGTTTTCAGGGACCTGGCAGTTTTTCCTCTCTGGGAGATTTATTTTTTTTCTCAGCAAAGTGAAACCCATTGAAAAACTGGAAAAAGTCCCATGGAAGCCATCAACCTGCTTAGGGAGCTGGAGCACAAGCATAGAAAATGGATGGAGTGGACCTTGGAATGAGTCCGGAGGAGGCCACAAAGATCTGAGGACTGAGCCCCTCTGCTCTGGAGCCAGGCTGAGGGAGATGGCAGTGTTCATCTGGAGAAGAGAAAGTTTCAGGGAGACCTCAGAACCCCTTCCAGTGCCTAAAGAGGCTCCAAGAGGGGTAGAAAGGGATTGTGGACAAAAAATTGGAGTAGCAGGACACAGGGAATTGCTTCCCACTGCCAGAGGGCAGGGTTAGATGGGATATTGGGAAGAAATTCTTCCCTATGAGGGTGGTGAGGCCCTGCACAGGTTTCTCAGAGAAGCTGTAGCTGCCCCATCCCTGGAAATGTCCAAATCCCAGTTGGATGAAGCTTGGATCAACATGGGATAGTGGAAGTTGTCCCTGTTCGTGGCAGGGGTTGGAATGAGATCATCTTGAAGATCCCTTCCAACCCAAACCATTCTGTGACCCTGTGATTCTTCTGGAGCTAAATTTCATAGGACCAGAGATGTCCATGGTCTCCTTGGTGTGCCCAGATCCTCAGCCTTGCTCTTCGGGAAGGCATCACCAGGGCTGGGCATACAGAAATATGTGAGGCCCCAAGTAAATGGCCCCACCAAAGGTTTCCATGTGGACATCCTGAACTTCTCAACAGAAATGCAAAATCTTTGAGCTGAACTCCAGAAAAATTGTCTTTTATTTGGAAAAGGGCAACAGATTCCAGGAGATTTTGATGAATAAATCTCAGCGAAAGCCAGCTTGAGGTCCCTTAAGGAGATGATAATGCCAGCTGAAAAATGATGATGTTGATGTTTGTTGATGAATAAGAACCTGTGACACTGCAGGAACTTCCTTAGGCTGCTGAGCTCTCTGGAAACTGAGCCACAACACAGCCCTGGCCAAGAACTCTCTTGGGAGAGCACTGATAAATTGTACCATCCACCACGAATTTATTCAGTTCCTGAGGAGTCCAGATAACAGCAAGGTGCTGACACAATTAAATTTTTTTCTTTCAGATTATGGGTTTCATTGCAAATATGTCTTCTCTTTATTTTAGGAGAGTTTCAAGAGATAAAGGCAATCCCAAACTTCACTTTGGGAAGTCATCTTGACACAAAAAAAGTATCTGCAGGCTGATCTGTCCTCTTGTTCTACTGAACAGCACATTTTTGCAATTTTAAGTGAAAAGAGGACTGATTTTGAGATAAAATTCACAGAACTTGGATACCCTGAAATACTTAGATCAGTGGAGAGACCTTTCTTTATTATAGTTTGTGTGTGGGATGCAATTCTTAATTTTCACCTCCTTTGTGCTCCAAAATACCCCAGAGCCCATTGAACCAGGCTGAAATTTTGCAATGGCAATAAAGTAAAATAATAATAAAAAAAGGTGCTGTTTCAAATGATAAAATAATTAAATATGGCTAAATTTGAAGCGGCTCTGGCAAAGTGTAAGAGCAAAAGGCCATTAAATGAGCTGTCCATTTATAGAAAACATAAGCTATAAAATTCATTTTTAATGGACTGTTTCCATGGAAATGTTCTTTAGGAGGGCCGTTTTATAGGATATTAAGCAGCACAAGGAGTTGAGCTGAGTGGAGTGGTGACTGTAATGCAGGGTCTATGGTTTGTAAAAAATTGAAGCTGTTAAAAGGTTTATGGCTAAGAGAGTGAGGAATAATTCAGAGCCGTTTATCACTCACCCGGCAAAATTAAGTGCTGAATCTCAGCACACCTGAAGTGGAATCCCCTCATTAGCTCCTTACCCAAATGTCTCGGAAAGAGAGGGAAAATCTGTTCCCTGATTATGGAGGCAATAATAATTATAGGTAATTTGTACATCCTCGTTCCGTTAATTGATGGAATCTTGAGGTGTTTTTTAAATATTAATTAAATAACTCGCTCTGCACGATGAAATCACTCTGCACAATAAACCCTTGCTTTTATTTGCGGCCTGCTCCTTATGCCCAGGCCTAATGGTTGTCATTTAATGTTGGAATTTCATTAACGTGCTGCTGAGGCTGTGGTCTAGGCAGAAATCCATGGCTGAGGTCCAGAAGCAGCCTGCTCCCTGTTCCAGGGACTGGAAAATCCAGGTAAAAATGAAAAAGGCTGGGAGAAAAAAACCCCAGAGGCTCAGAAGGGGAGAAGTTTACCTGTGATTTTGAGGCGTTTCTAGACAAAGAAAATCCCCCAGATAGGTTCAGGCAGTATTTATTTGTCAGTGAGTCAGAAAGCTGAAATGGGTTAAGCTGGGTGGGATCCTGTTGTCTTAGACAACTCAGACTGAGAAACTGGAGTTGTCCCATCCCTGGAAGTGTTCAAGGCCAGGTTGGATGGGGCTTGGAGCAACCTGGTCCAGGGGGAGGTGTCCCTGCCCATGGAGAGGTTGGAATAAGATGATCTTGAAGGTCCCTTCCAACCCAAACCATTCCGTGATTCCATGATTGAATTCGCTTCCATTTTAGGGCAGAAGGTGCAGAACGGGGGGGAAAAAAACCCAACCAAACAAAAAAAAACCCGTGAAAAAACAACAAAAAACCCACCTAAGTGACAGAAATGCATTTAAAATGCAGCCTGGCGACATCTAGGTCTGACTGTACAGACAGAAATCAAATTTGGCGAAGATTTTCATTGACTCTCCAGTAAGGCCGAGCCATAACAACATTTTGGAAATACTCTGAAATGCTCCAGTTCTGGCACAGCAGGAGCATCCCCTCCTATTCTGTCTGAATAGGGATGAGGACCACCTCAGCTGAGGGTCTGGGGATTATTTCAGCCTCACATACATGGGTGACAGCTTTTCCTTTCTCCGTGGCCACCAGCACATTCCTTTGACACAGCTCTCCCCACAGAGCCCAGCAGGAATTTGATCCAGATGTCAAACAGCTGGGGGTTTGGCAAGCAAAGGATCACCTGGAAATCCACAGGGAGCCTGCATCTAAAACCACATTTATCCAGCACCTTCCTGCCTGTTCCCCAGGGAGCCACTGTTCTGGAAAGACCTGTGACAAATGACGCTGCTCCTTCCTCCACACAGCAATGGAAGGGTTTATCTGGCAGCCAGCTGGCCCTGGTTAGTGAAAGATTCTTACCAATGACCCCGAGGGATGCTCAGACAATTCCCTGATTTTGTTTTTGCTGTTGTTTCCCCTCTCTGGCACTCAGGGAAGCGGAAGAAAGTTGCTTTAATGGGAAGTGACAACTCACAACTGAGACCATTTCTTTCCATCAAGGAGGGTAAATGGCCAGGAAGAGCCTTCAGGTCTGCAGATGTCCAGCCACAGGAGTTTGCTCTAATGTCACTTCTTGTCCCTTCTCTGAGGGTCAATTTGCAGAGTTCAAGTGATGCCCCGGCCACCCCCATCCTCCCTGAACCATTCCTACACAGCCAATTATGTCTTGAAGCTTTAATCACTTCAAATCTGGGCTTTCATTCTGCTCCAGCAGCATTTTTAACTTCTCTTTTAATCAACTCTTCAAGGATTTTGAGCACTTTTGTATAAACACACACAAGGTTTTATTATGAAGGGTTTAAAAGAGCTTCCTTCATCTGTTTTGTCTTCCTTTTCATTTAAAAGTGCCACAAATTGTTTCTGGTGGTGGGGTTTGTGTCAGTCCATTGATATCTCATGAATTTGTGTTAAATTCTAGATGAAAAGTTTTGGGACAAAGCATTGATTATTTTTGGTGGGTTTTTTTTTGTTTGTTTTTTATTTGTTTTGTTTGTTTGGTTGGGTTTTGTTTTCATTTTTGGTCTTTTTTTGTTTTGGGTTTGGTTTTGGTTTTGGTTTTTTTGTTTGTTTTAGTTTTTGTGTGGGGATTCACAAACATAAATGCAGATCAATGTCTTCCACCAGTCTTCAAGAGGCATCACGCAATTTCTAAAACACCACAGACCCTCTGCGTGGAAAAAATTCCCCAAAATAGCAGTGAACTCATTGCAGCACTCCCTTTATTAACACCATTACATTAATTTCCCTTCAATATTCGCTCTTTCTGTGAACAAATGGTATTGTTTATGGGCTTAATCTTTCTGTTTTTAGGGGGTTGATGCTGTAGTTTGGCCACTGAGATACAATTAAGTGTCATTTTCTCCTCTTGACCCTGGTTATGATTCCAGATAAGACGTTTAAGACCCTTATCCATTTAAAAATGAGAGTAAAACACTTTGCTAATCATATTACCTCAAAATAAATAAAAGAAAATAATTAGACAGTATTCTGAACTATTTTCAATAATACAGGAAGGAAAAAATATTAGGAAGGGAAGAAAATGGCTTCAGAATGTGATTCTTTGGCCTGGATCCTGGATATTGAATTTGTTTGGTGGGGATAAATCAGAAAGAAATGGAAGTAAAGTATCAGGAAGGGGAGAAAATGGCTTTGGAGAATTTATATTCCATTGGAGAATCAGGAATTGTGAAGGGAGAGCCAAAGGTGGGGAATCAAAATGAGCCCAGGACCTGGAGAGCCAAAAAGATGTTCCATCCCTGTTGATCAGAGAGATGAACTCCTAAGGAATCAGAATGAAACACTTGGAACCACTGGGACCATCTGTGGGACTGAAACTGTTGCTTGGTAATGACCCCAACAGAACCAGTTTTTCTTTTTGATTCTATTTTTTCTTCTCATGTATGCGCTGACTTTTATCTAACACAGCAAAATTTACATGAAACAAACAAACCCAAACAAAACCAACAAACAAAACACAAACCAACCCCAAATCCAAACCATAAAAAACATTAAAAACCCCAACAAAACATACAAAAATACTCCCATAAAAACATTTAGCATATGGACACTGCCCACTCAATACACTGTGGGCCACAGTCTCCCAAAAGGAAGGCTTAGATCTGAATAAACACACCCAAGGCACAGTTGCACCATCTAAAACCAGATAAGAAGAGAAGAGTTTGTGCAATTCTGCCTCTAGGAAGGAAAATCACCTGAGGAGATGGGAAAATGGGAAGGTCAGGCTTTAGGCAGACTGTTGAGGTATCATCCTATCATCCTACAATCCTGCTTTTTCCTCGGCCTCTGTGGAACGTCTTGGATAAAAGGCTGAGCATGGAACAGGTTCAGAATAAAAAAAGGAGGTAGATTGGATATTGGGAAGAAATTCTTCCTTATGAGGGTGGTGAGGCCCTGGCACAGGTTTCCCAGGGAAATTGTGGCTGCCCCATCCCTGGAATTGTCCAAGGCCAGGTTGGACGGGCTTGGAGCAATGTGAGGGATGTGAGAGAGGCTGAAACAAGATGATGGAACTGGAAATCCAGTAAAGTGAGGCAGAACCATCCCCATCCCTCCTTTGGCCTATAAAAGCATGGATGGCTTTGGGCCAAAGTGAGCCCCAGCACTGAACAGATATTTAACAGCCAATAAATCTTTACCTGCAGCAGGAAAAACTCCAGATTTGAAACTTTCCCCTGCTCAATTGAGCAAAGCTTTGCAGTGACCAGGTTTGGAACAGCTTCAGGGCTTGCCAAGTCATTTGGCATCGTCTGCTGTCCTGTCTTTTATCTCAAGTACAGCCCTTTTTTAATAAAGGCCATAAAATATTCCATTCTTTTATGGCTGCACAAATATCCCTCAGCTATAAAAAAAAAAAAAAAAAAAAACAAAAAACAAAAAAACAACAAAACCCAAGAGCCTTTCCTCACAAAATCTGAGCATATGTGGGTGACTTGAAACCTCACTGTGAGAGATGATCCAGCCTTGACAGAAAGCAGAGATATTAAAAGAAAACTCTCCTTGGGCTGCCCATGCACCTAATGAGGCTTTTCAGCTTCCCTCCCCCATTTTATCTCTGCTGTCCCATTAATGTCCCTTCTTCTCCTGGTGGCTGCTCCTCACGTGCTGCCCATTAAGGACAGATTAAGCAGTGATGGATGGCAGCCTGATTCCCTGAAAGCACGGCTGGCATTCGGATGTGTGGCACAGGAATTCATTAGGAGCAAAACTGGGTTTGGGGATAATAAACACTTCAGCAAAGTGCTCAGAGAGTTCTGTGAATCCCCACCTTTCTCTTCTGTTGGGGCTGCAAATTGTTCTTCCAGGTAGAGACAGGGAGGGTAAAATGGAAAAAAAAAAAAGAATAAAAAGGAAATACAGGATGAACTCAAACTATTTGATGGGTTAGAATGAAAAAAAGATTAACATGGAGGAACCGTGAGGGGAAGTAACGCAGTGCTCTGTTTAATGAGAAATTGGTGTTGTGGGGTGGGAAATCATGGAAGAGTTAAGGTTGGAAAAGACCTCCAAGTTCATCAAGTCCAACCTGTGACTGACTGCCACCATATCAGATAAACCACGTGGCAAAATGCCAGGTCTAATCCTTTTCCAAGCACTTCCAGGGGTGGTAACTCCACGACTGTGCTGAGGGTCCTGTTCCAATGCTTACCCAGTCTTCCAGGGAATAAATGTTCCCTAATATCCAACCTGAACCTTCCCAGGCTCAACTTGAGGCTGTTTCCCCTTGTCCTGTCATTTTTTCCCTGAGAGAAGAGACCAACTCCCACCTGGCTGCACCCTCCTGTCAGGGATTGTAGGGAGTGATAAAGTCCCCCCTGATCCTCTCTTTTCCCAGGCTGAACATTCCCAACTCCCTCAGTTGCTCTTCATCGCTTATGTTCCAGATCGATCTCCAGGTCTGAGAATTCTCACAGGAAGTACAACACTGTGTGATTTCCAAAGGCTATTTCTTCTGCTCAAGCCTAGGACTAACCCTGAAAACTCTCTCTCCAAGGAATAATCCCTCCAACTAAAGCAGGACTAGGAAACTGTTTGCTCCACTGGGGACCAAAGCACCTTTAATTCCCATGAGGATTAGTTTGTTTTCCTGATGCTGAAAAAGAAAATTGGAGGTGTGGAATGGGATGAAGCACTAATTAACCTTGCCTGGGATGGAGAATTAGTGCAATTATTTCCCAACACAACTCCAAAGAGGGGAGCACTGGCTTTGCACATCCTGCATCCCCATGATTACGAGCTGGAGCAGCCCTGGTGTGGTGTGGGATTATCCCACTTGTGGAGTGTGGAATGTTTCAAGAGGGAAAACCAGCTTGAGACAAGGAGAGGGCACTGAGCTCTCCCTGCAGCAGGGCTGCCAGAATCCAAATTGCCTCTGCAAACCACATTTATTTTTCACCAGGGACTCCAAGGAGCAGCCATGAGCCAGCCGTTCTTCAGGGAAGTCCCAGGTGGGAAAGAAAAGGAACAAGCTGTCACATTCACCCCCAGGCAGAAGTTGAAAAGTTGAGCAAAGGAAAGCAGCTTCCATTGGAAGGTAAGGATTTGCTCCAATCCAAAGGCTGTGCTCATTTCTCTTTCTTGTTTTTTTACCACTGAAAAATGCCAGAGGGCAAATGGCTGCCAAGAGCTCCTTCCTTTATTGTACCTGGACAAAAAGGTTTCTCCATCAACAGCTCTCTCTCTGATTTATCACCAAAAAGAAAAAAGTCAAAATAACCTTGGATACCAGCTCGCACCAAATGACTGGGAAGGGAGGGAATATTTCCAGCTCCAAGGACAAATCTTGTGTGTTTGCTCAAAACCAAAGGCAGATTGGAGAGAAACAGAAGGCTTTGGAGCTGGGAATAAAGAGGGTTTGTGCTGGTTTGATTTGCTCAAACTCCTGGGACAGTTGCACCTGTAACATCTTTTTTGGAAAATCTTCCATTCCTAAGGTTCAAAGCTCAAGCACAGGCTGGGGTTATCCCACACAAGCCCTTGCTCTGCATCACCTGGGCTTAGGCAACCCCTCAGCCCAGAGAAAATGCACAATGCTGATGTTCCCTAAATAACTCCATGTGACTCCAAGTTAGTCCCAGCATTTATTCAAACCCTTGAAAACACAGGAAGAAAATATTTCTTTTCCTAGGAAAGGCAATGGAACAAATTGAATGTTCCCAAGCCATGTGGGTAATTCCAGTGCCTTAAGTTTTCCTCCAGTCTCCATGTCATTTTGCATTTTCAAAGTTTTGGTTGAAAAATCAAACCACCTTCCCACTTATCCTGATCTGTTTAAAGTCAACTTCAGCATTTTTTAAATGTCAGCTTAAAAAATGTTTTTCATTGTTGGATCTCCTCAAACCCACAAATATTTGGTGGTGTCTTAGATCTCTTGATGGAGCTCAGGATGCAATACTCAGGAGGAATTTCTTCATGGAGAGCATTGTTA
Source organism: Melospiza georgiana (assembly GCF_028018845.1). NCBI lineage: Eukaryota > Metazoa > Chordata > Aves > Passeriformes > Passerellidae > Melospiza > Melospiza georgiana. Next base: position 152,944,118 of record NC_080430.1, on the reverse strand, counting down.
AACTTCGGAAAGGGCTGCCCAGGGAGGTGGTGGAGTCCCCATCCCTGGAGGTGTTTAAAAAATGACTCAATTTTTGACAGTGAGTGGCACTCACTGTTTTGTTGACAAGAAGGTGGTGGGTTAGACTCGATGATCCCAGGGGTCTTTTCCAACCTTAATAATTCCATGATTCTGTGCTGAAATAACCACTCTGAAGAGGAGACAGATTTAAGGAGGATGGCAGAGGTCTTTTAAGAGCTGTATTGAAAATCTCCCATTGTCTGTGAGGTTTTTTCCCCTCTCTTCTGTCATTTTCCTAAACAATTCTTCTCATTTTCCACTCTTTATCCTGGAATCATTTGCTCTCCCTTTGCATCCTTGGTCAGCAGACAGCCATGGCTTTCACATCAATCATTTGAGGGACTGAGGTTGAGGACCAAAACCCAAATTCCTGTGGGGAAAGAAAATTTCTACTTCCTTCCCCTTTGAAGTGTGGGGGAAGCTGGTACAGCATTTCAAAATTCAGGTGTGGAAAAGACTCAAATTTTATTCAGGGGAGGTTTAAATTGGATATTAGGAAAAAGTTCTCCATGGAAAGAGTTGTCAGGCATTGGAACAAGATGCCCAGGGAAGTGGTGAACTCGCCACCTCTGGAAGTGTTCATAAAAAGGGTGGATATTGCACTTGAGGACACCTTTTCCATCTTTTTCTGCGTGACACAGACAAATCCATGCAAAATATGGGAGTTGGGAAGAATTTCAGCAGAACTGTGTCAGCTCAAGGACCTTGTGAATGGGTCAAAGGCATAAACTCCTAACTCAGTTCTCTTTTTCCTTTGCAGGTGTAATTTCAATAACATCAGAGTTATGAAGCTGATTAACAAATCCATCATCTTCTCCCTCAAGTGTAGATGACAACTGTAGTTGCAACAAGCCACGTCCTGAAGGACGTTCAAGGGGCTGCTGCTGTGTTCCAAATTTTCCAAACTCCAGCCATGAGAAAGGATTTGCATTGGTTTGATAGTTTGAGAAAATAAGGACATTAATGGTGAAGAATTCACCGCTCCAGCTCACTCCCGGAGGATCTGTCTTGTGCTCACACCCCTCTCTATAAATTCCTTTGTTTTTCCCACCTTATAGTGGAAATTCCAGCTGTGCTCTCATTTAGGAAATGCTTTTCCTCTGAATTTCAAAAGGATGGGGGAGAAAAAAAATCTACAGGAGAAGAATGAGCCTCGCAATCCCATCCCTGAAAAATCCAAGCAGCTTTGGAGTGAGGACATCTGCTGTGCAGGATAAACCATAAAAACAGTGCTGGGATTTGCAGGAAATGTTGGGACATTCCCACTGAACTGATCACGATTTGGTTTAATATTCCATTGAATAGTATTTGGTTTAATATTGCATTGAATATCTTAAATTCTAAAAAAACCACATTTATTGATTTATTAATAATTTGATTTATTAATAAGAATGACTTCTTTTTCACCAGAAAGGAAAATGAGTTCAACAAGGGCTTGGGCGACACTTCAGCCACAAGTTGGGATTCTTGGGCTTGTCTATGCAGGGCCAGGAGTTGGGCTTGATGGTTCTTGTGGGTCCTTTCCAACCATGATTCCATGAAATCCTGTTTGCACAAGTTGCTCACCAAATACCTTTAGGCCTCTAAACAGAGGAAAATGCATAAAATTGTGAGATATAGATAAAGCAGGGAAGTAATTACTCCTTGAGGGATTTGGTTCCTCAAAATCCTGTCCAGATATCTGAACTACTGTGGTTAAAGATCATGGAATCATGGTTTGGGTTTGAATGGACCTTCAAATTCATCTCATTCCCACTCCCTGCCATGGGCAGGGATAACTTCACTATCCCAAGTTGCTCCCAATCCCATCCAATCTGGCCTTGGATGTTTCTCTGGGCAACTGTGCCAGGGCCTCAACACCCTCAGGGAAGAATTCCTCTCTCATATCCAATCTAAACCTGTTCCTTTTCACATTAAAGCTGTCAGGGATTTCGATTTATACAACCAGACACCATCTGATCCTTCTCAAGTCTTGAACTGCTTCAGGGTCTTAAAACCCAGAGTCTTGCTGACGCTCTCAGAGAAGGGTTTTGGGGGATGTTATTTTAGGATACTGGCCACACTCTCTTTTATCCGATGTCTTTTGATTCCCACTGGAAAGCTGCTTAATAAAATGTGGCAGGAGCCTGTTGACTCACTTTGCACCTTTATGTGAAGATCAATGTCTGATGGATCAGTGATGCAATGGAAGAAGGATGAGAGAAGAAAGAGAGCAGATTTAAAAAAAAAAAAGGTAAAAACAAGAGAATGAAGTGATGAATCTCTTACGAATTCCCCCAAGCTCGAGGCAGTCAATAATTTGACATGAGCTGTGCCTAGGGCAGGCTCATATTTTCAGACAGGATATTAAGACATGCAAAGAGGAAAAAGATAAGTATAAGTGAGTTTAGCAGATCCCATTGGCTGGTGGGGAAGTCCCAAACATATTTTTGTCTCTCCTTCTCCTTTCCCTTTGTCTTCCAGATCAGATAAACCCCTTCCTCATTAAGACTGGGAATATTTGGGTCTGCTTTTGATTTGCTGTCACTCAAGAAATAAATCTGTCATCCAAACTCAGGAGAAGAGGGGCAAGGAAGACGCACAGCTGCAAAATTAATTTGCACAAGAGTCTGAGCAGCAAGAAAAGTTGCCTTGGGGCTGCTCATTAGCCAGGCTGATGACAAAGGGAAAATAAAAAAGAAGGTGAGTTTTAAGGCATCTTTCCAGCCAAGGCACTCAAACATCCATTTCCATCTGCCCAGGATGAGCAACTTTGCATGAATTAGGCTCATGTGCACCATATGTCTCTTTATTTCCATCTTTATCCTCTTTGCAAAGCTGTTTTGAAGAAAAGATGCCAGGTTGGTGTTTTAGAGGTTCAGAAAGTTCAGTGCAGGGAAGAAAAAAGCAACAAGCTCAAAAAAAACCTCGAAAAGCCTCCTAGAACAAAACAAAAATGAGACAATGCCCCTGCCTAATCTCTCTCACTAAAGAATTTGCATAATTTGCCTCCACTTTTGCTATTTCTGCTGGCAGTACAATTATTTCACCAAAGGAAGAGATAATTAATTACCAATATTCACTTTAACTGAGTTTAAATAACAATTAGAAATGCATCAATTATCAGCAGACATGGGGATATAAACCAGAAACCAAGGGCTGGGTAAACCAGGTCAGCGAGTCCTGAGTGTGTGGGCCTGAAGGCAGGAACAGCTGTTTCCAAGCTATAAAAGACAATGTTTGTCTGCTCCTTTCCTGGAGATTTCTGTTCCTAGTTGGCATTTGGCTCAGGGGCTGCAGACAACTCTTGGGAAGCAGCTTTGAGGCATCATCATCACTTCACTGGAAGTTAAATAGAGCACAAATGAGCCCTGTGCACTTTATTTCTTTGCCCTGAACTTTGAGAGATAAGTGGCATGTGGATCGTCTGTGAAGTAACAACTTTTGTTTGTGATGAAATGGAGGAATCCGCACAGGAAAGTGCCCTGGAGTAAAAGAACCCACTCAGAAAAGTGTCCTGAGCATCTGCTTTGGGATAAAAAATAGAGAGAAAAGTGATGGCAAAGATATGGACATGAGGAGTCCTTGGGGGGGTTGAGATCTGGTCCCTCCCAAGTTTAAATGTGAGTTTTATGCCATGAGGGGAAACAAGCAGAGGAAGCAGAGCTTTCATAGAAAAATCCACAGGTAATATTTAGGTTCTACATTTTACTGCCTTATCTTCATGAAAACTTCCCTAATTAGCTTTGGTTTTGGGACAATAATGAAATGGTTTGGGTTGGAAAAGACCTTCAAGATCATCTTGTTCCAACTCCCTGCCATGGGCAGGGACACCTTCCACTATCCCAGGTTGCTCCAAGCCCTGTCCAACCTGGCTTTGGACACTTCCAGGGATGGACCAGCCACAGCTTCTCTGGGAAAACCTGTGCCAGAGCTTCACCACCCTGAATTTCTCCTGATACCCAATCTAAATTCACACTCCATCAGTTTGAAGCCATTCCCCCTTGTCCTGTCAATCCACACTCCAGTAAATGGTCTCTCCACATCTTTCTTGTCAGCTCTCTTCAGGGACTGGAAGGAATTTGGATAAATTTAGCCTCATTTCTTGGTTCTGAGCACAAAATTTTGCATTCAGGTGGACTGACTTGACTCATTTTGGTCCCGTTTCCCCCAACATTCAAATCTCTCTGTAGAATCCCTCTGCCCTACTCAGAGGCAATCATCATCTTTTAGAAATGCTGTCAGCGGTGATTTTATTCTTCTTCCCAGATCACTGACAAGGATGATGAAAACTTCTTGCAGAACCTGCATCAGTGATGATTTTCCATTGACAAATTCTTCCTGAGATGTTATTTGATGAACTTTTAATTGATTTGATATTTATATTTCTCTCTCTTTTTTTGCTTTTAATATGACTGTGGGAAATGAATCAAACTTTTTAGAAAAGTCTCACACTGAGGCTGTTCCCAGTATCACCAATCTTTTATCTCCTCAGAAACATAATCAGGCTGGCTTGACAAGGCTCCCTTCCATAAAGCACTTTGACTGACATTAATTGTGTTCTTCTGACCCTCTGGTTCTTCATTGATTGCATCATTTAGCTTCTTTTTTTCTTTTTGTTTTTTTCCCCACAATTTTGTGTAGAATTGATTCTCAGGCTTAGGAACCGATAATTGCCATCACCAGCTGATAATTGCCATCTCATTTCTCCTGTCCCACCTGACATCAGCTTGAGACTTTCATGGATCTTCTTGCCTGAAATGTGGCACTCTTATGAGCTTTATTTATTTATTTAATAGGTTATGGAACTAAATGTCCTTTAAGGTCCCTCCCAACCCAAACCATTCCATATTCCCATGATTTAACAAGTGAATGAACACTGAGAGGTGAGGCCCTTCCTCTGCTCCCTGTCCCCATGAGCAAAGTGCTCCTGGAAAGCCAGATCCTGAGTGAAGAGCAGGGAGTGCTGAGTTCCTGCCTAGAAATTCCCCCTCATTCCATGAAAGCTGATATTTAGCTGTCTCAAATTTGGGTTTTTTTTAGCTTTTATACGAGAAAAGATCTTCCCTTGTGCTTCCCTGCCCAATTTTCCCAGGATAAAATTTGGGATATTTCTGTTCGACTGCCCTGAACTAGTAGGAGTTCACAAAATCTCATTTGTGGGCACTCTTGGAGGTGACTGCAGCTGTGTTTTGCCCAGTGGAGGATGGATGAGAATTTTTGATGACCTTTAAGGTCCTTTCCAACCCATTCCATCTTTCTCCGCTAAACTGCAGCAGTTTGAGCTCAGTGGAGTGCAGGAGGATGTGAGAGCACAGATCAGCTGCTGGAACTTCTGCAGGGGCTTGTTCACAGCACAGCTGGCCCGTGACTGGGAAAGGGCCACCCCAGGACATGCCCAATGAATTATCTCTATTTAACTCAACAGGAGAGATTTGTTTTTGTCTCCAGGCCCCTGGAGATGACGTTTGATGTCAGGAGTGATAGAACAGGGAGCTGTCCAGAAATCAGTAATTCCAGAAATGTGCAGTCCTGAGAGCCGAACCTGCAAGAAGCAGCTTGGTGGGGGCTTGTTTGAAATTGTTTTATTTGAATTCATGGGGCTTATTTGAAATTGTTTTATTGAAATTCATGTGTTTAGCCACTCACTCAGTTCATTATAAAGCGTCACTCATGGCTGGCTGCATTTCCAGACTGGTTTCCCAGGGAAATGGGATATATGGGATACACCTTAGGAAATGTTTGTCTCATCCCTTGTACCTTTTCATCCTTTTCACCGACCCAGAACAGGAAATGGAATTTTTTGGCCAAAGAAACCGTGGCTGTGCCATCCCTTGAAGTGTTCCAGGCCAGGCTGGGCAGGACCAACCTGGTCTAGTGCAAGGTGTCCCTGCCCATGGCAGAGGGGTGGAATTAGATGATTTTTAATGTCCTTTCCATCCTAAACCATTTGGGCATTTTATGAAAAGGAGTTTGAAGGCTTTAATGTGTGAGTTGCTTGGTGAAACACCTGAGAGGGGAGAGCTCTTGTCTGCATTGCAGGGAGGCAGAGCAGGCTGCCATGGGATGGAGGTGGAGGGAGGACAGAATGAAAGGAAGAGCTGGCAAGACACAAAAAGTCACAGGGAGATAGATTTGGGTGAATTTTGGATCATACTGGACTGGGGGAATTGTGGAATGGCCTTGGAGAACTGAAAACCTGAGCTCTGGTAGCTGAGCTGTAGCTCTGGGGCTTTGGGGAGGATGGGCAGTGGCCTCTTTGCACCATTAACAAGTAGCCCAAGTCCCCTCTGGATTCTCATCCCTGATTTTTCACAGTCATTAACACCAGTTCAATTCCAGCATCTCCTTTGGGTGTAGGATCTAATGTCCCTAAAGATGCTCCAGCATCTCCTTCAGGTGTAAGATCTGATGGACACTTTTCTAGGTGCATCCCTATTTCCTCAAAAAACCCACACTTTTCCTTAAATCCACTCACTTTGGATTTGTACAGCACTAATAGAGGTCTCTGAGCACTCTGTTTTCTGTGGATGAGTATGAATCTTCACATTTAACATGCATTTCCGGCAGCTGATATTTTCCAGGCAGGTGAAATTTCCCTTATTTCCCAATTTTTTGCCTTTTACAGCATGTGCATGCTGGTCAAACTGGGATTGGTTATTAGGAGTGGTCTCAAGAGGGAGTGAAGTTTGGGAGTATGAATATTCATATTTAATATAAAATTTACTATGAAACCATAGAAATCCCAGAATGATTTGAGTTGGAAGGGACCTGAAAGTTCATTTTGTTCCACCCTATCATGGACAGGGAGCCTTCCACTAGATCACATTGCTCCCACAACACTTTGAGGGATGGAGCATTTTAAGAAAACCTAAAATAGACAAAATATAATTTAAATATAGATGCCACATTAATTTTTGAAGAACTATTAGGTATTCCCACAAACCTTGCCTGGTTTTAAGTTCAGCAGACAAAGAAAACACAGGCAGATCCCCCAATATACACTCTCCAGGCATCTGCACACAACACAGCTCCTGCGTGGGTGGATATGTGAGGAAAAATCAATTTTCTGGAGGTTTCCTGTGGTGCCTGTCACCCCCTCAGCTTAATTAAACACAAAAAATCCATGCTCCACATCCCATCCATCAGCCTAAAGACACAGACATCAAGCTGGCACTTCCCACACCTCCATCCTGTGGGTCAGGGAGGGCTGGAGGGATAAATTGCTCCGTGGTGACATCCTGATTTGGACACACGTGGTCTCCCTGCATCCAGCTGAACAATATTCCCTGCTCCTCTCCGAATCTTTACAATTTCCTTTATTTTGGAAGTTATGTTTGCTCCTGTCTGTGTTTCTTACACTGTCTGGTTTTTTCCTCTCTCACATTTCAGGATTGTTGTCTCCTGACCCATCCTGGCTCCCAGCATCCCAAACACGTGTCCATGCCAGGGATGTCAGGAGGTCTGGAAAGGTCGGACAACCGCGCTGCTCCCATCAATTTTCTCACATCTGAGGCTCAAAAGCAGCACAAACAAAAGACCTTTTCAAGTGCTGCTGTAAGAAAAAACCTGCAAAGCTTCCAGAGCAGGGGAGGGATGGGGCAGCTCAGCAGGCACTGAGGGAGGAAAGGGGTCATCCAGGGGCGAAGTGCTGTGATCCAGGAGAGCTGAACGCCTCTCCTGGCTGGATATTGATTTCTGTGCTCCCACTCAAATCCTGGCTTGTCTGGAGGAGCTCTGAGGGCAGCGTGGGGTTCTCAACTCCCCCAAGCCCTGGGCTGTGGTGAATGCGACCATGGCCAGGTGGGGAGAGCTCAGGTGTCCTTCTTTTGGTGGAATTGGATCTCTACGGGCAGGCAAAATGAGCCAGGGTGTAGCCATGATATTTCCTGAAAAATGCCTTTGCCAGGATTTTTCTCATGAGAAGCTGAGAGGCCTCAGAGGAAAAGAAAAGCAATAATTATCTGCTGCTGTGGAGTGCAACAGGTGCATCTGTGATTGCTCTCATGTGGTTGTTTCTAATTAATGGCCAATCACAGTCCAGCTGTCTCAGACTGTCTGGCCAGTCACAAGATTTTATTATCATTCCAATTCCATTCCTTTCCTTGCCAGCCTTCTGATGAAATCCTTTCCTCTATTGTTTTAGTATAGTTTTAGTATATAATTTTCTTTAATATAAGATATATAATAAAATATATAATTAAAATTTAATATATACATAATAATATTATATATATATAATATAATATAATTTTATATAATTTATATAAATAATATATATAATATATAATATAGATAATAAATATACTATATACTATATACTATGTAATATATAATATATATAATATATAATATATAATATATACTACATAATATATACTACATAATATATACTATATAATATATAATATATAATATATAATATATAATATATAATATATTATATATTATATATTATATATTATATATTATATATTATATATTATATATTATATATTATATATTATATATTATATATTATATATTATATATATTATATATTATATATTATATATTATATATTATATATTATAATAATAATTTATATATATATTATTTATATAATATAATAAATAAATGAAATTTATTTATTATAAATAAATCAGCCTTCTGAAACATGGAGTCAAGATTCTCGTTTCTTTCCTCGTCCTGGGACCCCTGTGAACACCACCACACCAGAGCTCCTTGTCTGCCTTGGGGATGAGTGAGACCTTGCTCCATCCACGGGACAGTCCCTCCTCACCTGGGATATAAAATGGCTTTTCCCATCTGCTGATTTGCTGGACCCCAACTCCCTGAAATCAGAGGAGTGCAGGCCAGGTGTATGCGAAGGAACAAGGAGGCATTTTATCAGAGGCAGGGCAGAGTGTGAGGATTTTGTCCCTGAATTCCAGCATGTCAGAAAGGAATGAGCCTTTCAATGGGTAGCAACTCAATAACATAGATAAAAAACATGTGAATCATCACACTTGGAGATAAAAGCTCATTTCAAGCCTCGTCTTTGTCTTCCAGAGGAGGATTGGGGAGAGCAGGGCTGACCACTGTCCACGTGTCTGTCCCTTCTCCCAGGTAACAAGTGATGGGACAAAAGGAAACAGCCTCAGGTTGCCCCAGGGGAGGTTTGGATCGGTTATTAGGAAAAACTTCTTCTCAAAATGGTTGCCAGGCTGCCCAGGGAAGTGGCTGAATCACGATACTTGGAGGGATTTAAAAGATGTGGAGATGTGACACTTGGGGATGTGAATGAGTGCTGGGATCAGCTGTGCTGGGGGAACAGTTGGATTCAATCATCTTAGAAGGTTTTTCCAATTTAAATCTTGCTATGATTTGGAAAAAAATTCTTCACCAAAATGGCTGTCAAGCCCTGGAACAGGCTGCCCAGGGAAGTAGTTGAATAAATAAATTAAATGAGGAATTTAAACTAATTTTTAAATAATTTTTATAATGTTGTAATTCAAAAAATATTTTTTAAATTATATTATTATTATTTAAATATTGTTATATTTAAATATTACTATTACTGGAATAATTTTTAAATTAATTTTAAATAAATTAAATTATGAATAAATAAATTAAATACCTTGAGGGATTTAAAATACGTGTTGGTGTGACATTTGGGGACGCGGTTTTGGGGTGGCCTTGGCTCTGCTGGGTTAATTGTCCTTCCTTTGCTGACCTCCAGAGCTGGCTCAAGGTGATTTGGCCTTCTGGCCACCTCCTCTGCTGCCAAATTTCTTTGTTTTCACTTTTGAGTGTCACCACTCATTGGTGCTCAGCCAATTCAGCAGAGCCTGGATACTGCAGGAGAAGGAGGCAGGGACGACTTCATCACCCCTGGACAACCCCAAAAAGTAGAAAGGTGCAGGATTTTTACCAAAATGGATCATCCCAGAACAAAGCAAGAGCCAAACAGGCAGGAGTAGCCCGAGGCCAAAATGTGCCATCAGATGTAAGAACAATGCAGCAGGGAAGGAGAGAGGGGAGCAGCGAGGGATCAGAGTCATTTTTGGAGAGATAGGGAAAAGCAAGAGGAGGATTGTAAAGAAAAGCTTATCTTGTTCCTGCCTGTTCTTCCACTGCCTTCGGGATTATGCAAATGAATCATTCAAGTAGATTTCCCTGGTAATTAAAAACTCTGCTCTTTTTAATTAAACTTTCCCTCCAGAGCGAGGGGTTTTTTGTTTTTAGTTCCCCCTTGAGAAACTAATCTTTACAAGACTTCTTTTCTTTCCCCTCCTCTTCTTTTCTTCTTTCTCTTTCTTTCCCTTCTCCCTCAAAATTGTCAAGGCCTGTCACAAACTGATCTAAGCATTGAGTTAAACTAGAATTTGCTGGAGAAAGCAACAGGAGAAAAGTTTGAGTCTGGGTTGAGGCAGCAAGTGGGAGTCGGACTTTGGAGCGTGGGAATGACTTTAAGGACTTGTGCACAGAAGCAGAAAGAAAATATCAGAGGAAATCCAAAGAAAGGTAGGGTGGAAAAAAAAAATTACAAGTTTGAGTGCTTCCAGCTCCTGAGAATTAGCTGGTAGGAGGTCTGCAAGGAGATATAATTAGTAGGCAAGCTGTAATGAACTCGAGGTGCTGGAATATTTAACTGCAGGTCATGAGAAATTGGCAGGGTTAAACCAGATGAACAATTACTGCACAATATCACTTCAGAGAGGTTTTTTTGCATTCCCAGCAGCTGATGGAATCAGAGAATTGTGGAATATCCTGAGCTGGAAGGGACCCACAAGGATCATCAAAGTCCAATTCCTTCCCTGCATGGGGGACCTCAGGAATTCCACCATGGAGACAAAGTCTGCATCAAACCAGCTCAAATTCAGTGCTGGATTCATGTTCTCCTTTTTCCATTGTCTTTGGATGTGGTGTTTCAATGCAGGACACGGGTGCCAGTGCTGTTGTCACTGTCACCACCGTGTCCCAGCCCTCTGAGGGATTTTTTTCTCCTTCCCTTCACTGGACCAGACCCTTTGTGTGACGGTGTTCACAGGGGTCTGAGGATGAGGAAAGAGACGAGGATCTGACTCTACGTTTCAGAAGGCTTGATTTATTATTTTCTGATATATATTACATTAAAACTATACTAAAAGAATAGAAGAAAGGATTTCATCAGAATGCTAGCTAAGAATAGAATAGCCAAGAATGATAACAAAGGTTTGTGGCTCGCCTCTCTGTCTGAGCCAGCTGGGCTGTGATTGGCCATTAATTACAAACATCCAACATGGGCCAATCAATGATCCACCTGTTGAGATCCACAGCAGCAGATAATCAATGTTTACATTTTGTTCCTGAGGCCTCTTGGCTTCTCAGGAGGAAAAATCCTAAGGAGAGGATTTTTCATAAAAGATGTCTGCAACACCTTTGGAAACTGGAAGGCTGGGAAAAGAAAACAAAACAAGGAAAGCAAAGAAAACTCGCAGGGCTCTGAGGGACCTGGTCTAGTGGAAAATTGGCCCGTGGTAAAGGATTGGAATGAGATGATCTTTAAAGGTCCCTTGCGACCCAAATCATTCTGGAATTCTGTGATTTGCCACCAGGAGTCATCTGAGCTTTCAATGCCCATGAGGATCTGGTGAATGATGCAAGGCCTGACAAGTTATGTCAGGCCTTGAATCATTCACCAGATCCACATGGGCATTGTGGATCCTGTGAGGATCCACAGGTCCTGTGAGGACAGCTCATTTTGTCAGCCTCTGATTCTGGAGTTTGGAGCCAGGTTTTGCTCCTTGTACCCCTGTGAGCATTTTGGATATCAGGGGAGAGGGTGATAAGCAGAGTTATCTAAGTTGGGTGTTCTCCTTTGAGTACAGTCAGTGAAGAGGAGCCCGGAAGTGGTCAGGGCTGGGTGGATCTAACCCCAAATAAGATTCCCGTGTCAGAGAGTCCTGGATTGGTTTGGGTTGGAAGGGACCTTCAAAGGGACTACGGAGTTCCAACCCCTTTCCATGGCCAGGGACACTTTCCACTATCCAAGGTTGCTCCAAGCCCTGTCCAACCTGGCTTTGGACACTTCCAGGGATGAGGCAGCCGCAGCTTCTCTGGAAAACCTGGCCCAAGGTTTCCCCACACTCACAGAGAAGAATTTCTTCCTTATAACCCATCTAAACCTCCCCTTTTTCAAGCAGTTTGCCCAGAATGCTTCATTTTGTGATGGATTGGTGATTGTCCCCTTGGCTTTAAAACACATCCAGGGACTTGGGACAATTCCCTGCTGCCTAAACCTGGGCTCAGATCTGCTGCCACAGCTCAGGTTGGTGTAAAATCTCTCTCCACACAAATTCCTGAGGCCCAGGCGACCTCCATGAGTCTCTGCAGCCCTCAAGGTCAGCACATGGGGTGGGATTAGGCGCTGGGTGGGCCATAACTCAACACACGACCCTGAACAAGGCAAGGCCTCCTTGCAAATGTCCTGAGCTCTGCTCTGTGCTTGGAAATTACAGCCTCTCTCCAATGCCAAAGGAAGATCTGTGGATCCCCTAAGGAAAATACAGCATTTCCATTCACCACCTCTTTAAATCTGCATCCTTTCCCCATCACAAGGAGGTAATTTTAGACTTTATGCTTTACCTTCATAACATAAAGGCTCCTGGTTTTAAGTGCTGCACTGCACTTTTTTTTTTTTTTTTTTTTTTTTTCCTCTTTGGTAAGGAATTTTCTGGTTTAATTTAATTTAGGTTTTTCAATCAATGCCTTAAGCAGGCAGACGATGCAGATCAGGGCGTGTTTAAATGCACACAAATGTGATGGGAAGTGGCAGATAAAGACCAGTGGAGATCAGTGCTCCATGAATAAAATGTCTTTTCAGGACAAATAATAAAATCATAGACTGGTTTAGGATGAAGGGACCTTAAATATCATCTTATCCCACACCCCAGCCATTGGCAGAGACAACTTCTACTAGATCAGGTTGTTCAGAGCCCCAGCCTGGATCATCAAATACTTTCCAAAAGTTTGGAGCTGTCAAGTGTAAGAAAGCAAAGGAAAGAGGTGGGAGGTTAGAGTGAGATCACATTTTTACTGTGGTGCAGAAAATCTTCAGCAGACTTCAGGATGAAGTGAAATTCTGCTCCAGTGAAAGTCAAACAACAGAATGAGCATCATTTTCAGCAACAAATGTCAGGTATTGAAAAATTTCTTTACAATGTTGAAAAGGACAGAATGTTTCAGTCCTTCATCTGAAATTGCCTGTTTGGAATTTCTCCTGTTCTTTTATCTGAAAAATTTATTTTAAGAACTGAAAAAAAAAAAAAAAACCCCAACAAAAAACCCGACACAAAAATAAACCTCAGAAAGCAAAACACTGTGTTCTGATGTCACTGAAACAAACCTTTGCTTTCAGCTAAAGTTTTTTGTTCTGATGCCTTTGTTAGAAGCTTTTAGCATTTCAGGGGCTGTTCAATTTCAAAATGGAAAAACCCAGTAAGTTCTGGAATTTCCCAGTAATCAGAAAGTCTGGTCCACTTTTAAGGAAAGCACTTCCAAGTTCTGTTCCTATCCACATCATGGTTTATTTCTTCCGAACAAGTTTTCCTTGGGATTAATTAAAGGGGGATTATTTAAAAAAAAAGAGGGAGAGTGACATTTTACATAGATAGGACAAGGGGAATGGTTTTTAAATGAAAGAGGAAAATGTTGGGTGAGAAACTGGGGAGAAATTCCTCCCTGTGAGGGTGGTGGGGCCCTGGCACAAGTGTCCTAGAGAAATTGTGGCTGCCCCGTCCCTGAAAGTGTCCAAGGCCAAATTGGATGGGGCTTGGAGCAACCTGGGATAGTGGAAGGTGTCCCTGACCATGACCATGATAAAACGATAAAATTGTATTATTTTTAAGTCCCTTCCAACTCAAACCAACCCAGAATTTTTTCTCTTTTGATCTCATGTCACTTCCCTGAGTCCAGACCTCAAGAAGAAAAATCATTCCCTATTTTTTTTTTCCTTTGGCTCTTCTGGCCTCTCTTGATTAACTCTTGTACACGATGTTCTCTGAGAGGTACCTGCTACTTTCATGAGAAATGAACTGGAATAATTTATTCATTTGCATTCAGACATTGCAGTGGAGACAGGAAAGGCTGACAAATGGGTTCACACCAGCTGGTTAAATCTAGCATGGGAAAAGGAAAACCCAGGAAAGGTTATTTTGCAAGGGATCAGAGGAGATGAGATCCAAGAGAGGAATCTGCTTTAAAGAGAGGGAAATACTCTGTTCATGTGTGACAGTAAATAACCAAAATAATTATTCTGTGTGCAAAATAGGTGGAAAGGTTTTTCCTTCTTTGCCAAGAAGAAATACTGAGTTTCCCTGTGGGAGACACTGACCCTTGGGAAAAGGGGAATGTCACCATGTCCTCTTTAACAAGGTCATGCCTGGTTCTGAAGGTTGTGGCTGCCAGGGCTGCTGATGGCAGGAGAGCTGAAGCTGATTATTTTCAGAGATTTTTCACTTGCAAACCCGTAACGCTGCCTTTCTATCCCATGAATGATTTAGGATTCTTGGATTTCAATTTGGTTCTTTTCTTCCTTCTCAGTTTAAAGATTCAGCACCAGTGGCAGAGACAAATAATCATCTGATTAATCTCACAGAAAATCTGAAGATTTTCTTCTTTTCTTGTGACAAAATTACTGCAGACTGTGAGCGAGCCAGAACCCAAAGTTTGGCAAGGCACTGACTTGGAAACTCAGGAAAAAAAGAAGATAATTTCAGGTGTGACCTCCAGGGTTTGGAGGTCACAAAAAACCCAGAGTGGATGAGAACAAAGAATGTCCAGCTGGGAATATCCATCCTGGAGAAGAGAAGGCTCCAGGGACACCTCAGAGCCCCTTCCAGTGCCTAAAGAGGCTCCAGGAGAGCTGGAGAGGGATTTGGGACCAGGGATGGATGGACAGGACAAGGGGGAATAGTTTCCCACTGCGAGAGGGCAGGGATAGATGGGATTTTGGGAAGGAATTCTTCTCTGTGAGGGTGGTGAAGCCCTGGCACAGGCTTACCAGAGCAGCTGTGGCTGCCCCATCCATGGAAGTGTCCAAAGTCAGGCTGGACAGGGCTTGGAGCAACCTGGGATACTGAAAGATGTCCCTGCCCATGGCATGGGTGTGGAACAAGATAATTTTTTAGATCACTTCCAATCAAACTATTCCATGATTCCATGATTTCCTGATCCATCCATTGCCACAGCTTGTGGGCACTCAAATGTCACTTTCTTGTACCTTTGGCTCCCTGGGATAAATGATGTCTGGTGCTCCTCTGCAGCTTTCTAAGAGCTCCAACCCCAGGGTTCCCACTGGCACAATTCAAATTATAAATAGAATTCTAGGATGGTTTTTATGTTATCCTGCAGAATTTTTGTCATCTTTAATTTCATGTGGTTACCCTTAGTTACATAAATAAAGTTATTTTTTCCCACAGAAATGCCATGTATTTCTATTAATGAATCTTTTGCTCTTCCTCTTGGGGAGAATCAAACAGATGGGATTTATTTTTTTGAGCATTAAAACGTTATCAAATTTTCATAACAAATAATTGCTTCATATTTAAACAGTGTTGGAACAAAAAAGCAGGTACCAGGGAGTTCCATCCTCCAAACACAACCGTGGGACATTAAGTCCTCCTCTTCTTGCAAGGTCACACTACAGACACACATTACTTAAATTAGTGGGTCCTGAGGGTACTTTTAAGATGCTGTATTGGTGGCATTTGAGCTTGGAAAATGAATGTAAGAGGAGGGTCAGGAAGCGCTTCTCCATTCCCTGCTAGATAGTGACACTTCATTTTTCTTTTCTAAAAGCCTTTTCTGGAAGTCAATGAGCTCGAGCTACCCATCAGGAACTTCTGTGGGGTGGCAAAAGCTGTGGCTGCAAAGTCCAGCTTCTCCCAGGGGCTGAGGGAAGGGGAGAGCTGAGAACTTGCCCTTGGCAGTGACTTGGAATCAGGCACTGAGGGACTGGAATGAAAGGGGAATATTCCTGGTTGGGAAGGACTTTGGTGGATGGGGGAGAGAGAGAGGGAAGAGGACTCAAGCCATTTTTCTCTCACAAGAAAATGTGTTGCAATAAGAAATAAAACCCTGTCACTTTTGCCAAGCCATCTCCTTCTTTCTCCTCCATTCTCCTCCTTTCTCCTTCATTCTCCTCCATTCTTCTCCTTTCTCCTTCTTGTTCTCTTTTTTTCTTCTCCTTTCCCTTTTTCCTTTTCCCCTCCTTTACCCCTTCCCCTTCCTCTTCCCCCTTTCTTCTTCCTTTCCTTCTTTCTCCTTTCTCTTCCATTCTTCTCCATTCTCCTCCTTTCGCCTCCCTTCTCCTTCTCCTTCTCCTTCTCCTTCTCCTTCTCCTTCTCCTTCTCCTTCTCCTTCTCCTTCTCCTTCTCCTTCTCCTTCTCCTTCTCCTTCTCCTTCTCCTTCTCCTTCTCCTTCTCCTTCTCCTTCTCCTTCTCCTTCTCCTTCTCCTTCTCCTTCTCCTTCTCCTTCTCCTTCTCCTTCTCCTTCTCCTTCTTTCCTTTTTTCCTTGTCCTTTCCCTTTTTTCTTTTCCCTCTTTCATCTTCCCCTTCCTTTTCCCCTCCCCTCTTTCATTCCCCTTTCTCCTTCTCTTTCCACTTCCCCTTTTTTCTCTTCCCTCCTCCTTCTCCTTCTGCTTCTCCTTCTCTTCCTTTCTTTTTTTCCTTTCCTTCTTCCTCTCCCTTCCTCTTCCTTCCTTGGACTCCTCTCCCAGCAGGAACGTAGAGGTCAATTGACAACAGATTGGTTTTTTTCTCCCTTGTTTTCTCTAGAAATAAAAGATTTATCCAGAAATAATCTTCATCCATGAACTTCCCTCAACAATAACTGGGAGAGGATGAAAACTGGTTCCTCACAGACTCAGTACCTTGGCCATGCTGTCCAATGAGATGTTTCAAAGTGGTTTATGTTGCGAAATTCTTGGCTGATTTCACTTTAGTTTTGATTACTGGGAAGAAACAGCTGCAGGAAAAGGGAATCCAGCTGTTTCCTCCCTGTGCCTGGTTCTCCCTTTTATTTAGATTAGGTCTGAAATGCTGCACTGAATTCAGCAGCTCCTTTAAGTGTGTGCTACTTTAGTACTCATTTTTTTAAGAGGTCTCTCATTTTTCTCCCTAGAAAAGGCTCTTGGGCTGATCCCTGTGGAAATTTGATCTTTTCTGTGCTGCTTGGCATCAGGTCTGATATTAAAAACTCAGAGCTGGACACTCCTTGGGTTCAAGGAGTCACTGCTTGAATGACAGCTGCTCCTAGCTCTGATGTTACATCCCAGATGTAACATGGATAAAATCCACTCTGGGCTTGGGTGAATCACTGGCTTTTATTGAGGAAACCATTAGAAGAGAGGTGGGAGAAGTCTTTTTGTGCTACAGAGAGCAAAGTCTTACTCACTGCACATCCTCTGGCTGAACTAATGAATGAAACAGCCAGAAGTCAATTAATTTACAGGCACAATCCCTGCCCTGACTTGTCCTTGCAGAGAGTTTGACTTTGGGTGTCTCTGGGCTATTCCACGAAATTTTGTGCTGGAAAAACATTCACACTGTGTTAATAATTGAGATGGCAGTGGGTAAATCTGGTCTGTGGGGATTTTACGCAGCTGCTCTGAAGGATCCTCCCAGCTCCCATCCCATCTGTGTCCTGCCAATCAGTGGGGTGGGCACTGCCCAAAGCAGATGCTGGTGCTCCCGTCCCCTGTGGAATTAGTGACAGTGCTGTCCTGGAAAGGTGATAAATCAATAATGTCCTCTCTAGCAGCAGGGAAAACAATTTGGAGAGGAATTTGGTCTGTGCCGTGGGAAGCAGGATGCAGTACGAACAAAGCACAGATGATGGCAGCAAAGTATAAACTCAGGAAAATACCAGTCCTATTTAATAAAGAGCTGAGGAACTTACTAAGAAGTTTCTGGGAAGCTGATCTTTAGGATCCCTACTGGAAATAAATCCTTCTGAATACACCCGCCTGCAGGACAGAAAATTTCTGTCATTACAACAGAGACAAAAAAATATTTTACAAGAAAAATATTTGCTTGTAACAGGAGCTCACAGTGGATAGAGAGGTGTAATTGTTCCCATGTTAATTAATACAGTTCCAACACAGTCCCCAAGGAATTCATTCCCATTTTTTTTCTGCTAAAAGCTTGTGAGTGTCAAAATCCTCTTGCTTTGAGAGTAGTTACAACTTTGGGAATACATCTGGGATCACTGGGAATGTGTTTATTCCTGGACAATGGAGTGAATTGCTGTTGTTTCTTGCCTGGGTGATTTCTTCTGAGTTCCCCTGCATTGGAAGTGTACAAGGCCAGACTGGACAGGGTTTGGAGCACCCTGGTCTCATGGAAGGTGCCCCTGCCCATAGCAGAGAGCTGGAACTGGATGTTCTTTAAGGATTTTTTGGGTTGGAAGGGACCTTAAAAAGCATCTTGTTCCATCCCCCTGCCATAGGCAGGGAAATCTTCCACTATCCCAAGCCCTATCCAGTCTGGCCTAAAACACTTCCAGGGCTGGGACATCCACAATTTCTCTGGGGTACCTTTGCCAGGGCCTCAACACCGTCACAGGGAAGAATTTCCTCCTAACATCCAATCTAAACCTACCCTCCTTCAGCTTAAGGCCATTCCCCTTCTCCTATCACTGCATGTCCTTATCTAGAGTCCCTCTCCTGTTTTTTAGGAACCCTTTTAAGCACTGGAAAGGGCTCTAAGATCTTCTTGAAGTCTTCTGCTCTCCAAGCAGAACACCTCTGACTCTCCCAGCCTGCGAGAATTAAAGGAACTTTAATTCTGGTTCTTATCCAGCACTGTAGCATGACCACGGGGAAAATTTTCCAGAGATGCAGAGCCTTTGGAGCATTTATTCCTTGCTGGATGAGCAGTCCTGTGGCTCAGCAACCTGCACCAACTTCCCGAGCTCCTCTAACAGATGTAACAGAGCCGCCCTGGAGCTGTCAAGTCACTTTTTCGCCATCTTCACGACGTGGAATCATCCGAGAGCTTGCTCAGTGCCTGGCAACCACAATAGGTGTTAAGAGCTGCAGTGAAAGGGCTGCTTAACTTGACAACCAACAACACCCCCTGGCCTTTCTGTGTCTGTCACTGTCTGAATAAAACATTTTGTCAACAGCGCGATTTCTCTCGGAACAGCTCGCCGCTGTCTCCTGCTCGGAGGCAAAGCCGAGGGGAAGGGCTGGGAGACAGAGAAAACTCCTGCTGGAACAGGAGCTGAGTCAGCCTTAATTCTGACAAGGCAGGGGAAAATCCACGTGAGAGTGAAAGCTTTTGGCAAAACGTGAGAGTTGTGTTGGTATGGGATGGATGAATGGATGGATGGATGGATGGATGGATGGATGGATGGATGGATGGATGGATGGATGGATGGATGGAAAAAGGCATGGGCTGGTTCAAGGAGAGGAGCAAAGGGTACCACTTCTCAGAGGAGCAGATGGGGCTCATAAACGGTGCCACAGTGGGAGGGTGGCATTGGCAATGGGATGCTCAGCCTACCCTGTCCTCCCACACGGGATCATTCCTTGAATACCTCAGATCTGAGCTGCTCTGGCTGCTCCAAGTGATGCCTTGTGAAGATTAACCTAGAACAGAGACTGGACAGAGCTAAAAAATACAATAGGGATTTATTAGAAGGCCTCAATGGATCCACCTTGGCCAGCACAAGAGCCCAGCCAGGGCGACACCCAAGATGAACCCAAAATGGTCACAAAATGCATGACCAGTCACAGGGTCTCTCACTTTTATAACTTCTGCTCCATTTGCATATTGGAGTTAATTGTTCAATTACAGCTTTAGGTTATGAAGTCCCATCCTCCTTGTTTTTCTTTCTTCAGTCCCCATTGTTTATCGTCTTGGGCCTGAGATTTGGATCAGTTGTCCTTGCTCCCCAGCTAGAGCAGGAATTGTTTTGTCTCCCTACTCTGTGAAGAGAGCTCACCATCCCCTAATATGAAGCTCAGAACTACACACTAAAGCAGCACAGAATCTGAAAAATATAAAAGCTAAAACCTGAGGCATCACAAGGACCTCGGGGACTGCCCCAGACCAGTCCAGGTGCATGGTTCAACTCAGGGGCCGAGTCCACAATGATGAAAATTCATATTTCTTATCTCCATTGACACTAGACAATGAAATCCAGCTGAAGGCCACTCAGTGCTTACTGAGGTTAAATGAAGGTAGACCTGGATTTAAAGTTGGTCTTGAGTCCCTAATTTTTTTCAAGGCAAAAGATGAAAACTAAGACAGAGCAACTTTCCAACAGCCCTCTGGGTTCCTCATGGGGGAAAAAAAGCAGAGCTCCTGATGGGACAATTGCACACTGCTGGAAGCAGGTCCAGCTGACCGTCACGTTCCCAATAAGTCAGAGTCACACAACAGTTTGTGTTGGAAGAGATCTAAAAAATTGTCTTGTTCTGAGATCTTGCTGTGGGCAGGGATGCCTTCCACTATCCCAGGCTGCTCCAAGCTCCATCCAACCTGGCCTTGAACACTTCCACAGGTGGGGCAGCCACAGCTACTCTGAGAAACCTGGGCCAGAGCCTCACCACTCTCACAGGGAAGAATTCCTTCCCAATATCCCATCTATCCCTGCCTTCTGGCAGTGGGAAACAATTTCCCCTTGTCCTGCTATTCCATTTCTTGTCCAAAATCCCTTTCTAGGTCTCCTGGAGCCCCTTCAGGCACTGGAAGGGTCTCTGAGATCTCCCTGGAGCCTTCCCTTCTCCAGGCTGGACATTCCCAGCTCTCCCAACCTGGCTCCAGAGCAGAGGGGCTCCAGCCTTTGGAGCATCTCCATGGCCTCCTCTGGACCTGCTGCAGCAGATCCACATCCCTCTGCAGTTGCAGACCTCAGGGATGGATGCTGTACTCCATGTGGAGCACCTCCAGAGCGAGCAGGAAAATCTTCTCCCTCACCCAGCTGGTCCCAGATCCTTCAATGCAGCCCCTGGCACGGTTGGAGTTGGGCTGATTCCCGTTCTGGCTGTCTCTGGGCTGCTGCAGGACATCTACAGGCCTCCCTGCCTGGAAAACAACAACACCCTGTTGGAACCCTGGCTGCTGAGAATTTCAGACTTTCTGTGCTGACAGGCACTGACCCCCCCAGAGAACACTGCATTTGAACTGAGGCCGTAGAGAAGACTTTCAAAATTGAATGATAGAACTGGGATTCTGGGTGTGGAGTTTGAATAAAAGTGTGTAATATCACATAGCAGAAAACTTGTTTAAAGTTTTAAAATATAGTAGTAGATATAAAACAAGAGAAAAGTTTTAGAGGAGAAGTCAGTCCTTCTTCTTTACCTTCTTTTTCACCTTCTTCTTCACGAGTTTAAGCAATATTGTATAATTAGATAAAAAGGCCCTTGTTGCGGCACACAAATAGTTAATAGGTTAAAAGTAAAAATAATTTAGGTGTCATTTCTTAATTAAACAGTTTATCCTTAAAAGGCCTTGTAGAGAGGGAGAGACACAACTCCATTTTTACCTTATTAGAGAGAAGTACTGTAGAACTCACAGGTTGTAAGACTGTAATTAAATAAGAATTAATAAACATCTGAGTCGGAACAAGAAATTAAATCTCGTGATTTAATCCTGACCTTAACAAAAAAGAAGCAAAAGACTTGACATTAGTGTTGCCCTGTGTGAGGATCGAAGAAAAGCAAAAGAATTGACAATACCCACGCTCCTCAGCCATGTTCAGGTTGCAATCATTCCAAGCTGAATAATTCCAGCTGCTCATCTCAATCCCAGCTGATGTTTCCAGGTGCCTCTGTTGTAAAAATACTGCTCAGAAAGTGTCAGAAAAAGGGAGAGCTGTGCTTAGGATTTGAAATTTGCATGGAACCACAAGCAGTGGTAAAAGCTGAGGAGTCTATAAATCCTGCCTAGATAATTCCAGCATTGCAAATGCTCTCCTCAGCTATTAAGGAATCTCCATCTGCTCCAAGGCCCTAGATTTCCATATTACTGGAGAAGGAGATAAGCAAAATCTGTCTGAAGAGATTTTATCCAAACCCTTAGAAGAAGAGAGGAAAAGAGACTCGAGGCCTTCTCATTTCCATGATGCTGAGAAAGCTGATCTGTGGCAGAGGAGTAGGGAAAGCACGCTTGGAATGAAGAAATTTCTGCTTCAGAAGAAGACTTTGTCCCAAAATTCTGACAGGAACAGGAATTGCCCCCTGTCACTTAATTTCTGGGGGTTTATAGTGAATCATTTCTTCTCAATTTTAGCAGCTGAGCTGGCTGGGCTGGAAGATTGGGCTGGAGATTGTCCAGAGAAATTGTGGATGCTCCACCTCTGGAAGTGTTCAAGGCCAACTTGGACAGGATTTAAAGAAGTCTAGTAGAAGGTGACCCTGCCCATGGCAGAGGGGTGGAATTAGAGGATTTTAAAGTCCCTTCCAACTCAAACCATTCCACGATTTTATGGCTCTACAAAGCCAAGCTGTTTCTCAGAGCATCAGGGGCACTTTCTCACGTTGAGATCCAAAATGCCAGAGGTTCAGCTCCTCTGTAGATCCAGCTTTGGAACCCTGGGCAGGAGAGGAGCTGCAGTTGGGTCGCAGCTCTCCTTCTCCTGTGGATGAGATCCACAGTCCTTTCCCTGTCACACTTCCACAACTCACCATGGAAGAGATTTTCATGGCTGGGAGGAGGGAAAGAACCAAGATAGACATCATCTGAGTGTGTCCTCACCATTTCCTGAGGTAAATCCCTGGAAATAAGAGATGGAGACACCATCACCTTTGCTGAAATTGTAACTTTAGACTCATATTTAGGCTCCAGTGTCATTCCAAGAGTCTTAACTCAGAACAGCTCTCAGCAAGCAAAGCAAGAATTTCCACTATATCTAATTCCCCTTTTTCTATGGCCAGGAAACACTCACGGCTTTTCAAATCACTCCAAATGCTCCTTTATTTCATTATTTTTCACAAAAAGCCTGTGCTGAGAAACCAATGTGTTACAGGGAGCTGATGGATTGCTGAGTGTTTATGGAATGCCACCTAAAATAACTCACAGCAAAGAGGTGTTTGCCTGTTCCTGGGATGCAGCAGGAATTGCTTCCACACTATTGCACTGCTAGGAGGTACAAATGGCAATCATTTAAACCAAATAAAGGCTTTAGATCACATAATACATTTTCTTTTAATCCTTTGCATTATTTTTAAAGGCAAAAATGTCTGAAACATCCAGACTGGATTGGTTGTTCATTATTCCTGAGAAATAATCTTCAAGTCCAGGCCGGTTGGGCTTGGAGCAGCCTGGTCTAATGGAGGGGGTTGGCATGGGACAGTGTTGAAGGTCCCTTCCAAGATAAACCATACCATTAATCTATACAGAGCTTTCCTTAAGCATTTCCATAAATTTAAACACACACAGAAAAAGAGAAAATAATAATAATAATAATAATAATAATAATAATAATAATAATAATAATAATAATAATAATAATAGGAAATAACTTTTGGGACAATTTGCTTAGATCTTGCCTTCTACAAACACCAAATGATGTCAAAAGGGATGCCTGGGAAAGCCAGATTTCATGGAAGGGAAGATGAAGTTGAGAATGAGATCATCAAAGATGGGCTCTTGGTGTTCCCAAGGCTATGGAAAAAGGTTTGTTGGATCAGGCACCAGATCTGGTCAGATCAGGAAGGACTTTCCCCTTATAATTTCAGTCATCCATGTCAAACTGACTTTTATTTTTACTTTCCATCCTGCCCAAACTAAAAATATCACAAAAGACAAATGATAAAATCTCCCTTAAGTAAAAACACAGATTTAATCTGCGACCTCTTGCTTCATTTAGTAATAGTGATATTTAACTTATATAAAACCTCTGACTAAACTGGGGTTGTTAAAATATAGAGGGAAAAAAAAAAAAAAACCCTCTCTGCATTCCTCCTCCTTTCCCAGCACTGAGTTTGAGTCACAAGACCATTTCAAAGTCATTTTTAGGTTCGTAGCCTGGAGTGTTCCTGGCTCCTGGCGGAGTTTGGTGCATCTGTGAGAGGATAATTTTGCAACCCCAGAGAAGGGCTGCGATGAGGAGCAGAGCCCTGTTCCTTCTCACAGTGCCAGCAACAGATGGGACCTCCTGGTGAAGAACTCCAAACCTGTGTGGTCCACGTGGATGGGGAGCTGGGATCACTGTGTTCTGCAGGAGAGGCTTTGTCACTGTCATATTTACTGAAAAATCCTCTTTGCCCAGGATTTTCTCCTGTGTTTGCTGCTCTGGAATGTGGTCTGGAGATTGTTTATCCAACATGTGAATTGTTTTAACTTAATGGCCAATCATGGCCAGCTGTGTCAAGGCTCTGAGGAGTCGCGAGTTTTTATTGTTCATTCTTGTTAAGCCTTCTGTCTGTATCCTTTCTCTTTTTTTAGTATAGTTTCAGTATAGCATAATATATAATATAATATAATATAATATAATATAATATAATATAATATAATATAATATAATATAATATAATATAATATAATATAATATAATATAATATAATATAATATAATATAATATAATATAATATAATATAATATAATATAATATAATATAATATAATATAATAATATCTCAGCCTTCTGAGAACTTTGAGTCAAATTCTCAATTCCTTCTTCATCCTGGGTACCTCACAAATACCACAAGCCTTGGCTGCTCCGGCAGCATGGTGGCTTCTTGTTGGAATCTTGGATGCTGAGAATTTCAAACTTTCCATGCTGAAGGGCACAGACCCACAAGAAAATAGTGTATTTCATCTGAGGCCATGGAGAAGGCTTCCAAAATTGATTGGTAGCACGGGGGTTATGGGTATGTAGTTTGATTAGAAGTGTGTAATATCACTGGGTGGAGTAAGACAAGACTTAGAATTTAAGGTTTTGGAATATAGCAATATATGTGGGGCAAGATGGAAGTTCTGGGCAGTGGCTGGTTGTTCTTCACCTTCTTCTTTGTGGGTTTGAGTGGTATTTTGCAACTGGACAAAAAAGTCCACATTGTGGACTTCAAGTAATTAGTTATTGGGTTAAAAGTGAAAATAATTGAGGTGTCATTTCTTAATTGGATAGTTTAGCTTTAAAAGACCTTGTAACAAGAGATAGTCATTAGCCATTTTATGTCCTGTTAGTGAAAGACGGCAGAACTCACTGCTGTGAGACTGTACCATGGATAAGAAAAAATAAACATTTAAGCCTGAATGCAAACTGTTGTCTCAAGTGCCTTCAATCCCAATCTCAACAGAGGGAGGAAAAGACGCCAAAAACCCAGCAGCTTCTGTTGGCACAGGATTGATTTGTTCCAGGAGAGGACCAGGAGGCGGCGCAAACACAGAGTGATGAGGTTCCAGCTCTCCAAGTGCCACAGTGCAGGCGCAAGATGAGAGGGAAGAGGTAGCAATGAAAAAAAAAACCCAAACAAACCCAGAAAAGTCCCAAACAAATAAAAAATTGGAAAACCAGAGGGACACCACAAGGAATCTCAGTTAAGGCTCTCTTGAACATCAGCAGTCACTGCAGGAGGTTGTGGTTGGTTCGTCTTTAGAGATTTGGGGTTGGAAGTGATATGAAGATAAGGGGACAGTGATAAAATTTTTTTTAAAGGAAGAAATTGAGAGGCTGGAGCAGAGAAGGGAAGGAATCTGGGGAAGGGCCTGGAGCACCAGGAATGGCTGAGGGAGCTGGGAGGGCTCAGGCTGGAGAAAAGAAGGCTCAGGGGGGGCCTTATTGCTCTCTACATGTCCCTGAAATGGGGTTTTATGGTCTCTTCTCCCAGGTAACAAGCAACAGGACAAGAGGAAATGGCCTCAAGCTGTGCCCGGAGAGGTTTAGTTGGATGTAAGGAAAAATTTCTTCACCAAAAGGGTTGTCACAGTGATTTGAGGGTGCCAGGATATCTACTTGGGCATCTTGAAATAAAAAGAAATGGAAAAAACTGCTAAACCTGGCTTATACATTCTCAGATAGAAATGATTGAATTTAGGTTTCTGTAGATCCAGGATAAAACATTTCCATTTTAAGTGGAAATGAAACTGTTTCAGAGTGAATTACTTAATTTTTTTTTTTTTCAAGTTTCATTGTCCTTAATTTCCCCCAGTTATTTCTGCCCATGGCCTCTCCCTGAGTCACTGCAATCTTCCAGGAGATCTGTGGATCCACGTGTGAGCTTAAAAAAATTCAGGGAGAGCCTCACTGAGCACATCTGGCGCTGTTACAGAAATATTCCTTCTCCTGGTATTTCTGCTCACTCCATGTCATCCCAAAACTTGGGGTGAGGATGGAATTAATAGTGAGATTTTTTTGTTCAGGCCTTTTTTGTTCAGACTTGTCCATCAAAATCCACATTAATGATGGGTTTAATTTTGTAGAAATTGTGTGACTGAGTGTTCAACACATCTGAGAGAGGGAAGACCCCATTCAAACTCCCAGTGCTGGGATTTCACAAATTTTGTATGAAAACCTTCATCTCCCACCCCCTCCACCTGTTTCTCTGGATCCATCCCAAAGGAAACCCTCTTAGCAGACCTAAGGATTAGGGCAAGGCCAGAAAGCAAAAGGATTTGTCAATTCTTTGACATCAAAGCACTGAGATATCAAAGAAACTAAAGCACCTACAGACACAGAAACAGTTTTTGAAGAACCCTCCTGGGCCTACATATTTTTCTTGGCTTCTTTGTTTCATTTGTTAAAAAAGGTGAGTTGTGATCCCACGTAACCCAGAGCTGATCTCCAGAATTTTAATTCTGATTACCAGGCTACGAAGAGTTGAAAGTCATTGTTTGGAGGGGGAGATAACCCCAAAACCCCTGGAAAACCAGAGATGGGGAAGCTTGGCTGTGGGTTTGATCTGTGTCTTCTGCAAGTCAGGAGTGACCAGAGGGATTTAGATAAGAACATCTGGACAGGGTCAGGATAAAGTCCCTGCAAAATTTCACCAAATATTCACAGGAAATGAAAGAATGTGGATCAGAAAAGCTGTCACAGGGTGAGTATCATTGAATCCCAAAATGGTTTGGGATGGAAGGGCCTTCAAGATCATCCATGGACAGGGACACCTTCCCCTGGACCAGCCTGGCCTTGAACACTTCCAGGGATGGGGACTGTAGTGATATATTTTCCTGAAGTTCTTGTCCTATGTCACGACATCGTGGTTCAGAGTCTTTGGACACAGACGTGATTTTTGTCACGTGTATTCCAGTATTAATAGCTCCTCCCTTCTTCCCCCAGGAATTTATCCTGGTTTTAACCACTTTTAGTGAACACAATATCCTGTGGGAAGAATTTCACAACTTCCCTGTGTGTTGTGTCAGGAAATGGGCACTTTGTGCCAGAGGAATTACCTTTGTGTCATAAGTCTGGATAAGATTTTAGGTCACAGTGATCATCCGCGATAAAACACAAGCAGTGCTCGCATATTCCTTATTTATTCCACAGCCTGGATGCTTAACCATGGATCAAAGCCCTGTTGTGCTGAGCACTGTGGAAACACAAAAATTTCTCCTGCAGCAGAACAGAAGACCAGAATGTCTTCAGGGCTTCTCCTTGGCACTGCTCCAAAGGCTGGACAAAGGAGCTGTCTTTGCAGAAAACAATGGAATTATCTGCTCCAGGTCATGCTGGCAGAGAGAAGAATAAACCTGGTGAGCTTCCTCTCCACCAGCCTTTGCTATCCCTGCTGAGAGAGCACAGATATTTATTCCCTATAAATAAGGAAACATCAAGGCTGGAAGCTCTCAACTCTCACCTTGCACTCTCAGACTCCTCAGCGTTTCCCACAGTCTGGGGTGAGTTATTAATATTGACATCCCAATTAATAAATAAGACTCAGAATTAAATAATAAATGGGGGAAAAGAAAGAATTTGTTATTTGTTTACCTTCCTTCAATCAGACACTTGGGATCACACGCTTGGGACATGGATTATTATTGGATTATTATTGTGTGTTAAAATCATGCAGAACTGGAGGAGTTCTACAGGGGAATCAAGGAAAAATATTATTTAATGAGAACCTGGTCAGTTTGGGTACATCCACCTCAGAGACAGAGAACAGTCGGTGCATCGATTTATTTCATAGCATAAACAGAGACTTAAGAAACCATGGAATGGTTTGGGCTGAAAGAGAACTTAAAGATCATCCAGTTCCAACCCCTGCCATGGGCAGGGACAGCTTCCACTGTCCCAGGTTGCTCCAAACACCATCCAACCTGGCCTTGGACACTTCCAGGGTTGGGGCAGCCACAGCAGCAGCCCGTGCCAGGGCATCATCACCTTCACAGGGAAGAATTTCTTTGTAATATCCCATCTAAGCCCATCCTCTGCGAGTTTAAAGACATTCCCTGTGACCTGTCACTCCATCCCTTATCCAAACTCCTTCTCCAGCTCTCTTGGAGACCCTTCAGGCACTGGAAGCTCTCCCTGGAGCCTTCCCTTCTCCAGGCTGGACATTCCCAGCTCTCCCAGCCTGGCTCCAGCCCTTGCAGCATCTCCAAGGCCTCCTCTGGACTCACTCCAGCAGCTCCACATCCCTCTGATGTTGGACCCCAGAGCTGGATTCTGTGCTTCAGGTGGAGTCTCATGAGGGTGGAGTAGAAGGGAAGAAACTTCAAATAGATGGCGAAGAATTTTGTGGATCAGGAATATTCCTTGCATCTAAACTTTCCACATCTAAGATGAAGACAATGATCCTCTTAGGCAGATACATTCCTTGATTATTGTCACACCCTTCTATTTTACAGAACAGGAGATGCCTGAAAGTGGATTTTTTTTCTAGTTTCGAAATTAAAGTATTGTGCAATATTGGCAGTGTGTGGGGTATAAAGCCATGGACACAGACCTTGACTTCTCCAATAGATTTAAGGCAGAATTCCAGACTAAAGCTGTCTGGATCTGAGGACAAGTGGCAAACTCCACCTTTGGCTGCATTTGTTGCAGCAGGACACCTTTCCCTGCTGTCCAGGCAGAAAAACTTTCAAACAACACCTGCCAAGTTGGAGCAGGGGAAGTCTCCATTTGTTTTTGGGTGATTTGCCAGAGGAATAAGATGCAGACATGACTTGATTGACTCTGGTGCAGAGTTAGCTAGCAATGAATGGAAAATGGGATGGAATTGTGCTGTAAAACGACACACTGTGGGCTCCCTTTTCTCCACAGGGTTTATTCCAAAAGAAAAAGTGCACAGCAGAATCTTCCTGACATTTTTAATGGGCAGTGGTCATTAGAGCCTTTCTCCTTGGGTGGACAATTAACCTCGCATTTTATGGAAGGTGAAAATGGTCATTCTTGATTTCAAGCATAAAATTTGCCTTGCATTAAGGGGGAAAAATAAATCCTCCAGAGCACAGAACAAAATAATCATGATGAATAAAGATCTGCGAGGAATTGCTCTGCCAAATGATGATGGGAGTCAACCAAAGATTTCTAAACGAGTTAAAAAGAAAATCACTTTTAATTCCTTTCCTGACTCTCAGCACTGTCTGCTGCATATTTGAGTCCTGAATACTCATGAACAAAACTCCTTAATTTAGCTGTTTCCCAATTTTTGGTAGATTCCAGGTAACAAACTGCAAAGTCAGGTTAAGTTGCTGCTGTTCTTTCTCTCTTTCTTTCTTTCTTTTTTCTTTCTTTCTTTCTTTCTTTCTTTCTTTCTTTCTTTCTTTCTTTTTCTTTCTTTCTTTCTTTCTTTCTTTCTTTCTTTCTTTCTTTCTTTCTTTCTTTCTTCTTTCTTTCTTTCTTTCTTTCTTTCTCTCTTTCTCTCTTTCTCTCTTTCTCTCTTTCTCTCTTTCTCTCTTTCTCTCTTTCTCTCTTTCTCTCTTTCTCTCTTTCTCTCTTTCTCTCTTTCTCTCTTTCTCTCTTTCTCTCTTTTCTTTCTTTTCTTTCTTTCTTTCTCTCTCTCTCTCTCTCTCTCTCTCTCTTTCTATCTCTCTTTCTCTCTTTCTCTCTCCCTCCCTCCCTCCCTTCCTTTTTCTCCTCCAGAGACAGAACCAGGCTGGAGCCCAATAACTTTTTCATATTTCTGCACCACTTCTTCCCTTCTCACTTCTGTAAATTTCCTAGAAGCATGGAATGGTTTGGGTTGGAAGATCACCTCATTCCATGGGCAGGGACACCTTCCACTGTCCCAGGTTGCTCCAAATCCCATCTAATTTGGCCTTGGACTCTTCCAGGGATGGGGCAGCTGCAGCTTCTCTGGACAACTTGACCAGGGCCTCACCACCCTCTCACAGAAGAATTTCTTCCCAATATCCCATCTAAACCCATCCTCTGTGAGTTTAAAGCTGTTGTCCTTTGTCCTGTCCCTCCATTCCGTGTCCAAAGTCCCTCTCCAGCTCTTCTGAGCCACTTTAGGCACTGGAGGGAACTCCAAGATCTCCCTGGAGCCTTCCCCTTTTCCAGGCTGGACATTCCCAGCTCTCCCAGCCTGGCTCCAGAGCAGAAGGGCTCCAGCCCTTGGAGTATCTCTGTGGCCTCCTCTGGATTTGCTCCATGAAATGTACATGATATCTCCAACAGAGATGCATGAAATCCTGAGACAGTCTTGGCTGAATTTGGGGACAAATGTGGAAATCCTGGGTTATTTTGATTACTCTGTGGTGTGACAGCAGGCTGGGCCATTCCCTGCAGGGCAAAATCCCCTTCCTTGCATGAAGGCAATTTTCAGTCCCACAGTTCCTGGTGTGAACAGCTCAGTGCCAGGATGGTGTGACTAAGAGCTGCTCCCTCCCTTTCACAGTACATATATTTAGATCTCTGTGTGCATCTCTATCTATACCATATAGATCTGTATCTATAGCTACATCTATCTATATCTCTATGACAGAATCATAGCACGGCCTGGCTTGGAAGGGATCTTAAAATTATCCAGGTCCAACACCTTCCACTATCCCAGGTTGCTCCAAGCCCTGTCCAACCTGGCCTAAAACACTTCCAGGGATGGGGCAGCCACAGTTTCTCTGGGAAACCTGTGCCAGGGCCTCAGCATCCTCCCAGGGAAGAATTTTTTCCTAAAAGCTGATCTAAACATATTTTCTGTCAGTTTGAAGCCATACTCCCTTATCCTGGCACTCCATGCTCTTGTAAATAATCCCTCTCCACCTTCCCTATTATCTCTGCCAGGTCCTGTAAGGCCACAATTACTTCACCACACAGATTCTCTTTTCTGGGCTGAACATTCCCAATTCTCTCAGTCTTCTCTCACAGCAGAGCTGCTCCATCTCTCTGATCACCTTGGTGCCTCCTCTGGGCTCATTCCAACATCTTCATGTCCTTCCTGTGCTGGGATCCAGAGATGGAGGCAACTCTGCAGGTGGGGTCTCACCTGAATGGGGCAGAGGAAAATAATTCTCCCCTCTCCTGCTGCCCAAACTGTGGGATGAACCCAGGACACTTCTGGATTTCTGGGACTGGAGCCCACATGGCTGGGTCATGTCCAGCCTCTCACCCACCAGCACTTCCAAATCCTTTTCCCCAGGGCTGCTCCATCTGCTCATCCCCAGCCTGGATTGATGCTGGGATTGACCCTGGAGCAGCACCAACACTTGGTCTTGTTAATAAAACTTAATACAAACACAATATTAATACACTTACAATATCAATATTGATACAAGAGACAAAATACTAATTTTTTAATGCAAGCCTATTTCCCACTCTCCTCTCATTTTTTTGTACTGGGAATGGACATAAATTCCTCTTAAATCCTTTTATGCTTCTGGACCCTCTTTTTGCAGCAGCTCAAGAGCAGAAAATTAGAAATTTTCTCCCAGTTCCCCCCGTATCAATGCAAACCAGCATTTTCTTCTCTGTCCAAACTGCTATCCCAGAGATTTATTTCTGTCTACAGCCGACCTCAGAAAAGGTTTCTCAGCAGGACACGTGGCTTTCTCTTATAAGATTCATTCCATAAATTATCTTTTTGACAGAAATAATTTGAAAACAAAAACAAAATGACAAAAAAAAAAAAAAAAAAGAGCCAAAAAAAGCAACTTTAAAATCTATGAATTGCGTAAATAATGAGAGAAGCAAATGCCCTTGAACAGGCTGTCACCTCCCTGTACCTTGCTGAGGCTTTAGCAGGAGTCAGTGTGTGCTTAATTAACACCTTCCTTGGCCCAAAATCACCACGTTGTTCTCAAACAAGGAGTGACACCCGGGTGAGAGCCTCCAGGTTTCTGTTATTTGTTTCCTTTTTGTTATCTGTTATTTGTTATGAGCCTTGGTTAATCCAGGTTTTGCTCCATTTCCTGGGACAGCAGGCTTGCAGCAGAGTGCCTGGTGACAGCTCTTGTCACGCCAGGGCCTCCCAGATGTGCCCGGAGTCTCGGGAAGCCCAGGACACGGCTGTGCTTGCAAACAGCACCCAGTGGCTTTGCTGGATCTGTGCCTCTGCTCCTCCTCAGGCGCCCGCAGCACAGGAGGGAATTTCTCCTCTGGATGCCCTCACAGAATTTCAGCTACAAGAGTGATGCTTCAGGTTTTAGCCTTTATATTTTTCAGATTTTGGTTTTCAGATTTTGTTCTGCTTTAGAGTGTGGGTCTGGGCTTCATATTAGGGGATGGTGAGCTCTCTTCTCAGAGTAGGGAGGCAAAACAATTCCTGCTCTAGATGGGGACCAAGGACAAATTATCCAGATCTTAGGCACAAGAGCATAAACAATGTGGACTGAAGAGAGAAAAACAAGAAGGATAGGACTTCATAAGCTAAAGCTGCAACTGGACAATTAACTCCAATATGCAAATGGACCTAAACTTACAAAAATGAGAGACCCTGAGACTGGTCATGCATTCTGTGACAATTTTGGGTTGTGCTGTCCAAGGTGTATCCACTTACCTCTTAATAAAGGCCTCTTAATAAATCCCTATTTTATTCTCTAGCTCTGTCCAGTCTCTGTTCTAGGTCAGCCTTCACAAAGTTTGCACCACTGGAGTGGAATTGGAGCCCTTTGGAAAGCGAGGGAGGGCAGCAAGGTCCAGATTCCGAGGGAGCCTCAGCTGAACTCTGAGAGCTTTTCCTTTAAACAAATCCTCTTCTTATCTCCCGTTTTCCTGCAAGGTCCAGAAGGGGATTAGACTTTTGATGTTGGCCCACCTGGGGGAGCTGGCTGACCCCTTATCCATTTTGGTCCATGCTTCAGGATTTGACTTTGCTGTAAGATTCATCCCCTGACTCCCTGCCCTGCTTTGCGGGGTCATGGGAAGGACATTGGACACTGGATAGTCCTTCCTGCCCGTGCACAGGACTTTAAACAGATTTAACATCTGCAGTCCCTGAGATCCAGGCTGGATCATTCATCTCTAGACAGGAGCAAATGAAAAAATGGGATTTGAACTAAATTATCTTTAAAGTCCCTTCCAACACAATCCAATCTCTGCTACTACAATTCTTAATTGTTTCCAGACCTTTCAGGAAACTGCCTTCCATCACAATTTCCATAGGAGACAAGTTCAGACTGTGTCTTCAATAAGTTTAAAACACTTTAAGGCAGAAACTTTGCCTTTTCTTAAGGGCAATGTGTGTTTTGCCATTTATTTTCAGAGGATGCAGGATTTTACCCGCTGATTTCAGCTTCCAGCAGACTGAGTCATCTCCTCAAGATCATCTTAGAGATTATAATTTCTGAAGGGTGAAAAACTGAGATAAACAGGGAGTCTTGGAAGCCAGATGTTGCATTAAAATTGTGGAATTAACCCAGGTGCAGTCACTTTAACTCTGACCCTTTCCCATTTCTCACAGTCTTGTAGATTTTGTGTTTAAGAACCAAGCTCTAGGATGTTCGTTTGGTACAGATGACTGCTAGTCCAAGTGTGCTGTGCTATCTTTATGGCATTTTTAGAATAATAATATATTCTGTTCAAAACCGGTGATGTATGAAAATAAATATATCTTATTTGCCTATTAACGTTAGACAGGAAAAGTCATTCTTTGTGCAACATCTGCAATGTGATCATTTCAGTTTTATCTTCTCCTTTTAGGTGTCTGAGCAATAAACCTTGAAAGATATTATTTATGGAATTTGGTGCAATACCATCACTGTTATTACAGAATAAGAATTTTTCTGCTCAAAGAAGCTTTAAAGGTTGTTTTTCTTTTCTTTTTTCTTGTCCCTCTAGAATTCTGAAGTGGGATGATTCTGGCACATTTCAGAGAATCCTGGAATGGTTTGGGTTGAAGGGACCTCAAGAATCATCAAGTTCCACCCCCTGCCATGGGCAGAGACTTTCTGGGACACTTTCCATTGTCCCAGGTTGCTCCAAACCTCTTCCAACCTGGCTTTGGACATTTCAAGAGATGGGGCAGCCACAGCTTCTCTGAGCAACATATGCCAGGGCCTCATCACCCTCAGAGGGCAGAATTTTTTCCCAATACCCAATTTAAACCTTTTTTCTGTCAGTTTAAAGCCATTCCCCCTTATCCTGTCACTCCAGGCTCCTGTAAAGAGCCTCCCTCTTTTTTCAAGGAGAAACCTTGCTGCAAGAGAGGGAAGGCATCACTTCGATGATTTTGGGTTGCATTTTTGAATGAATGGGCACCATGGCCTTGAGCATTGTGAACAGAAATTAAAACTTGACTAACAAAGAGGAGACTTTGTCCTGATTTGAGACAGCAGCAAATCCAGCCCTAAAAAAAATGCACACACTACCTTGGGATGAATAAATAAAATATATTTGAGGGGTTTTTTTGCTCCAAAACCCCCTGAAGCAGCATGGATCACATCCAGGGATGTGACCCCTCATCCCCTTGAAGGAGGGAACACTGCTCCTTGCACCTGCTGGGAAGAGCCCCTGGCTTTTGCTGTGTCCAGATTATGACAATTTTTTTTTTAAATCTGAACCATTAGGAAGGAAATTCTTGACTAAGAGGGTTGTGAAACACTGGAGCTGGCTGCCCAGAGAAGCTGCTGATGCCCCATTCCTGGGAATGTTCACGGGCAGGTTGGACAGGGCTTGGAGCAACCTGGGATAGTGGGAGATGTCCCTGCCCATGGCAGGGGGAAGAATAAAATGGGCTTTAAGGTCCCTTTCTAACCCAAACCATTCCATGACTCCACCCTCAGTAGGTTTGACCATTTTATTATTAACAGAGAGATCACCTGAGACGTTCTCACCAGACCTGAAGGTTTTCATCTGCTCTTCATGTCCTGTGCAGCTGCACAGCCCAGTCACCAAAAAAATCAATGTTGAAGTGGAAACGAATATGAAAATGATTGCTACTGTGAGGCAGGGAATAAAAGACAGAGGAGGAATATCTTTTCTAGTGATAACATGTGAATAAATCCCTGTGGCTTATTTTCATATCGCTGACATTTTTCATAAAGACATTCTCCAAGGAGCCAAAGACATCTGTCAGCACAGAGTGAAATGTGTACAAATGAAGCACAAATCCACCCTCCCGAGGAATGACAGAGGTGTCGATAATTTCCGTAGCTGGGAGGGAGCAATTCTGATGCAAAACCTGGAGGAGTGAATCCCAGCTCGAGGGGTTCTTAGCTCAAAATGTGATCACAGTGACGCAATCGTGGGACGGCATTACGCCGCGCAGGGAAAGCTGCAATCCCTGAAAACGTGTGTGGAAAAGAGAGGAGAATTCAGGATATGGCATCATGCCTGGCTTCTGCTGTGTTTCTAAAAATTTGTCTTGCAGGTCTCTTTTGGGAAAATAATAATTTTTAAAAGTTTCGGTTTTTTTAAAAATAGAATTCAGTGAAGCTGCAGAGACTACCTGGTTCCTGGTGTAGTGAAAATTAAGGGAACCATAAGGAATCAGTAAAAGGGAATTCCAGGGGATCAGGGCAGGGATTGTCTCTCTGTGCTGAAGTGTCCAGTTCTGGCCCCTCATGACAAGAAGGACATTGAGGGGCTGGAGCATGTCCAGAGAAGGGAATGGAGCTGAGGAAGGGTCTGGA
Organism: Melospiza georgiana; assembly: GCF_028018845.1. Classification (NCBI taxonomy): domain Eukaryota; kingdom Metazoa; phylum Chordata; class Aves; order Passeriformes; family Passerellidae; genus Melospiza; species Melospiza georgiana. Next base: position 152,908,155 of record NC_080430.1, on the reverse strand, counting down.
GCACCAGGAGTGGCTGAGGGACCTCGGGGGGCTCAACCTGGAAAAAAGGAGGTTCAGGGGGGGCCTTCTCACTGTCCCCAACTCCCTGACAGGATGGTGCAGCCAGCTTGGGGTCAGGCTCTGCTTGCAGGGAACAAGGGACAGGATGAGAGGAAATGGCCTCAAATTGCATTAGGTTGGACATCAGGAGAAAGTTCTTCATGGAAAGTGCTGTCAAGCATTGGAAGGGGCTGCCCAAGGAGGTTTGGAATCCTCATTCCTGGAGGTGTCCAAGGAAGGCCTGGACATGGCACTCAGAGTTCTGGGCTGGTGACAAGGTGGGGATTGGTCACAGCTTGACCTTGACGGTTTTAAAGGTCCTTTTCAATCTGAATAATTCAATTCTCTGATACTTCTCTGATAATTAAATGTCTCTATGAACCTGTCTCTTTCTTTGGCACTTACAGCAGTGATTTTTAGCCTGTCTGCCCATCTATTTTTCTGAAGCAGAAAGAAAAGCTCCAGGACAGTGACCTTGACTGCAAACACCAGCTGCAAAATATTTGAGGGCTGTAAACTGGGAAATATTAAACTGCCCTGGGGCAGCTTTGGAGGTGAACAATGCCCTCACGTTCACCCAAGAGCAGTGCTGAGTCACACCTGGAGGACTGCAAACCTCAGATTTTCTTTTACATCCTCCAGAAAATACTTGGGAATTTTGTTTCCTTTAGAGCAAATCCTGGCACAAACGTGCCAGGCAGTGAAACTCCCACTAGAACCCTTGGGAGATTTTATTGTGGTGTAGAAGGTTCCGTTTTCCTTCTGATAAGTCAGAATTAGGGGCTCTGAGTGGCTGGGGACAGCTGCATCCTGCAGGGATAGGACTCTCAGGGCAGAGCATCAATTTGGGACAGCTCAGCGGAAATGGGAAATGCTGATGTTCAGCCACCAAGACTGATCCTGTGCTTCCCGAAGCTGCAGGAGAGTCTCACTGGCTACAGGGCAAGGGCTCCAGGACAGCGTTGGTTTCCCAGTTCATCTCCCTTGGACAAGTTTGGTTTTCAGGGATTAACCACCATGCTGGGATCACAGTGGGCATACAGGCAGATTCCAGGATTTTTTTGACGGAGAAACTTCTTTTCTTGATTTTGGCATTGAGATCTTCAGCCAAGGAATGGAAGCTGTTGGGGCAACTGGGAGAAGTCACCAGCAGGTCCCAACAGGCACCAACTCTAAGGAAGAGGCAAGAGAGGGATCTCAGGGTTGGAATTATGCTTTTGCCTGGTTCACTTGCTCTTTTCCATATTATTATCCTCTCCTTTCCTTTAAAATCAACCCCATCCTGGAACAATGGGTAATATCCTGTTAATTCACCTTTTTTATGAAGAATCTGCATCAAAAAGGGACATGGGAGAGCTTGAGAAGATCATTTAACCCCTATTCTGTACAACCATGGGACATAATGCAGCAAAAGGAGGCCCTGTGGACAAAAACCTATATGAAATTTCCTTCAAAAATCTTGGAATTATGTAAATAGCATCCTTCACATGGGAGGCCACAAGGATTCAGACACATTTTTGCATTTCTAAAGGCAGCTTTCTTAAAGGGCCCTCAAATGTAAAGAAGCCTGGGGAAAAAAAAGGAAAAGTCAAATGTTTATTATTCCAAGCCACATCCAACCTGGCCTTGGGCACTTCCAGGGATGGGGCATCCACAGCTTCTTTGGGAAACCTGGGCCAGGGCTTCCCCACCCTCACAGCCAAGAATTCCTTCCCAATATCCCATCTAACTCTGCCCTCTGGAAGTGGGAAGCCATTCGCCATGTCCAAAGTCTCTCACCAGCTCTCCCGGAGTTCCCTCAGGTACCAAAAAGTCACAATAAGGTCACCCCAAAGCCTTAAATTAAACTCTATCCCCATTTTTTTCAGCTGAACATGAAAGTTGTGGGGTTTTAGGATGTGAGGATTGATTGATCATGGAATCATAGAGGAGCATCATGGAATTGTTATGGTTGGAAAAGACCTTCAAGATCGAGTCCAACCTTTGACTGTCACCACCACTAACCCATGTCCTCAATTGCCACATCCACAGGTTTTTGAACGATTCCAGGTTCCAGGTGATTCCACCCCTGCCCTGGGTGGCCTGTTCCAATGATTTACAAACCTTTCAGTGAAAAAAATTCCTGATATCCAGTCCAAACCTTTCCTGGTGCAACTTGAGCCCATTTTCACTTCTCCCATCCCTTGTTCCCTGGAAGAAGAGACTGATCCCACCTCACCACAGCCTCATTCTAGGGAGCTCTGGAGTGTGATGAGACCTCCCCGTGCCAGGTGTGATGCTCCAATTGTTTTTGAAGTTCTGCTTTGCCTCCATTGTGTTGTTCCTCAAGACCATGAAGGAGTTCTGGAGTGGCTGGTTAGGTGAAAATGTTCTTATCACCCAAGGAAAATCCAGGGATTAACTGAGCACTGTCTTGGACTATGAAGGAAGTTTTACTTTCCTGCTTTCTTTTTTTTTTTTTTAACCTCCCATCAGGATCAGCTCTCCCCACCAGCTCCAGGCTGATGCAAGTTCCAAGCACGCTGGGATTTATCCTTTTTTTAAAGCTCCAGTTTTAGGAAGAGGAGAGGGGCGGCTTTTGCAATTCCTGAATCATCATGGAATTCACTCCTGCCTACACACTTAAAAGCTTCTCCTATTTTCCATCAGGGCCTTGGCTCCCCTTTTTTTTCCAAAGAGTTTGCATGATAATGCAATTGTGATTTTCTCAAGGTTCTCTGTACTGAGATGAACCTCAGACAGAGAGAGGAGAATGGTTAATTAGCCAGACTAATGAGACCTGAGATCCCCAGTTTCAGTGCAGAGTTACAGAGGGCTCATTAAAGCAGAAACCTCGTGGAATGAGCCAGCTCCAACAAAAAGGAAGAAGAAGGAGGAGTGTTAACCCTTAAGGAGGCTTTGATTTCCATCCAACATGGATGGAAGAAGGAAATAACCCAGGGAATGGCTATTTCCATCCTGCAATGGATTTTCTGGGCTGCTGAATGGGCAGATTTCCCATGGGAAATAAAACAGCACAGTTCAAATAGTGACAGTTTTCCCATGGGAAAGAAGCGAGAGGGATAAAGTGCAGGAGGCTGGGTGAGAATGCATTGGGATTTTTTGGAGGGATACAGAGAGGAGCCCACGTACATCAAATGCCAACAAAAAGGGGAAAAAATAAGGGTTATCCTTTCCCTGTGAAATTCAGGGAGGCAAGGAGGTCATTCCTGGTCAACGGGGAATAATTTCTCCATTGTTCAACCAAATAAATGATGAGACACAACCCAGCCATGGAGGTTGTGCTTTTCTCTCCTCTTTGCTGCCTTGGTCATTGCAACCTTTGGCACATTTGGGTGGCGATCTCCAGGTTCGGGTTAAATATTAGGAAAATTTCATTCAGTGAAAGAGTGGTTAAGCATGGAACAGCCTTCCCAGGGAATGGTGGAGTCACCATCCTTGGAAGTGTCTCAAAATTGAGTAGACCTGGCATTTCACCGTATGGTTTAGTGGGAATGGTGGCACGTGGTTGAAGGTTGGACTTGATGTTCTTGGAGGACTTATCCAACCTTAATAATTCCGTGATTCTGTGATTCACTGTCTTCATTTCTCAAGCTCTCAAGCCCTTTTGCTGACATAAACCCCCAGATCTAAGGGAGCAGTTTTTATGTATTTTATATATATATTCTTTTTAAATCTACTCTACTATGTACTAAAGTACCAAGGGAACAACAAATTGATTTACTCAAAGCCCAGGAATTCACAGAGCAAAATAAACAGACTGAACCTTTGCCTTGCACTTTTGGTTGTTACATTGGTGTTTTATTTTCTTTTCTATTTATTAATCCCTGTTTTGAAAAACAGAAGGGGTAGGAAAGGGGGGGAAAGCTGTCCAGAAGTTAATGAAGTGTTTTGTTTTGCTGCTCTTGCATCTTTTTTTTTCTCATCTGCTTACAAAAGAAAAAAAAAAAAATAAAAAGAGAGAGAGAAACACAAAGAGGAGCTGGTCTTTATACACTTTATCCTTCAGAAAATATTCCATAAATTGTGTGCAAAGCCAAGCTAAGCCTAATTTTTAATTCTGCCCTCATTTACAGGGACACATCTCATTGACGTAAATCCTCGGTGGTGTAGAATCCTTTTCTCTGGGGGCCCTGGAGGATTGGATTCAGCTCTAGGGAAGTGGGTGGGAGCTGCTTGGATCAGCACAGCAACAAAGCCTGAGTGCTAAAGAAGATGCAAAAACATTTGAAGGAGGCAAAACTGGAGGAGGGAAATTGGGGAGTTCTAGAATTCCTGGGAAATTGCAGAGTTCTAGAATTCCTGGGTCTGCAGCAGCCAGGGCTGGACATGGTGGTGAACGGCCCTATTTAGGTTAAATGTGATGATAATGGCACAAATTATGCAACTTTTTCTCCTTTTCTGCTGTCACTGGGTGAGAATTAGTAATGGGCAGATCAACTGTGTTAATTGCAGTGTTAATTAATAACAGCCTCCCCCTGTAGATCACCTCATGAGGTAGAAATGGTTTTGGTCATTTCTCCAACTTAATAGATGGAAAATATTGATATGGGAGTTAAAACCAGCAGCTCTGCTCCATTCAGCTGATGGATGGGACAAAAATGTTATTAATGAGGCTTCTTGAAAGGACAGCACATCTACAGAGCATCAACACACAGAGGAGCAGCAATGATGAACCCAAAAGGGATTCTAGTGCGAGATGGAAACCACCAAGAACCTAACACCGAGGGATGCTCATGTGCTTGTGGAATGCTAATGATCCAAAATGAGATGGAAAAGTCCTGTTTTGTTATATTACAATGTCCTTAAATGTTATATTAAGCAAACTGAGGCAAGGAGCCAAATGGTTTATTTGGCACCCGAAAGATCCATTTGGAGGGGAAAATAATTGGTGGATGTGACCATTAATAAAATACATCTTAGTTTTCAAGAGCTAGAGAATGTGTTTGGAAATCTCACAGATGAGAAAAACTCAAATATAATGAAGAAATAGAGATATTTTACAATGTAAAAGTAGATCTGCCCTTTCTCACTTTATTCATGGATGTGAGGATTGTTTGATCATGTTTATTGTTATTGGCCAACTCCAATGACAGTTTTCCTTATAAAAAACCACAATTATTGAGTGCCTTCTTTCCAGTTCTGAACTACAATTTAACATCCAGTAAAATATTTAGATTTGAGTAAATTATTCTGTCCAGAGAGATCTCATGGACTCCCCATCCCTGGAAGTGTTCAGGGTCAGTTTGGACAGGGCTTGGAGTCACCTGGGATGGTGGAAGGCGTTGGAAAGGGTTGGAAGTGGGTGATCTTCAGGGTCCCTTCCAACCCACACCATTCTATAATTCTGTGATTCCCAAAGATAGAGAATCAATGAATGCCATAAATAAACTCAAATTTTATGCTTTGACCTTTTGCTTTTATTTTTAACAAGTTCTATCTTGATTCAATTTCAGTGAATTGCTGCTTTTTTACATCTTTGTAAAACTAAAAACCCATAATGTTCCCATTTTCTCTCTTTTTTTCCTGTTAAATAACTGCTGCAGAATAGGAATTTTTGGCTTCACAGGGAACAGGGTGGGGACAAGGGAATTCTTAACAGTATAGGGCAAACACCCACTACACCTTTCCTGATCTCTTCCAAAAAATCCCATTAATTCAATGCTAACAGCATGATTTATCCTCTTCAGGTTTTATGGAAAACTAAGTGCAGCCCAATATTGAGCAGATATAAGCCCATTTCAGCCCCGTTTGAGGTGGTGCTGAGTTAGCATGCAAATGAGTCACTAAAAATCAACAGGAAATTACATCCTGGAATATGAATCATCCATTGATCCCACAACCGTTTGCCAGGGATAAGTGAGAAATTTTGGAGAACAGTGTGGATCCAAGGGAATGATGTCAGAGAAAAATGAAATTGTCAGAGAAAAATGAAGATAATCAGAGTAGTTAAGGACATAATTTTTTTTTTTTTGATGCTCACAGCATGGAAAAAAAATCATATCTTAATCACCACAAAAGGCTTCTTGCCTGCTTTTCCCAGGAAAAATGGAAAAAAAGGTGGAGATGGGTTAAATACCAATGGTGCTGCCTCCCAGCCAGGCAAAAATCCATATATCCTGAGGAAGTGTCCATCTCTATAGAGGCAATTAAGTTTTTGTCTTATAATTCAGGATTATCAATATCTCATGTCAAGACTGCTGCAGCACTATTTAAAACCCTGATTTGTAGATGGGATAGGACATCAGGAAATATATTGTATTTTCAGGGAAAGGAATAAAGCAAGATGAGAAATAAGCTCTTTTTAAAAAAAATCTAAATCTTGTTACTTCAAGAGTAACAGAAAATTGAACAAACTCAAGAAGTAATTAGCAGGTGATTGGGGGGAAAATTATTCATTTTGCTTCCTATTTGTTTTCAAGGGGAAAAGAGAAATAATTCTTTCTCTGTTTAAAAAAAAAATTATTTTGACAAGAAAATTTTAGGAGAAAATAAATATTAATAAATGCAGCTTTAATATACCTATATCCAAAGGTAGGGTGATGCTACTTTATCTTGGCAGAAGTGTTGAAGGAATATCAGTTGAAGGAATAACTTAAATAGAGCTCGGTTCTTGTGCCCAGTTTTGAGTTCCTCATCCATGAAAAAAATATGGAAGGGTTGGAATGCTTCAGGGAAGGGGATGGAGTTGGGAAGGGGTTTGGAGCACCAGGAGCAGCTGAGGGAGCTGGGAAAGGGGCTCAGCCTGGAGAAAAGGAGGCTCAGAGGAGACCAAAACTCCCTGATAGGAGGGTGGAGCTGGATGGGTGTCAGGCTCTGAGAAGACAAGAGGAAATGACCCCAAGTTGTGCCAAGGGATTGGGTGCTAGGAAAAAATTTAACATGGAAAGGGTTGTAAAGGTTTGGAACAGGCTGCCCGGGCAGGTGGTGGAATCACCACCCCTGGAAGTGTTCAAAAACCATGTGGATGTGGCATTTGAGGACGTGGTTTGATGGTGAGCATGGTGGTGGTGCTCTGTTGAAGGCTGGATTTGCTCTTAGAGGCTCTTTTGAAATGTAACCATTCTGTGATTTTCTGATTTTCTCACTCACATCCAGTTGTTTCCTGTCCTGCTGTGGGTGCCAAGCGCACAAAGCCTCAACAGCAAAGAGCTGGGTTGCAGTGGTTTGGTTTGTGTCCGAGGTAATGAAGCCAGGCGTGGGCAAATTAACTCAGGTGCAGTGAGAAGGATTTTCATTTCATCTTGGCCTGGCTGGTTGGTGGAGCAGCGCAGGAACACCGAGGCTTTCAGAGTTGCTTTAGGTATTTTTACACTTGATTTTCACCTCGCTGTGCCTGACAACCCAACTCAACCAAGCAAACCACTGGAAAATGCAGCAACAGGCTGCACATTGGGATTCAAAATGGTTACCAAACCATCTGTAAAAAAAGAGTAAATATATTTCCAGATGAACAGGATCAGATAAGGAGTTCATATTTATATTGTAGCAGTGTTCCAGCTAAGAAGAAATAAAGATCATCAATGATTTACCAATAATAGCTGTGAGTACAGAAGGAGATAAGGTTCATGGCATGACTTCAGGGCTTTGGAATAACCTATCCTGGCACAATTAAGAATTTTAGAACTCCAGCATGAGTTTGGTTTTGCTTTTCAGTATCCCAGAGTGTTATTTCCTCCCTTCAGATTGTCAGTGTCCCAAAGGAAGGCTGCTAACCAAAATCACCACTTTTATCTTAACTAAGACATGCCACGAAAATGAAAATTATCTACGTAAATGGGTAAAAAGGAAACAAAGCTATTGGCAAAGCTTTTAAGATTTTTGTTCCACATCAGAATAGAGCTGAATGAAGATATGAGGGAAATGGATCAGTGGAGCAACTCACAGGGGTGATATGAGCCAACAATGGGTATAAAAACTTATTTTAGTGAATACTTTCCTGATGAAGCCAATGGAGACAGCAGGATTTGACGCCTTGAATTTTACAGTTTTATAGATTACAGTTTTATAGATTCAATAGAGGGGATTGAGCACATCTGATGAGGAGCAGATGAGGGAGCAGGGGGGCTCAACCTGGAGAAAAAGAGGCTCGGGGGGAACGTTCTGGCTCTCCAAAATTCCCTGAAAGGAAGGGAGAGCCAGGTGGGAATTGGGCTCTGCTCCCAGGGAACAAGGGACAGAAGGGGAGGAAATGATCTCAGGTTACACTAGGAAAAGTTCAGGTTGGATATTTGGATAAAATTCTTCCCTGGAAGAGTGGTCAAGCATTGGAACAGGATCCCCAGGGAACCAGTGGAGTCACCATCCTTGGAATGTTCAAAATGAGCAGATTTGGCACCTGGTGATGTGGTTTAGTGGGAATGGTCATAATCAGTCAAAGGCTGGACTAGATGGTTTTGGAGATCTGCTCCAAACTTAACAATTCCATGATTCTCTGAATGCCACTGAGGTTACTCACCAGTGACAGGAGTGGGAGTTAAGATTTCTCATATCAATTAATCTACTCCTTAACCTCCTGCTGATTTCTACCTCAAGGCTCTAATAAAACATTAAAATGGGTATTAACCACTTCCTCATCTGACTCATACTTTCAAATCCATGTACCACAACTTTTAACCTGCCAATGGAACAAACTGATAAATGACACAGCTGAATGTTCTGCAATTACACTTTTTATTCTACTTTTACCCTCTTCGCAGACACCTTGTTCCAGAATTCCCCCAGGGATGCACAGCCTCTCAGTGGGCCTGGGATGCTTCTAGCAATAATTTAAAAAATACCATAATTTTAAAAGTATTACTATTATTGTAATTTTCTCTTGAGATATAACCTGCCTGCGCTGGCTGTGTCTGTCAGACTTTTTCATGTTGGAGTATTATTTTCCACAGCAAGGAATTATTAAACAAAACACAGGTTTTCCATGGAAAATGAGGGGATCGGTTTAATTGGATATTGTGGCAGGAGCAGATTAAAGGGTCAAGAGCCTTTAGAACAGAAATTGTCTGTTCCTAACAGAGATTTTACAGTAGACCAAATGAACTATACTAGAAAACTGCCTGATTTTTGTTAACTGTGAAAGAGCCAAGGAGTGATGTGACAGGCATCTAAAGTGGTACAAACCTCCAATATTTCGTCCAGTTTGGAATTCTCTTTTTATCTGTTTCCACTGGGAAAGGGAATGTAAAATTTATGGGGAAGTGCTGAGCGCCCCTAGCCCAGGGAAAGCTCCCCTCTGCTCGGGCAGGGGTTAATAAATGCTTTGTGCACAACTTCCCATTATTTTCCTGATTTTCGTAGAGTTTAAGTCACTTACTCCTCTGCCTGATAGTGTCAGTCAGGGAAGATAAGTGGTGTGGAACGTGATAAGGTTGTGGGAGTGGTGCACCTGAGTGCAATAACAAATGGAGTTTGCTGAGATGCTCCTCTGCCAGGATACAGGGATAATCCAGGGAGCTGCACTGTGGGAAGTTGTCCTTGCCCTACAAATGTTGCTTTATAAATACAAATATTAATGCTTTGGTTTCCTCTCTTTTAATATCAAACAATTAAAATTTTTTGTATAATTTCCACTTAGGATGCAGCAACAGGGAGTGAAGAGAGAGCAGTGTTTTGTTAATCAGGTGACACATAATTTTTTGAATTGTTGAACTTTGGAGAACAGTCTGTGTTAGAGGTATTGAGTGTCCTGTAAATACAGAATGGATTCAGTTTCCAGCTTTTTAAGGATCATGGAACCACAGAATGGCTTGGGTTGGGGGAGATCTTCAAAATCATCCAGTTCCAACCAATTCCATTGGTCCAGGTTGCTCAGGACCCCAAACGGGAGGCTTTTGGGACAGGTTTTTGGCACCTTCCAGTGCCTAAAGGGGATCTGAAGGCCAGAGGAGGACTTTGGATAAGAACAAGGAGAAATGTCCTCAAACTGGCAGAGGGCAGGTTTAGACTGGATATTAGGAAGAAATCCCAATGATAAGGCACTGGAACAAATTTCCCAGAGAAGCTGTGGCTGCCCCATCCCTGGAAGTTTCCAAGGCCAGGTTGGATGTGTCTTGGATCAGCCTGGGATAGTGGAAGATGTCCTCGACCATGGCAGTGGGGTGGAACTGGATGACCTTTAAGGTCTCTTCAAACCCAAACCATTCTAGGAGCCATTTAAAAATAAATAAAATCCAAAAATCAAAAGCTTGATGGTTGCTCAAACCAACCCCTGAGGTCCTTATGAGTGACACCTGCTGCTCAGCTGGGTAGAAAAGAAGCTGAAAACTCCTGGATTTTGGTGGATCCCTGCTGGTCAGCTCCATAGATTCCTCCTGATCCCAGATCTGGGATCTCAGAGAATAAAAAGCAGCTCCAGTCTGACAAAATGCAGTCTCCCAGCACCAATGTCTGAGTATTTCATTCCAAGTATGTTTTAGCATTCCAACTGCCTGGTCCCATAAGCTTCAGAGAAGTTAGAGCTACTTGGGATTCCAGAGGAATACTCCCAGACTTAATAAAACTGTCTTGGGGACTAATGAATTATTTAAAGACTGCATAAAGAAAATGTAACCTATGCATTTAAAGTAGGAAAATCCACTTTAAAGTCATCATTCTTCTGTCTTTATCAATCTTACAAGGTTTTTTCTTCATATATTGGTATTTTGTTTGTCTAGGCTGGATGAATTTCGAATGGGAAGTATTGTCATTTAATTTAGGCCAATACTTGGCTCTGCATAAATGTATATTGATAATAAATATAAAGTCTTTTGCTTTATGTAGGTATTTGCCCCATTAAACAATAAAAACTGCTTCATACAAAATTGGAAGGAATAATACAGAGGAATCACACACTCAGGTGTAACTTCCTTGGGGGTGTGGATGTTTTTATCCTGGAGCTCACCTTGACCATGAGGATCAAAGATCTTTTTCTTCTTGCATAATAATGGGCTTGAATTTCAAGTGGTGAGGAAGAGAAGTGTCTGGAGAGAAAACCAAGTAGCTCAATAGCACCTTGAGAGGTCAGAAACCTCCAGTGAGCTGAATGTGGAGGACTGAATAGGGAAGAGGGGGAAAAAAAATAGGAAGTAAAGAAAAACTTCTGAATAACGTGATAGGCATGAACACTGTGGAAAATCTGGGCTCTGAACAGGTGCTGAGCCTGCTTAAAGAAATGAGGAAAAAGTGCTGGGAAGGAAGGGAAAGAGAGAAAATTCCATAGTGGGGTCTGAGATGAAATCAGCAGAGGCCAAAGAGCACAAGCAGCGATGGCATCCCTTCAGTTGGAGATTTTGAAGCTTTAATTATTTGCAAAACTTTTGAGGATTAAACACCACCTCCGTCATGAAGCAGCTAAAGATCGTGGCAATGTCCCTGGAACTGGAGATGTTTGGCATTCTTTCATTTCCTATGAATCATGGAATCATAGAATCATTAATGTTGGAAAAGACCCCCAAGATCATCAAGTCCAGTTTTTGACCAAACACCTCCATCCCCACTAAAGCACATCATGAAGAGCCAAATGAACTTTTTCCTTGAACAATTCCAAGGATGCTGGCTCCACCACTTCCCTGGGGAATCTGGGTACTGGGGATGTAAAAAGAGGGGAAAAATCTAAGGCAGATAAATTAGGAAGCTGAGAAAGAATTTTATGTGTTGTGCACAATTTTCAGCTGTGAGTCCTTCCTGAAGCAGGACTGATTTAGTTAATCCAAAGTTTTGGTTCCTGTGGTAGAAGCTGCTGTGTCCCACTCCAACAGGAACAATACACTGGGAAAGTTTTGCTTGGCAAATCCCCTTGAGGAGGTAAAACATGAGGAATAGCAGATATTCCATTTCTTCAGCAGGTAAAGGTTTGTTTTTCCAGGTTTTCCGGTGCTGGAGTGGGAACAAACAGCACAATTAACAAAGAGCTTTCCCATTCAAGTCTATTAATCCTCAGTGTTTAAAATCTCCAGGAATTACTCCCACAACATCCCTGGAATGGGATGGAATGGGAAGCTTCACCTTTGCTGGACAGAGAATGAATGTGTGAGGATAGAACTCCTTCAGGTGATATCCTGCTCCTGCTCCAGAGAGAAATCCCGGGGGGGATTTCTGGAGAGTTCAGGGTGTTTGGGAATGATGAGTCTCGCTGTCATTTCAAATCCAGCCAGCTGATGGCTGTGTCGGGCAGGAAATGAGCTCCCAAAAGCGGTGGAAGCTGCGGTTTTATCCCTGTGGGGAAACCGGGAGGGTGTCTGAACTTCCAGAAACTCAGACTGAAGCTCCAAGGAGCACCCAGAGCCTCTGCTTGGCTCCAAGCAGAGCACGGGATGAAACCTAGGGAAAGGTGAGGAGGGGACTGACAGGGGAATGTGGGAAAAGGAAGAGAGGGGACAGAGGGAGCACCTGTTGGGGAAAGAGCAGCAGGGATTAGTCCCAAAAGGAAAGCTGCTGAAAGCCTGGGAATGTTCTGGGAAGAAAAGGATTTGCTTGAACTTCTCCCCAGTGATGTACAGGACCTTCTAGTGGCAGATTCCCTGCCTGTGCAAGGCGGGTTGGAACTGGATGTTCTTGAAGCTCCCTTCCAACCCAAACCACTCCATAATTCCCTGATAATTCTGTGATATAATCCACCAGCCCCTTTGCTTCCCACAGATGTTCCTGTTCTGCTCAGGAAAACTTTTGATTTTGGATTTTTTTTTTTTTTTTTAATCCTGTCAGAACTCACCCAAACGTGTCAGTTTTACTGAAATGTGTTCAGAACCACTCCTCCTCCTCCCTGCAATACAGGATTTTGAAAATACTGTCAACAACTTTTTTCTGAGCTTTTGGTGCAATTGGATTTTGGGATCACTTTTTTTTCCCTCCAAGAAAAAAAAAAAAAAAAGGTTATTTTTAAGAGCTAAAATGCAGAAAGAAATAATTTCTACTCAGACATGTTTTTTCTGTTTGCTTAATTTTTAACTTTGTTTTTGTTGTTTTGTTTGGTTTTTTTTTTTTTTTTTTTATTTCTTCTACTTCTTTCTGTCCAACATGTATTCTCTTAATTTTGGAAGGGAAATTACCTTCAAATTGCACCACTTCACACAGTTTGAAAAGTCCTTGGTAAACTCAACTGCAACTTAGTGTTAAGGACCTCTAATCGTGGGTGCTGGATTTTTCCTGTGTGAATTCCAGGAGTAATTCCCACAACTTACATGGGTAGCAGAGTTGTCTTTCCCTGCATCACTTCTTCATACAGAGAGAACACTTATTTATTATTTACTATTTATTATTTACTATTTATTACTTACTATTTATTATTTTTTATTTATTTCCCACCTCTGGAAGTGTCCAAGGCCAGGTTGAATGGAGCTTGGAACAACCTGGGAAAGGGAAGATGTTGGAGCTGGAAGGGGGTTGGAGCTGGATGATCTAAAAGGTCCCTTCCAACCCAAACCATTCCATGATTCCCTGATAAATGCAAAAATAAGGACTTGGGTGGATTTGGCCAAGTTTTTGCTGCCTTTTAAGAGCTAAATGCATTTTTTTTTTTTACAGCATTTACATTGGACATTTCTTCAAAACCCTCTGATATCTTTATTTGATGTATTTATTTGGGATAATTTCCTGATGCAAAGCCCTGTTGACCAAAGAGCTCATCCCCAGCAGGAAGCCAAGAATTTGCTCTATTACCATCTCATTCCTCCCCTTCTCCCCAGTCCCAGAGAACAAATGAAATCATCAGGGATTTCAATCTGGAAACATCCCCTCCAGATAATAATACAGATTTCTCTGTGAGTATTTCATCAGTTCTTCCAGCACGCTCCATCACCACAGGAATACACAGCTTGTGTCTATCTTTATAGATATCACTATATATCAACTTCTTCTCGAATATATATTCATAAACATTATTGAACATATATGCAGATTTATATAAGGATCCTTAAATCAACTTTTCTTTCCGTGGCAATTTCAATTTGGCAATAAAAAGTCAATGTGATGGATGTGGCTCTCTTTTCCGTGCAAAAGCTCAATATAGATCTTTCAGTATCAATAATTTCAGCTGTAAAATACATATCTATAAAACACTCCAGTGCTTAAAACTGGATTAAATTAGTGAGATTAATTCTGATACCTATGAAAATAAGTTAAAAGGAGTCAACTGTAAATTTGGCTCCTTTTTTCCCCCTCTCTCCTTGCCCTGGCAAAGAGAGACACATTTCATTTCCCACTGATCCAGCAGCCAGCAGTAATTGCTCTGCAATTTATTGTGAGCGGAATAAGAAAGGCAGGAGAAAGGAACTGCAGAGGAGAGCTGCTCCTGGTTTGCCAAGAAACGTTCCAGGCAGCCTCACAAAGCTGGAATTATTTCCTTGCACCACCTCCAAGCACTTGGAGGATATGGGAATAGAGGAATCCCCTCCCAAAGCCCTGCTGTTGGTCCCAGCCAAGGGAAGTCCTACACTCAGATCCATGTAGGACTGGAGAGATGATGCCAAACATGTCCAGAGAAGAGAAAGGAACTGGGAAAGGGTCTGGAGGAGAAACTGGTGGAGCTGGGGGGTCTCAGCCTGGAGAAAAGGAGGCTCAGGTGCCTTCTCACTCTCCACATCTCCCTGACACGAGATTGTGTTGAGGTGGGCATTGGTCTCTTCCCCCAGGAAAAAAAGCAACAGGAAACCACCTCAAGCTGTGCCAGGGAAAGTTCAGGCTGGATTTTAGGAGGAATTTATTCACTGAAAGGGTTATCAATCCCTGGAATGGGCTGTCCAGGGCAGCGGTGGAGTCACCATCCCTGAATGGACTTAAAGGATGTGCAGGTGTGTCACTTGCGGACATGGTTTAATGGTGGCCTTGGAACTTGATGACCTTAGAGGTTTTTTCCAACTGGAATGATTCCGGAATTCTCTGGAATTTGCTTTACACAGCCTCTCTTTCAGTGCCTCTGTCTTTGTGTTTCACAAACAAATCCATCAGGCCAAGCCTGAGACACAGCACACAATGACACCAGTGGGAAGTGACCTACCTGAGCTTGGTGAAAATTGGGCAAGAACCAAAATCTGATTTATTCTACAGTTCCCAAGCAGGAGAGGAAAGGGAATTTTAGGGAGTTGTAGCCTCTACACCCACATATCCTGATGCCATCTTCACCAGAGGACAGGACAGGGATCTCTCTGGAGAAGTCAAGAGGGTGTTTGTCCTCCCAGGAACTCAGAATCCGCCTGCAAAGGGCACTGAGAGAGCATGGCTTGGCTCCAGGGCAGGCACAGGAAGAAAACTGGTGGATTTGGGAAATTGGAGTGGGAGAATGTCGGTTTCTCGGCTGTTTAGGTGGCCTGGAAAGGCCCAGAGTGACCTTGGGCAGCCCGGCGCTTCAAAGGACGAGGAGAGACTTCTGATCTTGTTTCGGTCTCAGTGTTTATTAATTGTTTATCTAAAAGATTTTCTTTCAGCCCAACAGAGGTCTGCACAGCAAGTCAGCCATGGGCACACTGCGAGCCCCTGGGGCGGTCACTTATCTTTATACCCGAAGTTACGTGTACAATATTTATGATTTTTCCCCAATACCTTCTATTCTTATTAACCAGTGCGCTTTTAGTAAAGACCAATCCCAAAGTGCCACCATCACCACAGAAGATGGAGGCCAAGAAGAAGAAGAAGAAGGACGGGACACGCCCCAATTCCTCCATCTTACTTCTCTAGACCCCCCTGTACAGAAATCCTAGACCCTGTGTATTATACTCTAACTAACTTATCCCTTCACCATTCACCCCAGTGAAATCCTCCCAGTCCTCATACAGATGTTATCTCCTGTGTAGGATCAAAGTCCAGCCACCAGACACTTCTGGCAACATTCCAGGACTCCCGAGCCCCCCAAGGGTGGTCTTGGTCGCTCTGCACCCTCATCCTGAGGTGTTGAGATCCCACAGGAGAAGAGGAGACCAACAGGAGCATTTGGGAGCAGGAACAGCCTCCCAGGTGGAGAAGGGATGAAAAGAGCACCTGCAGCACCACTGCCTTCATCTAGAGCTGTTCTTTCTCTGAGCAGAAGACACAGTGGCCAGGACAAGCCTGTTTCACGTTCCTGGAAAGTTAACGTCTTAAAAACCTGAATAATTAACACTGTTTAATCAACAAAAATTTTGGTTTCTGCTCAAGATAGGTGAGGGTAACCCCACAGGATGATCCCAGCATAGGAGGGCAGAGGGACTTTGCACAAAAAGGGAATTGAACTCAACCTCCAGGTGTGTTGAAAACAAACTGACAACAGAAGCTGAAAGCAGCCAAATCCAATAATTTTATATCCTGGAAATGTGTCCCAGGAAATGCTCTTCATGAGTCCTGATCCACATCTGCGTTTAAATTCCTATGTCAATTCTGCCACCCCAGAAACCTTCAGCCTCTGGTGACACATTGCACCAAATCACTGTGGCAGGAGAAAGCCACAGTGGCCAGGACAAGCCCGTTTCACATTCCTGGAAAGTTAACATCTTAAAAACCCGAATAATTAACACTGTTTAATCAACAAAAATTTTGGTTTCTGCTCAAGATAGGTGAGGGTAACTCCACAAAATGATCCCAGCATAGGAGGGCAGAGGGACTTTGCACAAAAAGGGAATTGAGCTCAGCCTCCAGGTGTGTTGAAAACAAGCTGACAACAGAAGCTGAAAGCAGCCAAATGTAATAATTTTATATCCTGAAAATCTGTCCCATTCATCCTCCTGAGTCCTGATGCACATCTGTGTTCAAATTCCCATGTCAATTCTGCCACCCCAGAAACCTTCAGCCTCTGGTGCCACATTGCACTAAATCCATGGATGGGATCTACCTGAGATTCAGCAGCTGCTGCCTCATGTGAGCCCTGGGTTTCCTTTCATGGCTCATTACAATAAGTTAGATTAGAACTACAGCTAATTGCTGTTGCTGTAATAGTTTACAGGAGATGTTGTTACTGTTTGTACATCACGGAGTTGGCATAATGACATGTTGTCTTTCCTAATTATATCAGCCAAATAATTCCCGCTAAGCACTGGCATAGTGTTTTAATTAATATTATTACCCCTGGATCTGTCACAAAGCTCAAAAGTCTGGAGCTGGGAAATGACTTCTTTTGTTTTCCTTAGTACCTTGAGGGAAGTTGAGTGGAAACCTGGAGGAGGTCTTGGATCTTTTCTCCAAGCAAGAGAGAGCTGGGTTTTATTGTTGTCTTTGCCAAGGGCATAACCATGGGTAAATGAGGCAGAATTTCACTGTCTCTGTGAAAAGGGGAGAGAATATTTAAATTTATTGCTTTTGTCTTCAGCATATGGGATTTGAAGGAACTCTTGACTTAGAAACTGAGGCTTTAGTGAGTTGGAATTAGAAAATGAGTTTGTGCTTTGGGCCTAGGCTCACCCCTGCTTAGGTGTTTAAATTAACAGTTAGAAATTAGTGATTGGATAAATTAGGATTCAGTTACCCAGGCTGTTTGCAGGTGAAGGGAAGCAGGAAAGCATCTCTGGAGGTGACTTTGATCATTAATTTGCTGTTTTTCCTTATTTAAATAGTCTTTAAAGTTATTCTGTGACAGAGTTAAGTGGCTCAAAAAAGGTGAGGGATCTCAGGAACTTGTGATCAGAGGTCCAGGACCCATCCACATTCACATTTCTAGTCTCAGGTACCCTCAGGTGGGATTTGTGGGATTTGTTTTTGTGCTGAGATCTCCACTGATGTCCAGATCATCTGCACAGAAATTGTGTAACTGAACCATCAGCCATGGATGAGCAACCTGGTCTGGTGGAAAATGTCCCTGCCCATGGCAGGCGGTTGGGATGAGATGATTTGAAGATCCCTTCCAACCCAAACCATTCTGTAATTCTAGGATTTGGTGATTTGCAGAGTCACAGAATGGGTCAGGTCAGATGGGACCACAGTGAGGTCATCTGGTCCCACCTCCCTGCACAGAAAGGACCATCCCAGAGCACAGGAACCGGATTGTGTCCAGAGGTTCTGGAATGTCTCCACACCCTCCTGATCTCTCTTCAGTGCTTAGTCACTGCACAGGGAAGAAGTTCTGCCTCGTGTCCAGGTGGAATTTCCTGGGATCAGTCCCTGCCTGTTCCTCTTGTGCCCTTGCTGGGACCCCAGAGCAGAGCCTGGGCCCTCTCAGAGCCCTCCCAGCAGACAGGGACAGACAGGGATGAGGTCCCCTCTCAGCTGTGTCTCCTCTCGAGGCTGAACAGCCCCAGCTCCCTCAGCCTTTCCTTATCAGGGTGCTTCAGCCCCTTCATCATCTTCATAACCCTCCTCTGTGTCAGAACTCAGAGCATCCCTCTGGGTGTCCAGAGCTGCCAAGGACCCCACCAAGGGGCTCAGAGACCTTGTCAGGCAGCCCAGAACACCTGGGGATTTGATTTTGACTCCTGGAGCAAGTTGCCAACTTTGTATGAGGACCTGAAAGGCACACTGGTTTGAATAGTGTAATAACAAAATGATCACAGGGTGAAAATGTAGATGTCAGGATTTTTGGTATGGAGGTTATGGGGACAAGATGGAGGAACTTGGGCATGTCTAGCCTTTCTTTTTTTCCATTTTCTGCTGTGATGTTGGCACTTTGGGATTGGTTTAGAGTAGAAGTGTGAATATGAATAATTAAGTGTATTAAGTGTAAATATGAGGGAATTAAGGGAATTAAGTGTAAATATGATATACATAGTTTGTAGTATACAAGGACAACGCCTCGGGGGCAGTCAGAGTGCCTGTGGCTGCCAAGCAGAGCAGACCTCCACTGGGCAGAAAGAAAATTTAATAGATAAGAATTAATAAACCACTTTCAAGGCAGAAAAGTGAAGAGTCCAGACTCATTCTTCAGTTGTGCAGGCCGAAGCAGAGACATCCTGCACATCTCGGGGCAGCAATTATCAACAGCAACCCGAGACCTCTGGACCTGCTCCAGGAGCTCCATGTCCCTCCTGCCCTGAGGAGCCCAGCACTGGACACAGCACCCAGATGTGCCTTACTGAATCTGTATTTATTTCCCTTTGACTTTTTGGTGTAAGTTCAGCAGTGACAAAACCGGCCTCAAAACCAGGAGGGAACATCCCAAGTGCTGAGGCTGCTGTGACTCCCAGTGTGGAAATGCATTCCCTGAGTGATGGGAGCAGCCAGCTACAGGAGTTTGGTTTTTCACAGCTTCACAATTATCTGCTCCATAAAAAGCTGCTGATGGTTTTGTCACGGTGTGAGCACTGCAAGATGTGCAGGGGACAGTTTGAGTTCAGGAATTTGTACTTTGGGGATGAAGCACCCCATGGTGCATTAAGGGGGGGTTTTAGAGCCAGCTGGATCTCTCTGAGCTTCTCTGGGAAAAGATTTGTGTTGAAAGTGCTTTGTCACCTCTAAAATGGGGACACAGATACACAGAGGTGGAGGTAGAGCTGAAATAAGGATGAGACAAGGGAGCTAGTGGGTCAGGCTGCCATGATCTCACTGCTGACACCAAAATAATGTTATGATAACTGAAATAATGTTATTGTTAAAAGATGCCTCTGCCTGAATTAAGGTGCAAAGGAGACCATAAAAATCAAGAGTACAGCTTTTATTTAACAGCAAGTGTGAGGTAAAGGGTGGAAGAGAAAGAAAAAGAGAGACAGATTAAATAAAAAGAGTCATCCCCACATGGGTCCCTGTGGTGTGCCTCTGGCCCTTCCTCTTCTGCTCTTCTCAGTGTGGACATCCCCAAATGTTCTTCTGGAGGTACCACTTTTACACAGCTCAAGTCCCGGGTATCCAGAGGCATCCACTCCATTCCCACAACTTGGGATGGGCTATATGTAGGCAGTTGCTTCCTTTTCCCACAGTTTGGTGGGAATTTTTGTCTGGGTCACTCACCCAGATCTGCCTCACCAGGCCTGGAATCTTCCCATTGTTGTATCTGCACTGTGGAATTTCATCTGGTGGGCAAAGCCCAGATCCTCACCTCTGTTTAGGTCTGGCATTAACACCCTCCCCTTTGACCTCCAGGCCTACCTTAAGTTCCTCTTATGGTGGCTTTTCTTGTGGGAATTTCCTTCTTTGGCAGTGCTTTGGGATGAGTTAACTGAATTCTTTAAGTCCTGACAGAGGCAACAATGGGAAGAAATTTGGGAGGATGCGGTGGCTTCATGCCTTTGTTGGCCCAGCTACTGCCTTGGGTCAACACAGACCACATTAAAATAGATCTCCTGCCACACAGAACTTGTCCTCCCTGAGAATATAAATCATATTCTGTGACTATTTTTTCCCATCTGTCAGAACAGGACAGACAATAGATTTTCTGTTTGTCTAGAATTCTTTTTTTCAGTTCATTTTGAAGCTGCCTGGAAGAGAACCAGGTAGTGGCAAGGTATCACATGATCTTTGGAGGCCAAAAGCTTCAGTTAAATCAAAACATTTCATTTAACCAAAGCAGAAATGGGCTCCTTTGATTTTTACTTTTTAATTTCACTCTTTATGACTTAACAGAATATACAGTCAGTGGGAGGGAAAAACTAAGAATAAAAGTAATTTGGAAATGAATGAAAATGTTATGTGCTGGAAAGGTCAGAGAGGCAGTTTCTGCTTGATTGGAACATTTTGCTCGGGTTTTGTTTTTTTTTTTTTTTTTAGTTTCCCAAGAGATACTTAATCAAAATCCACAGAATGTTCCCTCACCAGTGAATCAGCAGGGCATTTCTAACCCATCTATTTAACAGGATCCACTTTGACACATTTCACACCTGTGCCACAGTCGTGCCACAGGAGGGGAGAATGACCCCGTTCTGCCCAAATGCTTTTAGAGAGGGCACTGCTAAGCCAAGCTGATAGAACAGCTGATTCAGCCAGTTAACACTCATTAGTGTGCCTGGGCGAGGCTTTATCCTGACCCAAAAGACTCCTTGCATTTTCCAAGTTTGCTCTTCAAAAGGTTGTGTGATAAGAAGCCCAAAAACATCTCCCAGGCTGGTACCAGTCCAGATGGAAGCAACACTGGGAAACTTTTAATGGAATAATTTATATTGGAAAAGACCTCCAAAATCGTCAAGTCCAGCCCTCGACCAAATCCCACCATGCTCATCATAAAGTGCCACATCCACTCATTTTTCAACACTTCCAGGGATTGTGATTCCATCATTTCCCCTGGACAGCCTATTCCAATGCTTGACCATCCTTTCAGTGAATAAATTTTTCCTAAAATCCAACCTGAACCTCCCCCCTGGTGGAACTTGAGCCCATCTTGTACCATTTCTTGGTGTGCAAGGTCTTTGATTGCGATGGGTAACTTCCAGTGAAATTGAGTTAATGCAGAGTGTGATTTGATAAAAAAACTGCAGGAATGAAATTCCTGAGACTGATGTGTGTGTGCCCATTTACAGAGCTCTTGGAAGCCCATCCAACAGAAGAGGGGTCTGCACTAGCTGTGGTTTCCAGTTGCAAACAGATGTTTGAAAGGCTGGGTGGAAGGTGAGTGGAGAAAATTGATTTTGAATTCCATTCCTTACATCTCCATGTGGCTGTTGGACATGAAGGTGGCCAGAAAATAATGGAATAATGGATTGGTTTGGGTTGGGAAGGATGCTAAAAATTATCTAACTCCATCCACCCTGCCTTGGGACATCTTCCACTATCCCAGGCTGCTCCAAGGAACATCCAACCTGGCCTTGGACACTTCCAGGGATGGGGCAGCCACAGCTTCTCTGGGCAACCTCTTGCCGAGCCCCAGCAACCTCAAAGGGAAGAATTTCTCCCCATTATCCCCTCTACATCTACTTTCATCCAGTTTGAACCCACTTCTCTTTGTCCTTTTTCTCCAGATCCTCGTAAATAATTTCTGTCCATCTTTCCTGCTGCTTCCTTCAGGTAATGGAAGGCAGCAATTAGATCATCCCAAAGTTTCTCTTTTCCAGGCTGAACATCCCCAACACTCCCAATTTTTCCTCATAGGAAAGATGCTCCATCCCTCTAATCTTGGTTGGTGACACTGCCATTGCTGAGCTCCCCAGGACACAAATTCCCTGAACAACCTGCAAAGAGCTTGATGCCACTAGAAATTAGAAAGTGAAAACAGAATTTTGTTCTTCCTCATTCTTTTAACACCCCAAAATTTCTGTCACGTTTTTTTTTCTGTGGGCCTGGGGGAAGCTTTAACGCATAGAGAATTCATACAGCTCATCAAAATCATTCTGGGATACCACAGGCACTATGCTGCAGTTGGAAAAATACTTATTTATGAGTCTTGCATACTGTTAACAAAATAACAGCTTTCATTTTGCTTTCATATCCCATGATTCTGGGTGTTTACAGAATAAGCTGAATCTCATTAAATTTCGAACTAAGGGCTGGCAAAAGCCCAGCTTGGCTGAGGTTCCACTCTGAACAAAAGCTGAGAAAGCACCTCAGAGGTGAACAGCAGACCTTGACTTCAGAAAAAAGAATGGAAAAATGGAGAGCTTGCTAGTTTTAGGGGGTCAACAGATTTCAGCTGAACTGAACAAAGTTCAGTTTTACCCATTTGTGATGGTTTGGAATGACTGTTACAACAGATAAAGAATCGGGAGATCTGGATTTTATTCCTAAACTTGTTGGAGATACTCTGTACAAAGCACTTCCCCTCAGCCCAGCCATTAACTGGAAGTGACAAACCCTGATTTTAATAGGGTCCTTTAAAAGCTGCTGTCAGGCAGCCTGGCACTGGGATCCTCCCTGCTGGAATAACTGCTCAGAGAAATAGCAGCACCAGGCTCATTTGCCTAAAAGAGGCTGAAGGCTTTTATCCCAGCGCCTGAGCCAGGAAATCAATCAGGAGCTGATTTCCATCAGGCTGCAGTGAACAGGGGAGTTGATGGATCTGCCACCTGTGTGGGACAATCCCAGGGATCAAGCTGTTCACAGCTCTTAGAATCATGGAATTATTTAGGTTGGAAAGGATCTTTAGGATCATTAAGCTCTGCTGTTAGCCCAGCATTGCTAAGTCCAGCACAAAGCTGCAGCCCTAAGTGCCAAGTTTTTAAACACCTCCAGAGGCTGTGACTCCACCAGTGCCCTGAGGACTCTGTGCCAGGGCTTAAAAGCCATTTCAGGTCAAGAATTTTTTCCTAGTATTTGACCTAAACTTCCCCTGGTGCAACTTGAGGCCATTTCCTCTTGTCCAAATGCTTGTTACTTGGGAAAAGAGCCTGATCCCCAACTGGCTGTGCCCTCCTGTCAGTGCAGAGCCAGAAGGTCCCTCCTGAGTCTTCTTTCCTCCAGGCTGAGCCCTCCCAGCTCTCTCAGCCCCTCCTGGTGCTCCAGACCCTTACCCAGCTCCATTCCCTTCTCTGGACATGCTCCAGCCCCTCAATATTTTCCTTTTCTTAAGAAACCCAGAACTGATCCCAGAATTTGAAGTGTGGCCTCAGAAGTGTCAGTACAGGGGGACAATCCTTGCCCTGGTCCTGCTGGCCACAGTTTTGCTGTCACAGGCCAGGATGTTAATGGTGTTTTGGATGCCTCCTCCACGTCCCTGTTATCCAATGCTCAGCCCTCAGGTGTCTCTACCAGGGCCATGGGGTTGGAATCACAGCCCAAGGACGTGAAATTTGCTCATCTCATTCATCCCTGGTTGGAAAAGACATCTGAAACCCTTGGCATGATCAGGATTGGTTTGGAAATGGAATTTGGAAAAGAGTGGGGAGATAATGAGGTTGGTGGGATGGAGAAGGAGGAGAAGGAGATGGAGAAGGAGAAGGAGAAGGAGAAGGAGGAGAAAAGGAGAAAGGAGAAAGGGGAGAAAGAGGAGAGAGAGGAGAAGGAGAAGGACAATAAGGACAAAAGAAGAAGAAGAAGAACAACAACAACAACAACAAGAACAAGAAAAAGAGCAACAAGGATTTGCAGTGAGAAAATAGGAAAATACTAAAGAATTAAAAACAGCAGTGAAGGAAAGAAAACAGCTGCGGGCAAAAGGATTTGCAGAGCAAAATTGAGCAGACCAAAAGAAGGAAAGGGTTTTTGTGGAGGTGAGAGAAAGGTGGTGAGCAATGGGTACAGGTGGAAGCAAACCAAAACCGAGCAGAGCAACCTTGACCAAATGAGGGGAAAAAAAGATTGGTGTCAGTCTAAAGGAATTTATTTCATCCCCAAATTATTGCTGTGCTTCAATGAGGGCTTTTTACGCCCTCTGTTTAACCTCTCCACCTTTTTCTTCACAGTAACATTTAAAGGATCAGTATAGAAATCAGAAATCGAAATGTACTAAAACACATTGAAAGGATCCAAACGAATTTTTTCAGCATTCATTAGAATTCATTGAAACACTGGAACACTTTATCCATTGCTCTAACTTTCACCCACCTGCATTTTCTTACATTGCTTTGTGGAGGAAACCATTGATCCATGCAGGCATAATTACTCACTTAATTACAGCCATCCTGAGCATCCTGTCTTAAACCAAATATGTACAAATTCATAGTTAATTTATTTATTATCAAGCAGAAATTGTGATGTTTTCACCCTCCATCCAAAGGGTTGGACTGGTCCTGTTGTAAGAGGGAGAAATGGGATGTTTCCAAACTGCTCTGTCAGGATGGTGTTGAGGCATACAGGGATTGATGGGTGTCACCTCAGCTGGTGTTAATTGCAGGGTAAATTGTTAGTTTTTACCTTTAATTTACCTTTAAAATTGTAAATTGTTAATTTTTACCCTTAAAATCCAGGCTTGGTAAAACCCTCTGAACAGCTGGGTTTAAAACCCTCTGAACAGCTGGGTTTAAAAACCTCTGAACCCTCTGGGATAAATGGGATGTAACTGGATTAAATGCCTGTATTGACACATCCAAGTAAACAGGACCATGGCATGGGATTGGAAAAAAAAATCAACAAAACCAGGTGTAGTTTAGGAGTTAAAACCAGCTGTAAACCTTCTGTGAAAGAAGTTGGGATTAATCCACTCTGCTGTATGGGGAAGGGTTGGGAGCATGGAGTCAGGCTTTGTCATCCCAGTTGGAGTTCAGGCCAGAGAAGAGCTCCAGACCTTTAAATTTTCTTGTGCTGAATAACTCATGGAGCAGAGCTGACAACAAGAATCTTTTGGGTTCAGGATGTGTTGTTTTGGGGTTTTTTTTAACCTGTGGATTGTTTTTTCTAAGTCTCTATTGCAGTCCTGGCCCAAACTGGGCACTTTGACCACATCCTGATGCTGTCTGAAAGAACACAAGGGGAATACATCCCCTTCTTAATATCCATACCCTGCTTTCCTTAGGCAGGGAAATGATGGATATACCGTCAGGATGTCCTGGTGTGCACAACTGCAAGTGAGGCTGGACTGCCCTGTGGAATTATCTGGTGCTGCTGATGTTGAAACAGAACCCCTGGAGATGATTTTAATGTGAGAAGAGCAAAATTCTGTGGGAAAAAATCTTGGTGGAGAGCCAGGATGTGCACTGCAAACTCTGAGTACTGCTTTTGCAGAAGGAGACGAACCACAAAATGCCTTCTTTGAGGAATTGCCATCTGTTTTCCAGTGGGTTTTTTGTTTGACCTTTACTTTCAGTCCTTTTCTTTCAATCCTCACTTGTCCAAGCAAGTGCTGGCTTTGCTGATCCCTGGGATTTTTTGGAGATGATTTTTTTATCATGTTTTCAATCTCTTCAGGGAGCTCTGAGTGCAGGGCAGCAGTGGGAGGCTGAATTCCTGGTGGGAGTGAAGAAGTGACCTCAATGATGCCAATTTATAGCCTTGGAAAGGCTGCATGAGGATGTGAGGCCCCATCCGGGCTGTGCAAGGTTTGCAGGGTTAGGAGGCTGCACAGCTGATTGTCCCCCATCCAAAACCACATCCAGATTCCCAGGCACAATAAAATAAAAAAATAAATTTTCTACTCTACTCAACCACTGTGTTTTAATTTTTTTTTCAGTGCCTTATGGAATTCAGACCTCAATGATGCCAATTTATAGCCTTGGAAAAGCTGCATGAGGATGTGAGGCCCCATCTGGGCTGTGCAAAGTTTGCAGGGTTAGGAGGCTGCAAAGTTGATTGTGCTCCATCCAAACCCACATCCAGACTCCATGCACTTCCCAGGCACAATAAAATTTAAAAAATTAATTTTCTCCTCTAGTCAGCTACTGTGTTTTAATTCTTCTTCAGTGCTTTGTGGGTTTCAGATGTAATTCTGTGTAAGAACTTGTTTAGGAGACACCATCAGGCACTGAACTCACATGGAAGCGTGACTTGGAAGTTTAGAAACACATTAAGCAAGCAAATGGAGATCTCCTTATCCAGAGGGAATTCTGACCAGATGTATTTTGATTCTCTCTCAGTTTGAACTGAGAAGGCTTGAGTTGAACTCGCTAAACTTATGAAAATGAGCTGGTGGTCACAAAAACAATAAAATAGTCATAGGTCCAGACCTAAGATCTGAGCTGGGCCTTAATTGAAAGACAGAGTGTGCAGCCTAAGGAAGGTATTCCCAAGGTCTGGACTCCAATGAGCTAATTAATCCATCGTTTCCCACATTTAAGCACCCAAAGTATAAAATCCATGTAGAGACACTGAAATCTAGGTCATTTATCCTGGTGTTTATTCAAATTTTACCTAGCAGTAATAATGATTAATAGATTGTTTGATACATATTTCACCAGTGGTTCCTGAATTAATTCAAGTTCTCATAACCAGGGAGAATAATTGAATACCCTTGTTACTCATGTGTTCGCAACCCTCCCATTGTTGTAATTGGGTCACTCCAGTGCTCAGATGAAATCAGGTTTTAAAAATAAGCTATATTCAAATGGGTAAAAGGGAAATCATGACATCAAACCTCAGCAATAAGTGCATTTTAACAAATTAATAAACAGCCTATGTGTCATGCTGTTACCCAGTACCTGGATAAGGATGTAAGAAATTAATTTTTGGATCAGAATTCTGTTCTTCTGGCACAGGATTCTCTGTCCAGCGTGGAAATTTGGAATTAGGGGAGTGAAAAACCTCATCCCCTTTTTGCAATTTTTTTCCCATGCACCACAGCTCTTCTATTAGAGGGAACAGTTCAGCCAATTCCACTTTACGTCTGTTTTGAATATCTTTTGCCCTTAAATTTGTTGTGTGACTGCAGTACCATGGACAGCAGAGAGTCCCATGTTCTGTCGGTTGGATTAAGAAGCCTTTTATCTGTTCTTAATTTTGTTAATTATCTGGCCTTTTATCTGTTCTTAATTTTGTTGAAAACCAGTCCCCATTTGGTTATCCCACCCTCTTCATGATTTTTTAATCCTCAGCCTCATCCTCCACTTCCCCAGATTTCTTTTTTCCAGACTAAAATCTCTGCAACCTCGTCAATCTCTCCTCCAAAAGCAGATACTCCATATTCCTGATTATTTTACTTTATCTGGACTTTCTCTTGTCTCAACTGGGTCTGTTTTTAGAGACAGATGATGGAACTGCACAGACAACTTAATGTGAGAGGGCCTAAAAATTCAGTGTAACAGCAAAATCCCTTCCTCTGTCTGGTTTCCGAAAACCTCCTTGGTGATTTCCAGCTTTTTTTGCCAGCATTTTTGGCTGTTGTAGCACAGGAAGCCAGGGATTTCAGGGTGGTCTCCCAGTGACAACCACAGGATGTCTTTCCTGAGTTTTCACAGACACTTTGGAGCACAGCAGAGTGCAGGCATGGTTTAGACTGCATTTCCATGGACACAAAAAATATTTATTTGCAGTCATTTGGACCAGGTTATTTGGGGATCCATCCAACCTGGGCTCAACAGACATTTTCCTATTTGTTTAATTCAAATCCCTGGGAGGTTCTTCTGGAGCTCCACTTGGAATTTCATCCCACTCTTCTGTATCCTGAGAAGAAGAATTTCTGTCCTACTTTTCCTTTTCAACTCTGTCTCAAAGGATTGGAACCTCTTCCCCAATCCTGTAGCATATTATATTTTTAAATGTTCCTTTTTGAAGGAATTTTTGGAAGGGATTTTGGCTTTTTGAAAGCCCAAACTGGATTTCCAGCAGACTCTTTCTCTCCCTGAACTGCTGCTCATCTGCCTTTACAGAGCCACACTGGCTCTTTCCCAGCAATCCATATTTGCCATAAACTCTTTCTTTCCTACAGAATCCTAATTTTCCAGGGAACCGGGCAGGAATTTTCAAGATATAAAGAGTGTAATGCTAATTATCCCATATTTTGTAGATGGGAATTAGATCAGTTGTTTCAGTCTCTGAGCTGTGGCCATTGGTAATGCGAGGTTTTATATCTCAGCCAAAATTTCATATGTGAGTTCCTTCAAGATTCCAGTCCATGGGATGCTTTGGCATTGAACTGATTTCTTGAATTTGTGGATATCAGGAATTAACAGTTGAGAAAGTGAGATTGATACAGATATTTTTGGTACGAAGGCAAGAAGTTATTCAAGAGGAAGTTTGGGTTGGATGTTAGGAAAAGGTTTTTCATCCAGAGGGTGGTGGGGGTCTGGAACAGGATCCCAGGGAATGGTCACAGTCCCAAACCAGAGCTCCAGGATAATTTGGACAACGCTGTCAGACACAGGGTGGGATTGTTGGGATGTCCTGGGCAGGGCCAGGAGTTGGACTCATCCCTGTGAGTCCCTTCCAACTCAGAATATTCAGAATACTCCATGATTCTGTGATTTTTTCAGTATCTTCTTCAGTAAGCTCAAATGCAGCAGGACCCTCTGTTCTTAAACTGGATTATCAGTGCCTCAAATCTTTGGCAGACAATCATAAAACTGGTTATAAATTCATTTAGAGCAAACATGGGTATTTCTATTTTTCATTTCAGCACCCAACAGTTCCAAATAAAAATAAATTCTTACAGGCATGAAAATCTTTACCAATTTAGGCTGAATTTAGAGGTATTTTCACCCAAAACTGCAAACTATTAATGTGGGAATATGTTTAAATGTCAGGGTGTTTCCCCTATATATTTTCTAAATGAAAAGTTTCACTTTGGAAATGCCAAATCCCTTTGTTTTGACATTTTTCTAAGTTAGACCTTTTCATCCTTAATTTAAAAATAGCAGTTTTTAATTTTGAAAAATTGACTTCAGTATAAAATAAATGGTTGATTTTTTGTAGATGGACTAACTTGAAGAAGCACTTCTGAGTCAAAAGAAAGAATTTAGCTCTATCTCAGGTGCTGTTTTACCTTTTTTCCCCCCATTGGAAGGGAGGAGAAGTAATGGAGGGGATTTTTTTTTCCCATGCTGGTTTTTGTTTCAGTTTTCAACTGCATGAATTGCTCTGTCCTATCTCCAATATCCAGGAAGAAGAATTTGAGAGAAATCCCTCTGGAAAACTCATGTAATGTAATGATCACAGAATCCCAGCATAGCTTGGGTTGGAAGGAACCTAAAAATCATCCAGTTCCAACGTCCTGCATTGGGTAGGGACACTTCCCACTATCCCAGGTTGCTCCAAGACCTGTCCAACATGGCCTTGGACACTTCCAGGGGTGAGGAATAAATAGTAAATAGCAAATAGCAAATAGCAAATAGAAAATAGTAAATAATAAATAATAAATACTAAATACTAAATAATAAATAATAAATAATAAATAATAAAATAATAAATAATAAATAATAAATGTCCCAGGTTGTTCCAAGCTCTGTTCAACCAGGCCTTGGACATTTCCAGGGATGGGGAATAAATAATCAATAATAATCAAATAATCAAATAATCAATATCCCAGGTTGTTCCAAGCCCTGTTCAACCTGGCCTTGGACACTTCCAGGGGTGAGGAATAAACAATAAATAATAAATAATAAATAATAAATAATAAATAATAAATAATAAATAATAAATAATAAATAATAAATAATAAACAATAAATAATAAATAATAAATGTCCCAGGTTGTTCCAAGCTCTGCTCAACCTGGCCTTGGACATTTCCAGGGATGGGGAATAAATAATCAATAATAATCAAATAATCAAATAATCAATATCCCAGGTTGTTCCAAGCCCTGTTCAACCTGGCCTTGGACACTTCCAGGGGTGAGGAATCAATAGTAAACAATAAACAATAAACAATAAACAATAAACAATAAACAATACATAATAAATGTCCTAGGTTGTTCCAAGCTCTGTTCAACCTGGCCTTGGACATTTCCAGGGATGGGGAATAAATAATCAATAATAATCAAATAATCAAATAATCAATATTCCCAGGTTGTTCCAAGCCCTGTTCAACCTGGCCTTGGACACTTCCAGGGATGGGGCAGCCACAGCTTCTCTGGGCTCCCTGTGCCAGGGTTTCATCTCCTGAGGTGCCCTAACACTGCTTAATGTAATCCTTTCTCTTCTCCAAGAGGAGAATTATACCCAAAATTACCTAATTAGTGGCTCCAGGCTGCTATACAACAATTAGCAGGGTTGGAGGAGCTGCCAGAATCTTCCCTTCTCACCTACACCCATTTTTGGACCTCTCTCAGAGCAGGTGCACTGCTGGGAGCTGACGTAGCTCCCATTGTGAAGGCAGATCACCCTCTTAATTTCCCCTTTCTGAATCATTCATCTGACGATCGTTAATTAGCAGATTAATTACCTGTTGAGGCGCACAGGTAGTGACAGCAGCTCCTGTTACATCATCCCTCCGAACCGCTTCCTGCTCCTCTGCTCCCGTCAGCTCCGGGCAGAATGGGGTGCCTATAATTCTCCTTAATTGTGTATTAACAATCACACGCCTCCCACTCCCACCTCACTTCCGAAGGCATCCTGCATCTGGGCCAGATCCATTCCTGGGGGGATGGACCCTGATTCCAAACGCTGTTTCCAAGCCCTGATTCCAAACCTTCTCTTTGATGGTGAGTCAGAGAGCAGGAAGGGCTGGGAGAAAAGACGGTGATTTTCTTCTCGTTGCCTCCAGGGAAGGGATGAAACAACAAGAGGAATTGCTGAAAGGTGTAATTACAGGAGTGTGCTGTCAGGGAGAGGTGGTTTTGTTTGGATGTTTTGCTAGAAAGCGCAAGCTTTGGAAGTACAAACCTCCAGTAATCCCTGATGGAATAAACTTCCTGCGATTTCCTCAAAAGGAAAGCTACGGAAATGTTGGAAAGGCAGGAAAACGAGCTCAGAGCCGGGTTTCTGTCACCTGCTTTCAGATCTCATCTCCCCACACTGATTTCCTTTATTTTAATGATTAGAGAGAGTTTGTTTGTTCAGCCTGGAGAAGAGAAGGCTCCAGAGAGAGCTAAGAGCTCCTTCCTGTTGGAGTCTGAAATGCAGAGAATTCTCAGAACTTTGGGCCTGCAAACCAAGGCTTAGAATTAAACACAGGATTTGATTTGAGACCTTGGAAAAGGCTTCCAAACTTAGGTGCTTGAAGCAAAAATCTGGATTTATAGTTTAAAGAAGAGACATGTTAAGTGGAAGAAAGTTTAGAGTTTTAGAGTTTAAGATATAGAAGAAATAATAGTTACAAAGGTAAAAAAAAGTTTAGAATGCAGTACTGTAGATTTGTGTATCATAACATGATTGGCTAAGAAAGCCTACATTGTAGCATGAGTCCATAAGATGAAATATTTAAGGATTAGGTCAAAAACATAAATATCCTTGTTGGCAGTGTTTTATTAGTCAATAAATTCCTAACAGGTCTTGTAACTAGGGGTCTTGTGACCTTCTGAACCATGCAGTAAAGATGTGAGTCAATCTCACCCTTGCTGCCTATGTAGAAGAAAATAAAAATAAATTGCATCATCAAAAACAATTCAGAGGTCCTGTCTCTAACTCATTCAAAATTCCTTCAGAAATCCCCATACTTCCAATGCCTAAAGGGGCTCCAAGGGAGCTGGAGAGGGGCTTGGACAAAGATCTGGAATGCCAGGGCACTGGGCATGGCCTCCCACTGCCAGAGGGCAGGGATAGATGGGATATTAAGGATAAATCCTTCCCTATTACAGCAAACTGGAGACCAGCACGGGTTTCCCAGAGAAGCTGTGGCTGCCCCATCCCTGGAAGTGCTCAAGGTCAGCTTGGACAGGGCTTGGAGCAACTTGCGATAGTAGGAATTGTCCCTGCCCATGGCAGAGGGGTTGGAACTGGGTGATCTTTAAGGTTCCTTTCAATCCAAACCATTCTGTGGAAATGAAGAACCTCCAGAGGTGTCGTTTGTCTCACCTTGTGCAGGTGCAGAGCAGAGATCACATCCCCAACTCCAACAATCCCATTGCCTTGCTCTCCAGAGGTGGAGCAAGGAACCTCCAGTGATATTTCCCAGCTGGAACCACATTCATCATCCTGAACTGTAGAAACACAAAGTCTCCAAATTATGGAATAGCCTGAGCTGGGGAGGGACCCATGAGGATCATCAAATTTCATTTCTTTCCCTGGACAGCACCAGACTAACCCACTGTTGGTTTCCTGAAAAAAAAAAAATATCCCTGGAGCTCAGGATCAATGTGGATCCTCTGATGGCAAATCAGGGTGAAGGAATGATCCACCTCACAACTCTTTCTGTTCTCCTTTCAAGCCACAGGTCTCACTGAAACTAGGAGTTTTTTAACAAATCTTCCTCCTGACAAATGATATTGAAATTATTTGTTGGCTGTATAATTTATTAAGGAGGAACACAGGAAAAGGAAGGAAGAACACATGGAATATGAGGCAGTAAAACCACTTCCGGTGATAATGAATAGTTTAAGTTTAGTTTCGTTTGGATTTCATAGAGAAAAAGCAAACAGAGAAAGATTTTCTTTGAAGTGCCTGGTAGTTTAGCTTTTTCAGAGGGATTTAGTTTGAAGTTAGACCATTAATTTTGTCTTAATTTTTAAATTAGCCCTTGTTATTTCCCTTGAAAAATGAATGGAACCGAAAGAAGTAGCATTGGCAAAACGTCATGAAAATCACTTTCATTCCACTTCTTTTTTCTCATGTTTCCACAGTAAGAAGATGGGAAGTGTGAAGTTAAAAAGTGAGAAATCCAACCTCTCAAAGAGAAGTGAAAATGTTCATCTCTTTAAAAGTCAAAACAAGCTGCAAAACTCTTCATTAAGTTGCTGGTTGGAATGTTTTTCATAACAACATTGAAAATGCCATTGAAACTGGTGTGATTTATCTGAATGTTTACATTTTAATGGAATTTGCTTTTTTTTTGTTTTTTTTTAATGGTAAAAAAAATTCATTCTGTGGTTTTCCATTAGCAAGTGTAATACTAAAGACTAAACTCTCCTGAAATCCAGGAGTGGGAGTGGAACAGTCTGCTCTGAAGAAGATTTTACACATTGAAGGGGGAATTATGAGGCATTCCTCAATTTACACCATCTGCAGAATGTGGTTGCTTCTCATACTTTGCTGACAAAATAAGACTTGTTATAAATCTGGAAGAAGATAAAATGGCATAAAAAAATTACCTTTTCTATTTTTTTTCCCTACAGGAAATTGGAAGGGAGAAAAACAGCCAAAACCAGACATGTGTTAGACAAAAAAATAGATATTTCACTCAGAAGATGCTGAGGAAAAACAAGTCTGTCAGCAGGGTTATGTCACCTCAAAGCTGTGTAATACCAAATACTTGAACCTGGAGTTAAGCAAAGGTTATCAAAGAGGCCAAAGTAAAGAAGAGTGTAAAAACTTTATTTTCAATTTTTTTTATTATTTATCCTTTTCATTTTGTTGCTGAGATAGAAATGAAGATGGAGTGACGAGAGAAATAAAATTCATGTTACACACCCAAGCTCCATCTGACAGCATTGCAGTGACTGGAAATCAGGAGGAATTTCTTCATTAGGAGGAATTTCTTCATTAGGAGGAATTTCTGCATGGAAAGGGTGGTCAGGGACTGGAATGGGATGCTCAGGGAGGTGGTGGAGCCCCCATCCCTGGAGGTTTCCAAGGAGTGACTGAAAATTCCATGCTGGTGATAAGGTGGGGATCAGGCACAGCTTGGACTCGATGATCTTGGAGGTCTTCTCCAACCTCAATGACTCTGTGATTCTGGGAATTTCAACATTATCCAGAGAGGGGCATTTAGCAGGGAAGTTAATTAAGCTGAGGAGAGATTTTAGCATTAAATGCATCATAATAATTTAGTTTTGTGTTCTACATTTTTTGTAACACGTCCCCATGATGCGAATTGAGTGCCTGAGAAACAGCTGTGAGACTCTGAAATCACCCCAAGGGTCGAGAGTGACAGGAAAAGGGGGAATGGTTTTCCACTGAGAGAAGGTTTAGATTGGATATTGGGAATAAAATCCTCCCTGAAAGGATCCTGAGGCTCTGGCACGGGTTTCCCAGAGAAGCTGTGGCTGCCCCATCCATGGAGGTGTCCAAGGCCAGGTTGGACAGGGCTTGGAGCAACCTGGGATAGTGGAAGGTGCCCGTGGCAGGGGTTTGGAACTGGATGATCTTTAAGGTTTCTTCCAACCATTTTAGGATTATACATATTTTTAAAGCTGGTTTGAGTCACCTGACACACAAGGAATCCCTCACAAGAGTTTGGAGGTGATCCCAAACACAATCTGGAGGTGCTGCCTTCCCCCCCCTGATTCTTGAGGTCTCCACCATCAGTTCTCTGCTCCAGTTCTAAAGGTTGGAAAGCAAAGCAGCATAATTTTGTTTTTTCTTTCTTCCCCTCTGAGGAAACTTCATCTTCCTGACCTGCTCCAGTATTGCCACTGCAATGCTGATGCTGAAAAATACATAAATGGCATTTTATTTTTATAAGAGTTTATCTGACAGAGCTTTTTGGGTGAATATTTGCTAGAGACATGGACTATCCATGCTG
Source organism: Melospiza georgiana (assembly GCF_028018845.1). Lineage (NCBI taxonomy): Eukaryota > Metazoa > Chordata > Aves > Passeriformes > Passerellidae > Melospiza > Melospiza georgiana. Next base: position 152,873,467 of record NC_080430.1, on the reverse strand, counting down.
CAAATTATCAACTGTAAGAAATAGGATAAACCGGGATTAACAGGGATAAACTGGGCAGCTGAGCTAAGAGATCTGCTGGGGTAGAGAATCACAGATTCATGGAGTTTATTAGGTTAGGAAAGACCTCCAAGATCTTTTTTTCTTAGCATGAAGTTCCTGGAGTCTTCAGCTCAGACCTCCACAGAAATGGAAATGAGGGGAAGGGAAAGGGTTTGTTTTTTTTTTTGTTTTTTTTTTTTGCCTTCTCTCTGCGGTTTCAGAAGTTGCTAAAGGTATACCTATTTCTTCCAAGTATCTAACCACATTTTGGTGCTTTATGGGAACATGTTGGCTGGAGCTGTAATTCATTTACATAAATCCATTTGCAATGGAAAATGAGATCCAGAAGTGAAAAAAAATTCTCCTGCTTTATATTGGTTGTTAGGAAATTTCAGGAGAGTTTCTGCTTCCTCCATTGACTGTCAGTGCATAACCTGGGAAAAAATACCAGAACAGTTCTGCATCATTGCTGTCTATCATTAAAATAAGGATAAAACCCTTCCTTTTTCCATATGCCTTTTCTGACTTCTTTTCCTCATTTGTAAATGCTTGGACATGCTGATGATTGATTAAATATATATAAATAAATGGACAATAATAATAATTTTTTATTTTCCTTGCAGTGTTCCAGCTGTTTTTTTATTTTATTACAATAAGCACCATTGCAGTGATTTCTAGTTCAGTTTTGAAAAGTCACAAAGAATTGTCATGGTCACCAATCTCTAATAAGGGTGGTACTCACTTGAAAACAACTTTTAAAGTGGTGGAAATCAATATAATTTGGAAATTTTGCCTCCATGATATATGCAGGTGACAACTGAGCAAACAGAAATTCCTATCTTTGCTCACATGGGCAAAAAATTTAATTTTCTGAGGAAATCAGGTTGGAAAAGCATCTCTTGAGGTGTCATTTAGCCTTCAGTCACTGATCTTGAGATATCAGGAATTTCACTGGAGAATCATTGAGTTTCCTTAATGCTGACTAAAGTTCATTATTGGGCATTTTTTTGTCATTGACCAGGTTGTAGAAAGTGGTCTTGTATATATTGGTATTGATGATGTGGATTAGAGATAAGCTAAAGTTAAAAGAAAAAACAGAATGAATCCAAAGAAACCTGGGCTGGATGTGAAATATCCCATCAGCTCTGTAAACAAGAACCATTAAAACAGTAAAAATACCAATCTTTACATTCTGAGGAGTTCTGGGCAATCAGGAAATCCATCAGAGGAGCTGCTTCCTCATCTCCTGCTGTCTTTTTCACATAAAATCTCATATTTCTCTTGGCCGGGGTTACATCCTGCCCAGCCTCCTGATGCCAGGAATGAAACTTCCGAATATTTTCTCTTCTCTCTGCTTATGAATTGCAGTTTGGATAATTGCTCTTGTTTGTTGGATGGTAGGGGTTGTTTGTTTGAAGATTTTGTTGGATGTATCCTTTTAAATAATTATTTTCCAGATTTTTGGATGTGATTCTGTGTTTGGTTATTTTTTTTATTTTTTGGGCTGTTATTCGGGTTGTGGCATTTCCTTCTCAGGTGGATTTAATGTCTGCCATCAACAAACTCACTCTCTCATGAGATATTTTTCACTTATATTGCTTAAGAAACCAAGCATTGGGAGATAGAAAATAGGAAAATAGAGGGAAAAAAAATCAGAATTGACATGAATAAACATAACTACATAGCTACAACTGAGAACAAGAAATTCAAGTACAACTGCAACCTCGGTTGGGAGAAAGCAGAAATGTCACCCTGTGACTAAGGAAACCCTTGGATGTCCAGACAATTTGGACATTTCTATTGGATATTGGGAAGAAATTCTTCCCTGAGAGAATGGGGAGGCACTGGCACAGGTTGCCCAGAGAAGCTGTGTCTGCCCCATCCCTGAAAGTGTCCAAGGACAGGCTGGACAGGGCTTGGAGCCACCTGCGATGGTGGAAAATTGTCCCTACCCATGGAAAGGGGTAGAACTCAATGATCTTCCATTTCCCTTCCAATCCAAACCATTCTGGTATTTTATGAAATAAATCCTACAAGTGTGAAAAATCCCATTGCATGAGAGTGAAAAGAGGAGATGGTTGACAAGGAGAAGTAATTGTTGGGAACAAAATCCCACTTTTACTGTGGAATGGCCACTGGTCCGTGAGTTTAGGGGAACAAATCACCACTGTTATTATTTACAACCATGTCTTTCCCTTTCCCTGTGCCTCACAGAAATCAGAGCATCAATGGGCCACAAAAATCTCAGTGTGATCTTCCTCTGAGGAATGACTGAGCCAGCAAAAAAAGGGAGCAGTGAATAGATGAGGAATTAATTCTGGATGGGAAGTTTTGCTGTTCCTCCACATCTCAAGTGAGGAGAAACTCAGTCCCCAATGATCCCAGCCCAGCATTTTAAGTCAAACTTACTTGTTTTCAAAAGGACTTGTGCATTTGTTGCCCTGTCACTGACATAACCCCCAGACTGATGTGATCCATGCAAATCTGCAGGCAGAGGGACCCTTTCTCAAGGCTGCCATTGCTGAAGGGTTGTTTTTCCCCTCAGTGTTGTTTTTCTTCATCCCAATCCAGTGCCAGAGCTTTGCCAGGCATCTTCAGAACACCTCAGAACAGTGGTAAACAACAAGGAATGAAAGTTCCTGTCATGGCATTTTTCCTCAGAGCACCCTGGGAAGCAGCTGGTTGCCCACAGTAACAAAACAACAAAAAAAAAACCTTCTAGTAAAACACAAATGAGTCAAAAACCTTGAGCCTGTTCTCCAGGAGATAAGGTTGTTCCCTGTTTTTAAAAGGAGTGATGTTGTCCTCAGGAGAGTTTTGTCACACTGTCCTCAGGATAAGGATAAGTGGTGGAAAATGACCTGAGCTGGGTTTAAAATTTATATTTGTGAGTTTCATCTGCTCACAAAACAGGACCTGGTTCAGGATGCAGCTGAATTGGAGCTGGTGATGAAGAAAATTCCTCTTTTTTCCTCATCCTAAAGTAAAAGTGTGAATTTAATGTAAATTCATTAAATATTCCAAATCTCTACTTACACACAGATATCACACCTTAATTCCTCTTGGCTTTTGTCATTGGAATTCAGCAACAACTTGGGGATGAGTCTGAACTCTCAGAAGGCTCCAGTGAGGAGAATCTCTTCCTGTCAACTCTTCTTTGGGGGTGTGAGGGAACACTGACCTTCAGGGGATGCTGAAAAGGGCAGCAAGGAAGGGTCCCCAGCACAGAAGGACCTGGAGCTGCTGGAGCGAGCCCAGAAGAGGCACCAGGATGATCAGAGGATGAAGCAGCTCTGTCATGAGGAAAGGCTGAGAGAATTGGGATCGTTCTGCCTGGAAAAGGTTTTGGGATGACCTAATTGTGGCCTTCCAGTGCCTGAAGGGAGCCTGCAAGAAAGGAGAGAAATGTTTTGCAAAGGCCTGGAGTGACTTGAAAGTGAAAGAGAGTAGGGTTAGGTTGGATATTAGACAGAATTTCTTTACTGCGAAGGTGGTGAAGCCCTAGCACTGGTTGCCCAGAGAAGCTGTGGCTGCCCCAATCCCTGGAAATGCTCCAGGCCAGTCTGGATGGGGCTTGGATCAGCCTGGGATAGTGGGAGGTGTCCCTGTCCATGCCAAAAGGGTGGAACAAGATGAGCTTTAAAGTCCCATCCAACCCAAACCATCCTCTGATGCTATGGAAACAAAGAGGACACAATTAATTAGAAGGAGCACAGATCACAGAATCATGGAAAGGCTTGGCTGAAAGGGACCTTAAAGATGATCCAGTTCCAACACCCCCACCATGGGCAAGGATCCCCCCACTAGACCAGGTTCCTCAGACTGGATATTCATGCTCTGACCACTGGCCTTCAGCAGAACACTGTCTTTATGAGGCAATTCATTATTTAAGAACTATTTCCAGTGTCTTTTAACCTTCGGATCAGAAATCTGGATCCATTCACCACAGAGAAAAAGAGGACAAGGATGGAGGGATGCAATAAATTAATTAATTCATGAGGGTTTGGGGTTCTTTTGCCAAGGTTTTGTTTTACTGTCAGAACAGATGAGTTGTAAATTGATGTCAAGGAAAACTTTGCTGCTACTTGAAACAAATATGGGATGCTGATAATAAGAACCATCATTTGATAGTGTTGGATATCTCTCAGCTATTTTCCTCTGAGGAAAAAGAGGAGGTTGAGACATAGGATGGATTTAATGCCAGAGTCTCCACAGAAATCTGTCACAGACTACTGTGAGGACAGAGTCTCCTTGCTGATGGGGCTTTGTCACCCCTCAGCACAAATTCCAGTTGCTTCAGAGGATGATATTTTCCTGTCTCTGTCTCACTTCACCTTCTCTCATCCCTCATGTGTTTACAATGAGCTTTAAATTCTCCTGGAGCTCACCAAAGGACACTTGCCTCACATGGATTCTCCAGGAGAAGGAACTCTCAGATGGTTAAGTTGACATCTGTGCTAAGAACAACCTCTCCCTACCTTTCCCATGGTGCTTCTGTTCATATTTGAGAATTCCCAGGAGTGGATTTGTTCATAAAGGGGCTCTTGGAGGGAACAAAGGAGGAATCAAGGCCTGTTGTTGAGGAGTGGGACCCATTGTACTTTTCCTGGGGCTGTAGAGGCGGAGTATGAGATTATACCTGGAAATTCTTTTGTACTGAGGGAACAAATGGTTGTGTAAAAGTTAAAAGAAGACTTGTTGGCTGTTTGGACCTAAATCCAGAAGATTTTTTTACCTGTTTACTTGTGCTGGCTTTAGGATCTCTCCAGAACACACTTTTACCATCCTTTGTCTGACAGACAAAAGGTTCCTGATCCTTCCTGGGCAGGGGAACTGCACAGGAATAAAAATCAGCCCAATTCAGCCACTTTTAGGGAACCCAAAGATGCTTTGCAACTCAAAGGTGTGCATTAATATGCAGACTTTTTGTGCACATTAATATGTGCAAGCAAGGCTTCTTGAAAGCAACATCAGCAGAGCCATCACCTTTTGCTCCCCAGTGCAAGAAACTCCCAGATCTAATCAGTGTTCTTATCCTTGGGAAGCAAAGAGAAGAGAGAGAAAAGGATGGATTAATGTGAAAAAGATTTGTCCAGTGTCTCAGACAGCAGCTGGAGCTTTAAACCAGCCAAACTCAATTTCTTGCCAGAAGAAGTTTGTGAAGTCAGAATCAATATTTATTAATTCAGGGCTCACCATACAATCCCAATCCATTGATCAGGCACATTTTTACAGCTCCAATGAGTTGGAGTGGTCTGCTGGCACTGGGCCTGAGCAGGGCTTGACTTGAGCCAACCTCCCAATTTGCTTTGGAATATTATGTTGTCTTTACTCAACCACATGAGTAAAATTCTGCTTTTTTTGGAGGCAACAGATGAGTTAACTCTGCAAGTCAACTTAGAAATAAACCAACAAGTTTTGGATTTTGGTTTGGGGTTTTTTTGGTGAAAAAACCCTTACTTTTTTCTTTCTTCACCTTTGTCAATGAAAGAACCATGAAGATGGTAATTATCACTAGAAATTCTGTGTGAAATGGCAAGAAATCCTCTGATCAGCTTTATGGATTAATCAGTTCACATAACCTTGTATTTCTCATAGAGAATCCTGTATGGGATATCCAAAATACATTGGCAACTCTGCTCCAAAGGAGTTTCTACAGAAGGCACTGAAGTCTTTTAAAAAAGTCCTGAGTGTCACAGTCAGATTTTGCCCCATGGGGGACAAGATGGGAACAAGATACTTCAGAATTAAATACACAAATCCTTAAGATTATTCCAAAGCCTAAACAAACAGTCAATGCTTTTATCTTCCTACAGCATCCTTACCAAGTGTTTCCATAGTGGAGTTTCCATACTGACACTGTATGACAAAAGAAAAGGAAAAAAAGAATGGGCTGGGTGCAATAAAATGGGTGGTTGACACTGGAAAATCTTAATAATACTTCCCCTTGCTTCCTGAAAAACACAGGAAAACACAAGAAAATAATCAGCTAAAGTTAGCTGGTCTTCCTTCTCCTGTTCAGACACTGGTACTCAGCACATCCTTCTGCTTTGGTGGTCTCAGTATTTATGATATTCCTAAGCTTTCCTGATATTTGTTCCATAATAAATCGTACAGGTTTAATAATTCCTCATTATTTGAGCATTTTGAGCTGTCACATTGTGGAACTGCCTCTGAGAAATTCCAGGTTTCAGCCCAAAAGGAACTCCAGTCTCCAACTTCTGTCCTGCCCCAGGTCTATCCCTGCTCTCCTGGATTCTCCATGAATTACTGTAGATCAACCATTTCTTTCTACCAATCAAATATTTAATTACTATAAATCAACTATTTAATTACAATAAACCAACCCTTGTCAAAGGACAGAAGGGTAAGAGCACTGCTTTCCTGAGGAATTCAGGAGGTCACTCAGACATTGATGATGATGTTCATTAGCATAAAACTAATGACTAGGACTAAGTTAATTGTTTTGCAGCACTTTTGAAGTAAAGAAAGGAGAAGAAAAAAATCTAAGACTGAATTCCCAGCCTAGTTTAATTTCCTACCCCTCTTCCCAAAAGAGTTCTCTGAAAATCCAAACTGCTGAGGGTGGAGTAACTGCTTGCAAACAAATATTGGGAATTATTTGAACAATCCGAGACCCGGCAGCCATCCCTCAAGGCTGCTCTGCCTGGGAGGGACCTCTGCACTGTAGGAGTTGAAGGATGGCTTAAATCTGCACAGATTTTTCAGGATCTGGTGTTTTCCTCAGGCCATCTTAAATGATAATTCAGTAAAAATTTCATTTCATTCTGTATAAAAAGTAGAACAAGAGGAGGATATTCCAGAGAAAGCAAACATGGATAAAAGTACAATATTAACTCTTTGTCACTGTAGATAATTCCATGACCACAGTGATGCTAAGGAATAAACTCCAGTGAGGATTTTAAAAGATCTGGGTTAAGATGACACAATTTTTGGCTATTCATTTATACTGAAGGCAACCCTCACAAATGAAGAGTGGAATTCTGAACTGGAAAGGACTGGAATTCTGCACTCCTCCCAAAGAGGAGTTTTTCAGACATTTCCACCCAAGCAAAAAGAAATCTTGCAAACTTGTTCAAAGTTTGTGAAGTGGCAAAGGATGATCCCAAGTGATGTCGTGGATTTATGGCTGAAAGGTGATGCCAACAATCTGCCTGCTCACATTTTATTTCCTCAAATGTCTGGGGATAAATTTCCATTGTTTTTACCTTTGCTGTTACAGCCATGTATCAAGTGTAGTCAAAATAATTGGGATAAGGGGGCTGTTTCTCCTCTGAATGTTTTCAAAATGCTTTATTTTATCAGAATACTTAATCATTTTAATTCATATGCTTGAAATGACCGTGTTTATGAGCAGAATTCCATAAAGCATTGTGTACCTTGAGCATGGGATGTAGGGAAAAGTCAGGAAGGATATTGCTGTTACAATGGGACCCAGGAGAGAGAAAAGAAATGGCCTGAAATTAAAAATATGCTCACTTGAATAATTTTCTAACAAACTACTTATGCTGTTAAGTCCTTATCCAATCAATACATCACTGACTTCACTTTAAATGATGACATTTTTTTTTCTTATATGTTGTTAAGTCTAATTAAAAGGAATTAGTCACGAGAGTGACAAATTTGAAGCTCACTACAGAATTACTTCATGTGGCATTTATTAGATGTCAAACACGGGAAAAGTTTGAATCAAACTGGCAAATTCAGCAAAAGTTGTGTCTTGGCATCAAAATTCTTTATAAAAATTAAGTCATTTGTTATTATGGGGAGTCTTATTTTTTTCTCAAATAACTTCTTTTTCCATACTTTCTTTTTGTTAGGACCGGAGAACACAGAAATTGTATAATAGTGAGTAATAAAATCCGTCATTCTCGTGAGTAATGCTTTGTAATTAGATGAAATAAAAGTAAAGTAAGCTGAATTGTGTGGAGTGCAGGGCTGGGGGTGGAGTGCTGCACTCAAAGGTTTTTGTATTATTAATGATGCTGAACTTTCAGTGCTAGAAGGTTCTGTTGGAATTGACATCAAAAGCTGGTTTATCTCTCTATCTCTACTTTGGGCTCCCAATGCTGCCTCAGTCACAGTGAATTTGTCACACAGGGAGAATCAGGATGATCTTTCTTTGCTGCAAGCCACAGGCGTGAAAGTTTTGGAAGGAAAACCCCTGAAAGTCTGACTGGCTTTGCAATCCAGCCCCTCCATGGCTGAGTTGCCCTCTCAAAGGAACTCCACAGGATTATAATTCCAGAATCAGCCTTGCTGCTCCCATTGTGCTCCTTTTGCCACAAAAACTCATGAAAATGACAGGACCGTTGAATGAAAGATTTTATTTAAAATTTTCTTCAGGTTCACAGAATCACTGATTTTGGAAAAGACCTCCAACATCATCAAGTCCAACCTCCAGCTGAATTTCCACCACATCCACTAAACCACACCACAAAATGCCAGGTCTGCCTGTTTTTTTGAACACTTTCCAGGATGGTGACTCCAACCTTTCCCTGGGCAGCCCGTTCCAGTGTTTAGCCCCTCTTTCAGTGGAGAAATTTTTCCAAATATCCAACCTGAGCCTCACCTGGTGCAACTTGAGGCTGTTCCCCCTTTTCCCATCTCTCGTTGCCCAGGAGAAGAGGTTGACCCTCACCACACCACAATATCTTTTCAGGGAATTGTAGAGATGCAGAAGGTCCCCCCTGAGCCTCCTTTTCTGCAGGCTGAGCCCTTTTCGAAGCTGCTCCTGGTGCTCCAGACCCTTTCCCAGCTCCATTCCCTTCTCTGAACACTCTCCAGCCCCTCAATGTCCTTTTTATCATGAGAGCCCCAAAATGACTCCCGGTTGGAGGTGCCTCACCACTTCCCATTTCATTCCATGACCTGTAATCAAGTCCAGAGCTGTGTTTCTCAAAGCCAAGAACAACTTTCCTCACATCATGATGGTCCTTTGCTGGATTTATCCAGAGCTGGGTGTTTTATGTGCTGTGCCCTCTCCAGCTCTGGAGCAGATGGCTCTGATAGGGCTGTTCCAGAGCTGGGGATTTGGGAAGATGGATATTTCCCAGCCTTGGGCAGGGAGATGGAGGATCTGCCCCAGAACTGGGAGTGCTGGGAGCCACCTGCAGCTGCTCAGTGCAATTAGCATTCTCATTAACCAGCATCTAATGGGCTTGCTAATTGCCAGCTAGTAATGAAGTGTACAGGAGTGTCAGCTTTACTGAGCAACTTCTGGGATCTGAGAGCTTCCAGTTTCATGGAAATGTGGATGATTTTTGCTTTTCTTCCTCATTTAAAAGATGTCTTTCAAAAGGACCAACAAATGGTAAATTCTGATTTCCAGCAAACTCTGCTGTCTATTTCTGTCTCAGAGATTCTAGGGAATACTCAGTCCACTCTGTCCACTTTTAAACTCCAAGTGAATGTAATTATTTCCACTTCTTGGAAATACTGTCTTATTTGAAGGCTAAATTCAACTAAATTCAATTTCAACACTTTGCTTCATGCAACTTCCTCTTGCATAACTCAAAATTATGAAGTTTTCCCTCCTTGCTATCTCAGATATTATGTTAAGCGCTGGAAAACTTCACAAGAAAACTGCTCCTTATCCACTTGAATGAACTGATGTGACTGTGCACCTTAGTACAGGATCATGGAATCATGGAGATTTTTGGGTTGGAAGGGTCCTTATATCATTGAGTTCCAAACCCCTGCCATGGGCAGGGACGCCTTCCACTATCCCAGGTTGCTCCAAGCCCTGTTTAATCCGGCTTTGGACACTTCCAGGGATGGGGCAGCCACAGCTTCTCTGGGAAACCTTTGCCAGGGCCTCACCACCTCAGAGTAAGGAATTTCTTCCCCAAATCCCATCTAAACCTACTCTCTTTCAACACATTTTCCCTTGTGATAAAAATATTGATCAATATTTGCTCAGAATCTTCTCTTTATGGTGATTGCAACGAAGATAAAAATCACTGCAAATCCTTCCCTCCCCATTAAAATTAGAATTTGCTGGACTGAGATGGGTTTTAATTGATGTAAGATGTGTCTTTTTGTACCTTTATTTGGCAGCAGCTTCAATCCTGAAAGCACCTGGTTATAATCCAGTGGAACCAAAGTATGTTTGATCATCATGACTTTCTTTATCACCCAGACATGAAATCTCCTTGAACAGATAACAGATTTCTTTGACGAGCCCTACTTTCCAAGGAACAAAGTCATCTGGCGCTGGAGAGATATTTTTAACTTTGAATTTTCTTTTTTGGAGACCTTCTGAGCTAACAGGGATTTTGCTTGTTGAGGATCAGACTTTACAGCCCAGCATTTAGCACATGGAATCACAGAATAAACCGAGTTGGAAGGAGCCCTCAAGGACTTGATGAAATGTCCACAGGCCCTCATCCTTTGGAAGGTCTCCAGTTTTTGAAAATGTGTTGAGAGGAATTAAATCCCAAAACAGCTTCTAAAACTCTTTAAATTTTTCTAAGGAGTTGGAATATCAACTTTCATGATGCTGAAATTCTCCAGTATTTCATTGCAACACCTGTGGCCTCAGTTGGTAAAAATTTAAGTGGATTAACCTGGTCTAGGAACGGTCCTTGCCCATGGCAGAAGGTTGGAATGAGATGATCTTGAACAACTCAAACCCTTCCATGTTTCTATAAATGTTTATAGGTTAAACCTATTGGATATTTACTGCCATAATGGCATTCACTAATCCAGGTGCACTGGGAATATTGCAACGCTCAGCCAATGGATTTTCACTATAAACCTGGGATTCACAAATGATGGGAGAATTTTGGTGCCTCCATGTGTTACAGCCCTTCTCCTTCTACATAAACGAATTTACAGCTCCATTTTGTCAGCCCAAATGTGTGTTTAGGCAGTGTTCTCAAACAGTGGCTCCCCCATCATGCCCAATAAAATTTAAAACACAAAAATACACCGTTATTTCAGTGATATGCTCTCTGCAGCCAGAACACCGCAATGTTCTCTGAAAATTCAGGAGAAAAGGGGTTATTTTCTGCTTCCTTGTCCTCACCATCCACAAGGCAAGAGTGAAGGTTGACTGCTGTGCCACTTCCAGCCCTGTTTCATCTCCATGTGCAGAGAGAGATGCAATTTTCTTACCGGCACAGCAAAGTGCTGAATTCCTTAATCTGTTTGTCCTTTCTGCGGCAGCACCTCCGCTCGGTAAATAACCCGGAGATGGGAGCAATCAGAGTAGTGAGGCAAAGCAAAGTTATTATGAACTTGTGGAAATGTATGAGGTATGTAAAATGTGAACCGGAGAGGAAAAGAGAAAAAAAGAACGTCCCAGGGGCACATTTCATTGCTCAGGAGGCATCAGGTTGAGTAAGTTACAAATAAGCTGTCATCTTAAAAGGTGCCAGACACTGACGCAAGCGGAAAGTTAAAACAGCATCTCTTTGAGTATTGCAGGCAGCAGCTTTTGGCATTTTAGTGCAGTCCTCAAAATTGAATTGTGCATTGGGCATGGTGCATTGACAGTGATTTTGCTGCTAGACAGCTCGTATTTTTCTTTTCTTTGGGTTTTTTTAGCTTTGGATGGTCTCTGTTCTGACTATACTGAGGATACTGGCCGGAATAAATGTCCAGAATGTTGTTGCTGGTAGGTTTGTGGCCTAGGAAGCTCAGCTTAACTTGTGGTGACCATCCCACTGTTTGCACACAAGAAAATGTGGATTTATTCCAAGCTTTGAAAAGATTGAATGGAGCCTAAATCTGAGAGCTTAAATTTATGAAGATGCTTGTCTCTTCTGTCTTGTTTACATGGCTTTCCTAATTCCTGGAAAGCCACTCCTACAGGTTGCAGGAGTATCTGTGGCTCCATCCCTGAAAGTGTTCAAGGGATTGGATGTGGCTTGGAGCAGCCTGGGATAGTAGAAAATGTCCTTGCCCATGGCAGGGGTTGGAACTGGATGATCTTTCAGGTCTTTTCCAAACCAAACCATTCTCTGAATCTTTTATTCTCTGATTCTAGCTTGAACCCTGTTTTAATATCTTTCCCTACACAGCCATTTTTCCAAATTTCCAGTCTTCACCAAAAGTTCCTCCCAAGTTTGCTGGCAAATACAGACAGAGACATAAATCAGATTTCATCTAAAGATTTTAAATGCTGTCCTCTCAGCTCCCTTCAGGATTTGGCCAAGGGGTGAACTTTTATCTTGGCTCTCTGAGGAGCACAGAGCTCAGTGTGCTCCAATCCGTTATGCTCTAATCCTTAACACCAGAGAGTTTGCCTGTGCAAGAGAACCCTTGCTCAAGTTTGGAACAAGTTTTGCAACCTGAATTTGGATGTAGAGGGACCGTGGCATTCATGGAACCAAGGTTCTCTTCACTGAATGAGAATTACTGAACCTCAGAATGGGAAAAATGGAAGAGATGGGTTTTTTTCCACATCTATAATGTGTGACCAGAAGGTTGAGGGACCCCATCTGGAACAGTCTCCCTCTCTGAGGATCCTGACATAAGAAGGATGTGGAGCTGCTGGAGTGAGTCCAGAAGAGGCCATGGAGATGCTCCAAGGGATGGAGCCCCTCTGCTCTGAAGCCAGGCTGGGAGAGCTGGGAATGTCCAGCCTGGAGAGGAGAAGGCTCCAGGGAGACCTCAGAGCCCCTTCCAGTGCCTAAAAGGGCTCCAGGAGAGCTGGAGAGGGACTTGGAACAAGGGATAGAGGGACAGGACAAGGGGAATGGTCTTAAATTCACAGAAGGTGGGGTTAGATGGGATATTGGGAAGAAATTCTTGGCTGTGAGGGTGGTGAGGCCCTGTCCCAGGTTGCCCAGAGAAGCTGTGGCTGCTTCATCCCTGGAAGTGTCCAAGACCAGGTTGGACAGGACTTGGAGCAAACTGGGACAGTGGAAGATGTCCCTGCCCATGGCAGGGAGTTGAAATTCTATGATCCTACAGGCCCCTTCCAGTCCAAACAATTCCATGACTCTGTGACTGTGGAAGGTACCACAAGAAGCTGCAAGAGTTCTCTCCAGAAGTTGTGAAGAAATTTCCTAATGCTGAGATGAGTCAAATAGTGATACAGATTTCCCAGGAATTTCAGCCTCTTTGAATAGAATTCTTAAAATAATCTTAGACTGATTTTTCCAGGAATGAGGAAAGCCATGTAAACAAGACAGAAGAGACAAGTACCTCCATAAATTTAGGCCCGCACATTTAGGCTCCATTCAGACGTGAATTGCTTTGGAAAATAGTCACATCTCACTTGTTATTTATTAAGGCTGAACTAAGAGACCAGATCAGTATCAAATAAAACCCTCAAGGTGAAGTTAAAAGTTCCAGGCACCACTGAGTACAAAAAGATTATTTTTCCATTGTTTCGTAGTTCACAAATTTGATTTCTTGATCTGCAGCACAGAGCAGAAGTTTCCCTTTTTGGCTACAAAATCCTCTTACCCAAGTTAGGGAAAGGAAAGAAAAAAAATATTCTTCCCCCCAAACTCTGCTCTCAGGCTCATGAAGACCAATCTGGGCAGCCCTCAGGAATCTGCTTTCCATTTCTGCAGTGGGTACCTATTCCTAGCTACTTTCACATGAGTTTTTATATGAAAACAGCACCTTTCTCATCGCCTCAGCCGAGACTCTGACATTCCCCACTTTCCTGTGAGCCGTGGATGTGTTTTCCCCCTGGTGTGGTGCAGGGATGGCTCGTGCTCTACATAGCAGGGAGGCAGAAATAGAGGTCTGCACACGCCTGTAAATCCCCTTTTAGAAGGCAGAAAATCCCAGTTCCTCCAGCACCTCCAAGTCCACTCCATAAATCCCAAGTGGGAATTTTGTCTCGGCAGGGCACAACTTTGGAAATTATGCACATATTTAGGAACTTTGCTGGAAAAGTGGGGCAACCCAGTGTTATTTAAAAATGATGTCTTCATAACTTGTTGACTTGCTATGATATTTTTCTGCAGCTTTAACACTGGCTAACCAATTTATAAAGGATTGTGTGTGGAATACTGAAATGAATTTCTAACCACTCTGAATATTGATGTTCCACGGAGAAATAGGCTTCCAAATACTTTCTGGAAGTGGGAAACTTTATCAGGGCATTTATAAAAGTATCATGAAGTCCCTTCAGAGCCTGCATCTTTATTTCTAATAAACACATTTTCCAACCCAGAAATGATCCCCCCTTAATAGGAGACCTTGTGGAAAATGGATTTATTATTTTCCTTGTGGTCTGCAGCAGAAAGAACGCCCAGTAGCCTATTTTGCATAAAGTCTGATCAAACATTGTTTTCCTCTGGTAGACTGGAAAGTTGATAATGCTTTCACTAGAAGGGAATGTTTCACTTCAGTGCCCAGATTTTGATTTATGTTCAAAAGTACTTCTGATGGAATAAATGTCATTTCCAATCAGAAAATCAAAATATTTTTTAAATGAGAGGCTGCATCTCCTACACATTTTCTGCTTCCTGCTGTTTTTTGTTTGTCTGTCTGAGAACGACTAATTTGTGAAACTAAGACAAACTCTGGAATAATTTTGAATTTACAAAACAGGCATTTTTCATCTGTTTTTAACATGAGAATTTTAGGTTTAATGGAAACTTCTAGTGGCAAGAGTGACTCAGGGCTAACCAAATGTTCCTCAGAGCTGTGACCTCACATTAATCTGTCTGGCACATAATGTTGGGAATTTCAGAGCTACTATAGCATCAATTTAAAAACCCATAACACTCTTAATTACCATTTAAATATGACTTAGTTAAATTTCTTACCATGTCAAATTGTAATGAGAGATGAAAATCTTCAATCAAAGCTCTGTTTTTAGTAAATTCCAGAAGGTCTCTGATTTCTACACAAGAACTCTGATTGAATGTGGCCTTCTCTCTCTGTGTCAAATGAGATGAAGCCACAAAAAAGGAGCATTTGGAGTTGCTTCTAAATGCAAATTATCCCCAATTCCAGCTTTAATAATGATCCTGTAATCCAAATTAGTGGCTGATTGAATTAAACAGAACGGACTCAAATCCACCACCCCTTTCCCAAACCAGCCCTACAAAAAACAGTCTTCAAGTTGGCTTTGAAATCCTTGGAATTCTTCCTTTTTAAACCCCTGGAATCTGCCCCTTAGAGAAATAATTGCTATTTGCTGGCTTTTTCTTCTATTTCTGGTAATTGCTATTTTGTTTGTACTGTGTCCTCTGGACAAGGGGACTTCTCCAGAGACACATTTCTCCATGTGTGTTCAGAGGAACATTTCTCCATGATTTTGGTGTCATGAGATGTGCCTGGAATTTTCCAGGTGTGTTTATAGGGAAGGAAGGCAGTTATTTATCATAGAATAGAATCAGGGAATGGTTTCGGTTGGAAGGCACCTTCAAGGCCATCTCATTCCAACCAGGTTGCTCCAAGCCCCATCCAAATTGGCCTTGGATGCTTCCAGGGAAAAGGGAAATCAAAGTTTCACTGAGCAACCTGTGCCAGGGCCTCAGCACCCTCTGAGTACAGAACTTCCACCTAAAATCTGATTTAAATCTCTCCTCTTCTGGTTTGGTGGCACCTGCCTGGATGGAGCTGAGCCCCCTGATATAGTGGGGTGAAGGTGTCTTTCTGTTATTTCTAGAAAAATATGGAGTTGGGCACCCAAATCATTGATAAGAATTTATCCATTGTGCATGGGCTAAGGCATGCCACATCTCCTTGTGCCTGAGGATTCCCACCGACTCCATACTTGGGTGGTCCTTGGGATGGAACAGGGAGTTCCATAAGGAAAAAAAAACAACTAGGAGAAGTCAGGACCTGGGTTGTGTAGACAGATCGTAAAGATCTAAGAACAAAAGCAGAAATGTGATTCAAGGTACCAACAACAAAGATATCTTATTATTCTTATTATTATTTTATTATTTATTAATTTTATATTTTTATATTTTGTTGATTTTTATTAATAATATCATTTATTATTATAATTGTTTTTATTGTTGTTGTTGTTTCTATTAGTTATATTATGATCCATAAATTCAGAAAGTTTCTTATTCAATAATGAACTCATTTTCGGGGATTTTATTATCTATTATTTTGTTTTGGAGCTGTGTTTCCAATACAGTGTCTGGGCTGGATTGTGGTAGATAAGAGAAATGAAGATGTTCGTGGGCAAAGGACCACATCAGGAATTTCACATCCTTAATTTTACTATCAAACCCATCAGAATGATGGGACGTTGCAGACTTTACCTTCTGCGCAGGAGTTTTAAGCAGTTTGGACCTGTGGGAGTTTGTGACATCCATCTGGAAGTTTTTTAGGCCAGGCAAGGTTTAACCCCCCCTCAGTTTGCAGCAACCAAAAAATGTTAACAGCAAAAATGTCTGGTCCTGTGAAAGAAATGGGGACTGGGGGCACTTTTCTATCTTTAGGCAGGACCTTGACTAGGCTGATTTCTTAGCAATCTAATGCAATTCAGGATGGAATGTGTGGAGGAATTTCGCTTGGGATCTACCTCATCTCATTTCAGAGAACTCCATCCCAGCTGGTCACATTCAGACTCCCTTATAACAAAATCATGGAACGGTTTGGGTTGGAAATGAACTTTAAATGAACTTTTGGTCTTCTAGTCCAACCTCCTGCAATGAGCAGGGACCTCTTCAACCAGATCATGTTGCTCAGAGCCCCATCCAACCTGACCTTGAAAGTTTCCTGGGATAGAAATTTCTCTGGATAACCTCATCTGGTCTTTAACCACTCCCACCACAAAATATTTCCTCCTTAAAGCCAGTCTGAATCTCCCCTATTTCAGTTTAAAACCATCACCCCTTGTCCTGTCCCTACACACCCTATGAAAAACTCTGTTTCCATATTTCTTATAGACTCCCTTTAAGTATTGAAATGCTTTCATAAGATTTTTCCTGGATCCTTCTATTTTCCATGATAAATAACCCCAACTCTTTCAGATTTTCCTCGCAGGAGCAATGCTCCCTCCCTCTGAAGGAATCAGATGAGTGAAACTTTTAGAATTCCTCCAGCATTAGAACCTTTTCCGATGCACATATGGGAAAGGTTCAGGGTGTTTGCATGCTGGGAATCACAGGATCTATCAGGTTGGAAAAGACCTTGAAGATCCTCGAGCCCAAACTCTGACTGACCCCCACCCTGTCACCCAGCACATGGTGCCACATCCAGGATCTTCTTGAACACCTCCTGGGATTGTGACTCCTCCACATCCTGACCCTGCAATGTTCTTGCCCCAGAACGAGCTGGGAAAAAAAAAAACCCAAAAAAACATTTAGGTGTGAACTGCTCACCTTGCTCTAAATTCTCACCCAACTCTGAGTTTTACAGGCTCAACTCTTCTTTCTTGTCCTGAAATCCTGGGTGCCATCAGGTAGTGGCAGCGGCGGTGTCTGCCAGACTTGCTGGGGCTGCAGAGGGACACATTTGTCACTCGCCCAGCAGGAAGGTGGCCCTCAAAAAACAAAGCTTTTTGCCATGACCTACAATTGCCAACACCCACCCACCCCACGTGTGGGCTGTGTCTCCTCCTGGGGGAAGCCCAGGAGCTGCGTGGGGGTTTTATCCCCATTTGTTTTCACGCTGTCAGTGAGAGAAGGAGACATCCTGGTGTGTCCTGCGTGACAGAATCCTGCCAGCAACAGAGACTCCCACTGCTGCTGGAGAAAATATAATTTATTGGCAAGGCTGGCCACAGTTTTACAGATATTTGTGCTGTTTCGTGGAAAGAATAATTTTATTTTAAGAACGTATATCTGCCTCTAAGCCTGGGTATCTATAGCCCTCTCTACATACAATACTTGGCTGGCATTTCTCAAAGTCAGCCATTTAATTGACAGAAGATTTTTTTAATCCCTATGTGTTATCAGTTACCAGCCTGTACCCTTCCATCTTAGGGACTAAAGATGAAACTCCAGGCCCCTTCTCAGAGTTTTAATCATCAGGAGATTGGATTCCACATGCCTGGAAGTTCTCAAGGCCAGGCTGGAACAGGGTTTGGAGCAAGCTGGTTTGGTGGAAGATGTCCCTGCCCTTGGAAAGAGGATTGGAATGAGAGGATCTTTCAAGTCTTTTCCCTTCCAAACCATTCTGAGCCCTTTGCTGTTTTTTTGTTTTGCTGGAACCAAGTGAGCGGATTCTCACTGCCCACATGACCCAGAAGGAAAGAACAATATCCCAGAATCCACAATATCCTCCCTAGGTGTGGTGGGTCATACCCAGAACTCCAGAAACACCACCATGGTCAGGGTGCGGCCTGGACCTCCCCCCAAAAAATGGTTCAGGTTTCACTTTTAGGCTTCACCATCCATGGGAGATGCCAACAGTCCACATTCCTTGTCCTAATAGACACAACTCCCTGCCACCCACTTCTGCTTGCATTAGGAAGGTGGGAAAATTATGGCCTTTCTGCATCCTGGAGAGATTCCGGGAAAAAAAGAAGAAAGGTTGGTTAAAAATAGTCATGCTGTAGATTTACAGGCAGAACTCTGCAATTAGTTGGGGTCTGTTACTCAAGGCTGTGAGAACAGAGTGAAATGCAGCAGATGGGGGAAGACTCAGCAAACACAGAGTTTGTTGTCTTCAAAACTTTCCAAAAACATCTTTTTTTTCCTTTTTTTTCCCCTTTTCCCTCTGGCTGTTGCTTGATGATCATAGTTATATGTTTGGAATAAATCTAAAGCCTGGTAAATGCACAGTTTATCAGCTGTTGGGAGTTTTTCCCTTGTCAACCATCAGGAGAAGCTTTATTTGGATTATCACTGAACTTCACCCTTAATTTGGGGCAAAAAAAATGCTAAAGGAGGGTAAATTAGATTGGATTAAATATTAGGGAGGCCCTGGTATGGAATTCCCAGAGAAGCTGTGGCTGCCCCATCCCCTGGGAGTGTTCCAGGCCAGGCTGGATGGAGCTTGGAGCAACCTGGGATAGTGGAAGGCCTCTGCCCATGCCAGAGGTGTTGGAACTGGATGATCTTCTAGATCCCTTCCAAACTAAACCATTTGATGATTATCCAATTACATTAAAGTCCTTTACTAAGAGAAATATAGGATTTGGTGCTGAAATAATTTAAAAATTCACTGAAGGTCAAACATTTTTTCCACCACAATTTCCCATATATTAACTAAAAAAGAAGCCCTTTGCTTCATAACTTTGTATTTAGATTTTTCTTCCTTTAAGTGGGAACTCTCAGTTCAATAATTTTCCATTTTTTTAGGGAAGGGCTGAAGCTTTGAAATGCTAAGAAATACAGAACCCCACCCTTTTCCATCAGCTGTAGGACATTTCAATGGGAGTAGCTCTCAGCCAGAGACAGAGGGATTAAAGAAAGCATAAAACAATCCAGGCAGCAATTGTGATGGACAAACATTATTCACAGATTTAATTATTCCAGATTTAATTATTCCCATTTGCATAATCATCCTCAGGGACACAGGTCTGTGGCTAAATCCCTGGAATCACGCAGCTCTTGCGTTGTTCATTGATCCTGAAGGAATTTTTTCACAGGGAAAAGCTGCTGATGTGGCAGGAGGAGGTCTGACCACCCTCCCAAAAAACTCAGCTCCGATTTTCACCCATCCCCAAAAAAGATTCGGCACCACAGAATTCCCAGAGCCGCAAGGAGACTGATGGAGGCTTCACTCCCAATTTCACCCCTCCTAAACCGTGCTGGGATAAAATACCCTTTAAATGTCAGATGAGCAGGAGCTTTACCTGGACAAAGATTATTCAAAGATTTAATTATTCCCATTTGCATAATCATTTAATCATTCTCAGGGACACAGGTCTGTGGCTAAATCCCTGGAATCACACAGCTCTTGGGTTGTTCATTGATCCTGAAGGAGTTTTTTCACAGGGAAAAGCTGCTGATATGGCAGGAGGAGGTCTGACCACCCTCCCAAAAATCTCAGTTCCCCAAAAAAGATTCGGCATCACAGAATTCCCAGAGCAAGGAGACCGATGGAGGCTTCACCCCTCCAAAACCATGCTGGGGTGAAATACCCTTTAAATGTCAGATGAGCAGGAGCTGGCAGGTGGCTTTACCTCCCTCCCTGGGGACATCTGTGACTCGGCAGGGTCTCCTGACTCACAGGCAGTGCCCGGGGGGCTGCATCAGCCCCCTCCTCGGCGGGGGCAGGCAGGTGGGCCAGGCAGAGCCCCAGCCCCACGGGGAGAGAGATGCTTTTAGCTCTGACTCATCCCTGGGCTGCCTTTGGAGGGAGGGAGAGGCAGCAGCTCCGCAGAGTGGGAGTTGCTCTGCTATTTTCTGTTTACCGCTTCTGCTGGCTGTCATTTCCCACCTGGGGACAATGAGTTTGAAAGCCCAGAGTGCAGCATTTTGTGGCTGGAACATTATATTTTTTTTCTCTTCTCACGATGGAGGGTGAAAGTTTGGTGCTGGAGGGAGAACCTGGAAAATGGAGAAGTGGAAGGAAAATCTCATTTTGGGCAGGGAGGGGATATCACTGTTATTTTACAACCAGACTATCAGAGGGTTTATTGGTGCCTGTTAACTTGAGAAATATGTGGGGAAGGGGGAAAATGAGCCTTCCCTACCCCCAAATCCTGGCTGGATTTTTGTTCCAATGTCATTCCTGCCACACAGGACCCAGATAAGCTACCAAAAGTCCCTTTAGGTCAATATTTCTATGCCTCAGAGCTGTCAATCTTCCCATCAATCTCGGTGTCACTCGGGTCCATTTTCCGCTGGATGCATTATCCGTGGAGAATCAATTGCACGGCTTGGGGCTGGGTTATTGATGCCATTATCTTGTTTATGGCTTGTGGATGTTTCTGGATTTAAAGCAGTGCCCTTCTAACACCCAAATCAAAGAAAAGTCCAATTATTCCCATATTTCAGATTCAATATGGAGATGGATCCACTCAGGGTTTTTGCCCCACCAGGCTTGTGTTGTTTACAGGGGTTGATCCTGTTCTGTGCTCTCTGAGAATGGTATAAAATGGTTTTGCTTGGAAGGGACCTTAATGATTAGCCTGTTTTAACTCTCCTGCCATGGGCAGGGACACCTTCCACTATCCCAGGTTGCTCCAAGCTCTGTCCAACCTGGCCTTGGACACTTCCAGGGATGGAGCAGCCACAGCAGCAGCCTGTGCCACGGCATCACCACCTTCATAGGCAAGAATTTCTTTGTAAAATCCCATCTAAATCTACTCTCTCGCATCTTAAAGCCCCCCCCCACCTTGTCCTGTCATTGTTTGCCATTGGAAAAAGCTCCTTTCCAGCTTTCCTGTATCCCCTTTTAGGCACTGGAAGGCCACAGTAGAGTCTCCAGGATAACTGGTGAGCAAATTCTGAAAGGTCTTCTCAGACAGGCTGAGGACTTGAACCTCATCTCTTGTCTAATTTCAAGAGCAAGATCCAATTTATATCCTCACATGTCTCCAGCAGCAAATTGTATAGGAGTAGATTGGCTTAGCCAGGAGAGATTTTCAGGCCTCGATCCTAAATGGAGACCTCCCAACAGCCTGGTGTGACCTGCCTGACTCCCAACGGCCTGGTGTGACCTGCCTGACTTCCAAACTAGCCAAGAGAGATTTTCAGGCCTCGATCCTAAATGGAGACCTCCCAACAGCCTGGTGTGACCTGCCTGACTTCCAAACTAGCCAAGAGAGATTATCAGGCCTCGATCCTAAATGGAGACCTCCCAACAGCCTGGTGTGACCTGCCTGACTCCCTTTCCAGCTTTCCTGTATCCCCTTTTAAGGACTGGAAGGCCGCAGTAGAGTCTTCAGGATATCTGGTCAGCAAATTCTGAATGTTCTTCTCAGACAGGCTGAGGACTTGAACCTCATCTCTTGTCTAATTCCAAGAGCAAGATCCAATTTATATCCTCACATGTCTCCAGCAGCAAATTTTATAGGAGTAGGTTGGCTTAGCCAGGAGAGATTTTCAGGCCTGGATCCCAAATGGAGACCTCCCAACAGCCTGGTGTGACCTGCCTGACTTCTAAACTAGCCAAGAGAGATTATCAGGCCTGCATCCTAAATGGAGACCTCCCAACAGCCTGGTGTGACCTGCCTGACTTCCAAAGAGATTTGGAGGCTCATGCTTCCCCTTTCCCAACGAGTCCTATGGAGCACCTCCAGCTGGCACTCACAGTCTCAGATCTTGGCAGGGAATGTCTGTCTACCCAGGAAAGCTCATTGTGCATGGCTGGAGCTGCCAAATTCACAGCTGGAGCAGCCAAATTCACAATTCATGCTTAGCCATAGTGCAGTAGTGGAATTTTGGAGGAGAAACCATGGGAAGCTGCAGCACAAACCCTATATCTGAAAGGGTTGAGTACCTGGAGGAGTTCCCCGAGGTTGGAAAAGCAATTCCCAGTGCTGAGACAGAGCTGCACACCAGGATTGGGTCAGAGCTGTGATTTCCATGAAAACAGAACCTCCCATCCTCCACATATTTCACTGCCATAATCCTTTTCCATCTCTCACACCCAGGTTTTTCTCCCTGTTAGAGAAAACCTGTTTTTTTACAGACAATTAATGAAGCTGAATCATTCACCCAGGCTTAAGACTGTGTAAAGATTTGGATCCCATTCTTGAAGCAGCCACATCTAATGGGAGAAGAGATTCTTGAGTGCTGCATCCAGCTCTGGGTTCCAGCACAGGAAGGATGTGGAGCTGCTGGAGGAAGTCCAGAAGAGGCACCAGGATGATCAGAGGGATGGAGCAGCTCTGCTGTGAGGGAAGGCTGGGGGAATTGTGATTGTTTGGCCTGGAAAAAAAGGCTTAGGGTGACTTAATTGTGGCCTTCCAGTACCTGAAGAAGCTGGCAAGGCTTCCAACTGAGAGTAGGGTTGGATTGGATATTAGGAAGAAATTCTTCCCTGTAAGGGTGGAGAGGCCCTGGCACAGATTGCCCAGGGAAGCTGTGGCTGCTCCATCCCTGGAAGTGTCCAGGGCCAGGTTGGACAGGGCTTGGATCAACCTGGGATAGTGGAAGGTGTCCCTGCCCAGGCAGGGGGCTGGGAACGAGATGATCATTAAGGTCCTTTCCAACCCAAACCATTCCATGTTTGTTTCTGATGTTTGATGCTTCTTGCATTGGAATGAAGCATGTGGGTGAACTGATGACCTTCAACTGCAGGAGGTTGCTCTGGAGGGAGCTAAAGATGCTCCAGATTTTTCCTCCATCTCCACATGCTCTGGAGCCTTGCAGGATCCTGGCGTAAACTTAGAAAAACTTTGTGGTTTCTCTGCTTTCCTTCTGAGCTGAGGGAAACCAGGGGGTGCCACCTCTTGTAGGTGTCCTTTGCCTACATTGCCAGATTTATCCTGACTCTGCACACAGATTTTGGAGTGCTTTGGATGAGGACCCTCACCAGGTTCCCTCTGAAACCACTGGCACAAGGAATGCTTGGGAATGCTCAAGAAATGGAGCTGGATTCTCAAGAGGCAGCACAACCAAAAACCACACTCTTTGTTCTTTGCAGTTTTGGGGACTTGGATTATAAGTCAAGTTGTTAAACAACAACATTCAGAACATTTAGATGGGAAAATTTCTCTTATTTTTTGATCTCAAATAATTTACATTTAAGCACGAATTTACCCACCAATCATTTCTAAATGGATTTCTTTTTAAGGCAATTTAAGACAGGGAAAATTAGGTGTTATTGGATGCATACTGGGGAGCACAAGCCTTATTTATTGGAGAGGCAGCAATGAACTGCATATGTTACATAATTATATAGAAGATAGCAGAATTGCAGTGTTCCGAAACAAAAAAGTGCCAGCATTTGGAAAGAAGAGGGATGATTTGAGGTAATTTATGTAGTTTAGAGTGATTTAAGTGTAGTTAAACAATTGCACATTTTGGTGCAATGTCTGACATAATAGTCCAGGAGACCTGAAAGGTTTTCAAGTCTGTTTTCCATGTCAGCTTCCCAGCAGATGCTCCACAGGGAAAATTCTTATTTGTGGGGAGATGCTGCTCCTGGCCACGTTTTCCTGAGATTTGTTCTCTCTTGCTTTGTTGTGTGCTGAGTCACACCATTCCAACACTGGAATGTGCTGCCCAGAGAAGCTGTGGCTGCCCCATCCCTGGAAATGTCCAAGGCCAGGTTGGATGGGGTTTGGATCAACCTGGGACAGTGCCCCTGACTGAGGGAGTGAAATGAGGTGATCTTTAAGGTCCCTTCCAACCCAAACCATTCCAGGGCTCTTCTTGAAGGAGTGTTTGTCGGGATCTTTAGCTTGTGAGAGTGACCCTGAGAAATGTTAGAAATTCTCTTTTGTCAGCTCGGCGCTTGAAAAAGGAGTCAGGGCTCTTCATTTCTCAGTCTCAAGGTTGTTTATTGTATCTTATCTATAAAATTCTTTCTCCTGTCCTGCCGAGGTCCGCTCAGCAAGACAGTCAGAAGCATTCTGCCTGCCCCTGGGGTGGTGTTATGTCTTTATACCAAAAACTACATACACAATGTTTACAATTACTTTCCAATACCTATCACCTATGTTAGACAGTGAGCTTCTACTCTAAACCAATCTAAAAGTGCCAACACCACAGCAGAAGATGAAGGCCAAGAAGAAGAAGGAGAAAGGCTGGACATGCCCAGATCCCTCCATCGTGCCCTCCTGAATCTTTATTCTAAAAACCCCAAAATCTACTTTTTCAACTTGTGATAAATTCACTATCATTCTGCTTAATATGTCATGGCTTGCAGATCATCTGAGGTGGGTAACTTGCTCCATGGGTCATAATCAAAACACAGGCATTTTTGGGCTCTGTGTCAGGGTCTCTAAGACCCCTGGCAGGGGTCTTGGCTGCTCAGGACAGCCAGAGGGGTGTCCTGAGTCCTAACAAGTGTTGGGCAAACTGGTTTGAAGGGTAAAAGTTTGAAATCTGATTGTGTTCCAACAGGTCTTGGAATATCTGAGCCCTAGCAGGGCTGAAGTAGCTCAGCTGGGAGAGCGTTAGACTGAAGATCTAAAGGTCCCTGGTTCAATCCCGGGCTTCAGCAGACTTTTCCTGCGCTTTTGGGTGCCCAGGCCTGGGCTCTGCACTGCAGGAGAGACCTGCACACCCAGGACAGAGCCCAGCCCAGGGCCAGCAGCACTGGGAGCCACTGGAGGGCACAGGAGCATCTTAGCTGTGGGGAAAGGAGGAGAAACTGGGCCCTGCGGCCTTGAGAGAGTGTGGAGCTGCCCTTCTCTGGCATGATCCCATCTGGAGGTGGTGCTGGACAAGGGGCTGCTGTAGGTCCTGCTTGAGCAGGGCTTTGGAGCAGGGACCTCATGGAGGAATTTTGGGAATATTTCGGATCAGGACTTCCAGAATTTGGGAATTTTTGGGATATTTTGGATGGGGAATTCTGGGATTTGGGGACTCCTGGGAATATTTGGGATCCTAATTTTTTGGGATTGGGGAATTCCAGGATTTGGGAATTTTGGGAATTTTTGGGCTGGGGAATTCCGGGATTGGGGAATTTTGGGATTCAGAAATTCCAGGATTGGGGAATTTTGGGAATATTTGGGATCAGCAATTCCAGAATTTGGGAATTCCAGGATTTTGGAATTTTGGGGAATATTTGGGATGGGAAATTCTATTTGGGAATTTTGGGATTGGAAAATTTTGGGATTTGGGAATTCCCGTGAATCTTTGGGATACGGATTTCTGGGATTTGGGAATTCTGGGATTTGGGAATTCTGGGATTTGGGAATATTTGGACCTCAACCAGTCTGAGCCTGTGGAAGAGGGACAGGGTTTTACAATTCAAGTATTTTACCAAAAATTGTGATGTAAAGAGATTTTTGTTCCTTCCACTGCCTGTTCCCAGTCCTGTGGCATGGACTGCCCTGGAAACTGGGGGTAATGTTGAGCCACCGATGTGGGAGGCTGCTTAGTCTGGAGTGAGTCCAGAGGAAACCACAAAGATTATTAGAGAGATAGAGCTCCTCTCTTATGAGGAAAGGCTGCGTTTGTTCAGCCTGGAGAAGAGAAGGCTCCAGGGAGACCTCAGAGCCCCTCCCAGCGCCTAAAGGGGCTCCAGGAGAGCTGGAGAGGGATTTGGGAGAAGGGATGGAGGGACAGGACAAGGGAGAGTGGCTCAAAACTGACAGAGGGCAGCATTAGATGGGATATTGGGAAGAAATTCTTCCCTGTGAAGCTGGGGAGGCCCTGGTACAGGTTTCCCAGAGAAGCTGTGGCTGCTCCATCCTTAAAAGTTTCCAAGGCCGGGTTGGACAGGGCTTGGAGCACCCTGTGATATTGGAAGGTGTCCCTGCCCCATGGTAGGAGTGTTGGAACTCAATGATCTTGAAGGCCCCTTCCAACCCAAACCATTCCATGATTTTATGATCCTTTGAGGACAATCACTGGTGCCCAACCACCTGTGCCAGGCACCTTTCCAGACTTTGAGCAACACCAGACACAGCTGCAGAGTCATCATTGCCAGCAGAGCTCAAATCCTTGCTGGAATTAATGATTTGAGTCTGCTTAATTAAAGGTTTCTCCCCTTTGCCCTAAATGTTAATCCCTTCTCCAGCCATGGAATTGCACTGGGGCTCTGTGAGCTCATTTCTTTGTATTTTGGGTCAGTGAGGCACTGAACACTGAAAGAGGGACTGGATCCTCCTCCCTTCAGTGTTGCCCTCTCCCCAGAAAAGCAGAAAGAATGCTTTGATATCACACTACATAATTTTCTTCTTACGAGCCCTTGGAAACACCTTTATCGCAGAAAAAAAAATAATTAAAGAAATAACATTTGAACTTCAGAGAAAAGGAAAAGGAGAAAGCCTGGCTGAGACAGCTTAAAACACATGATTCATCAAGGGTAGAGCTGAGATGAGACCTGAGAAAGACCTGCTCTACACCCTGTAACACATCTCTGAAAAATAAAGGTGGCAGGGATGCAGTGGTGAGTGATACAGCCACGGAAAAATAGGTGTGAGTGCTGGGCAGACAACACAGTCAGGGAATACAGCAATCCCTGGAGACCAGGAGAGGCTTGGCAGCTCATTCCTGCCCACTCTCACGGTTATCCATGATTTGGAGTGGCTGCAGGGGGCTGCCAGGTGGGAACTTGTGAGATACTTGAAGTATTATCCCTTCTTTTGCAGAGCCACAGTGTGGATCCAGATGGATCTGAGTGTGGGTGCTGCAATGCAGAGAACTTGTCTCGTCCTTCATTTGCAAAATCTGCAGCTAGAAAAACCCCCAGAGTCCTGGTCCCTCCTGTGGCAGCCCCTCATTCCATCTCATTTCCTGCTTGGCTCTCCATCACCCCAAAATCTGGGATCATTTCCTCTCCAGACAGACTGAGCGCCAAGAAGGACAAAAACGCTTCAGGAGCTCCAGGGATTGCTGAGATTGGATTTAAGCAGGAAATAGAACAAATTTCCCAGGGCAATCTCCTGCTTGTGGCCCGGATGCCTGGGAAGAGGGAATGGATTGACGGAGGAATGGTCGTAAGGCAGCAGAAAAGAGGGACTGACGTCAGAGCTCCTCATTTCCATTTCTACGTCACCTAGCAACAGTCCAGTTAAGGACTGAACTTCCGAGACATGGATTCCCTGGGAATTTTCCCATTAGGTGGCACCACTGGCCTTGGGAAGGCTTTCATCTGCTCTGCCTCCATCCAGCCAGATACACCTAGATCCAAATGTACTGATCTCTCCCTCCCAAAAATTCAGAAACAGATGAAAATGGAACAGATTTGTGAAGACCTAAAAGTGCTGGAGATCCAAATGCATTGATCTCTCCTTCCCAAAAATTCAGAAACAGCTGAAGATGGATCTGATTTGTGAAGAGCTAAAAGTGCTGTGGGTTATTTGTTGTAATTGATTTGGAGAAAAACTTTTCATAGGGCCCAGCCTATCTTTAATAGAGATTCTGGAAAACACCATAGAGAGACAAAATCTGGCTGCTCTTGGCATTAATTAAATGATCCTGAAGGTCCTTTCCAACCCCCCAAAAATTCCGTGACTGGGTCAATTGTAGACATTTGCCTTTTTGGACTCAGAGAAGTGTAGGTGAGATGAATCCCACCCCAGGAACCTTTTCAAAATTGCTGTGTTTTACAGAAAAAAATGTCATGCCACATCTTCTCTTGTGGTCTTCACTCCCTGTCACAGGGATGTGCCCACCTGGCCTTCCAGGAATTTGGAAATCATCACTGCTGGTAATGCCAAACAGCTCACAGCTGCTCAGGGAAGAACAAAACATAACTATTTCAGAGAATTAGAGGCTCTGATGTTTCAAAATAGGCATTGGTCTGTTTTGATTTGCTTTCAAAGACAGAATCTTTGAAGAAAAATTAAGCCTGGAGCAAGTCCACACTCCAGACATTAAAAACTCTTCAAAGCAAACCTTTACATGTGAGTAAACACTTAGGATAGACTCCAAAATAATCAGCTAAGAAATCATCTGGCTGCGCAATTCTCACTTTCCTTCATCATCCAAGTGTGGAAAAAAATACCAAGAAGAGTGTTGTGTTCCTCAAATCTGGTCCAAGATGTACTTGTAAGATCTACAGTCACCGAGCTCAAGAAATTGCTCCTTTAAAAACCTTCTGCAGATAAAAATAACCTGCTCTGAGCACACAGTTTGGGGATGACCTTGCAGAGGATGCAGCGCAAGACTTTATCCTCATCCTGTTGCATGGACAATAGGAAAAACTTACTGGGGTCAATGCTGAGCTTCCTTCTTCTTATGGATTCTGGAGTCCTGATGGAGATGAGAGAGACACAACAAGGATGGCTCATTCCCACTTCAGGGCTGAGGCCCAATTACCCTCCTGTGGCTCCAATTAATTCCTGGACAACACTGTAGATCCCTCTCATGTCAGCAGCTCTACCAGACACAAAATGGAATTGGTTTTGGGAATTTTTCTGGGGTTATGTTGTCTGTTGGCTGTGGTCTTTGTTGGTCCTGGATTTGTTATGTTATTTTTGCACTGGTTTTTTTTTTTTTTTTCCCAGCACTACAGAGCTTTCAAAAGCTGGATCTGGAATGTTTTAGGTCACATAGAGGAGACAATGTGTAAGTCAAGAAGCAGAAATTCTGTAGCTCATGTCTCCAAAAATTGTCCACTTGTCAAGCACAAAGATGCTGAGACCCTCAGCCATCCATGACCAGCTCCTCAGTGACCACGGGTGGGGATCACCACTGGGATCCAGTGCTGGAAGGGTTTTTGGAGAAAGAAAACCCACTTTGGGAATGATCCTGCTGCCTGGATATTTCAAAAGATTCTGTAGCCTAGTTTAGGAGCCCGAGATATCAGGAACTGTTATCTAATAAATGTCAGTGAGGAAATATCAGCTGCTGTCAAGCTGAACATTCAAACCCAGATTAAATATATTTCTGACACCTTTCACTACCAGATTTTTAACAGACATGGAAAGCTTGCTGTGCGTTCCACATATGTATTTTGGGAATACATATGTGAATTTGAAGCTGGTGAAAGATGGGAGATTGTCCTGGGAGCAAATAATTTGCAGGATAAGCCGGTGGGATGGGCAAACATCTCCCATATCACTGCATGAAGATGCCTGGCTCCCATTCCTTAAGTGGAGAGAGACAGATTGATGTGAAAAGATTAGCCAGGCTCCATGGATAATTCCAGATCCTTCCGTGGGATCTGTGAAAAGGTGTCAGGAAATTCTGTTCAATGCTACTGCTCCTGGCTGGTTCCCAAATCAGGGCTGCTGTTTAATTCCAGATTTAGCCATGTTTTATCACAGAATGCCAGAATGTTTCAGGTTGGGAAGGGCCTTAAAAATCATGTCTTTCCAATCCCTTGGCATGGGCAGGGACACTTTTCACTGTCCCAGATTTCTCCAAGCCCCATCCAACCTGGCCTTGAAAACTTCCATGTGTCTTGAGCCATTAATTCTGATCTCAGTCTGTCTCTATCCTGTTCCCTGAAGCAATTATTGGATTCTCAAGAAAAAGTCAACCAAAGGCTGCCTGAAAAGCTTGAAAAGTTATCATATTCCAACAGGTTTTGGGAAAATCTGAGCTCTGGCAGAGCTGAAGTAGCTCAGCTGAGAGAGTGTTAGACTGAAGATCTAAAGGTCCCTGGTTCAATCACAGGCTTCAGCAAACTTTTCCTGCACTTTTCTGTGCCCAGGCCTGGGCTCTGCACTACAGGAGAGGCCTGCACATCCAGGAGAGATCCAGCCCAGGGCCAGGAAGGTGGTCACAGAATCATGGAATGGGTCAGGCTGGAAGGGACCACAGCTGAATCATCTGGTGCCACCTCCTTGCTCAAACAGTGTCATCCCAGAGCACGGACACAGGATTGTGTCCAGAAGTTCTGGAATATCTCCAAAGAGGGAGACTCCCACCTCCTCTGATCTCTGTTCAAGGCTTGGTCATTGCACAGGGAATAAGTTCTGCCTCATGTCCAGGTGGGATCAGTTCCTGGGATCAGTTCCTGCCTGTTCCTCTTGTGCCATTGCTGGGCCCCCCAGAGCAGAGCCTGTTCCATGATTCTGTGACCACCTTCCTGTGGACAGGGACAGATAGGGATGAGGTCCCCTCTCAGCTGTGTCTCCTCTCAAGGCTGAACAGCCCCAGCTGAACATAATGAAAAGACTGGAGCCTCTTTCTTATCAGTAGAGGATCAGAGGGATTGGTTGCCCTGAGAAGTTGTGGAGTTTCCATTCTGAGAAATTTTAAAATGCCACCTAGCTGTGGCATTTCCCTGGGTTACTGGCTCTGTGTGGCCCTGCTGGAGCAGAGAGTTGCACTAGAAGATGTCCAGAAATCTCCTCCAACTCTTCAGCAAGTAGAGGACAAAGACAAAATTTTATGTGTAGGGCAGGAAAAAGCCAGGCCAATGTCATCCTCAGGTTTTCCCATCAGCAGTGTCCACCTGGCCAATCTGCACCATCATCCTGGCTGACCAACCAGCCAACAAAGAGCTGGGACCAAGATTAGGGTGTCAGAAAAACAGACCTACAAATGAATAAAACCAAATTTAAACACTCCTATCCTTAAAATATTATCAAGGTAAAGTTCTCCTCTTTTTATTTTTTTCCCTTTTTTTTTTTTTTTTTTTTTTGAGTCAAAATAATAACTCTAAAAGCACAAAGAGACTCCTTCAAATTGAACTCCTCACCCGCTCTGAAATCCCGGTGCCTGTCATCTGCTGCAGGATCTGCAGTGTGACGTCACACCCAGAGCCCCCAAATAAACTTCCGCTCTCATTTCAGGCACCATCTGTGTCCCATTTCTGCAGTGCCTGGCAGAGATTGCTTGCCTTCTATGGAATGTTCCTTTCCCCTTGCCTGAGCTGCAGACTTCGGAGGTGGGGAAGTCGGCGGGTGGAACGGATCCCAGCTCCGCGCGCTGCGCTGGCTGTCCTTGGGTGCTGGGATGATTTTGGTGCTTGTCCTTGGTCAGATGGCCTCAAACCAGGCTCCAGGGCAACCCAAAGAAGAGGTGAAGATAACATTTGGTCATCTGGTTGCAGGAAATGGGAGAGGCTTTACGGGGGTGTTGGGTGTTGATGAGGGTGGGAGTGGTGAGGTGAGGAAGAGCCAAGTTGGGGATAATCGTGGAGGGGTCCAAATGCACTGGAACATGGAACTGCTCTGGGTCACAGAGTCACAGAACCACAGAATCACAGAACTACAGAACTAGAGAATAACCTGAGTTGGACCCCTAAGGATCATCCAATCCAACTCCTGGCCCTGCAAAGGACACCCCAACAATCCCACCATGTGCCCAAGAGTCTTGTCCAAGCAGTCCCAGAGCTCTGTCAGGCTAGTTCTGTGACCACAAGAAACCAGGGGAGCTGTTCCAATACCCAACCACCCTCTGGGGGAAGAACTTTTCCCTGAAATCCAACTTAAACCTCCACAGACACAACTTCAGGCCATTCCCTCGGGTCCTGTCACTGTCACCACAGAGCAGAGATCAGTGTCCACCCCTCCTCTTCCTCTCAGGAGGAAGTTTTAGACTGTGGTGGGGTCTCCCCTCATTCTCCTCTTCTCCAGCTGAACAAAGCAAGTGCCCTCAGCTGCTCCTCACACAGCTTCCCCAGGATGGAGTTCACAATTTTGTCTTCCTCTTATGCAAATAAATTGAACTTTAATGCGTAATTCAGGCAGATGCAACCCAAACGTATCATGAAGAGCCTTGCCTTAGGCTCCCCACCAAACCAGCTGAATCTCTGCCAATCCCGTGCCTCAGTTTCCCTCTCTGCAGCACTGACACTTCCCTTCCTTTCTCCTGGGAAGAGCCAGCTTGCAGGTGAAAGTACTCTGTGTTCCCAGCTTGTTTTCTTGTGTTATCCCAGCACGTGTCCCCAGGGATGATGCTGGATTACTCATACACCTCTCGAGTCCTCTGCCTCTCTAATTCCTTTTATTTGCAAGAATTAGGAACAGTCATGCTATCCAGGAAAACACAGCCCTCACAATGCCAGCACCGGCGTCACAGAGCTGTGCTTGGCAGGCTGTTCCTGAGAAACTCCTGGGACTTTCAGGTGGATTCACCTCCAAGTGGGGCGGAAATGGGGAGGAGGGAGTGATTAGAGAGGAGAGGACAAATTGTCTCAGAACACTGCAAGATGAGGTAAATAATTAGGAAACCATGTGGGAAAACAGATGATTCAAATCCTGGGTCACTTTTGATACACAACTTTTCAAATAGCCAGGAAAGACTTTGGGATTTTTCTGGAAAGGGAGAGGGTACTGGAGATGAGAAAAACTTGGAATATTTTGCCTATCATGGCAAAGGTTAACCAGGTTGAGTGTTGATCTTGATGTGGATCTGGAGGTTGTAAGGATGAGGAATTTGTGGTCAAGCCAGAGGTCAGCACTGTAAGAAAGGGGTTTAAACTGGTTAAGGAAGTGAAAATTCCAAGGCTCATATCAGTCAATACAGGGCAGCTCCCAATGAGCTCTTTCCTGTCCTCCAGAAAGACCTACAAATGCCAGAAGAGGCTTGTAGGGACTTCTAGGAAAAGAGTTTTGCCATGTGGTTGCTGGGAACTCCCTTCCCATCCCTAATGTTCGTTTTGCTGCACAACCCCCTTTGTTGCCACTGTGGCTGATCCCTCTGAGGATGCTCAGGTCTCATAAGACACAACAAAGTGGATGAAGAAGGTGTGATGAATCAAATCCTTCTTTTCCGCATTCTCCTTCCACTATTAGTTTTTAAGTGTTAATTTTTTGGTTTATTTTCTTCTTTTTTTTTTTTTTAGTCAAAAGCTGAGCCACAAAATTCAGGGGTTTAACCTACTTTTGAAATTGTATTACCCTTTGATTTTGAGGTGGTAGCCCCAAACTCTGACATGGGCAGCCATGGTTCAATGTTTATTTTGGTTCTCCCAGCTGCCAAAACAAGAGGTTTTGGCAACAAGCAGACATCTGCTGCCTTGGTGCTGCCATGTTTAATATCCCTGGTTATTAAATCAGTAATCCTGGTTGTGAAGATTTAGTCTAAAAGTGTTAAAACACTTTCTTGATCATTTTGATAACTTTTGTTTAATGGACTCTGCTTCTGGTTGTGGCACATTTTGGCAAGAGAAGCGGCCATCACACAGAAGCAAGGAGAAGAAAAAAATACTCCTAAATCAATGTCCAGCAATTTGAATTGATTTAAAGCCCTCTTTATTCCATTCCTGTATTCACATGGAGACCCCCATTCCCTCAAATCCCAGTTATAATCGGGCTCACTGGAAAGTTTCATCATTAGAAAGCTTATATCATATTAAATCATTATATCAGGAATAGTGTGGCCAGCAGGACAAGGGCAGTGATCACCCCCCTGTACCCAGCACCTCAAATCCTGGGTTCAGTTCTGGGTCCCGCATGATAAGAAGGACATTGAGGGGCTGGAAAGTGTCCAGAGGTGGGAATGAAGCTGGGGAAGGGTGTGGAGCACCAGGAGCAGCTGAGGGAGCTGGGAAAGGGGCTCATCCTGGAGAAAAGGAGGCTCAGGAGGGACCTTCTCTCCACAATCCCTGTGATAGGAGGATGGAGGCAGGTGGGGATTGGTCTCTTCTCCTAAGAAAGGAGGAATGGGATAAGGGACAACAGCCTCAAGTTGCATCAGGGGAAGAATTAGGTTGGATATTAGGAAAAATTTCTCTGTAAGGGTTGTCAAGTGCTGGCACAGGCTGCCCAGGACAGTGGTGGAGTCCCCATCCTTGAAATTAGTTAAAAGTCATGAGGATGTGGCACTTGGAGACATGGTTTAGTGGTGACCTTGGCAGTGCTGCAGTGATGGTTGGACTCAGTGATCCTAGAGGGCTTTTCCAACCTAAATAACTCCACGATTCAAAGCACCCAATTTTATAAAAAGCCATGGCATAGAGGGAAAAAGATCATTAATCTCATTTTCAGCCTATCTCAGCTGTTCTGCTATTCCTTACAGCAATAAAATTCCAGGAAAGACTGGCATAGGAGGGATCTGATGTTTCCTGGGAGTGACAGCAGAACCCTTCAAAGCCAGCAGAACCCTTCAAAGCCAGCAAAACCCTTCAAACAAGGAGTGGGAATAACTCGTAACACATTCCAGAGCCCTGCCGTGCTCTGTCTGTGCCTCCCGCCCACCTGCCAGGGGGAGTGGGGAGGGAAAAGTTCACCTGGAAGGGAAAACAAGCAGCTCCTGGAGGAGGTGAGAGAGGAGGATCCTGTGAAATGCCACAGTTTCATTCTCAGGTGCTTTCTGGGTTGAACCTGATCTAGGGGCATGAAAGGTGGGCAGGTGAGAGGGACAAAGGGCTCAAAGAGGTGTCCTAACATTTTTATCAATTCAGTCCACAAAGTCTGGCTTGTTTGGATTAAGGAATCTCTTGCATACTCCTCTGGAAGTCTCTCTCTCACATTTTCAAACACTGTTTAATTTGCTGCAGTGTGTGAGACTGACTTTTAACAATTTATCTTGACAGCTGCCAGCCCTGGAATGGGACAAATTCCTCAGCGCTGCTGGAGGATTGATGCAGATTTATCTGTGCTGCAGATGGCTGTAGGCACATTTGCAGGTGTTTGTGGGGATTTGGCTCCTTCTCCTGACATCTTCTATCTAATTTCTCTTTTTTTTTTTTTATAGTTTTTTTTTTAATAGTTTATGTTCCATCTCCTCCTCCTTTGACCCATGTGGGAAGTCATGGCTCACTTCCCTCAGCTGAGCTGAGGCTCTCAAAGGTCACTCTGGCCCCTGATTCATACAATCACAGAATCAGAGTTTGGGCTAGAAAACACCTTAAAGATCATCCAGTTCCAACACTCCATGGGCAGGGGCAACTTCCACTTGACCAGGTCACTCAGAGCCCCATCAAGTCACTTGGATTCTCCATCAGCATGTGCACAGGCTGATAAATCATATTTCTGGACATATTTTCTCTTGCTGTCAGGTTCTGCTCCTCTGAAAAATCATCTTATTGTGTCACTGTGTTTCCAAAGTAGGAACATTTACAGGAAAAATATTTTCTGTATTATTTCTATTTTCTACATTATTTCTATTTTTTATATTGCTCCTTTCTAAGCCAGACACTAAGAAGACTTGAGACAACAATCCCTGTACAGGCCGTTCACTGAAGGGTAGGACTTGATCGTTGTGAGTCCCTTCCAACTCAAAATATTCTGTGATTTTGTGAAATATCCAGAGCTATCCACACATTTTGATGGATGACCACAGGCCATCCATAAACTTGGGCTGAGGTTCTGTGCAGGCCCCTCACCTTTACCCCAAAATTATCAGGCAGCTGAGAGGTGTAATGCTATTTTTCATGGAATTCTGACCCCACATTCCAAACCCTGAGCAACAGTTTGTTTTTTTTCCCAGTGGAGAACTAAAATTGCAAAGGTACTGAGTTTTTCATCTACTGTCTATATTGAGAGGCTGGAAAGGAAAAAAAGGGAAAAAAAAAAAAGAAAAAGAAAAGCAGCTCAACTTAGAAACTTCAGTTCTAAGTTTCAAGTTAGAGGTGATGATCTGAGACCTTGAGCCGAAAAAAAAAAGTGCCCTCAGTGGATTTTTCAAGCTTTCTACTCCTGATTTTACGTACATCTGCTCTTGGTTTTTATTTAAAGGATTGGCTGCAAGAATATGGAGCTTGCAGGTTAAATCTGGAGCTGAGGCAAAGTGTGAACTCCACTTTTGGAAGCTTTCAGGTGGCTGCAAACCCAGCTCCCCTCAGCACATCCATGGCCACCCTTCAGGATCTTTGATGACTTCAAAACCAGCAGCTGGTGAAGATCAGTCCCAGGAACAAAAAAAGCTGCTG
The DNA here is from genome assembly GCF_028018845.1 of Melospiza georgiana. Taxonomy (NCBI): domain Eukaryota; kingdom Metazoa; phylum Chordata; class Aves; order Passeriformes; family Passerellidae; genus Melospiza; species Melospiza georgiana. The sequence continues at coordinate 152,837,239 of NC_080430.1, read as the reverse complement.
CCGTTTTCTATGCAGATTTGATGGTTTCCCAAAGCCCGTTTCACTTCTCCTCCTCCTCCTCCTTAAAATTCTCCTTCTCTGAGGTGCCAAAGCCTCCTCCATCAATTTGTGAGAACTTCTGCTTGAAAACTGGAGCAGAGCATCACCCACGGAACCAGGCTGGCATGAAAATACCGGAGGCAGAGGCTCTGATGAGAAATGACTTGAGGAGTTTCCCCGTGCCAGGGTGAAAGAAATGGGAAAATGGAATCAACTCCACCAAAATTCCTGGGTGATGGGACATCTGCCCAGCATATTCTGACCATGGACAGGGATATATCTCATTTTTTAATTTACTCCTGCTGTCTTTTAATTCATAATTTTATCCTTTTGCTGCTTGTCTGGGACTTGAACTGTACCCAAATCTATTTTTTTTTCCCCATGAAGAAAAAACCCCAACCAATGCAGCAGGTCAAGCTTTCTCCTAACATTTCCAATTGCTTGGAATGAGGGATGAGGAGGCAAAATTGAATTTCCAAAGCAAAAGAGAAGTTTTCAACTCATGTGGACAACTCAAGGAGGTTAAAAATCTGATCTAAGTGTAGTTTAAAGCCTTACATGCTGTAGAGTAATTAAAATCACTTCTCTACTGGATCCTCATCTTTTTTACATTAAATACTTTTCCCAAATTTGTCGAGTTTTGCCAAGGATGTTTTCAGTGCTGTAGATACTTGCTAGGAACCAAACTGAAATCCACCCACCTTTCTGTATGGAATTTCAAACTCTCCCCAAGCTGTCACCTCCTGGATGCTCCCAGAAGCTGCCAGAAGAGTTTTTACTCCTGTCCCAGCCTGAATCCTACCCTGGGCAGGACAATTTTAAAAAATCTCGATATCTAATAAATGACAGCAGGAAGCTCAACAATCCTGTTTCTCTCTGCTTTTCTGAGCACAATTTGCATATTTAAATAGGCTACTTCCCCTTGGAATGAACAGTGCTTCACGTTCTCTCCTTTTCCTCCACTTGCAGCCTACAGTCACAAATAAAATTAGGGTTTGTATTCAAAACTAAGAGAAAGGAGAATCCAAAACCCCAAAAGCTGACAGCCCCATTAATGACCTCAGTTGTATTTAATTAATCAGCCACACATAGTAAAGCCAAGGCCCTTCAAAGGTATTTTGACTGTTTACATTAGTACCTGTGGGGAATTGAGCTGGGTCCAAAAAGTATTGTTTTATTCTCCAGTTTTAGTGTTTGATGTTCAGAACAAGTCCTGGACAGTTGCTGCGTTTGAATATTCATCTTTTATGGTTTTTTTTTCTATTTTTTTGTTTGGTTGGGGTTTTTTGTTTGGTTGGTTTTTTGGTCTTTTGTTTGTTTGTTTGTTTTTGGTTTTGTTTTTAATTTTGGGGGTGGGTTTTTTTGCATGGCACATGTCCACACCCCATTTAAGAGAGAGTTTAGACAGTGACAGAAATCTTAACTCAATTTTTTCTGGGGTTTTGTTGGATGAGCTGAGTGAAAGAACCATTCTGATGCCCACATGGAATAAATCACAGAATCCTGGGAACGTTTGGGTCGGAAGGGACCTCAAAGATCATCCAGTTCCACCTCCCTGCCATGGGCAGGGACACCTTCCACTATCCCAGGTTGCTCCAAGCTCCATCCAATCTGGCCTTGGAATTTCCAGGGATGGAGCAGCCACAGCTTCTCTGGGAATCCTGTGCCAGGGCCTCACCACCACCACAGAGAAGAATTTCTTCCCAATATCCAATCCAGCCTGGCCCTCTGTCAATTTAAAGCCATTCCCCCTTGTCCTGTCCCTCCATCCCTTGTCCCAAGTCCCTCTCCAGCTCTCCTGAATCCCCTTCAGGCACTGGAAAAGGCTCTGAGCTCTCCCTGGAGCCTTCTCGTCTCCAGGCTGGACATTCCCAGCTCTCCCAGCCTGGCTCGAGGTCACATTCACTCTGTATAAGTCACCTTCAACATCATCTTCACAGCTGAATTCAGACCCTGTGCTTTCCCAGAAATCCTGGCAACTCCCACTGCTAAAAGCAGGCAGGGATGGATTTCCAGCTCTAAGCTCAGATTTTGGAAAAGCTGAGCCCTTAGGAGCAGCTGGACTCCCCTCTGGATGTACAGGGTCAGCTCCTAGGCCATGGAATTCTTCTTGAGGCTCTCTGAGGTAAAACTTCTCCTTAGCAGTAAAACCCTTGGTATTCCCAGGATCCTTATGGAGTAATTCAGAATATTTGGTGCCTCAGACCTCGACTCGACCTTCAGCCACCAAAATGTTGGGGACCAACCTGAGCTGCTCAGAGGGCATGAGAGAGGGCAAATCCGAGATTAAGCTGCTGTCAGAGGGTCAGGATGGCAGCTCTTGCCTCCCACTGCTGGATCCTTCTCCTGATGTGAGCAGGGGTGGGCTGCATCCCACAAAAGTGGGAATTTTCTTCCGTGTTACCAGCACAGCTCCAAGAGCTCCCTTAATATCTTTGTGCCTGCAGCAGTAATCTCAGGATTACTGCTCCCAAGGCATGCAAATAATAATCCTCTCTTTTCCTTCACCTTGTAGCTGCCGTGTAATTTAGGAAATTAATCTGCAGTGCCTTTTTTTGTCTGCATGTGCTGTCTCTGCCACGGTGAGATCCCTCTGGCACATCCCAGAGTGCTTTCCCAAGGATTCTGGAGAACTTTGCCCAGTTTTCTGAGGGGTGAAACTGAGACATGGGGAAGGGAATTGCCAAATCCAAGGGTGAAACTGAGACATGGGGAAGGGAATTGCCTTTTCCTCGTGCCAGCCATTGGCAGAACAAGAGACAAAGCAGACATGCAATTAACCCATATATTAAAGTAGCTCTGAGCAGCCTGGTCGAGTGGAAGGTGCTCCTGACTGTGGAATTATGTGACATTTCCAGTCCCTTCCAACCCAAACCATTCTATGATTCAATGAAAAAGAAAGCAAAAGCAAAATCCCTCTGTGGGAATGAGAACTGTCACAAAAACAATCAGAAAAATCCAAATTTCCTGGGTTTTATTTGGCTTTCTTTCTTTCTTTCTTTCTTTCTTTCTTTCTTTCTTTCTTTCTTTCTTTCTTTCTTTCTTTCTTTCTTTCTTTCTTTCTTTCTTTCTTTCTTTCTTTCTTTCTTTCTATCTATCTTTCTTTCTTTCTTTCTTTCTTTCTTTCTTTCTTTCTTTCTTTCTTTCTTTCTTTCTTTCTTTCTTTCTTTCTCTCTTTCTCTCTCTCTCTCTCTCTCTCTCTCTCTTTCTCTCTCTCTTTCTCTCTTTCTTTCTCTCTTTCTCTCTCTCTCTTTCTCTCTCTCTCTTTTTCTTCCTTTCTGCAGTAAAAGATTTTAACCCCCTGCTGAGTGTTTCCTATGTATTTATCTCCCTGGTCTTTCTATTCACGCTCCTCATCAGCTCTGGAACCGTGAGGTCGGGGTGGGTTTGTGAGGATCGATCCCTGCCCGAGCTCTTGGCAGCAAAGCTGGAGAGGGAAGTTCCCGAGGACTGGGGGAAAGCAAACCGGGACTGAAAGCATTGAGAGAAAGAAGCAGAAATCACCAGAATAAGAGGCAGAGAATCAGAGCTGAAGGGCAGAGCTGTTTGTGGGGGAGAGAGCTGCGGGTTGCAGCAGGTACCCGGGGAAAGATGGATGTTGGGATCTGCCGCGCTCTGATTGATCGGTGTGGGGGCCCTGGAGGGGTCTGAGCGGGGGTGAGAGGAGGGAGCTGAGTGCGAGGGGGCTGCAGGAGGTGCTGGCAGGGCAGCCGCCCCCGCTCCTGCCGCCCACCGCGGTTATTCATCCTGCTCCTTCCCTCGCAGCATCCCCGGGAGCACGGGCAGGTTTTAACCCTTCTCTCAGCCAAATCCAGGGAAACTTGGCAACTTCTGGTGCTCAGGTTTGAGTCAAAGCTGTTTCATCCAGGAGGGGACTGAGTTGTCAGGAGAAGGAGGAGGGGAAATAAAACTTCTCTCATCTCCTCTCAGAGCTACATTGTGGTCTCTGGGATTTCTGGATTTTCTGAACGCTGACACACCAGTGGGGATCTTTCCTTTGCCTTCCCACAGCTGTGGGTCAGGCTTGAAACCGATTTCATTGGAGTTACCCATGTGTGTTGAGCTCGGTTGAGCTCGTGTGTGACAGTGTTCACAGGGGTTTTCAGGTGAGGGAAGAGACAAGAATGTTGACTCCATATTCAGAAGGCTTGATTTATTATTTTATGATATATATATTACATTGAAACTATACTAAAAAGAATAGAAGGAAAAGTTTCATCTCAGAAGGCTAGCTAAGCTAAGAATAGAAAGGAATGAATAATAAAGGTTTGTGTCTCAGACAGAGTCCAAGCTAACTGGGCTGTGGTTGGCCATTAATTGTAAACATCCAAGATGGGCCAATCACAGATGCACCTGTTGCATTCCACAGCAGCAGATAACCATTGTTTATATTTTGTTGCTGAAGCCTCTCAGCTTCTCAGCAGGAAAAAATCCTAATGAAAAGATTTTCAGAAAAAGATGTCTGCGACACTCGTGTTTGAGGCCAACAAGCCCAGATATCACTGTCATTTCCACAGGCACAAAGGTGCCAGCTCTGGCTGGGCATCCCCTGGTGCTGGCTGGGAGCAGAGACCAGGTCAGGAGGGGGAACAGGTCCCCTGCACTGGGTGTTAGAGTGGCCAAAGGAAATGGAACTGCTCTGCCCTGTTTGTTGAGACTAAACCCATCTGGCAGGGCTAAAACCTCTTCCTCTCTCTGCCCCAGCAGAAGTCAGAGAATCCCAGATTCATGGAATGGTTTGGGTTGGGAGGGACCTTAAAATCCTGTGGTTCCAACCATCTCCATCAACACCTTCCCCTAGATCAAGTTGTTCAAGTTGCTCATCCAGCTTGGCCAATTATTTCCAGGGATGGGGCAGCCATAGATTCTCTGGGAAATAGGTCCCAGAATTTTACCACCACCACCACCACATGGAAAAATTTCTTCCCAATATCCCATCTAACCCTCCCTGCTGGCAGTGGGAAGCCATTTCCTGTGTCCTGTCCCTCCATCCCTTATCCCAAGTCTCTCTCCATCTCTCCTGGAGCCCCTTTAGGCTCTGGAAGGGCCTCTAAGATCTCCAAACCTTTTATTCTCCAGTCTGAATAATCTCTTATTATTATCTCTCTCATCTCGCAGCATTTCTTCAAAAAGAGACCTATTAAATCCAAACCACTTCCTGGGAATTGTTCCTGACTCCTGCTATGCAGGGAACTGTGTCTGGGCATAGTCTGGGAGCACACAGATTGTCACATTTAAGCCATTCTGGTCACCATCAGGTTGGTGTCTCTGGTATGGGATTTGCCTCTCTCCTTAAGGGATTTGCCTCTCTCCTTGGGGCTCAGGGCTGCCTTTCTCCAGGGGGTTAATGAGGTCGGAGCCCCTCAGCACAACCATGGTGTGTGAACTGTTCTTAAACCTCAGGGCAACATTTGGGATGTTCATAACACCTGAGCTCTGCTTTCATAACAAAACGAAGCCCAAGACACACACAAAATTTGATATAATTTAATCCTACACGTGGACCTTGCAGGGAGTTCTGACCCACTTTGATCCAATTTGGGGACCGGGAGGCTCCTGGCCTAATTTAGATCCAGGCAAAGACAGGTGGAGTAAAGGCTAATTTCCAGCTGGTGCATCTCTGAGCCAGATGATCCTGCCTGAGGGCATCAGGTCTGAAAAGGTCCGGCCTGGGTGAGCAGCTGCTGCATTTGTGGTGTTGCATTTGTGGTGTTGCGTTTGTGATGTTGCATTTGTGGTGTTGCGTTTGTGTTGTTGTGTTTGTGATGTTGCATTTGTGGTGTTGCATTTCTGGTGTTGTGTTTGTGATGTTGCATTTGTGGTGTTGCGTTTGTGGTGTTGCGTTTGTGGTGTTGTGTTTGTGATGTTGCATTTGTGGTGTTGCGTTTGTGCTGTAGCATTTGTGGTTTTGTGTTTGTGGTGTTGCGTTTGAGGTGGTGTGTTTGTGGTCTTGCATTTGTGGTGTGTTGTGTTTGGGGTGTTGCATTTGTGGTGTTGTATTTGTGGTGTTGCATTTAAGGTGTATTTGAGTGGTGGCTCTCGGCAGAGATATTTGCCCAGCAGAACCCCTGGTATCTCTTCAAGGCTTAAGCAAGTGATGATGTTTTTGGGTTATACACCAAAGTTATTTTAAACACATCCTGGTCAGGGAAGTATTTTTGGAATTTATGGAGGTATTTTTGGAATAACAGGCAGCCTGATGTCCCTGACTTTTAGAGCACCACCAGAAGGAAAAGGGGGGAGAAAAGTTCCTGTCTTTTGCCTATGTCTATGAAGAAGGGATTGGATGAGCATTGGGGTTGATCTTGAGAAGATCAAGGGTTTGCTGCTTCTCACTTGTCTTTTTGAACAACTGGCATTTCATGTCCTGTCTCTGGTGTTGGTCTCTGGTCCATTCTCCCACGGAACAGGAATAAGAAAGGGACAAAAGGAGCAAACACAAAGCAGAGTTACTCAGTTTGGTGGGGTGTCTGCACATTGAACACCATCATTTGACAAGAGTCAGGATAAAAACATGAAATGGTCAGGAAAAAGTAGAAAACTTAATCAGAGAATCATACAGTACCCTGTGCTGGAACGACCCACAAGGATAAAACCAGAGAACCATTAAGATTGCAGAAGATTTCCAAGATAGAGTCCAAGCTTGGACTCATCAACTAAGCAAGATGCCTGATTGCCATGTCCAGTCATTGTCCAGGACCATTGATTCCAACTGCTAAAACCCTGCTGAAGCCCAGGATTGAACCAGGGACCTTTAGATCTTCAGTCTAACACTCTCCCAGCTGAGCTACTTCAGCCCTGATAACAACAATATTTTTCCCTATAAACAACAGGTAAACACACTGGAGCCCTTCCGCTCAGAAAATACAAATTTTAGGGAGAGGGGTTGCTTCAAAGTCAGTTGTGACTGATGCTAAAAAGCACTTTCAAGGATAAGGGGTTTTTCTTATTTCCCCAAACCCAGTTTTGATTTCCTGCTTGGCCATACACCAAAGGTGGGTCAACCTTTCTGCTTCTTCTCAGGGCAGTCCATGCCACAGGACTGGGAACAGGCAGTGGAAGGAACAAAAATCCCTTTACACCACAATTTTTGGTAAAATACTTGAATTGTAAAACCCTGTCCCTCTTTCATGGGCTCAGACTGGTTGAGGTCCAAATATTCCCAAATCCTGGAATTCCCAAATTCTGGAAATTCCTGATCCCAAATATTCCCAAAGTTCCCAAATCTCAGAATTTCTGAATTCCAAAATTCCCCAAATCCCAGAATTCCCCATCCCAAATATTCCCAAAAATTCCCAAATCCTGGAATTCCCCAATCCCAGAATTCCCCCAAATTCCCCAATCCCAGAATTCCTGATCTCAAATATTCCCAGGAATTCCAAAATCACAGAATGTCCCATCCAAAATATTCCCAAAATTCCCCAAACCAAGAATTCCCAAATTCTGGAAGTCCTGATCCAAAATATTCTCAAACTTCCTCCATGAAGTCCCTGCTCCAAAGCCCTGCTCAAGCAGGACCTACAGCAGCCCCTTGCCCAGCACCACCTCCAGATGGGAATATGTCAGAGAAGGGGAGCTCCACACTCTCTCAAGGCCGCTGGGCCCAGTTTCTCCTCCTTTCCCCACAGCTGAGATGCTCCTGTGCCCTCCAGTGGCTCCCAGTGCTGCTGGCCCTGGGCTGGGCTCTGTCCTGGGGGTCCAGGTCTCTCCTGCAGTGCAGAGCCCAGGCCTGGGCACCCAAAAGGGCAGGAAAAGTCTGCTGAAGCCCGGGATTGAACCAGGGACCTTTAGATCTTCAGTCTAACGCTCTCCCAGCTGAGCTACTTCAGCCCTGATAACAACAATATTTTTCCCTGTAAACAACAGGTAAACACACTGGAGACCTTCCGCTCAGAAAATACAAATTTTAGGGAGAGGGGTTGCTTCAAAGTCAGTTGTGATTGATGCTAAAAAGCACTTTCAAGGATAAGGGGTTTTTCTTATTTCCCCAAACCCAGTTTTGATTTCCTGCTTGGCCATACACCAAAGGTGGGTCAACCTTTCTGCTTCTTCTCAGGGCAGTCCATGCCACAGGACTGGGAACAGGCAGTGGAAGGAACAAAAATCCCTTTACATCACAATTTTTTGGTAAAATACTTGAATTGTAAAACCCTGTCCCTCTTTCACAGGCTCAGACTGGTTGAGGTCCAAATATTCCCAAATCCTGGAATTCCCAAATTCTGGAATTCCTGATCCCAAATATTCCCAAAGTTCCCAAATCTCAGAATTTCTGAATTCCAAAATTCCCCAAAGCCCAGAATTCCCCATCCCAAATATTCCTAAAATTCCCAAATCCTGGAATTCCCCAATCCCAGAATTCCCCAAAATTCCCCAATCCCAGAATTCCTGATCTCAAATATTCCCAGTAATTCCAAAATCACAGAATGTCCCATCCAAAATATTCCCAAAATTCCCCAAACCAAGAATTCCCCAATTCTGGAAGTCCTGATCCAAAATATTCTCAAACTTCCTCCATGAAGTCCCTGCTCCAAAGCCCTGCTCAAGCAGGACCTACAGCAGCCCCTTGCCCAGCACCACCTCCAGATGGGAATATGTCAGAGAAGGGGAGCTCCACACTCTCTCAAGGCCGCTGGGCCCAGTTTCTCCTCCTTTCCCCACAGCTGAGATGCTCCTGTGCCCTCCAGTGGCTCCCAGTGCTGCTGGCCCTGGGCTGGGCTCTGTCCTGGGGGTCCAGGTCTCTCCTGCAGTGCAGAGCCCAGGCCTGGGCACCCAAAAGGGCAGGAAAAGTCTGCTGAAGCCCGGGATTGAACCAGGGACCTTTAGATCTTCAGTCTAACGCTCTCCCAGCTGAGCTACTTCAGCCCTGATAACAACAATATTTTTCCCTGTAAACAACAGGTAAACACACTGGAGACCTTCCGCTCAGAAAATACAAATTTTAGGGAGAGGGGTTGCTTCAAAGTCAGTTGTGATTGATGCTAAAAGTCACTTTCAAGGATAAGGGGTTTTTCCTATTTCCCCAAACCCAGTTTTGATTTCCTGCTTGGCCATACACCAAAGGTGGGTCAACCTTTCTGCTTCTTCTCAGGGCAGTCCATGCCACAGGACTGGGAACAGGCAGTGGAAGGAACAAAAATCCCTTTACACCACAATTTTTGGTAAAATACTTGAATTGTAAAACCCTGTCCCTCTTCCACAGGCTCAGACTGGTTGAGGTCCAAATATTCCCAAATCCCAGAATTCCCACATCCCAGAATATTCCAATCCCAAAATTCTCAAACCTGGAATTCCTCAATCCCAAAATTCCCAAAATATTCCCAGAATTCTCAAATCCCAGAACTTTCCATCCTAAATAGTCCCAAAATTCCCCAAAATCCCAAAATTCCCCAATCCCAGAATTTCTGATTCCCAAAATTCCCCAATCCCAGAATTCCCCAGCCCAAAAATTCCCAGAATTCCTAAATCCCAGAATTCCACATCCCAAATATTCTCAAAATTCCCCAATCCCAGAAATTACGATCCCAAATATTCCTGGGAATCACCAAATCCCAGAATTTCCCATCCAAAATATCCCAAAAATTCCCCAAATCCCGGAATTCCTGATCCAAAATATTCCCAAAATTCCTCCATGAGATACCTGCTCCAAAGCCCTGCTCAAGCAGAACCTACAGCAGCCCCTTGCCCAGGACCATTTCCAGGTCCCCATATTCCCACTTGGGAATATGCCAGAGAAGGGGAGCTCCACACTCTCTCAAGGCCGCTGGGCCCAGTTTCTCCTCCTTTCCCCACAGCTGAGATGCTCCTGTGCCCTCCAGTGGCTCCCAGTGCTGCTGGCCCTGGGCTGGGCTCTGTCCTGGGTGTGCAGGTGTCTCCTGCAGTGCAGAGCCCAGGCCTGGGCACCCAAAAGTGCAGGAAAAGTCTGCTGAAGCCCGGGATTGAACCAGGGACCATTAGATCTTCAGTCTAACGCTCTCCCAGCTGAGCTACTTCAGCCCTGCTAGGGGGTCAAAGTGTCCCAAAACTTATTTGAACATGATGGGATTTCAGACTTCTACCACTCAAGCTGGCTCAGTGGACACTTGACTATTTTTGATATATAAACACCTGGCCTAAACATCAACTTTCAGACCCCAGAAAGATCAACAATTATCAAAGGTCTTCAAATCAGAATGGCTGGATTGGATAAACACCCAAGACTGGAATTATTCTTACAGCCATATCTGCATAAAGCACCCAAACCGATTTTCATGGACACATGGAATGGTTTGGGATAGAGAGGATTTGAAAGGACCAGTTCTACCTCCTGCCACAGGATTGGATACCTTCCACTATTCCAGGGTGCTCCAAACCCCATCCAGCCTGGCCTTGGACACTTCCAGGGATGGGGCAGCCACAGCTTCTCTGGGAAACCCGTGCCAGGGCCTCACCACCCTCACAGGGAAGAATTTCTTCCTAATATTCAGTCCAACCCTACCCTGTGTCAATTTAAAGCCATTCCTTGTTGTGGTGTTTTGAACCCCAGGATGAGGTGAGAGATGAGAATTTTACTCCAAGTTCTCAGAAGGCTGATTTAATATTTTATGATATTATATTAAAAGAAAATTATATACTAAACTATACTAAAGAAAGAGAAAGTAGAAAGTATGCATCAGAAGGCTAAAACAAGAATGAATAATAAAAACCTGTGACTGACCAGAGTCCTGACACAGCTGGATTGGGATTGGTCATTTAATTAAAACAATTCACATGCTGAATAAACAATTCTCCAAATCACATTCCAAAGCAACAAGGAAGAAGCTGAAGCCTCCCAGCCTCCCAAGAAAAGAAAACCCAGCGAAGGGATTTTTCATAAAATATCACAGTGACAATTCTCCCTTTTCCTGTCCCTCCATCCCTCCGTCCCAAGTCCCTCTCCAGCTCTCCTGGAGCCACTTTAGGCACTGGAAGGGGCCCTGAGGTCTCCCTGGAGCCTTCCTTTCTCCAGGCTGGACTTTTCCAGCTCTCCCAGCCTGGCTCCAGAGCAGAGGAGCTCCAGCATTTGGAACTCAATGGCCTCCTTTGAATTCACTCCACATCCTTTTGAAGTTGGAGGCTCCAGAGTTTTCTCAGAGGCTGAGCTAATCTCTCACTCCACAGAGCTGCCATCATCCCTGTCCTGATGGCTCCCAGTGGGTGACAAGGATCCATCTGCAGGTTCTCCCTAGGAAAGGGAAGATGTGGATGCCTGTCTCACTTGCACTTGGCCTTTCCAGCTGTCCCACTTTTGCTTCAGCAGCTTTTTCCTTGTCAAGGAAAGTGGCTTCCCACCAGCTTTCCTCAGACAGGAAGAAACGATCCCAACATGGAAACTGTGTGGTATTTGACAGCCCACTCTTCCTCACTGGAAATACAGAAGCTTCAGCTGGGCACAGAATTCCTGCGGAAAGCTGAGCTGCGCTGCCACTTTGCAAATGCTCAGCAGTGTTGGTGGAAAGGAAGAAGTGAAGGATCTGATAAAGAACAGGCCTTGATAGAAGTGCTACATTGCAGTTAAATTAGAAGTTTGAGGAGCTGACTCACTGGGAACTTGGGTTTTTCAGCTGGTGGAACACCAGAACTGGAAGTCTGTGGGCAAAGTCATCAGAAGTCAGACTTGTGGAGCCAGTTTGACAAGTCACATGGAAGATCACACTTTTCTGTATTGAAGAGGAAGAAATTAAAGCTGTTGTTCCAGCTCAATTCAGACCTCAGGGCTGGAGCTCTGTAGGGAGAGAATGAAGTGGAAGGAGTGAAATACTGGGATATCTCCTGTTGTCCTCTCTCCACTGTGCCATTCCCCCTGAAAAAAAAAAGCAAACTTTTGTGTCATTCACTTCTTGATTACTCTTTGGTGTGTTATATTGGTGCCTTCATCCCATGAAAAATGTGAAAAAAAGCCCTTAATAAAGTACCTTCTGCACAGGGAATTGCTGTGTAAACCCTATTTATCCAATCAACAACAACAAAAAAAAAAAAAGAGTAAAGGGAAGGATATTACAGGACCTAAAGAAAGAAATGGCATTTTAGAATCTAGAGAGAAATCATTATGGGTTGGTGGCTTATTGATTCTTCTGATGCAGGAACTGAAGGTTATCATTGGAAAAGAGCAAGTTCCAAGCTTGCAACAAAGAAAAAGAAGACATTTCCTCACACAGTGTCTGGTTATCTGTGCAAATCCCTGCTATTATAGATCCCCAAACTGTAAAAATATTTAAAAGATGACCAGGAAGATTTATGGAGGGGAAAAAAAAACCTCTGCAAAGAGCATAAAAATATGGAACTTCCCACTTTGGTTCATGCAGGGCCTGAGCCACAAATCTCTGGAGATCAGCAGAGCATCTGGTGATATAACACCCTGCTGGTTTTCCTTTTTTAGGCACTAACTCATGGAAAATGTTGCAGGCTGGGTTTGGAGCTGGATGTTCTTCTGTACATCTCCTCTGGCACCTCCTTGTCCTCATGCTCCGGCTTCTGGAGGCACCAGGATGGTGTCAGCCTGTGAAACCCTGCTGGCACCTTGTGCAGAGCCGTGCTGGAGGTGTCATTTCATGCCACCAGCCAAGTGTTTAATCACCGCTCCCACGCGGGTGGCTCAGGCTCTGGCCATGACAAACAGATGACAGGCCATCCCTCTGCCCCTGCTTCCCCTCCTCCCTTTTTTCCCAGTTTTCCTACCACTCCAGTCTGATCTGCCTGTGCTTTCTCAAATATCCATCTGCCATCAGGCAGAAGAAGCTTTCAAAGGTTGTGGAATTACATCCATAATTACATTTCCAGTGGGAAAGCCAAATGTCCTGGGCTGCATCCAAAGAACTGCAGGCAGCAAGTGAGGAAGAGGATTTTGTCCCTCTGTTCCAGCCTGGAGAGAACCCACCTGGAATGTTGCATCCAGCACATAAAGGACATGGAGATGTTGGAGGAGTCCAGAAGAGGCACCAAGGTGATGAGAGGGATGGAGCAGCTCTGCTGTGAGGAGAAAAATGACAGAATTGGGAATGTTCAGCCTGGAGAAGAGGAGACTTTGGGGTGACCTGATTGTGGCCTTCCAGTACCTGACAGGAGCCCAAAAAAAAGATGGAGAGAGACAATTTACAAGGGATGGAGTGGCAGGAAAATAGAGAATGGGACTAAGATGAGGAAGAGTAAATTTAGATTAGAGATTAGGAAGAAATTCTTCCTGTGAGGGTGGTGAGGCCCTGGCACAGTTTGCTCAGAGAAGCTGTGGCTGCTCCATCCCTGGAAGTGTTCCAGGCCAGGTTGGATGGGGCTTGGAGCAACCTGGGATAGTGGAAGGTGTCCCTGCCCAGGCAGGAGAATGGAAGTAGATGATCCTTAAGTCCTTTCCAACTCATTTCCGAGCCATTCTGTGATTCCATGATTTGCTGAGAGTTACCACCAAATTATCCCAACCTTCCTATCCCTCCCTGTCCAGAGCCATGCTGGCCTTTGTGTTCCAGTCTGGATTCACCACCTCTTGTGCAATTCACTCTTTTTTAGCTTGGGCAAGGGCATCACCCAGAAGGAGGCACAGAGAGGTGACCTTTTTCACCCAACCCAGCACATCAAATTTGTCACCCATGTTAGTTTTTCCTGCAGACATCCTGGCACCAAGTTCTGCCTCGATGGATTTTTGTTGCATTTCCTCGCTCTTTCCTCAACTCTGTACCAGGGGAGTGACATCCAGCTGCAGGGTTGGGATGTGATTGCTTTTCACTCCCTGACTTGGCTCTGATGTGTCATAAAAAACACATGTTCTTCCTTCAGGCTTCTTGAAATTTTTCTGTCTCATTACACCAAGAGGGCTCTTGGTTTACTTGAAAATCATTTTTAGTGATTATCTCTATTTTGCTGTCACTATTTTCTCTTTCTGCTCTCTCTCTCCCCAGACTTTTATGAAAATGATCTCATTAGGAAACATGGAACTCCTGTTTCTGAGAAAGGTTTCTTGAGGTTTGTAAAGGTCTCTCAGCAGGAAGTTTGCTCAGCTCCATTTTCTCCTCTGGTTGAACAGACCCCCAAGTGAGCCCATTAGGGGAAAAATGGACTGCTTGAAAATAAAACTGTACAAAACACGCAACAGCAGCAGCACCTCTGAAATGTAAGGCTGTGATAAGCAACAAACCATATTTGCAAAACTCTTCTTTGATGGCAGTTTAATATGTTAGGGAAAGAAAGAGATAATGGCCCAAAGGGCACTGGGGTGCTTCCCACCACAATGGCTGTGAGGGGATGGAAGATGAGGCCTGTGATAACATCATTGTTATGCTGGAGACACAAATGCAGCTTTGAAAAACAGAGTTAATGAAGCCCAGCTGCCAAACTCTGCCTGTCACACAGCCATTTCCTCTCCCTCCTGAAGTCTGATGTCTAAAAGATGCTGAGATTGTCAGTCCATCATTCAGGGGGAGTAGCATTAGGGGTTCTTTAATTTTTATTTTTTTTTAAGTTAGGAATTCAGGCTATGAATAACAGCTCTGATCTCCTGAGGTGCAGTATCCCTGTGCTGTAAACACAGAGCTTGGATGGAGGAATGCAGAAATAATCTGGGCCTGGGTAAGTATTTGCAATCTGCCCTGTCGTGAAATAACCACAAACTCACTGCTAGGGAGGCCCAGTGAGAACAAAACCCAGACCTGGAATTTAAGTTGCCACCAAATTTAACCCCCTTTTTTTTCTGAGAAAAACCATGTTTTAGTGTTTTGTAGTTCTCAAAGTGAGAGACTGTGAAGGTGTTCACAGGGGTTCTTGGATGAGGGAAGAGACGAGCATCTGACTCTATGCTTCAGAAGGCTTGATTTATTATTTTATGATATATATATTACATTAAACTATACTAAAAGAATAGAAGAAAAGGTTTCATCAGAAGGCTAGCTAAGAATAGAAAAGAAAGGAATGATAACAAAAGTTTGTGGCTCAGGCTCTGTGTCCAAGCCAGCTGGGCTGTGATTGGCCATTAATTGCAAACAACCACATGAGACCAATCACAGATCCACCTATTGCATTCCACAGCAGCAGATAATCATTGTTTACATTTTGTTCCTGAGGCCTCCCAGCTTCTCAGGAGGAAAAATCCTAAGGAAAGGATTTTTCATAAAAGTTGTCTGCGACAAGAGACCTGAGAGCTCTTAGAACCCTCCAATGGTTTGGGTTGCAAGGGACCTTAAAAATCATCTCATTCCCATCTCCCTGCCATGGATCTTCCACTATCCCAGCTTGCTTCAAGCCCTGCCCAACCTGGCCTTGAACACTTCCAGGGATGGGCAGCCACAGCTTCTCTGGGCAGCATCTTGGATGCATTTCACTCGGACTGGAAGAGAAAATTTGGGAAAGCAGAGGTCTGTGCTCACCAAATCATAGTTTCAGACAAAGGAACACATTTAAGGCAGAACTTTCTGAGCTGGATGAGGGTACCTGAGCTCTGTGTGGAAAAGAGAGGGCAATGTCCATGTCCATGGTTGTGTCCTGCATGGACACAGCTGACCAGGCAGCAGGAGAAACCTTGTCTGAAAATCTTGGAGCAAGCACTGGGAGACACAAGCCTTGTCCTAAATTTGTTTTGTGCCAGCTCCTGAATATTGCAATGCTGCAGTTCAGCACAAGCCCTGCTGCTTTCCCCAGCCTTAATAACACTGGCAGATCCTGCTCTGCCCCCACAAACTCTCAGTGCCTCTGCCTTCCCCACATCTTCCTTCCAATATGGATCACCCACTGCCATGTCAACCCAGCAAAACTTCATTTTCAGCAGAATAAACCAAACACATTTGGGAATCACTTATTTAATGACTAATAGACCAGAGGAATGAATAAGGTGCTAAAAAGACAGAAGAG
This sequence comes from Melospiza georgiana, assembly GCF_028018845.1. Lineage (NCBI taxonomy): Eukaryota > Metazoa > Chordata > Aves > Passeriformes > Passerellidae > Melospiza > Melospiza georgiana. The sequence continues at coordinate 152,821,354 of NC_080430.1, read as the reverse complement.
CAGCACCAAGGAAATATTTGTAAAAAATAACAGGTGTTTTAAAGTGTGTAGGGGTGTGTTAATATATTTATAAGATATTAATACACAAACCAGGTGGCCCTGAACCTCATTAGGGAACCAATTGTTCTTGCCAAACATTCTTTGGTGAGGTTCCCTGAGAGATTTCCCAGAAACTCCTAAAATTAATAGTAAACAACCATTCTTGGGGGCTAGGAGATATTTTCTGCCTCTGGTTAACAACCCAGCCTCCTTCTGAAGTTTTTTCATTGTTTTGCAAAACATCCAGAAGGTACAGGACAAAAAAAATAGTGGAAGAAAAGGGGAGGGGGGGGGGAAGATTAATATAAACAGAATGTACAAATAATGGGCTTCACATTGAAAAGCACAGAATGATTGCTTGGACAGTGATTGTGTCTTGATGTATAAACGGGTTTGTTACTTAACTCTGGTGATTCATGCTTCAGGCACAGGGATGAGGCAGCTGCCAAATTTCATGCTGGGAAGGAATTTTCACTCCCAGAACAGATTGGCAGGGAATTTGTGAAGATTAAAGGTCAGTCAACAGGACCAGGTGTTGCCAAGATGAACATGTGGGCAAGAGGGGGAACATCACAGAGGCCAACAAGGCCGTGTTTTGTCTCATGGTACTAAGTATCCCCCAAAAATCAGTGCACAACACTTTATCCCTTTCTCCCACACCTCCACCAGACCTGCAATCCACAAAGGAATTACTTTATTGGGCACTCTCTAGTCTGTAATGGATGAATCCTGGAGCAACATAAAATATTCTCAACACTTATTTCAACTGTGTTTCTAAATAAAGCTGGGCTCAAGGTACATGAGATTTAGTTGTTGGGTTTTTGAGGTAGGGAGGGTTTTTATTTTTTCCCTTTTGTCTTTAAAGATTGTCTAAAGAATATGTTCCAGCTGTCTGGAAGGAAAGAACTAGAAAGGAAAAGAGAACAAAGGGAAACCAGTGGAGATATTTAATTGAAATAATTTTAGCTCCTCTAAATGTCACAGGCAATCTTGTACAAGTACTTAGGGAGAGAAGAGGAGCAAGAAAGTTCTGGTCATTCAGGGCCCAAATTAAGGAGAGGGGGGTGTCCTTTCAGAAATCAGGCAGGACTGTACCTGGAAGCTCTGGGGTAATTGCTTTTTGAGCCTCAGGGGTCTCCCCTAAACCCACAAGACTTCAGTGCAAACCACAAATTCATCCAGACCCAACAGCCTGAGGGGAAACCCTCTGTTTTTGGGGCTGAGAAAGGAAATAAGGTGCTCTTAGGGGTGCTCAGCCTGGGTGTGGTCAGTTCAGGTCCTTTCTTGGTCTGGACTTCTGTGCCTTAGGTGAACACTTATGGGTCAGAGCAAGGCTTGGTCACTCCTGGTGGCATCTCTGTGTGTTCTGTGTGACCAAATGTGCACAGTCAGGGAGATGGATGTGGCAGTCATGGAGTCCCCACCCCCTGGAGAGATTTAACAGATGTGCAGATGTGGCACTTGGGGACATTGGCAGGGCTGGTTTATTGGTTGGGCTTCATGATCTTAGAGGTGTTGTCCCACGTAAACAATTCTCTGGTGTTGGCTTTCCTGCTGGGATGCATTGCCTGGGGTGTGTATTCTGAGATTTAAGACAGTCAGGTTGATACCTTGGTCTGGCCTGATGGATGTTTATTGTTATCCAAAAGGCAAAGCTCTTGCAGAGGTTGGGTAGTTGCTGATGTGGGGGTCAGAACTCTTCAGCTGTGAAGAAACCACAATTCGTGTCCCAGTTAACATAGACGTGCTCTGAATATGGTTTCCCAAAATTCCTGGGAAGGGAACCCTATCCTATGTCTGTTTTGGACAAAACCAGACTAATTTTTAATGATTTGAGGACATATTTTAGTGGTGAACACAGTGGTGGTGCTGGGTTCATAGCTGGACTTGTTGATCGTTGAATTTGATCACTGATGATCATGGGATGGTTTGGATTGGAAGGGACCTCAAAGATCATCCACTTCCACTCCCTGCCATGGACCTTCCACTATCCCAGGTTGCTCCAAGCCCCATCCAACCTGGCCTTGGACACTTCCAGGGATAGAGCAACCACTGCTTCTCTGGGCAACCTGTGCCAGTGATACAGGGATTTTCCAACAGTAACAATTCCATGATTCTATGTAAGTGACAAACATGATTTTAATACAACCTCCACCTCCTCATTCCCACTTAAACTCAAGCTTTGGGTAGAGATTTCATGTTCACTACAATTCCTGCACGACCACTGACAGAAACCTGGGAGTACCCTGGCAAGGCAAGATTGTGTCACCCTCACAGAACTTGGGGAGGGAGTTGAAGGATTTTGGAGAACCAGCAGTGGATGGGAAGGAAGGATCTTCCTGTGTGTATTGTGGAGGCCACAAAACACCAAATCTCAGGGTTTCCCCTTCTCTCACAAATTCCCAAAACATTGTTCTGACCAGCCTGGTCTAGAGAAAGGTATCGCTGCCCATGGCAGGGGGTTGGAATGGGATTATTTTTATATTATTTATTATTATTTATTTTTACATCCCAATCCAACCCCAATCCTAGGATTGCACCTAGGATTCTAGGATTGTATGATCCCTTCAGAGAGCCTTCCTAGCTCTGAGCAAAGCAGCACTGCAGGGGCTCTCTCCCCCTCCCTGATGCATCTCTAAAAGAGGAGAAAACCTGGCTCTAACCCACCCCAGAGTAGGCACCACACCTGGGGGGGAACCGTGCCCACAGCATCCTTATTTTAGCAACGCCTTGGGGCTGCTGCCGTGGCTCATTTTCACCCCCCTGGAAAGCTCACCCGGCATCTGGGTGTTGGCAGGCAGGTGGAAGAAAGGCAGGAGCGTGCGGCAGATCCCCCTGCACACAAACACACATACACACACTACTCATCCCTCCCTTTTGTCTGCCCCTCTCCCACTCCCCCGTTTCCCCCCGCATTCCCACCCACCGCCGATGCCTCATCCCGGGAATGGCTCATGGCTCTCCAGGTACCTGCAGGGATGGATGGATGGATGCTCTACCCTCGGCTTCTCCTCAAGGAACCCATTAACGCCGCCGAGCTGCCGCTTCGCCTCGCCCTCCCCTCCCTCCCCTGCTCGAAAACAAAAAAAAAAGAAAACAAAAAAAGGAAAAAGGGGGGAGCAGGGTGGGAAATCCAGGATAGCGCATCCTCCCCCCGCAGCGGGGGCTGAGGTTCCTCGGGGAAGGTCAGCGCTCTGTGTGAGAGGGGAGAGAGGGCAGGGCAGGGTTGGCAGGGCTGGAGGAATTACCCTGAATCCCCCCCCCCAAATTCCCTTTCTCTGTCGCAGCATTCCTGCGGGGATCCATGGAGAGCTCGATCCCATTGTGCTGGGAGCGAGCTGCCAGCGCCTCCCCAGCATCCGCCAGGCTGGGAGCAGGAGCACAGCACAGGGGAGTGCTGCCCATCCCATCCCATCCCATCCCATCCCATCCCATCCCATCCCATCCCATCCCATCCCATCCCATCCCATCCCATCCCATCCCGACTGTCCTACAGCGGGATCATCCCATTTTTGTTCCTGTCTGAGGGACACGAACAAAAAATTCTGCAATCCTTAGAGATCTGTCACTAAAATCAGGCTCAAGTAACTCTGACTGTCACTATACTGTTAGATTTTTTTTTCCTTTTTTCCCCTATTTTCTTTCTTTTTTTTTATTCCCCTTTTTTCTCTCTCTCTCTTCATTTTCTTTCCTCCCTTCCCCCCTTGTTTTCATTATTATTCTTTCCCCTTTTTGGTCTTGCTAAGATCCAACAGATCTATGTGGACAAAAATTTCCATCAGCAGCTTTTTTTTTTTTTTTTCTAGATATGACCAGCCCTCTTGAAAGACAACCTGAGGAGAAGGGAGATGGAATAATATTCCAATGATTTTGTGAGGACGAGGAACCGATTGGTGTCAAGATCACCCCTGTCCCAAGTTTATGCTTCTAATCCTGTGGATATCCCATCCCTGGAAGTGTTCAAGGCCAGGCTGGATGGGGCTTGGAGCAACCTGGACTAATGGAATGTGCCCATGGAAAAGGGGTGGGAGCTTGATGCCCTTCAAAATTCCCTTCCAACTCAAACTTTTCTAGGATTCTGTGACCTCCAGCCTGAGATCACCAAGGAGTTGTGTTCAGAGTTGGGGAAGTGATGTGCTGAGGAGTCGTGAGGGGTTTTTGGAGCAAGGAACTCCTGAAAAAACTTTCCACAGCAACTCACTCCCCAGCTCCTCCCACCCCTGTTTTAATAAAGCTTTTAGTGACGTCTGGGGCCTCCTAGATTTGGAAGGAAGAAATTAGCACAGTCTGCTGCTTGCTTCTCACGTTATTCTGTTTCCCTCAAGCTTCCCTGCTGGCCCTAATTACCCATCTCTCATTTACAGGTACTTAAATAAAGGAAATGGGAACGCTGGTAGAATTGGGCTGGGATGAGGATGTGCTGAATGAGGCTCCCTTTATTCCAGAAATGTCCTGGCATCACCCCTGCTGTTCCCAGCGATGCAGGAGCCTCTTTGCAGGTGCTCTGTTGTTTCCTTGGGACAAGGGGACAATTTCTGCACTGACTCCAGCTGTGGCTCCCTGTGGCTAAGCAAGATTAGCGAGGATGCTTAGAGGAAATCTTTTGTTAACAGAGATGCTTGGTGGGGACAAAAATAGGGGAAACAGCTTAGAAGAAGGAGAAGCAAGATGGAAAGGTGGAAAAAAAGGTAAATTGAGTCACAACTTGGTGACAGAACTGCTAAAAAGAGGAGAGCAGTGGCCTAGTTTGTGTCTTCGTGGTGGTGATGGCTGTGAGAGCAGGGAGCTGACAGAGCCCTGGGGACACAGGTTAGGTTGGGAACATTAGCCTGGTGTCCTGATGTGATCGTGGAAAGGCTCCATGTCCCCCTAGTGTCCCTTGGAATGTCCCGATGGAGTCAAATGCAGACAGACAGACAGACACACATCCCTGTTCAGAGATAGGTACAAACCATGGCCACAAAGTGAGTTGTAATAAACCATTGAGGTTTTCCCTTCATTTTAAGGAATGTCCCATCACTGAGGACACTTGGGTTGAAACCCTGGTGCAAAATTTGGCAGAATGTGGCTTTAAACCTGTCTGAGGTGTTGTCCAAAGACACCTCTGTGGCCACATCCTGGACAGGTTTGGAAATGCTCTGGGATTTCAGCCTGAATGAGGGAAAATAAAACATTTAGACGGTGAGGACTTAGGTGTTCCTGGAGAGAGAAAAACCATCCATCCATTGAGCAAGGCAGTAACTGATCAGTGGTTCAGGCAGGGAGGAAAATGTCTGGATGATACCTTGGAGAACACCTGCAGTACCTGAGGTGTTCTTTCCTGAGCATTCCTTAGCTTCCCCAGGTGTATTTCCTCGGAAACAGAGGTGCTGCCACTCACAGAAGAGGCAGGAATCTGTAATTTGGATGTGGAAGAGGGGCTGTGGTGGATTCTCCATGGAATCAGCTCTGGCTGCTCACCACCACAAGGCAGGATTTTCTCTTACGGCCACAGGACAATCCCATTTCTCCATCCTCCCCACAGCCCATAGCAGCGAGTCTGAAGATGGAAATCTTTCCATGAGCCAGCTTCAGTGATGGTAAACGAGGCCCCCAGCACCCCTAAAGTCCTTCCCATGTGCTCTAGGGCAGGAGAAAAGAATCCATATAAGTGCTGAGAAAAGTGAAAGAGATGCTTAACATGGGAGCAGCAGGATGAGCAGGAGCAGGAAAGGTCTGGAGCAGCCTGAGCCCCTCACTCCTCATCACCTGAGCAGCTGGTACATCCAAAATCCTGTGGCTGAACAGCTTCCCTTGGCCACCACAAGAATCATCATCATCATCAAGGGTAGGATTTGATGCCACCAGCAAGGACCATGACCCATTTTCCCCATGTGGCTGTGATATATATCCCAGTGCTCCACCATCACTACCACCCCTCCTCTCACAGGGCCTTGGGGGTGTCAATGTGAAGCCCAGAATGAAATGAGGTGCAGGGGAGGAGGGAAATGGCTCCCTGGGCCACAAATTATCTGTAAATCTCCTTGGGATGATGGCAGAGGATGAGGAGCAGAGCTCTCCTGGCTTGGTGGGACTCTGTCAGCAAGGCCACACCAGCAGAGGAAAGGTCTGGAGCAGCCTGAGCCCCTCACTCCTCATCACCTGAGCAGCTGGTACAGCCAAAATCTCTGTCTGCACAGCTTCCCTTGGTCACCACAGGAATCATCATCATCAAGGGTAGGATTTGATGCCACCAGCAAGGACCATGACCCATTTTCCTTGTATGGCTGTGAAATCCCAGTGCTCCACCACCACCACCACCACCACCACCACTCCTCTCACAGGGCCTTGGGGGTGTCAGTGTGAAGCCCAGATTGAAATGGGATGTAGGAGAGGAGGGGAATGGCTCCATGGGCCACAAATTATCTGTAGATCTCCATGGGATGATGGCAGAGGATGAGGAGCAGAGGGAGCAGAGCTCTCCTGGCCTGGTGGGACTCTGTCAGCAAGGCCACACCAGCAGAGCAACCAGGTCTGCTCCTCACAGCCACCCCAGTGCTCTCCCTTTTTTTAGCAGACCTGTGATTTGCAGTGTTTGCTGCTGAGGAGGAGTAAAAAAAAAAAGCATTAAAATCAGAAACTTTTACTGGAGCACTTAGAGGGACACCCTGAAAGGGGGCAGGTGGGCGAGGAGTCAAGTGTGAGGCCCAAAGTGGGCCAAACTCAGCTGTAAAACGTGGCAGAAGAAATGTCACAAACCAGTTGTGAACCAGGCCCTCCTGACAGGGCGACAAATGTGTTTTTCCAGCTCATCAGGGCTGTGCAGGGGAGGAAAATGAAGTTCATTTGGAGATGTCTTTCTATTTGTGTTGACCTCGGGAGGGTCATAACAGCTAATGCCAGAGTGTGAAAAATGCTGATACCTCCTTTGACTTCCTTGCTTTTAGCCTCAGGCAGGCTTGAGGAGGCAAAAAAGCAGCACAAGAAGAGACTCATTAAGATTTCCTCTGCCCAGCAAGGAAACCAAAATAACAAACACCTCATTAAATAAGAAGAGGGGAGAATTACAAAACGCGGGAGATATTTTTAGTTGGAAAACAAAGCACTTTATCGTCCTCTCAAAGTAGGGCTTTCCAGATGAAAAGGAATTGCAGAGAGAATTCTGCACCAGAAGGAGTGGCACTAATAACAATCACCATTATGGGGTAATATTGATAGCAGGATGCCCTCAGATTCCCAATTGCTTCCACAGCCTCCCAGTAAGTGACGTGGGCCTGGGGGACAATGGGTGGCCGAGAACAAAGGACCTACTGACGTGTGAGCCATGTTTTAAAAGCAAAACTCTGCGTTGTGAGTGCCAGCTCCAGTGCAATAAAGTGTTCCAGGGTTGGGCATGGATGAATAGAAACGTATGGTGCAAATTAAATGTGCTATTCTTTTCCCTCTTTCGTTTCCTCACGAATTTAAAAGCCCAACACCTTGGTTTCTTCTTAATTTTATTTCCTTCCGAGGGTTTTGCTACCAAACAAATGACTGGGCAGCATTGTCTGGTGAGCTGCAGGAGAATTATTAGGGATTGAAAGGATGCGGAGGCAGATGGGGGTAAAATGTGGTTTCTTATTTTCTTCTTTTTTTCTTCTAGAAAGAGGAAGCAATTATGGAAGGGAAAGGGAAAATTCTAGCACGGGGAATATAGGATAATGCAGCAAATCCCTTGTTCACCACTAGAAGATATTAGTTCCTGCAAGAATATGGGATGAATTGCCCACATGGCTTTATGCTTCCAATTTCAGGTGCTTCAAAGAGTCCTGGGTGAAAGAAAGGCTCCTCCAGACAGCGATTCCGAGGAGGAACACAATGAACATCTCAGTGCACAACCGGGGAGGGACCCTGGCAGCACAGGAGGGCACTTCAGCATCCACCAGAGCTCCTCAGAGCGTGTGCAGCACAAAATCAGCTGCACCAGAAACTTCCCCAAGTTTCCCTCGGGATCTCTCCCTTCTCGCCCACCCACCAGGTTCATCTGGCTCACAGCTCTCCAAGGAGTGACATCTCCTGCCATAAGGAGCCTCTGAGCAGAACACTCATCCAGATGAGGTGGCAAAGGCCTGTCAAGCCCCCCCCAAAAAAACCCTAAACCAAACACATTTGTTCTAAGGCAGAGAGAGCCCACAGCCTGAAGTGATGCCAAGGGGTGAGTGCCACCAGGCTCTGGTGTCCTCAGCAGACAGTGACAGCACCAGGGAAGGTGCCAGTGACTCAGTGTCCCTTTATTCTGGTCCCACTCCCCTCAGGGGAAGACTCAGTAGCTGCTCACTGCCACATGCTCCTTTTTGCTGCCTTTATTTGGTCTGTTGGCTTTCCCCTTTCTCTCTCCTCATTTTTTTTTTTTTTTGGATCTGATCCTAACCTCCGGTGCTTTAAAACTCTCCAGGAAGCTCTAGGGAGACAACCCACGTTGACACCATCCCTGCTGAGCTCTGAGATGTGGCTTTTTTGCTATTTTCTCTCCTTCCCTTGCTTCAGCAGAGCTCTTTTGGAGCAAACTGCTCGCCCTCATCCTCACTTCCCACTTTCCTTCCTGCTCTTCTTGCCCCTCTCTTTACCTTGGACACCCTGTGGCCACCCAGAAGAATTCTGCCTCCTCCCTATCCTGTCCCATTATGTGGATCCTGTCCTTCCATGCCTGTCTGCCTCTCTGTGCCTGGAATCTGCCTGTCTGCCTCAAATTGCCTCTCTCCATCACCTCGCTCCACATCTCCCTCCTCCCTTGGCTTCCGGCTCCCCTCTCTCCTCCTCCTCTTCCCACGCACCTCGCTTTAATTAGAAAATACAAAGAAAATGCTTATCACACACGTCTTAATCAGCAACTCCGTTCCCCAGCAGGTCCAGAAGGAAAACCCCCATTCGTCCTCGCTTCTCCCACCTCCCCCACCACCTCCACAGAATTAGGAGGAGAGTGATTAGGGGGAGAGCTCTGTGAAAGCAGGCTGAATGAGATTAACCCAGAGACCTGGAAAAGCTGGAGGGAAGAGCCAAGAGAAATGTGGTGATGTTCAGCAAGGGCTAATTCTGGGATTTCTGGGGGGAAAAAAAGAGTCCCTGGGCAGCAGCAGACTGGGAAAACTGGACCTGGGAGTGCTCAGCAGGCTGAGAATGATACAGCAGTGTGTCCTGGTAGCAAAATAATGATCCTGGATGATGGGAAAATAAATACAGCCAGGAGATCATGGAAGTGATTATCCCCCTCCAGTCAGAGAATTTTGGATCATATTTAGCTGCTGCAATCAGGTTTGGGCCGCTTAACACATGACACTGATCACAGGGAATGAGTTCAGGCCATTGGGATGGTCAGAGCTGGTGCCTGATGTGGGATTAGACACTGGAGAAGTGATGGATTTGGGGGACCTAACAGCAGTGCCCTGTCCCTGGGGGGAGGTTATTAAGGAGATAAAATCAGGATCTTTTTGGTGGCTGGTGAGAGGACAAGGGGCAGCAGCTCCAAATTCCAACAGGACACTCAGTTTGGGTACAAGGAGAAATGTTTTCCCTCCGAGCAATCGCCATCCCTGAAGTTTTCAGTGTGTGAAACCATCTCAGCTGACCCAGCAGCTGACTCAGCTCAGAGTAGGAGGTTGAGGTAGAAACCTCCTGAGTCCCCTTCATCCTTAATAATCCTGAGATCCTGCACTGAGTGTCAAACAAGGCCAGTCAGATCCAGGATTCCTCCCCAGCTGAAAAGCAAAGGAGGGGCAAAGAGAGGCAGCAGGGCCTGGAAAGGGTCACATTTATTGGAGCAGGTTTAGGAGCCATTCCATCCCAGACTCTGGCATTTGATGGGACAAGGAGAGGCTGAATCCAGGTCATTTCACAGAGTTAATGCCACTTTATATTGTACTGATCCTAGGGATCATTTCTGGGGTTCCTGGGTGAAAAGCTCTCCAGGGAATATCTTTGCACCAATCCAGAGGTACAAAGGTTGCAGAGTCTCTCCCAGTTCGTGTAATCTCTTCCTGCCAGAGCAGGTTTGAGGCAGATTCTGGGGCACTGAGACCGCAGCATAAAAGGCTCCAGATCTCTCCCAACCCCTCGAGTGATTGATGTTTGACTTTCCCTGAACACAACCACAGCTGCCCTAAAATCTTGTGCTGAAGAAAACTGGGTGAAATTGAAGAAGTAAGCGAGGCAGAGGGCAGTCAGAAGAAGTGGCACTGGGAGGGGCTGCTGGATTAGGAATTCTGTGTTACACCCTCAGGGTTTCGTCCCCTTCCCCACTCACTGTGCTATTCTTTCCCTCCCCTCCCTTCAACCAAACCATGCAGCCCTCCTAGGTCAGCTGCTGCTGCCCTAAGTAACCCCCTTGTCCCCTGAGAGCCATCACCTGCTAGGGGACAGACATGGACCCTCCTGCACCACACAGATTTGAGGGCAAGAAAGGAAATCCTGACCCTTGCCCCTCACACCCTTCAAATTAACCACCACCAGTTTGTGATTCTGCTTTAACCTGAACTCACCGGGACCTCCTTTCAGCAGGACTTCACTGAAACACCCTCTGCCTCCTCCTCCTCTTTTTGCTCCTCTGGGATGGCTGAATTCCCACCAGGAACCACCGAGCCAGGAGCTTTGGGAGTGAGGACCCACCTTAAGCCTCCTTGGCACACTGCCCACCATCCTGAGGATAGGCAGGGCACCCCCCAGCTGCCAACAGGCTCAAACCCCCTTTTGGGATTATCCCGATGGATCAGCATCCCACTGCCTCCGGCCACTGGCACTGGGAAAGGACGAGAAGGCCCCAGATGTCCTCAGCACCTCCCCGAGGGTGTTCCGGCAGCGGGGAAACTCTCTCGGATTAGGGAATCCTTTATCTCTGCCTTATGTAAGACCCGGAGATTCCTTTTATGGTTGGCTTTTCCTGCCTTGTCAAGAAGCGAAGAACAAATGTAGCTTCATCTGCGCTGGTGGGCTGGCTCACTGATTAAGCATCTGATTCAAAGCTAAGTACAGAACAGGCTTTTGATGGGCGGATTTAATTCGGTGTAAAAAAGTCCAGGATGTCGTCCCCCTCCCTCACCCAAAATTCCCAAGATAGTGGTTGGTCTGGTGCAATTAAGCCGCGGGGATGACTCCCACCCACCAAAGCCTGAGAAAGTCCAGAGTGCTCCAATTTGTGCTGAAGTGGCTCCTTTGAATGTTTCCCCCTCTGCATCCCCCCCCCCCCCCTTTGCTTTTCCTTTCTCTTCTCTCCCCTTTTTTTTTATTTTTTTTTATTTTTTTCCTGCTGCTGATTTCCCACCATTCCCAGGCATTTGCATGAGGAGTGAGCTCACCCTGTGTGTGTGTGGTGAGCTCAGGGGGTGTGCGGGGGCGTCTGACACACCGCATTCCTCCTCGTCCCGCCCTCCCCGAGCCCTGCCAGGGGACGCATGTTAATGATGACCTTGCTGAGTAAAGAGTTGTGGAAGGAATAAGTGTTTTTCCTGCGCTCCTAGAGGCGGAAGGTGCGATTACTCATCCATCTCTCCAACTGTCTCTCCAGCACCTTTCAAGCGCTTCTCTCGCGTCGAGTCTGGGGGCGTGAGCGAGGGGGTGGCAAGCGAGGGGAGGCTGCCAAAATCTGGGTTGCCACAGACACCGGCCTCGCTTTTCCTCCAATGAACGCTGCGCTGAGAGTGCCGGAGGAGGCTGGGCACCACCCACATGTTGAGCTGCGTGGAGTATAAGTAGATGGAGGAGCCTGGACTAGTGGCAGTTCAGACAGGGAGGAGAAGCAGCTCTTAGCATCTCCAGTGAAAGCGGTTTTCGACTCACCTAGTTTGCCCGAGGAGAAATCACCCGGATTTTTTGCTGCAGCTTCCAGCTTGTGCATCTCTTGTGATTTTTCCTCCGGCGGGGACTTTGCGGCGTTCCAGATTCCCAGCGGGATTGGACATCCTATCCAACTCCTCTCTCTCTCTGTTCCTGGAGGATCCTGGTTCTCTCTGGGACTCCCCTGAACACGTGAGACCGGCGTTTCCAGCTTGGCACCGGGAGAAATTTGCCTACAACTCTCTCTGGGATCCACGTGGACCGACCAGCTCGCTCTGCGGTGATATCTGATTGGGTTGTGTTTGTGTCCAAAAGTCCTTGGAGGGGGGTTTAGAAGTCTCTGTGTGTCTCTCAGGAAGTGTTGTGGTGGGGTTTTTTGGAATCCAGCTTTAGTGCCAGGGGCTTATTAGCCAGTTTTTCTGTGTTTGCCACTCGCACGGTCGGAGCCATGCAGCTGGACAATGTCACCAGCGCGGGCGTCCACTCCTTCCAGGGGCACCGTGGAGTTGCCAACAAGCCCAATGTGATCCTGCAGATAGGGAAGTGCAGGGCAGAAATGCTGGAGCATGTCCGGAGGACCCACCGGCACCTCCTGACAGAGGTCTCCAAGCAGGTGGAGCGAGAACTGAAGGGGTTGCAGAAATCCGTGGGGAAGTTGGAGAACAACTTAGAGGACCATGTCCCAACTGAAAACCAGAGATGGAAGAAGTCCATCAAGGCCTGCCTGATTAGATGCCAGGAGACCATTGCCCACCTGGAGAGGTGGGTCAAGAGGGAGATGAATGTTTGGAAGGAGGTCTTTTTCCGCCTGGAAAAGTGGGCTGACCGCCTGGAGTCCATGGGAGGCAAATACTGCCCTGGGGAGCAGGGCAAGCAGACGGTGTCCGTCGGGGTGGGAGGCCCGGAGATAAGGCCGAGTGAGGGGGAGATTTATGATTATGCCCTGGACATGAGCCAGATGTATGCCCTGACCCCTCCTCCTGGAGAGGTGCCCAGCATCCCCCAGGGCCACGATTCCTACCAGTGGGTCTCCGTGTCCGAGGATGCTCCAGCCTCCCCGGTGGAGACCCAGGTGTTTGAGGATCCCCGGGAGTTCTTGAGCCACTTGGAGGAATACTTAAAGCAGGTGGGTGGAACGGAGGAGTATTGGCTGTCTCAGATCCAAAACCACATGAACGGCCCAGCTAAAAAGTGGTGGGAGTACAAGCAGGACTCCGTCAAAAACTGGGTTGAGTTCAAGAAGGAGTTCCTGCAGTACAGCGAGGGAACTCTGACTAGGGATGCCATCAAAAGGGAGCTGGATTTGCCCCAGAAAGAGGGGGAGCCCCTGGATCAGTTCCTCTGGCGCAAGAGAGACCTGTACCAGACCCTCTACGTGGATGCAGATGAGGAGGAGATCATCCAGTACGTGGTAGGCACCCTCCAGCCCAAACTGAAGCGTTTCCTGAGCTACCCCCTGCCCAAGACCTTAGAGCAGCTGATCCAGAGGGGGAAGGAGGTCCAAGGCAACATGGAGCACTCTGAGGAGCCCAGCCCACAGAGGACCCCTGAGGTTCAGCCAGGAGACTCCGTGGAGACCGTGCCCCCCTCAACCACCGCCAGTCCCGTGCCGAGCAACGGGACTCAACCAGAGCCCCCCAGCCCCCCAGCCACTGTCATATGAGCTCCCCTCAGGGGGGTCTGGGTCCAGTGGAAGGGAGAAAGGGGGCTTATTTAGGAAGCTTCTCCTTGGAGGGAAGTTCTGGCTGAGACCTGAGGAGTGCTCAGTCCAACAGCCCAGAGCAGAGGGATTGGCTTTGCTCCTGGGGGGAGGGAGGTGGTGGGGGAGAGGCACCCCAGGATGGAGCTGCCCCCCTCACCCAGGCCGTGCCATGCTGTGGTGCTGGGGACCCTGCTGGCACCACTGCGGGGAACAGCCAATTTTATGAGAATTCCCTGACAAGAAAACTAGAGACAATCCCCAACTTGTGAAGCGGCCGCTCGGCGCTGGCAGCTCTCAAGGACTTCACAGGAGTGCAGCAGTTGGTGGAGGGTTCCTACCCATCTGGATCTCTCTTCTTCCTTCTCTCCTCCCTCCTGTCCTAAGGAGACAGCTTTCTTTTTGACCCTTGCCTGTTTTTAATTAACCTCTGGGTTTCTGTTCACTTGGCAATCTCCTGCTCTTACTTGCTCCAAAGGATTAAAGTAATTTTTTTGATTATTTTTTGGCTCAAGAAGAGAAAAAAAATCCTATTATTTCAGGAATGGAAAGCTTTAAGAATCTGGATTATTTTCTGTGGTTTTCATTTCACTGCACCTAATACCTGCTTTAATGTGTTTCCTCTCAAGAGGCTCTTACTGGTTTACTTCTTGTCTTAGTTTCTGCTCACTCTAGTTCAAGGCCACTGCAGTGCAGAGGCAGATTTCATCCTTTCTCTGCACATTATCCTGTGCATTCAGCAGGAAACAGATTTTCTAATTAAATTCTGAGCTCATTTATTGAAGGAGCAGTCTCCTTCCTTTCAGCGAAAAGAAGGTGTTTAAGGTAGAGAGAAGAGACACCAGAGCTCTTTTGAGAGAGACTGGGGGGGAGGGAAAGGAAAAAATCCCCTTATTCTTTGAATGAAACAAACAAACACAACCTAAATTCAGAGCAAAATATCCCCAGAGCAGCAAATTGACTCCATGCTGATGTGTGGAGACAACAGGAGCTTTTGCCATGTAAAAGCCAAAAGAAGTGAAGAGAGAGGATCTGTGTGCCCCAGCACAGTTTTAGCCTGTGCATTGCTGCAGGGAGTTTCTGCTCACACAGAGACTCCAAATGCTCCTGGAAACGCCGGGCACCCCTGGAGCACCTGAGGACACAGTGTTGTCTGCTCACAGAGGAATTCCTGCAACATCTCGCAACAGATGGAGACGGACTTGGACTTTGTGACTTCTTCCATGTTGAGACAGGAAACGCTCAGCACTCACCTTTGGCCAGTGCTTGATGACAGGACTGAGAGAAGCAAGGCATTCCTGAAGTTTGGCTCTCCAAAGCTTCCCGAGGCTGGACACATCTTGGGCATCATCTGCATCCACCTCCAGACCAAATAAACAGCGGGGATGCAGCAGCAGGAGTGACCCTGGGATGGTTCTGGCACTGCCACAGCGGTGGCACGTGGCACTGGTGGCTCAGAAGGCCTTTGCTGTGACTTCTTCCAAGAGGCTGAAGGTAAGGAAGCTCTCTGGCATTCTCTCCTCAGAGCTAATGTCCACTAGAAACTGGGATAAAAACTCAGCAGAAAAAGGATATGAAGCATTGGGGTTGGGAGAAAGGGGAAGGGAGAGCCAGCCAAAGGGAAATACAGGAATGGGAAAAGTTTCCAAAGAGGGCAGTATCCTGCATTTTCTAATTAATATGGGAAAAGAATGGGAAGCTCCTTAATTAGCCCGGCCCCAGAATCTGCCTTGTCCTTCATGGAGAACCTCTGGGCCCGAGTCCCAACCTGAGGCAGCACATCCCAGGTCCATGCACAGCCCAGAGAAGCTGCAGGTCTGCTCTGCATCCTTGCTGGGAGCTGTTTCTCAGGAATGGTGGGAGCTCTCCTCTCACTCTTTCCCAGTTTGTCAACAGCTCAGTGTGCAGAGAAAAGGAGCATTTCTCACTAATGACCCAGGCTGAGTGATGGGGGGAGTGGGAGTCACTGCTGAGGATGAGCTGGCCGTGTATTACAAGCTTTGTCTGCTCTTGCTTCCAGTGACTCACTCAGATCCTCCTCTGAGAAGGAATCACTTCGCAGCATGCAGCATTTGGGAGGAAAGCCACAGAAAAAGCTGCAAAACAAAGGCCTCAACATCAGACCTGCTCTCAGGACCCTCAGCCACCAACAGCCAGATCCACCACCTGGAGGAAAGACTGGCACAGGTAATTGCATCTCATATTGCCTTGTGGGTCTGCCTTAATCCCCCCAGTGCCCCAATATATTGAACAGCCCAAGTGCAAACAGCTGTGCTGGTCTTGAAACTCAGTCCCAGGGGCTGCAGCAGCCTGGCAAGCCTGGCACCACGTGAGAGGTGGGATTTCAGCTCCTTGGTGTCAGAACCCAAGCGCCAGCCCCAGTAATTGATGCTCCAGCCACTGCACATTGTGGCTTTCCCTTGGCTGGACCATGGGCAGATCCTTAAACCCCAACACCTGGTGGGTCCTCCAGGCTGCAGGCACAGCAAAATTTAATCCCAGCTCCTGAGAATTTCCCCTTTCTCCCCACTTCAAAAATCTAATAGGAGTTGTTGCATTTTATTTTTTTTTCTTTTCCAGCAATCCCTGCTGCTGTTGCTGAGATTCCTTCTCTGTGTCCAATAGCTCTCCCAGGGGAGAAGAAAGTGCTGCAAGCAGACAGAGGGCAAACCATGCACCAAAGAGCCTCCCATGCAGTGCAATGCAAACATTCAAGGTGCTGAGAGCCAGAATGAAACTGGGAAGCTGCTTGTAGCTGGACAAAGAAAAGCGTGAGCTGGTCCAGGTACTCAAAGTGCTGAGAATGAAAAGAGGCCAGAACAGAAGAACCAAGTCCAGGCTTTGGGGACAGCAGGGATGCTGACTGTCTGTGAAGAGAGGATTATGCACATCTCTGCAGTCTGGGGCCGCTGGGACTCACCTAAAGAAATCTTCACTAGAAAATGATCCTCACTGAAAAAAAAAAACCAAAAACTTTCCTGATTAACTTTGCCAGGGGGCTGATCCTGCCTTGGCTACGAACCCTCCGCGCTGGCCATGCTGTAACTCACCTCTCCTGAGTCCTTTCATGCGGGTATCAGTTCCAAACCTCAAAGGGCTCCCGGAGTTTGGAGAAGCATCCCTCGGTCCAGATGCTTGTCTGAACTGTTGGAGCCTGCACATCTGGGCCAGCTGTCTTGCCAGCAAGGAGCCTTGTGAGACAGCAGGCGCTCTCTGGGTCTGCATGGGCCAGAGTTACTGCAAGAACTGGGGTTCTTGTGCTGGCTTTGGAGTGACTGTTTCCATCCAGACCCAGGGAGCCCAAAAAGAGCTCGAGTTGAGCTGGACAAGACAGTTTTGGTTCATCTCTCAGCCGAAGAGGTCCAGTTGGTTCCTCTCTCTTCCAGAGCCAACTGTCCTGTGTGTGGGTGTGGGTGTGTGGGGGATGTGTGTGTGTGTGTGTGTGTGTTTTGAGCAAAAAATCCACATTACTTAAATTCTGTGGTGTTTTGTTGCATTTGAATCAAGCCAGAGGGACCTAAGGCACATTCCAACAAGGCTCAGCAAAAATGTCCAGGACTGGAAAATTCCATAAAACCATGTAAAGGCAGATTCCCGGGCATCATCTTAAGGTCTAAATTATATTTGATTTTGAGGTGCTTATTTTCACAGTCTCTTCCAAGGGACTAGACTGCCTCAATAGGCATTTTATTTTTCCTGCTTTTTTTAGGGAATTAGCCTGTCTGTGCTACTTGGTCATTTGGTCCTGAGTTATTTTACATTTTCAGCTGGCTTTTTGGAGCGTGCAGAACTGAATTTCCTGGACTGATTTGATTTCAGTTGTCGCTCCCAGCAAACCGGAGCTTTACTTGTAGCACCCTGGTTTTTATTACCAGCCTCTCCAGGAAGGACTGGTAGTTTATTTTCCTGGGGCAGAGTCACGTGAATGAGAAGTGTGTGGATGTGTTGTACCTCTGGAACTTTAGCAGATTTCAACCACTGCATTTTTTTTTCCTCCCTAGGCGATTTTTGCATTTACTGATGAAACTACTTTAGAGGTTTTATTTTTACTAGAGATATTATTAATTCAAGCAACCTTGTGCAAAAGGCAAATGCGTCGAATTGCTGCAGGTTGTAGGGGTTGAAGCCAAAAGGTCTTTGTAAGCCGACATCACCTGCCCTGGATCTGACTGGATCAGGCAGTTTATTCCTCATGTGTCATGTTGGAGTTACAAGATCACACCAAGCCACTAGAGCCTGCCAGTAGAATAGTGCTACACTCAATTTGCTATTGTAGCAAAGCCTTTTGTAGATTTATACAATAAAACTTTGAAATATCTGCTTCAATTGCTTCCTGCCTCATTTTCTGCTCTTTCTTCCTTGGTTCATGGGTGACTCAAGTACCTACTGCCCTCTGAAAATTTGGCGTTATTTGGGTTACCTGGCTTATGGAATATTTTTTCTCAGCAAAAGCATGTGGTTGACATAAAAAATGAAATGCCCTGAGTTGTTCAGACCTTAAAACTGAGTCAGATGTAGCCCATGAGGTTGGGGGAAGCTGCCCTTTGTGGGACTGTGGATCCTGCAGGGCTCTGGTTGGGTACAGCTGAGAGAAGAATCTTTGAAATTAGGACAATCACATTCCTACTTGTGTTTGAGAAATTCACAGCAGAACTGAGGCAAGATAGGACTAAGTAAAGAAATTAAACTTCAATCAGCTCCATTTGACAACCAAAGAGCCTTTGGGAGTGATAAGCACCTGCACCCAGCAGAGATCCAGGAGCTGGGGCTTTGTTATCTGATGCATCCTCAATTCCTTGGGTTCATTACCTCTAAAACATCCAGGGGTTATCCAGGCTGGAGTCAGGGAACACAGCAGGGAAAGGAGCTCAGAGTGTTTTAAACTAAAATGTTTATTTTTAGCAATAGATTGATTGGCCACAAAGATGTTCAGCTAAAGGACTTTGCCTCTGCAGATCCTTTTCCAGAAAATCTTTGTACTCAGATGGATTTAGCCCCATTCCCTGCTCCATCCCTGGTCTTTCTCCAATGAAGGAAAATAGTCCAGGGCGGGATGCAACTGGTAAAGTGCACTTGGGTGGGTCAGCTGGAGAAACAAAAGGAGTAATTCTGTTTACAGCAGGGAATAAATGCCCAGTGGACCTCCCAGAGATCCCTTTTGACCTCAGGTTGGAGAGGCAGAGATGATCTGAAGGCCAAAGATCCCTCAAGGAGAGCTGCTGACCCTCCAGCTCTTTGGAACTCATTTAACCACAAACTCTTAGCGAGAATGAGAAGGAAATTTTTGAGATAAGGTTCCACAACTGAACTCTGCCTTTGTTGCCAGAATGAGTAAAAAAGTGAGGAAAAAAGCACTGAGGGGAGAAACCAGTGACAAAAGTGCTTCCAGTTGCTATGCTGGAATGCTACATGCCAACCTGTGACAGTGTAGAGAAGCTACAGGCGAGCAGGTTTTGACTTTTCATTGTCTATGGACATGGCCAAAAGTGCTCTGAACAACCTGATCCTTGCAGAACAAACCAGCAAGAGCTGCACCAGCCCTGCCAGAGTTCAAGAAGCATTTGGACAACACTCTCAGGCCCCTGACGGGATTTTTGGGGTGTTCTGTGCAGGGCCAGGAGCTGGATTCACTGATCCTTGTGGGTCCCTTCCAGTTCAGGAATTTTGAGGGTTCTGAGCTCAGCTGGAGGTGCTGAGCTCTTCCAGCAGAGGGGGGCAGAACTCCACTGTATGCTGTGGGAATTAAAACCAGGAAAAGCACTAAAGAGGGAAAAATCTGTCCTTGTCATCATCCATCCCCACACGGCCCATTCCCACAGGACACAACATCACGGGTGGCTTCAGTGAGGGAGATCTAAGAGAATGGGAAAAGAGAGGTCATGTGGAGAAGGGATCAGGAGTGATGGCCAAAACTACACTGGAGGAACATGGACAGGATGGGGATGGGAGGTGGGAAATGAACCTGAGGCTGGAAGATGCCTGCTTGTGCCAGGTAAACTCATAAGGTTTCCAATTTTGTCCCAGAGTCTTCCAGGTTTGACTGTAATCATTATTATTCCCTTACTTTCTGACAGTTCCAGATAAAAATCCCTAGAGAGTCACTGGACCTACACTCATTATTAATAGAAAAATGCCTTATTACTGCTCCTGGCTCTCAGAGTAGGGAGTCACCTGGAATAGACGCAGCCCAGTGATGGATTAACTGCCTCAAACTACTGAAATCCCCTTCAAAATCAGAGTGGGAACTATCCAAGACCCAAAATGCAGGAGTATTTGCAGAGGAAACAGCCTCAGGTTGCACCAGGTGTAGATATTAAGGAAAAAATTCCTCACTGGAAGGGGGGTCAGGCATTGGAACACTCTGGAATCACCATCCCTAGAAGTGCTCCAAAGCTTCGTGGATGTGGCACTTGGGGACAGGGATTGGTGGTGGATCTGGCCATGCTGATGGTTGGACTGGATGATCTCAGAGGTCTTTTCCAGCTGTAATAATTCCATTGTACCATAAACGGTGGAGAAGGCACATGAGGCCAAGCACTTACAGAACTGAGAAAAGCATCATCAATTCGTGATCATTTTTACTTGATAATTTTTATTTTCTCCTTTCTTTATTGTGACTAGATTGATGGGTTCCTTAATTTGCTTTTTCAGGACAAATTAAAGAAGGAGCCAAGATGTGCCTATTGCACATACAAATTATTTTATAGAATTATATAATTATTTGGGTTGGAAGGGATCTTAAAGATTATCCAGTTCCACCCCCCTGCAATGGGCAGGGCCACCTTCCACTAGACCACGTTGCTTTATTTCTTTTTTTCCCATTTTTTAGCCTTTTTTTTGTCTTTTATTTCCTTTTTTAATCAAAGCATTTACCCCACTCAGTGACGTAAATCATATTTATTGACTTTCCAGGCAGGCCTTGTGTATGTGCACAGCCCAACTGCTCCCTTGGATCTCCTTTTTCCACGTAATTAAGGAAGGCTGTGAAATTTCCATTATTGACACAACGGGCTCTAATGGCTCCAATTATCACATCCAAACTGCTCCAGTGAGTGCTGGGTGCTCCCATCATGGAGCAGGAGGTTGTCCCAGAACTCTTCCTGCAACACTCATTTGTACCAAGGATGAGCTGCAGACAGTTTTTTGTGCTTTTACAGCTGATTTTTAATCATTAGGAATTGAAAGGAGGGTTGCTGTGTACATCCAGCTCGATTCTTGACACAGTTTGTGGTGATTTTTATGAAGGACACAGCCATTTTCATTACTTTTTAGGATCTATTTAGGGATTTTTAGGATCCTGTTATATTAAAGTGAGCCTGGTGGGGTGTCAGTGTGGTCTTCAGTCATCTCATCTTGGATGTTTATCAACTTTCAGCTCCTGAATTCATATGCCTGGAAGGGACCATATGCTTGGAGTGGGAATGTTATAAGGGCATGGCATAACAGGACAAGGGGAATGGCCTTAAGATGAAGGAATTTAGATTTAGATGGGGCACTGGGAAGAAATTCTTCCATGTGAAGGTGGAGAGGCCCTGGAATGGAATTCCCAGAGAAGCTGTGGCTGCCCCATCCCTGGAAGTGTCCAAGGCCATTTGGACAGGGCTTGGAGCACCCTGGTCCAGTGGAAGGTGTCCCTGCCCATGGGAAAGGCTGGAATGAGATGATCTTTCAGGTCACTTCCAAGCCAAACCATTTTCTGATCCTATGAATTTATATCCTGCAAAACCAGGGATTCCCAATCTCACTAAAAACCTTCATGTTTCTTATATGGAGTTGAGGAGTTTTTCTGTCCCTCCTACATCTGCTCAGACAATGCTGCTGCGTTCAAAAAACTGAAATAATGCAGAAAATCAGATTTTATGAATCTGACAGAACCACTTAGTGGCATAAAGTGCTTTGTATTTTTCTGAAGGAATAGAATCTTGACATCTTCAAAATGAGCTTTTTGACTTCTTCCTTCTGAAAAATGCCACTTAAAAACTGACTTCAGCTTCAAAAAAAAAAACCAAAAAAAAAACCAAAACAAAACAAAAGAAAGAAAAAAGTAAGAAAAAGGTTAGAAAGCTGGAAAAAGAACTTTAATTTACTGTTTTGGGACTCCGAGGCTTGTGCTGAGTCGGTGCAAGAAGAAATGTCTTTTTCCAGCTTCATTTTAATTGACTGAAATATCAGGAGAATTTCTCATCTGACCTGACTTTGCCCTTTTTTGCCCTTACCTGATTTGATTATTCAACTAAATAAACTCAGATATTTCCCTTGTTGCAGGATTTCCACTCTCTGTGCTCTTCTGCTGTAGGAATTTCAGGGATTTAGAATATTCTGAGTGTCACTGGAATGGTGTGAAACCCTTCCTCACCCAGAACGCATTTTCCCAACAGGGTGAAGGGATAATCCCTCTTTGTGACCAGGATTACAAAACCTGTGTTACACACTTGAAAAATTACAAATCCAGTGGAGGGCCCAAATTCACTGACAATTTTGACAGCAGGGAAAAAGCCAGAATTCAGGTTTTTACCTTAAATAACAGCCTTAAAATCCATCCTGGCTTTGGGCAGTGATGTCAGGGCAGTGCTTGAGGAAGTCTATGCTGATCACAGAGATCCAGAATGGTTTGAGTTGGAAAGAATCTCCAAGATCACCTCACTCCACCCTCTGCCATGGACTCTTTCCACTATCCCAGGTTGCTCCAAACCCCATCCAACCTGTCCTGGAACACTTCCAGGGATGAAGCAGCCACAGCTTCTCTGGACAGCCTGTGCCAGGGCCTCACCATCCTCCCAGGGAAGAATTCCTTTCCAACATCACTTCTAAATCCATTCTCTGGAAATTTAAAGCCATTCCCCTTGTCCTGTCCCTCCATCCCTTGCCTAAAGTCCCTTTCCATCTCTCTTGGAGTCCCTTCAGGTCCTGGAAGGCCACAGTGAGGTGTTCTTGGTGGTGGCCTCAGCAGTTCTGGGTTAAAGGTTGGATTCAATCACCCTAGAGGTCTTTTCCTACCTAAACAGTTCCATGATTCTCCAATCATGGAAAAACCATCAGCTTTTTAGTGCAACCTGCATTCCCTGCAGTCCCAGAGTCACTGGGGACATTCCAGGTGGTGTTCCCTGGTTTTCCATAGGAGGCAGAGGTTGGACAGAGGGATTTACTAAATATCCAAAGGTAAAGGCAGGAGGGAAAAGTGAATGCAGACCCCTCTGTTCTGTGTAGGACCCCCAACAATATCTTGTTTTCAGAGCTCACACCCACCATGCAGAGCATCCCCATTTCCTGGGGTGCAAAACGAGGGACAAGGCTGAGCTGGAAGCAGAGGACAGGGTAGCCTTTCCCAGACAGCAGCCCCATCACTGCTCTGTGCTTCCCCTACTCAGTTTCCTCAAAAATCACCTTTTTTTTCCCTTCATGTTCAGTTAAGGTTCCCAAATCTCCTTGCAATCAAGTAAAGGAGACTCCAATTCAGTATTTCCCAAAGATCTTTGTCCCTGAGGACTCCCCTACACAGAGAGTTCCAGAAAAACAAATCCAAACCGAACCAAGGCACAGCCATGTCGGAAATTACTTGGAAGAATTTCAGACCTGTGTCTTCAATTTATTTCAGAATTAAGGTGACCTGAATCCAGCATGGTTCACTTCCCTGTGGCTTGATCAGAAAGGTGTGTCTGGGAATGAATTAAGCTTGGCTGAATTAATGCCACCTTTGATCCTCATTAAATTTGGACACCCAGGCGTTTAGGCCAGCCTAAGTTCTTCCACCCTAAAAGTCAGTTCTGAGGGATGAGGAAAGGTTGGAAATCTTCACAGAAACTGCTGGAAGAACATCCAGGCTGGGATAATATTTTTTGGTAAAATCTGTCACCAGCAAATTCTGCTCTGTGCCACCATGGACACTTTCCTGGGAACCACAGGACGGTTGGATGTGGCGTGGAGAGATCTAGGATAGTGGAGGCGTCCCTGACCATGGCAGGGTTTGGAATGAGATCATTTTGAAGGTCCCTCCCAACCCAAATTATTCCATGATTCTGTGATCTTGAGAGAGCAGGCATCTTGTCTTTCTTTTTCCCACTCTGATCAGGCACTCTGATCCTTGAGTGCCTTTCCAGGACAAGACCTCTCAAATATTCCCAGATTTTGCTGAGCACCAGGATATTGCCTCCATCACAGTCATTCCAAATGAAATTCAAGTTAAACCTCACTTCAGCACAGACTGATGCAGCTTTGCACAATGACTGAACAACCTCAGCAACTGGAATGGCAGAGAAATGCCATGAAAATCCAGGGAATGTTTCTTCCTCTACACCTTCCCTACATGAGTTTGGAACAGCTGCTAAATGTCTTTTTTTTTTTCTTTTTTTTTCTTTTTTTTATGTCACACAGAATCAAGCAAGATCATGCAAAATCTACATATTTCTTCACAATTTTCACAGGATTTTTAAATTTATTTTACCTTAAATCAGGTTAGATAAAAAGGCTGAACCCTTTCAACATCCCTGATGTTGCCTCCTAGACTGAGGCACCAAGAGGATGACAAACAGGGGAATATCAGCTGATTTCTCATGGAACCACCTCAGGAAATCTGGGATATTTGTCACCTGTGTCCACAGAAATCACTGCCTGGCATCCCCTCTAGCAAAAGAATGGAGCTGTGCTGGCCAAAATCTGCAGAGTGACACAGAAGAGATGGGAGAAAGGAAAGCAAACAGGGGGATGTCTGCCTGGTGAGGTTATTTTTAATTCCTTTGACCCAGTGAATTCAGGCAGAGCTGCCTCTCCAGGAACTGGACATATTTAGTGCCTGTTTTCCAAAATCAGCATCCCAGGGCTGTCACAAACCTGGACATCAGCTCTGTTTGCCACTCATTGGACCCAAGTCATCCCAAACTTTCAAATGCGTTCAGGGAACAGTAGAAAAATCAAATTTTCTGCCCCTTTTTACACTGATGTGGATTTAGGCATCCACTTTTTTCTGCTTTTATGAAAGATTCTCCCTACAGCTCATGAAGTCATCGCTTAATGTGGATTTCCTTGCAATTCTGACTATCAGGAGAAATCAAGGAATTTTGTTTTCCTTCCCTGCTTAGCCATTTGTCTGCAGCTTTACTTTTTGTTTGCTGAAATCTGGGTGTGATCACAGAGTCCAAAGCTGCCAATCCAGCACCTTTGCCATGGCGTGAGAAAAGCTTGGGGGAAAAAATAAAAAGCAATAACGAATAATTTTCAAAATAAATAAAATAAGGAAGCCCTGAAATGCTCAGACCCTGCCGTAAAGGACTTTAATAAACATTCAGAGCTTGTTCCTGTGCTGCTGAGGCTTTACCTCTCAGAAAGTACAAGGTGTCAATCAGGATTTTCTCTGCTGGAAGCAGGAACCCAAATCTCTATGGAAACCAGAAGGAGGTGACGGTGCCTATGGAAAGGTTTTCTGCATAGATTCCCATTCTCACAGTTTACATTTGCTGGAGATTTTATTGCCACTGTAGTTCTGGAAAAGATAAAAAAGGTTTTGTCTTCCTTGGACTGCAGATTCTGACATTGTTCTCTCTCCTTCTCCCCCTGCCAGCCTCAGTCAATAAATCCTTTGGTTTAACTTATTTAGTTATTTCTGCCACATTAGAAAAAATTAAATTACTAATGTAGGTGAAAAATGAATCCAATCCAATGAATCCGTTCCACAGAGGATATCAGGATCTAATTGGGAATTGCAGCCTCATGGATTTGAACAGGGAGGTGCAAGCAGAGGGGTTTTTTGGGGAGTAGACAGGGACCCCACTGCAACTCTGTGGGAGAACATGAAAAAGGAGTTTTTCAATTCAAAGAGCATCAGATCCTGACTTCATTCAGCCCTGACTTCTTGAAAACACAGCCCCAAATTTCCCTGTTAGGCAGCTGATCTCTTCCTCCAGCATCTCATCCTGA
Organism: Melospiza georgiana; assembly: GCF_028018845.1. Taxonomy (NCBI): domain Eukaryota; kingdom Metazoa; phylum Chordata; class Aves; order Passeriformes; family Passerellidae; genus Melospiza; species Melospiza georgiana. The sequence continues at coordinate 152,795,922 of NC_080430.1, read as the reverse complement.
GCATCCCAGATGAGCATCCTGCTCACAGTTCCTTTTCTTGCCAGAAGCCAAGCCAGGAAACAAAGCCCTCAGAGCTGCTCCGTGGGTGGGTGGTTTCCCTTTCTCTTTTGTTGCTCAGTTTCCAGCTCTTGAGTGAGGCAAAAAAGAGAAATTGTTGAGTTATTCAACATCTGAGGAGCTGAAGGGGTGAGTTCACCGCTGAAGAAAAGTTCAGGAGTTGTTCTGTGCCTGCCATGGAGGAGCCTGGGGTTTGAAATGGAGCTTGGCTGGGCACACGGTTGGAAGATCAGAGAGAGATCTTCAAATTAAAAAGCTCCCATGCAGTGAATATGTGGAGGGCAGAACTGGGGGGTGCCAAGAGGGGACAGAGTGAAGGGTCAAGGGCCAGACTTCACAGGCTGGGTGGATATGAAAAGCACCATGACGTGGCTGTGAAGACCACGCAGTGACAGTGGAGGTGACAAACCACGAGGATCTTGGCCCTGCTCCTCACAGAGTCATTAAATCCCTGCCAAAAACTAACAGGAGCTGCTGCCACACCTGGGGTAGGGGTTTAATAAATGTCCCTGCAGGAGGAACTGGGAATGGTGTCAGCTCTGAATCCTGCTGCTCCTTGGTCCTTAAATACCACACACAACCTGTCCCCAGCTGTGAAGATTTCCCTGTGGCTCATCCTGTGGGAATCCACAAAATCAGAGGGTTTTGGGAAAGCTGCAAAAGGCAGGCCTCAGAGACAGCAGAACTGTGAATGGAGCTAAGCAGCAGCCATGAGATAGGTCAGCAGAAAAATTATTTCAAAAGTAGAAAAGCAAGAACAAATAGAACAATGGTCTGTGTATTAATGCTTGTCTAGAATAAATCCCTAAGCTACAGAAAAGTTTATCTAGCAAGATATTAGGAAGTTTGAAGCTTAATAATGGAGCTCTGTGCACTGTGTTTTAAAGTTTACAAACAGGTATTGTATTTGAAATAGGCAAGCATTGTTTTAACCAAAGGTACGTGCACTTATAGTGGTTGGATAGAATTACTGTCAATGTGCTTTTGCTTCATGTGATTTGTCAAAAAACTTATAAAGTAAGTTGTAACATTAAGTTCTTTGTCTGCTGCCTGGGATGTGAGCTAATGGCATATTCCCATTGTCATAACCATGTAATGAGACTGATGCTGGAAAATAAAACAGCTCAAGGCACGTTCCACTGCAGTCCCATCCCGTTTGTGATTTGTACATAGACCCCAGGCCAGTGATACATCCCATGCCTGGGAAGGGAAGGGGCCACCCACCCATTTGCTGTGCTACTGCCTGGAAGTTCCAGAGGTTTTCATGGAATCACAGAGCTGGAAGGGACCTTGGAGACCATCTTGCTCCAACCTTTCTGCCATGGGGCATCTTCCACTAGTCCAGGCTGCTGAAAACCACATCCAGCCTGGCCTTGGACACTTCCAGGGATCCAGGGGCAGCCACAGTTTCTCTGGACAACCTGTGCCAGGGCCTCACCACCCTCACAGGGAAAAATTCCTTCCCAATATCCCATCTATCCCTTCACTCTGGCAGTGGGAAGCCATTCCCTGTGTCCTGTCCCTCCATCCCTTGTCCCAAGTCCCTCTCCAGCTCTCCTGGAGCCCCTTCAGGCACTGGAAGGGGCTCTGAGGTCTCTCTGGATCCTTCCCTTCTCCAGGCTGGACATTCCCAGCTCTCCCAGCCTGGCTCCAGAGCAGAGGGGCTCCAGCTCTCCGAACATCTCTGTGGCCTCCTCTGGACTTGCTCCGACAGATTTTGTTCTGGAATATTCAATGGCATTGCAGAGGGAATTCCAGGAAACTCAATTTCCCTTGGGGGAATGATACTGTCCCCCTGCTTCATAGGAACATTATTTATGGCACACTGCAACTCATAGATCATGTCCTAAACTATTTTTAAAACTCTTTAAGTGGAGAAGACCTGACATTTTCTCAGTTTAACTCATTTTTTACCATTGGCTGGAGAGAGCAAGACAGCCCCTTCCTGCTTGCAGAAGCCTTTTCTGTGCTGGAAGTTTCAGAATATGGGAAATTGGCTCGTAAAAATTGGTGTAAAGTTTCTCCACATTCCTTTCTGTGGCTGACACTCTCAGATACAGGAGATTCATTTTGGCTCCCTGTTCACTGATTAGATCGTCCATGTTCTAAACATGATCTAACATGTTTTCTTCATGTTGATGTCATTAATACACCAAAAATACTTTCTGCACCGAGTTCCTCCTTGCAAACCCTTTTTTTTTCCTAATCTGTCCTCCCCCTTATCAGTCTTATTTCTCACCCAGTAAATCCCTGTTTTAGACTTTATAAATGTCTCAACTCCACTTGGACCTGTTCTGTGTCTCCTGAGCAGGTGCTTGCCCAGACAGAGCAGCTGCCACGGGCTTGCATTTTGCTGATGGAACATCTGAAATCACCATCCATGATTTTGGAAGGTATTTGTCTATACCCTATCATTAAATCTCTCTGTTGTCTTAATTTACACCCTTTTGGAACCTCAGAGATTGAGCTGTTCCCTTTTGAAATCTGAATTTCACTGAGACAATTCCATCAATGCAAGGAGCACCCCTGAAGACAAATCCCCAGCTTCCACCTGCATCTGTTTCCTGAGAATATTCCTCTGTCCATGCCTTTGCTGGGACTGTTCTGAGCACAAAACCGAGTTTTTTTAAGTGATACATTTTTTAACAGCAACACAGAGAGATTTCTGGTGGGGGGGTGAGCTCAGATCTGCGCTCAGGGAATTATCTGTAGCCCGGGAAGTGTGAAGAAATGCAGGAGCCAAGCTGTCCCTCAGGCAGGACACTGCTGAGAGTGCGAGGGACATGAATGGCTGGGGGAGCCAAATGAGATCCCAGCGCTTCCATGGCTGCTGTTGCTACGGAGACGCTTCCTTGGCATCTGCATAATGAGCACTCCCCTACCATTAACTCCGGGAGAAATGAGGCTCCCAGGTACCCAGGGATGAGCAGACAGAGAGACAGAGATGGAATTTAAAGAGGGGAAAACACCCTCGGAGGCTTCAGCAGCCAAACAAATCCAGTGCTCTTCACACATGCGTGGGATTGAGGAGGGGTTTCCACACCGCTGCTGTTCTCTGTGATGGAGCCTCTGAGCCAAATGCAGAGTGAGGATGGTGATGAGGGATCTGAACCATCTTTATTTTTTCTCTGCATGCAGCAAATATATAGGTCAGGAGATGAGATTCTCTGCGGTTGGGTGGAGTTTGGCTTTTCTGCTCTTCCCAGCAAGAATTCTCTGCCTTCTTGGGGGGCTAAGAAGGAGGAAGCATTAAATATCAAACATTTTGGAATGGAAGAGACCTTAAAGATCATTCACCTCCCCTGCAAAGGGACACTTTCCACTAGACCAGGTTGCTCAGAGGCCCATCCAACCTGGCATTGGTAGGAAAAGTTTCCACAAATTTATCCAGACCATTACAAACATCAAGAGGAAGATCCACATTGTGTGAAATGGGCTTTGAATCCAGGCCTTGTCCCTTCATCCCTCCAAAGGAGAGGGAATTCCACATGCCAAAGGTGTTGGACTGGCTCAGGACTTCAGGAGATGTAGGACAGGAGTGGCTGGAGGAGATGGAGCAACTCGGCTGCTGAGAATTTACAAATTCAGACCTGGAATTGGCCTTTAAGGGGTTTTCAGACCTTGGAGAACCCATTTCTGCCAGATGTTTCTATTGTATTTGTGGGGTGCCCCATGACAGGAGGGAATGATGAATCTGACTCCATGTTCTCAGGAAGCTAATTTATTAAGATACTAAAATATATTAAAGAATGCTAAACTAAACTATACTAAAGAATACAGAAAGGATACTTACAGAAGGCTAAAAAGATTATAATGAAAACTCGTGACTCTTTCCAGAGCCTCGACACAGCTTGACCCTGAATGGCCAATAAGTCAAAACAATTCTGACGTATTGTTTCACATGAAACCAATGAAACAACCACCTGTTGGTAAACAATGTCCAAAAACATTCCAAAGGAGCAAAACACAGGAGAAGCAAATCAGATAATTGTTGTTTTCCTTTTTCTCTGAGGCTTCTCAGCTTCCCAGGAGCAACATCCTGGGCGAAGGGATTTTTCCAGAAAATATGATTGCCACATATTTCCAAGAGGGTCCCAGCCCTGGTGTCCTTTGGGTTGTCTTTTCCTGCTCTCTTGAGGTGCCTGGCCTTTGGGCCAGCTCCAGAATCTTCTGGAAAAGCAGTTATCATGGTTAACAGTCTGTTCTGTAGATTTTTTCCACTGATCTGGAGTGACACGCTGAGCATTTTAAAATGCCTCTAATGAGCCCAAAGCTGCCCTTGGAAGAGAGAATTTTCAACTCCCTGATATCTGTGTTTATCTTTTCCTTGGTTTGGGATTTTTCAAGGGAAAACAAAGCATTGTTCTTCAGCTCTGGTCTGCCTTAGCTCCCAGTTTTAATCAGACATCCACTCTTTCACCTCTAATTATCTGCAATGGTGGCTTAATTTGCATTGTGCCCTTTTCCTGAATTGACACAGTAAAAGCATTTTCTCATTATTTCCCTGACTTTATTCCCTATCATTAATGCCGCCAGGATGACTCAGTTCTAGACAAGGATTTTTGTCTGAGAACCTCAGGTTTCCTGTCAGTCCCTGAACCTCTCAGCTGCCTACTTGGCATGATTAAAGATGCTGCTTTGTTGACCTGTTAATCACACACTTTTCCCAGCGTTGGACCGCTGGGATGCTTTTCAAACTGGGAAAATGGTGCTGAGAAATCTCTGGCTGGTTATTAACTGCTCACAGTGATGCTTCCAGAGCTCTTTGTGTTCCAATCACAGGAGCCCAGGCTGGCACTTCCAGCCCTCCCACCTGCTCTTCTCCAAGACACAAAATCATGGAATGGTTTGGGTTGAGAGGAACCCTCAAGGTTCTCTCATTTCATGCCCTGCCAAGCCTTCCACTATCCCAGGGTGCTCCAAGCCCTGTCCAACCTGGCCTTGGACACTTCCAGGGATGGACCAGCTACAGCTTTTCTGGAAAACCTGTGCCAGGGCCTCACACCTTCACAGGAAAGAATTCCTTCCCAATATCCCATCTTTCCCGCCCTCTGTCAGTTTAAAGCCATTCTCTGTGTCCTGTCCCTCCATCCCTTGTCCCAAGTCCCTCTCCAGCTCTCCTGGAGCCCCTTTAAGCACTGGAAGGGGCTTTAAGCTCTCACTGGGGCCTTCTCTTCTTCAGGTGAACATTCCCAGGTCTCCAGCGCCACAGGAGAGTGGATGTTTTCCTTGCCACACAACCCCAGCCCAGGTGTGGCTGCAGCATAACAAACATTTCTGGCAGGGATTAAGAATTATCTGGGATAATCTAAAACTCTTTCCCCCCATCCCTTTAAAACAAACCAGCTCAATGTTTCTGCTTGGAGTTTTACAGTCTCCTAATAAAACCTTCCTGAACATCATCCCAGGCTGAAGCTTCCTGTTCTGTCTCCAAGGTTTTCTTTGCTGCAGGGGCTTTTATCTTGTCTGCTCCTTTGAAACTCCCCGTCTGCTGCCTGTTCCCAGCTTGCTCTCAGCCTCACATATGTGAAGCTTGAATATTTTCCCTCACATATCCTGCCTGTTTACTGCAGTATTAAAAAGAAAAAAATAAAAAAAGATTAAAAAAAAAAGTAAAAAGATGATTAATGACCTCATGGAAAGTCAGATCAGCCATCCACAATCTGTATCAGCACCATGGCTGAGCCCTCCCAGTTCTCTTTATTCCTTCTTTTGTGTGTTGCCTTTTTCTGCTTTTCTTTCTTAGATGGCTCCAGAGGTGCATCATTATATTCTGAAACTCTCCCTTCTTCTGGGACAGATGGAGCTTATCAAAATTATAAAGGGGAAAAAGAGGCAGCATTAGTTCAGCTCTGCTGATGGAAAAGCATCTCTGGATGTAATTTGGAATGGGAACATGGAACAGGGGCAGCAGGAGAGGGAAGGGGTAAAGATACCTGGATTCTCCTTCAGGGGGAAAAAAAGAGACCTTGCCATAGTCATAAAGATTCTAAATATGGTCTTTGGCCCCTCAGAGTTGCTCACCAAAAAGGACAAAGCCAAAACCAAAGGCAGGGAGAACCCCATGGACGGCCTCAAGTTGAATATTCCCCAGCAAAAACCTCAGAGCAGCAACAACAGCTGATAATTGATGTCATCTGACAGCCTTGGCCACAACCAGGCCGAGATCCAGGCCCAGCATCTCTGTTTTGTCTCCCAGCTCTGCCTTCTCCTCCAGTGGGCAGGAGAAAGAGCAGCGAGGGAGCAGATGGAGCTCCAGAGGGACAGACACAAGGACACATATGGGCCACTGCAGCAGGAGCTGAGGGAACAGCCTGAAAGGCTTCCCCCACGAATCCCTTTGTTTCCTGGGTCTCCATTTCCTCCCCTGGCCTGGTCTGCATGGGTTCTGTAGGGTGAAGAGGCTCCTTTCACTGCTCAACTCCCGATCCTACAGAGCCTCAACTCTGTTCTGGACCATGGGATGGTCCTGGAACATCAAGAGCAGCTGATCCTGTTCAGAAGTTGGAGGAACTTCTTCCCAATATCCCATCTAACCCTGCTCTCTGACACTTTAAAGCCATTCCTCCTTGTCCTGTCACTCCATCCCTTGTCCAAAGTCCTTCTCCAACTCTCTTGGAGTCCCTTTAGGCACTGGAAGGGGCTCCAAAGTCTCCCTGGAGCTTTCTGTTCTTCAGGCTTGACATCCCCAGCTTTCTCAAGCTTTTCTCACAGGAGAGCTGCTCCAGGCCTCAAATTATTTTCGTGGTCCTCCTCTGGAATCACTCCAGTGTTGGCAGCCCCAGAAACCAGAGCTCAGTCTGCAATAGAGCACAGATTTAGATGGGAAATTGGGAATAATTCTTCCCTGTGAGTGTGGGGAGAGCCTGGAATGGAATTCCCAGCTGTGGCTGCCCCATCCCTGGAAGTGTTCAAGTCCAGGTTGGACAGGGCTTGGAGCAACCAGGGATACTGGAAGGTGTCCCTGTCCATGGCAAGGATGGGATTGGAAGATCTTTAAGGTCCCTTCCAACCCAAACAATTCCATGTTTCCATTGTTTTTAAGATGACTTTAATGGAGAAGACAAGAAAGTTAGGAAGAATCTCCTATATAATCTCCTTTTCTTATTCATCCCCTCTGGAGAAAAATCAAATCTGTTCTGCGTGCAGATCTGGATTAAATCAGGATGCAGTTTATAGATAATAAAGCCTTGTTCAGCAGCCAGGTTAAAATGACATCAAAAGGATCCTGTTTTGTAAATGGAATTTCAGTCTCAAGCTGGAAAAAGGAAGGCCATGGGAGCTCTGAAATCAAGCAGCAACCAGAAGGTGTAGATTCATCTGTTATAATCCAGAATATTATTTTTGGCTGACTCCTAAATGAAAATTGAGTCTTACTGGTGATTTCCAAGTGTTACTCTGAGTTTTATTCTTTTTTTTTTTTTGTATTTATTCTCTGCCTCCTCCTTTCAGGAAAGTCATCCACAGAGAAGAGTGAAAAAGCACTTAACCTTGAATCCGATGTTTTGGAGATAGTTGATATCCCCATTTATTTTGATTTTTTGCAAATTGCAAATTGCAAAAAAAAAAAAAAAAAAAAAAAAAAAGAAAAAAAAAGAAAAAAATCTCCTTAAGGGTAAGGTTTGTAGTCAAGGAGAGAAAAGAGTGGGAATGTGACCCTGGAGTTTTCCACTGCATGTTTTTCTTGAGGAGGAAGAACAGTCAACGTGTAAATGCATTAATGAGATAAATAAGGACAGGAATTGTACAGGCTGTTCCAGGCAGGAGAGAGACATTCTCGAGGAGAGAAAAATACATTTTGTGCTAATAATTTGTGTGTCAGTATCCAGCACAGAGTTCCAGCTGGGATCTTGTACATAGGGAGGGACAGGGACTACTTGGAGAAGGAAAGTTAGTTAAAAAAAAAAAAAAAAAAAGAAAGAAAGAAAAAATTATACTGACAATAATAATATTTCATTATAGCCACCTTAATTTTTTCATATGTCAGAAGAAAAAAAATATTTAAACAATGTTCATTCTGTTTCCAACCTGAATTTTAGATTTTTTCCTTCCTTAAAAAATGATTTGATTGTTTTTCTCTGCTATGGAAACTCCATCATTTTTAGCCATTTAAAACCACTGAGTTTTCTAGAAATCCAGCTCTAAAACTGGATTTGATTCTAGATTTGGTGATTTGGTCATTGTCACCAGCACTTCAAATAATATTTTTCACTCCAAAGTGAAGAATGAGCATGAGCTCAGCTGGCAGTTACACAAAAGAGTTCCTGAACTCAGGTTTTCCCAGAAAAATGTTCTGTGCTGATTCCAGAGAATCAGGTATTACCACCTTCCTGACTGCTTAATGCAGGACAACCCAATATCCTGAGTATTTTAAATGGCATTTGACACCAGAATCAGCTGCTGTTCTCCACTGACTTTAAAATAATATTTATGAAAATAAACAGCCAAAGCTCACCTGAACCCTATAATTCAATAAAGGTAAACTCCTACCCTGTAGGGCTGAATCAGAGTGTTGGCATAACGTGAAAAATCCCACACAAACAACACCACCAAAAAAACACAAAAACCAAATCACAAAAAAACCAGAATTACCTTCTGGTGGTTTTGGCTTTCATTTTAGAAACAAAGAATGGATTTGTTTCATCTGCACCAACAGGGGTCTTGCTGAAGTGCAGGGTCAGTTTGAAGCGAGTCATCCAAAAGTCTTTTACAGGTCATGGGCTCCATGTATGAACTGGTTTTATCCAGCTCCAGGACAGTGAAAAGCTGGGAAAGACTTTCAAACTTCATAACAGCCTCTCCTGACTTCTGCAAATTGTGGCCTGACCTACTTCACGAGACAGGTTATTAAATTCTCCCAGCAGTTCCTGTATCTACCCAACAGTCAGAGCTTCTGCAATAATTCTCTTTTGAAGTACTCCCAGAAAGATCCAGCTGATAGAAAAGGGAATCTATTCCCATGGTTATTTATCCTAATAACCCAAGTTTGTACTGTATTTTTAGTTTGATAATATTTATGCTTGGCTTCCAGGCCCTGGATTTGGATCAGGCATCATGCAACAAATGAAAAATCACCCAAACCATTGAGCTGTTCTAGATCCCTCTGCTCCTCATGGATTTTATTCAAGTTATATGTTCACAGAATCATTTAGGTTGGAAAAGACCTCTAAGATCATCGAGTCCAACCACTAAGCCATGTCCCAAAGTGCCACATCTCCCAGTATTCTAAATCCCTCTGGGAGTGGTGATTCCACACTTCCCTGGGCAGTGTTTTGGTTTGAAAGACAGGTGTCTGCTAAGGAAGGCAGGAACCTCCCTTGAAATGGAAAATGCGAGCCTCTTCCCTCCAAATTATTATAATTTTGAAATTAAGAGGCTCTCAGGCAAAGATATGGGAGTAGGAATATCAGTTCTTTACTGGGAAAATAAAAATACAAATGCAATAGTAAAAAAAATTAAAACAAAACAAAAAACACTGACAGAGTCAGAATAGGACCTGACACCCTGTGGGTCAGGGTGGTGGCACAGACCCATTCAGTGGTGGCTGCAGCCCTCCTGCAGTGACAGGAGGAGCAGTGATCCTGGAGAAGGGTGGAGTTTTCCTCTGAAGGTCCAGTGGTAGTGTAGATGGGCCTGGTCTTCCTCTGGGAATCCAGTGGAGAAGAAAGCTGCTCCTCTGGGAATGCAGTTGGAAAAAGCTGGATATAATCTGTTCCCAACCTCAGATTATATCCAGGTAGGAATTCTTGGCTCGTCCCCCTGGGCGGAGCATCTCCCAGTGGGATGATGGAATTTTATCAGCCATGCAGTGACACTCAGTGGCCCATGAACAGCAGAGATCTCCTGGAGGGAGGACTGGTTGTGGAAGAGATAAAGAAAACTGCCCAATGAACAGAAGATAACTGCCCCACCTCTAATAGATGGCAATAGAACACACACTCCCAAACCAAATCTTACAGCCGAGGGCAGACAGCCTGTTCCAGTGTTTGACAAATCTCTTGATGAAGAAATTTTTCCTAACATCCAGCCTAAATCTCCCTGGCATAACTTGAGGCCATTTCCTCTTATTCATTTTAGCATTAAATGAAATATAATTGTCCCATGTCGCAGCACCACCTTGGAGTGGAAAGGGACCTTCCTCATATCGAATCTAAAATTATTCCCTGTCAATTTGAAGCCATTACTCTTTGTCACTCCAGGCTCCTGTGAATAAATCTCTCCTTCTTCATTATAGGCTTTGCTCAGGTACTGGAAGGCCACAACTATGTCACCCCAAAGCCTCCTCTTCTCCAGGCTGCACAATCCAAATTCTCCCATTTTTTTTTTTCCTCACAGCAGAGCTGGTCCATCCCTCTGGTGCCTTTGGCAGCAGTTTGTGCTTCCAGTTTCTAATGGGATAATGCAGGTGGGATGTCACTCCTGAGCTGGATCCCTCCCTCACTAAATGGGATATGAAGGAGCCTCTCCTGGATGCTCCACAGCCCAAGCCCTGCAGAGCCTGACACCACCTGAACTTTGATTTTTAATTGCTTTGTGTGATCTCTGTGAGCTCGAGTGTGCTCAGCTGAATCCTGGCTCTTCCCCAGTGCTGCTCCCCTTCTTGCCAACCCTGCCACCTCTCATTAACACTTTCCCAAAGGTAATCCAGGCAGGCACAGCCATCCCAGTGCAGCCCAACACCGGTCATTTCCATGGAACAGCAGGATTCATTAGGAATGAGCGCTGGAGAAATCCGCAGCGGGCGGACGACAGAGGAGTAAATGGGGAGAGACTTCAGAGCACACCTCATGCATCTCTAATGGGTTTGCTTGCCAAAAGGAATGACAGCTTTGATGGAATCGTGCTTTATTTTTTTTTTCCCCCGTTGGAACAGCGAGTCCCAGACTCTGAGCACAGCGCAGCTCCTTCCACGGGCTCTGAAACAGAGATGAAAGCAAATTGTTAATCAATTGTGGGTTAGCACCGGGCTCTGACGTTCCTCTGGACTTTCCAGCCTGAAAGTTTATCTTTTAAAGAGGCAGCAAGAAACAGGAGCTGACTCTTCACTCTAGTCTGCTCATGAGAGCCCACCTGAAGCACTGTGTCCAGTTCTGGGATCACCTTCTGAAGGATTTGGAGATCCTGGAGCTCCTCTGGTCTGGATCCAGGCTGGGAGAGCTGGGAATGTCCAGCCTGGAGATGGGAAGGCTCCAGGGAGAGCTTAGAGCCCCTTCCAATGCCTGAAGGGGTTCCAGGAGAGCTGGAGAGGGAATTTAGGAAAGGGTCTGGAGTGCCAGGAGAAAGACAAATAATTTTGAACTGATGTAAGGTAGGTTTAGATGAGATATTAGGAAAAAAATCCTTCCCTGTGAGAGGAATAGCAGATTTGTCTTTACAAACAAGCTGTGGATCTGCTGGTAGATAAAACCAGCACTGGGAGATAAAAGAAACAATGGGAAGGATTCTAATGATTGATGAATGGAAAAATATATTTGCTTTCACTAATGAACTTTAGGTTTGCTGATAAAATAAATTAGACATTGAAAGATGAAAGAAACAATGGGGAAGAAAAACCCCTAAATTCCATAAGAATTAATAATTAAAAGGGAGGGTTATACATAAGAGGGAAATCTTCAGTATCAGGTGTATTGGGAAGTCTGTACCTCTAAGTACCTCAGCCAATGGGGAGACAGAGAAGGGAAATGCACCCAGGAAATTGGGATAAAAAGGGAGGCTGCATCCTCCAAAAATTTGAGAGGTCCCAGGGAAATGCCCTATGGCCTCTCCCTTTATTTGAATAAATTAAAAGGGCTCTTCTGTCTCCTTTTTTGACATAAACCTCTGATGTTTTTAGGATTAATTTTCCTAACACCTGTGAGGGTGGTGAGGCCCTGGCATGGGTTTTCCAGAGAAGCTGTGGCTGCTTCCATCCCTGGAAGTGTCCCAGGCCAGGTTGGATGGAGCTTGGAGCAAACTGGGACACTGGAAGGTGTCCCATGACAGGAGCTGGAATGAGATGATCTTGAAGGCCTCTCCCATTCCAAACCATTCCATGATCCCGTGTTTCTGACAGGGAGCACACAGCAGCTTTTGGAGGAAGTTCTTCTCTTTCCAGTTGTAGCCAAGCTTGAGTCCAAAGTTCCTGTGTTGCTTTTAAAAAGTGATAAAGAAAGAGGAAATTATATATTTATAAAATCTAAGAGTTTCTGTGGATAATTCCATATTCCTTAAATTTTCACACTGGAAAGTTTCAAGGAAACCTCTCCTTCTCTGGAGAGACAAGGATCCAGAACTAACCAGGCTAATGAGGCCAAGCCAATAAACATGGAAAAATGTGAAATTCTTAATCTATAATTCAATGGGGTCATGCCATCCCACCGGGTCCTTGGGCAAAGATGTGTCCCCAGCTGGGATTTCCTTGCACTATTTTGCATCCTTTTGAGATTGTTTGCTGGGCAATTGGGCTCTGGGTTGCAGGGATGCAGGAGTTGGAGGGTTTGTAGCATTTTTTTAGCCCAAGGCTGGGGTAGAGGATTTGTTCTTAGGCAGCTAATGAGTGTGTGGAGACATTTTAAAGTGTCCCTGTGGCCTGAAAAGGGACCCATTTACCAACAGCTCTGAAAGGGTTCTATTAGGCAGGAACTACCAAGCAATTAACGCTGCTACTTCTCATTAAAATGAGCCTCTTGAATGTAATTAAAGGGTTCCTCAACCCCTCAGGCAAGGCCAAGGGGCTGCCCGGGTGTCAGCTGCACTCAATGCCCACACCAAACCCTTGTTTAAATCTCCAGCAGGCATTTTACAACTCTCTCTCCCCCAGCCATCCTGCCTAAACCCGGGATTTTGCTTGTTATTCCTGATTTTCCTATTCAGGAGACAATTCTCTGTTTTTGTTTTGAAGGACACCACGCCTAAATTCCTGACCTCCAAGATATTCTCCTGCCTCCAACTGCATTATTGACTCACCAGCATGTCAGGATCTCACAGCTTTTTAGGTATCTGAGGCTGCAGGACACCCACTCTTGCACTATTTGCTAGTTTTTTTGTGTGTGCTAACAGTGAGATGGACTCTAGGAAATGACAATTTCTGTCTTCAGGTTTGGACAGAGCTGAAATCTCCTCGTGGGTCTGCACCAGGTGGCTACACAGAGGAACAGGGCATCCTTTTTTCGTGTTTGCAGATTGCTTTGAGTTGTCTGACTGTGAAATATATCTTGGGAAGAAAAGAAGCAGCCTTGGATGAATGCAACTACTTGGGAATAGGGAGAAAAAGAGTGACTTACAGCAAATGCTGTCATCTCCGAGTTCAGCACCTGTGGATGATGAATTTGTGATTCAGCCCTGATCCATGTACAAAGAGGTGTTGTAGGACTCTATTGCTCAGCTGGACCTCTTGACAGGAGACAAACCCAGGCATTTTCAAACGTGATTCATCTCTCAGCATTAACTGGTTGCTTTAGGATGAGAGGAATTTCCCTCTGGAAGTGCAAAGGAAGCTCAGGGCAGCTGGCACAGATGGCTCCATTGGAGGAATCCCATTCCATGTGTACAGAGGCACAACAGGGCCCAGCCAGAGCTGAAAATCTGTAATAATATCCACAATATGTGCTGTAAAATCTGTGATAATATCTGCAATAATAAAGGGAGCTGCTTCTGGGTCCAAGATGTGCCTTGGCCTCTCGGGGGGCTAAACTGATTTCTCAATCCCATGGCTGCTCCACTTCGCATTCCCACTGTTTATCTCCAAAGCAGCCTTCATGGAAAGCCTGGGAGAAGATGAAAGGTGATTTACACACAAAATTATAGAATCACATAATATCCTGAGTTGGGAGGGATCCACAAGGACCATCACGGCCATCTCCTGGCCCTGCCCAGGACATCCCCAAGAATCCCACCCTGTGGCTGAGTGTTGCCCAAATGCTTTTTTGGGCTCTGTCAGGCTTGGTGCTGTGACCACTTCCCTGGTGAACCCATTCCAGGGACCAACCACCCTCTGGGTGAAGAATTTTTCACTGGTATCCAAGCTAAACCTCCTCTGACACAACTTCAGTTTGTTGTTGATCTGTTCAGTTGAGTCCTGCCCTGCTCACCAGGGAGAAGAGATCTTTGCCTGCCCTTCCTCTTTCCTTCATGAGGAAGCTGCAGACCCCAATGAGGTCTCACTTCAGCCTCCTCTTCCTCAGCTGAACAAACCAAGTGGCCTCAGGAGCTCCTCCTGTGGCCTCCCCTCCAGACCCTTCACCATCCTCATGGCCCTCCTACGGTCACTCTCAGGTTCCTTTATATTCCCTAAATTCATATACATATACAATTAATGTTTAGAGCCTGCTGTGAGAATGTTCTTCAGGGCTTTGCAAGACTTCTCCAGGGCAGGTGGGCACCACCAAACTCTCACTCCAAAGGTTCTTATCTACAGCAGACATTATGTTTGTGGATTTAGGGATCCACAACAAACAGGACTCACCGCTCACTGCTGCTAAGAACCCAAGTTCATTAGGAGTGGGTCTTTTTTCCCCCCTTGGTTTTAGATGATTAAGAACTTTTTGATGGCTCTGCCCTGAGTCTTTGCACTGACTCAGTGGGCTGGATCTGTCTGTGGGGCCTCACCTGCAGGACATCAGTGTGAAGAGCCTCCCACCATTTGTGCCAAGGCTGTACCAACAACAGGAATAGCCAGGTACCACCGTGTGAGCACAACTATTCCTCAACAGGAGGTGGAGACGTGGACATTTCTTGTATCATGTAATCCTGGAATGGTTTGGGTTGGAGGGGACCTGAATGATCATCTCATTCCAACCCCCTGCCATGGGCAGAGACACTTTTAATAAGAGCAGGTTGCTCCAAGCTCCATCCAACCAGGCCTTGGACACTTCCAGGGATGGAGCGTGTGAAAAATGCCAATCACTTGGTTTTAAAATTTTAAAAGCTTAATAGTAATAAAATGGTTATAAAAATAGTAATATAATTAGAGTAATAATAATTTGGACAATTTGGATAAGGACAATATGAGACAATAGAAACAAAGAGTTATGGATGTCCAGGTGCCTTTTTCTGGGCAGTACGAGCCTGAAAAATGACACACGTTAACAGAGGATTAGCCTTTAAAAACAATAACCTGTACCATATTCATACACCTCATACATGATGCATAAATTCCATTCAAATGCAGGATTCTGTCTGGTCAGCGTCAACTTCTTCCTCCTAATCCTAACAGCAGCTCCAATCCTGAGCGAGGTGGGAAGAAGTTTGTTTTCCTGAAAATGGAGCAATAAATTCTCTTTCTCTGAACGATTTAGGTGTCCTGTGGCTGCTATCTTGCTGCTAGTTCATTCTTTTAAAAAGTATCCTACAAAACATACTTTCTATTTTAATATTTTGTTATAACCTAAAGCTATTGTTTTAGGTTTAACTATTGTTAAACCTAAAACTATTTAACACACTACTTAAGAGAATTAATACAGCATTACTCTCTAATACAACACATATAATATTCATTTTATTATTTGCGAAAAGCCAATCATAAAATACGCATTTTTCACAGGGCAGCCACAGTTTTTTTTTTTTGGAAACCTGTGCCAGGGCCTTGCCACCCTCCCAGGAAAGAATTTCTTCCCAATATCCCATCTAATCCTACCCTTCTCCAGCCTAAAGCCAGTAATCCTTTCTTCCCATGTGAGCTTGCTCCTTGAACTGAGCCATTTTTTGCTTTCTGGTGCCTTTGGAGCCTTGAGCTCCTGTTTATTTACAATCAGCTGTTCTGTTTAACTGCAGCACTGCCATTTCCTCTCTGCTGTGCTCCGGGATTCCTTTCCTGGCATGGAACAACCCATTCTTTCCCTCTGTTGTTCCCTGTGCCAAGTTATTTCCCTTTATCCCTCCCTCTACCCACCACCCCCATGGTGATTCTTTCACTGGAGATCAGCCCCATTCACTCGGCCTGGTGGATCTGCAGCCTGGACTTTATTTAATGAATCTCTCTGAAGCTGTTATCAGTGCTCCCAACACTCTTACCATGAATATTCATGAGCCAAGCCACTGCTCAGGAGCTATAAGGGAAGGCGACAGTGCCAGTCAGCAGCTGCTGTGGAGACGGATCCCAGCCTTCAGCTATAATTACACCCGGAGATGTGTTGTCAGAACAGCCCTCACTCACTCAGATTAGGGCATTCCTGATATTTCAGGCATGAAGAGGGCATTCACTTATTGCCAGCAACAATATTTCAGGCTTGATATTGCTCCCCTCACAAAAGCAACGCTGCCTGTTGCATGCTAAACATCACAGCAGTAATGCAGTGAAAATATAAAGAGTGCAGCCAGGGATGGGGCAGCTGCCTGCAGTGAAATGGAGTGATAAGAATTGACTGAGGCACTGCTGGGCTCACTTAGTCATCAATAAATGCTGTCTCCCCACACCCACAAATGATAAGATCTGAAAACAAATGTAAGCAATATTGATTTTTATTCTTTTTTTAAATTTTTTAAGCCTGGAGGATTCGCAGCAAGGCCTAAATCCCAACCCTTGGTGCCTCGGGAAATTGTTATTAGTCCTTGGGAAATGGCATTCCAGGGAAGGACATGGATATTCTACATCAGCTGCTTTGAGTGTCACGGGATAAAGACCAGCTATGCAACTGGAAGTCAGCTTTAGATTCAAGGGAAGGATGGCAGATCTTGCATTTCTGGACTAAGACTTGAAGAGCTTCACCTCTACTCTGTCATCTTATTCTCAACCAAATCACTTGTTGCACTCCAGCTTGGTTTGTTTATTCATTTTCTGTGAGAGAAGGAGCAGGAGCTTTCCCCTCTTTCTACAGATTAAGGGCTTGGAGCCCTGCTGTAATGGAAGGTGTTCCTGCCCATGACAGGGGGGTGGAATTTGGTGATAATCAAGGTCCCTTCCAAACCCAAATGAGATGATCTTGAAGGTCCCTTCCAGCCCAAACCCCTCTGTCATGTTATGATTAAATGAAAAATCCAGAAGCACCAAGCTTGTGGCTGCCTTTGGCATGGGACATCTCTCTGTGGTGCCAGCTCTCCTGCTCTGATGATTGGCTATTACCTCTGGCATCACAATCGGGGGAATTTTGGGCCTGCAAAAACCTCCTCTGTCTTCTGTAACTGGATTTTTGATTGTGGTGTTTGTTGTTGACCTGATTCTTTACCCAGTGGGCAGTCAGGAACTGGAATGGGCTCCCCAGGGAAGGGGTCACAGCGTTTGGACCACACCCTCAGTCACATGAGTGATTTTTGGGGTGTCCTGTGCAGGGCCGGGAGTTGGAATTGCCTTTCCAGCTCAAGATATTCTGATTCTAATCAACCAATCTCCTTAAACACCCTCCTATCCAAAATATGTGTATGAGAAGCATTTTGGCTTCAATAAAAAATGTCTTAATGAAACAGGGCCTTAAAATCTGGAAATGCTCATCAGGAAAGCTCTGGAAAACTTGGATTCTCTTCTCTGCACCTTGAGAACGGGACTAAGTTTGCTGTGGGGGGCCCATCTGTGCTGGCTGAGTAAAGATCCTTCAGCAAGTTGTCTGAGAATGGTCTTAAATATAAATTGAATTGGATTCTGGAAGGGACTATTGGATCAGTAGGTGCACGCTGCAAAGCTGAGTGAGTAACCAGGACCAGAATTCACAGCATGGAGAGAAGCCCCGAGGTCAGACTCATTCTGAATTCACTGCTTTAGCCCAGGTTTGATCATGGACAGAGATAAACCTCTCATCTCTGAGTGATTTACACCCCTCTGCAAAGGACTGAGCCTAAAGTGTTGTTCCCAGCAAGGACTGGGAATGAGTCACCGCAGTGAGTGAAAGGAATGAGGTAATGCCTGGTTTGACCACAGGCCATCGGGCTTTGGATGTCACAGCCAAAATGTGACACTTGTCTGAGTCAGACCCAGGCATGAAGCAAAATAGAAGAGTTTAAACCCTCTTTGAGGTGTTACAATAAATTGAACTACCCAAAACCAGCCGTGCCAGCAACTCAGCACTGCCTTGGATGGCACAGCCCTACTAATGATTGCAATGATGGAGAGGCAAAGGGGGGCATGTGATAATTCAGGTTGCTTGTATTTGATTTTTTTCTCTTTTATGGGTCTTTTCTCATTTTTTTGAGGCTGCATTTCTGTATCATCATGTCAGTCTGGTCCAGAACGATTTAATTTTGAATTTTCTAGTAAACAGAGTCAAGACTTTCACACAAAGCTGTCTGCCCTCTCTTCAGCAGTTCAGAACCACCCTTGATCTCCTTTTGCTGCTAAAGGTCTGATCTGCATTTCATTCAAGATTTACCCACTGTCAAATGGAAGTGTCCTTGGTCTCACCAAGCCTTCCAGCTCTGCCTCACTCTGAGTCACAGAGATGCTGGGAGAAGGTTCCTTGCCACAGGCAGGACACAGGGATTTTGTGGATGATTAAAAAAAAAGATTTATTGCTAATAAAGTGTCTGAATATTGCCAATGCAGTACCTAATTTTTAAGTCTGTCATATAATTACAATGGATTATTTTATAATCAGGTTGTAGTCACATCTTGAGTGCTGTGTGCAGTTTTGTGCCACTCACTTCAAGAAAGACATTTAGGGGCTGGAGCATGTCCAGAGGAGGGAACAGAGCTGGGAAAGGGTCTGGAGCACCAGGAGCAGCTGAGGGAGCTGGGAAAGGGGCTCAGCCTGGAGCAAAGGAGGCTCAGGAGGGACCTCCTGGCTCTGCACAACTCCTAGATGGGAGAGTGCAGCTGAAGGGGTTGGCCACTTCTCCCAGGCTCAAACTACACCAGGGGAGGTTCAGATCAGGCATCAGGGGGAATCTCTTCATGGAAAGGGTCATCAAGCATTGGAATGGAATGCTCAGAGGGGTGGTGGAGTCACCATCTCTGGAGGTGTTTGTGGGAAAGCTGGACATGGCACCCAGTGCTTGGTGGTGTTTATCCTAAGGTTGGAACTGATGATCTCAGAGTTCTCCTCCAACCCAATCAATTCCATGGCTCTGTGCTGTCGGGGTCTCTAGCTGGTCAAAGTGATCCTGAGAAAAGCTGGAAAGTCTCTTTTCCCAGCCTGGCGCTTGAAGAAGGAGTCAGGGCTCTTCATTTCTCAGTCTCAAGGTTGTTTATTGTATCTTATCTATAAAAAATTTTCTCTTGCCTTGCCGAGGTCCATCCAGCAGGACAGTTCCAGGCACTCTGCCTGCCCCTGGGGTGATGTTATGTCTTTATACTAAAAACTATGTGTACAATATTTACAATTACTTTCAAATACCTACCACCTATGCTAGACAGTGAGCTTCTACTCTAAACCAATCCAAAAGTGCCAACATCACAGCAGAAGATGAAGGCCAAGAAGAAGAAGGAGAAAGGCTGGACACACCCAGATCCCTCCATCTTGCCCCCCTGAACCCCCATTCTAAAAACTCCAAAATCTACTTTTTCACCTCATGATAAACTCACTATCATTCTACTTAATTTGTCGTGGCTTGCAGATCTTCATCTAAGTTTGGTAACTTGCTGCATGGGTCATAATCAAAACCACAGGCATTTTGGGCTCTGTGCCAGGGTCTCTGAGCCCCCTGTCAGGGGTCTTGGCTGCTCAGGACAGACAGAACGATGCCCTGGGTCCTGACTGGGTATGCTACATCTCTGACTTGCCCAGAGGCAAAAGAATGACACCCAAACCATGTCCTGTGGCTGCCATGATGCTGAGGGCAGGTTCTGCCTCCCACAGGCTTTTCTTGGCTTACGCCCATTCAAGCCTTTCCTCCTCCTGCACCAGCAAAAGATGCAGCTTGTGAATTATCCCCCGGCCCTGGCCTGTTTCCCCCAGTATTTACAGCCCCTTCCAGTCTTTACAGCCCTCCCTCAGAGTATCCCTGGTTATGAAATAGCTGCTGCTGATTCTTTTTCCCTGAGAAATAATTCAAGCACAGAGGGGGTCTCTTGGCACCCAGTAGAAAACATTGCTGCCAAAAAAGAAAATCTAAATGCAAATTTAGACCCACTTCAGGTTTCTCCCTGCTGGCAGATGCAGTCAGATCTCACTTCCCTTCTTCTCTCCATTATAAAGTCATGGGTATTTCCTAGACATCTCCAATGAGAGCCTGGGAAGAGGGAATGGGGGTAAGATTTTCCCCATTCCCAGAATTTTGCCAGATTTTCCCCAGAATTTTGTTTATCAACAAACAACGTTTATTTCTTACTGGCAGGTAGAATGCTCAACTGGGAACTTAGGACAAGGGGGAATGGCTTTAAGCTGAAAGAAAGTAGGTTTAAATTGGATTTTAGCAATAAATTTTTCTCTGTGAGGGTGGTGAGGCCCTGGCACAGATAAGTTTTTGACATCCCATCCCTGGAAGTGCTCAAGGCCAGGATGGGGGACTTGGAACAACCTGAGATGGTGGAAGGTGCCCCTGCCCATGGTAGAGGTTTGGAATGAGATGATCTGTCCGGTCCCTTCCAACCCAAAACATTCCATGATTTTATGATTTTCTGAACCTTTATGACTTTTATGACTTCCTCTGACTTTTCCCACCTTAGTCCTGGCCTTGCTGCATCCTCCTTTGCCTCCGTCCTTTTCTTGGCATTGCACTTGGTCTTTGCTCCACTGTAGGCAAAAGGAATGAGCTCTGTATTTTGCCCTCAAATTTTCCTGGAGAGAAGGCAAAACCAGTGAGTTTCCATTCAGTGCTGATGTCCAGACTTGCCTTTCTTTTCTGCATCAGCTTAAAACTGATGCAGAGTCTAAGCCTTTAGACTTTGCTTAACAGCAGGATGTTTATTCTCTGTGGCTGAAGAATCACAAGGACCTGAGCTTAGGACAAGCTTTTTTGAAAATGAAAGTCTTGGAGAAAGGATAATTTTTCTCTCTGTGGCTTCCGAAGCATTTTGGGAAGGCCAAAGTATCCTTTTCCCTCTTTCCTCCTTTGAAGTGATGGCCTTATTTATCCTCATGTATCTTGACAGGAATCAGGCACTGATGAGTTAAAGAACAAGGTAAAAAAGTAATAGGTATTTGCCTAAAATGCCATGTAAGCAGAATTTAGATATTTATATTCAAGAATATTTTATAAGAGTCTTGCTTGAATTATCTATGAGCTTGAAATATCTTAGTACTGAGGTTTTGGTGTCCGCAATTCATTATTCACCTAATTCTGAGCTAATAAGAAGTGAAAGCACCACCCACATTAGATGAGGCCCAGAAGAAATGGTCTTGTGCTGATAAATTTGAGTTTTGTGAAGTATTTGAGCTTTCAAGGGGTGGCACAGAGGAACAGCAGTGCCTGCACAGGGATATCTCCTGTGACCAGCTGATAAAAGATGTAAACAGACCTTTTTTTTCACAGATATTGAGCTTTTCAGAGGGAAGAAAAATCTTTTCCAGGCTCAGCTCTAGAGGCAGGGAGTTCAAAACAACAAACTTTAGTCACAGACTGGAATTCTGGTTTTGTTTATCTTGGTGGCAAAAGACAAAAAAAAATGTTTAAAAGTCAGTTCTGAGTGAAAGGTTTCTTTTCCCTCTTGTGGCATTAAAAAATCATAACCTAACTCAGCTAATACACACAGCAACCAAAATATCTCTGTAAAATGAGTAATTAAAAGGGCGTTTCAAATGAGTTAGAGACAGGAGTTCAGCAGTTTGGGAACAGATTGTCCCAGTGCCCTGGTGCCAAGCAAGAAACCTTGGGGAGAGGTCTCTGCCTCGCTGCCCTGAAATTTGTTGGGGTGTCTGACCCACACAAGTCTGCAGGCAACTCTTCCCTTTCTCATTTTCCATGTGTTTTCCTGGCCACTGCCCGGGGACATCCATGCACAAGAGGTTGGAGGGTGTGTGATGGTTTGCAGCAGGAATTAATTGGAACTGTGCCTTCATTCCAATTAATTGGGAAGGGGAGCTGGGAGGACTTGGGAGCTCTCAGGTGCAGGTGGATAATGTGGGAGCTTGGGCCTTGGGTGAGATGACCCCAAGATCCTGAGATCTTCAATAAAAACCATCCTGAGAAACTCAGCATTATTGGCAATGAACATTTGCATCCCAGAAAACCAAAAGTGTTCCAGGAAACCTCAACAAAAGCAGGAGCAGGTTGAGGGAGGTGATTCTGCCCCTCTGTTCTGCTCCTGTGAGACCTGCCTGGAGCACTGTGACAGCTCTGGGGTTCCCAGAATATGGATGTGGAGCTGCTGGAGTAAGTGCAGGGGATGCCATCAAGCTGATGTCAGGGCTGGAGACCCTCTCAAAAACACAACACAAAAATATTACAGGGTTTAGGGGTTTTTTTTTTTGGTTTTTTTTTTTTTTTTTTTTTTTTTCCAGTTAGGCTGTAGAAAATGGATAAAGATGTAGATGAAAAGAAGAAAAACCACCAGTGCTGACACCTGGCTCTGCTGGGTGGTACAACAGGACAAGAGGCAATGGGAAGAAACTAGAATGAAGGAAGTTCCACCTGAATGAGAGGAAGAACTTTGCTGGGATGTGACCATGCAAGGGAACAGGCTGCCCAGAGGGGGTGTGGAGTCTCCTGCCCTGGGGATAGTCAAAATCTACAATCCCAAAGATTGTGGACGCAATCCTGAGTTACGTGCTCTTGGGGATTCCCTGCCTGAGCAGTGAGGTTGGACTAGATGATTTTGTGTCCCTTCCAAGCCCAGCCATTCTGGGATTCTGGGATTCACATGGAGCTGAAGCACAGCACAATGGGTAGATCTAAGGCTCCTGGAGAATATTTTCCTTCCTGAGGTTTACCAACAGTGCCCAGGGCTGACAGCAAACCCTTGGGACATTGTTCACGCCAATCTGACAATCCCAAGTTATCACTTCCACGTGTTAACTTCCTGGCTCTGCTGTGGAGCCAGGCTGGGAGAGCTGGGAATGTCCAGCCTGGAGAAGAGGAAGTTCCAAGGAGACCTCAGAGCCCCTTTCAGTGTCTAAAGGGGCTACAGGAGAGCTGGAGAAGGACTTGAAACATGGCACGGAGACACAGGACAAGAGACAATGGCTTTAAGCTGAAAGTGAGAAGGGTTAGATGGGATATTGGGAAGGAATTCTTGCCTGGGATGGTGTGAGGCCCTGGCACATGTTTTTCCAGAGAAGCTGTGGCTGCTCCATCCCTGAAAGTGTTCAAGGCCAGGTTGGACAAGGCTTGGAGCAATCTGGGAGAGTGGAATGTGTCCCTGCCCATGGCAGGGGTTGGAACAAGGTGATCTTGATGGTCCCTTCCAACTCAAACCATTCCATGATTCCCTGAAAACATTCTGCAATTCCTACCTGCATTTCTTAGTTCTTTTAAGCTGAGATTTAAAAAATGCTTGGTGTTTGTCAGTCCAAAATATAGAGGTGTATGAACACAAGCATACAAACACAGAAAGAAATATTTCCATAAGAGGAATTATCCCAAAACAGGCCTACAGGAAGGAGTATCTTTTGGGTGAGTAGCAGGGATTAATCTTTTCTATTGTTTCTCTCTCCATTTTCAGACCATAATTTTATCATTTGTTGGACTGGCCTGGCAAAGCAAAGCTCTCAGTAAATGATATTGCCATGAAAACATCTCACATCTCACTGCCATCCCTGTGATATCCAGAGTGTGCCAAGGGAATGCACAAACCTGGTGCAAGACCCCGAGATGGGATGAGGGATCAAGAGCCTCAGCTGAAGTGAGGAAGATGAGGGGAAACGCCTTGTAAGATACTCAGACAGTGATGGAGAAGAGATTCTGTGAATGGAGAATTTCAGGAAAAGCTTGGGCTAAAAACTGGAATGGAAAGCAGTGACCACCTCTGAAGAGCAAGGATATCACATCACATTTTGGGCTGGCTTCAAAACAAACCCAGGCTTTGCAGAGAAATCAGGAGCTGGCCTATGAGACAGTGACTTAATTAATTTATGCAGCTGAAGCAGCACCTCTGGCTTCTTCCTTGCCTTTTTTCTGGGACTTACATGTTGGAAAGATAAATAAAGAATAAACTCTGTTTACAAATGAACCACAGGGCATTTTTGACCATTAAAGGTGTGAAAAACTGGACTGTGATGCTGCACCGCTGCAAAGCAGAGAATGCTGTAGTGAGAGCAGAGTTTCCATGTTTACAAAGCTGGGAGTTTATTGGAAATATCACAAACCAGTCCACTCACCTTCACTCAGGCAAGGTGGTGCAACATGAAATCCATGCAGGCAGGAAAGGAAAACCTGCAAGGACTGTCAGAGCTAAAGAAGAGTTTCTTTTAATAGAAAAGGCTGGAAGAGCTTGGCTGGAGCTGGAAGCTGAGTAGGAGTGGGCCTGGTCTGCAGACTCTGCCTCCAGACAAGCAGCAGGAAGAAGGAAGAATTATTTTAGCTGCAGGATGAAGCTGGCACCAGGACAAAGAGCTAAAAACTCATCTCAAATGAATGTTGGCAGTAAAGTAAAATATTTCTAAGCATGAAAGGCAAAGAAGGTTTTGGAACAGCCTCCCAAACGCCCACCAGGTTTGGGATAGGTTTGAGATCCACGTGCGAGCAGGACTACAGAAAAACCATGGAGCTCAAGGAGCAGAAAACTCTGTGAAGTCATACATCAGTCTGAGAAACACATCCTGGCAACTAAAACTAAAAGAGGAGACGTTTGGATTGGATATCAGGAAGAAATTCCTCCATGTGAGGGTGGTGAGGCCCTGGCACAGGTTGCCCAGAGAAGCTGTGGCTGCCCCATCCCTGGAAGTGCTCATGGCCAGGCTTGGAGCAGCCTGGTCTGGTAAAAGTTGTCCGTGTTCATGGCAGAGGGTTTGGAACTGGATGATCTTGAAGTTTCCTTTCAATCCAAACCACTTGAGCATCTAAGTCAAATCATGCTGCAAATGCACTGAAGGAATCCTCAAGGATTTGGGAATTCTCTCTTTCATCATTCCTGCTATCTGGTCTTGTTCCACAAGGACATGAATCCTTCCCCAGAGCTGCCTCCATTTCCATGTGTGGAAAATTAAGAATTTTCCATTCAAAAAACGTCCTGGAAATATGAAAATAAAAACAAGGTTTACTTCAAATATATGAACATTCACTCAAAGAGTGGTTGAGCATTGGAACAGATTTCCAAGGGAAGGAGTGGAGTCACCATCCCTGGAAGTTTTTAAAAAATGAGTAGATTAGCATTTGTGGGCATGGCTTAGTGAATGTGGTGGTATTGGATGGAAGGCTGGACTTGATGATCTTGGAGGTCTTTTCCAGCCTTCATGGTTCTATAATTTAGAGGCCACAATTTCCCCACTCACAACTTAAATGTGTTTACAGGAGATAAATATCCCAACAGTGTTTTCACTATATTTGATTAGGGTTTTTATAATGCTGCTTTTTTTTTTCTTTAATGTAATTTAAATTGCATTTATAATTTTGAAGGATGCTATTAACTGTGGCAGCTATAAAAACCTTTTATTTGTGTAAGGGCTGGGTAAACATTTTCATGGTGCTCAGGAGCACTGTGGGTTTGTCTCTTTGGGGAGCATCCAAATAAGTCTCAGCACAATCTCTAATGTCACCAGAAAACTTAAATTCTGTGAATTGAACAGTTTTAAAGTTTTTCCAAGAAAGATAACAATGAAACTGGTTCTCATTTAATTTGACTGCAGGCTGGATGATACTCCCAGGAACAAAATTCCAGTCTGGGGAAGCTGGAGATGATTCATTCACTGCCCTGTTCCTTTGGTAAATTGGCTTTCCAACCATGGTGGTTATAGGAAGAAAAGAAGTCCTTTGCAAACACAAAATCTTGGAATGATTTAGGTTAGAAGGGACCTTAAAAATCATCTCATTCCATGCCTTTCCACTATCCCTGGTTGCTCCAAGCCCAATCCAATCTGGGGCAGCCATAGCTTCTCTGGGAAACCTGTGCCAGGGCCTCAGCACCCACACAGTCAAGAATTCCTTCCAAATATCTAATCTAAACCCACCCTTTTTGCTTCAAAACCATTGTCCCTTTTCCTGTCACTCCATCCCTCATCCCAAGTCCCTCTCCAGCTCTTCTGGAACTCTGAAGTCTCCCTGGAACACTCCCTTCTCCAGGCTGAACTGTCCCAAAATCTCACAGTAGATCTGCTAAGGTTTAGTTGGTTAAGACAACTCAAAAGCTAAAAAAGTAAAATTTGGATTATTATTAAAAGGAGGAAAAAGAGTCACTCCCTGTATGACAAACCTGAGTAATTTGCTTGTCATTGTCGCCTGTGCAAAGATTCCATCCACCACTGTTACTCAAAAAGGTGTTTGTGGGGAGAGGAAAATTTACATTCCTGTATCTATTTGTTATTTACTGAGGGGAAAAAAAATCCCAGTTATGGATGGGGTTTTTTCACTGCCCAGAGCTTGGTATTCATCATCATGAAATAGGGGAAGGAGGAAGGCAAAGGGAAGCTTTGCCTGCTCTATTTCAGGTTTTCACTTGGGGCTGGATGAATAACTAAATAAAATATCCACTGTGCGGAGTCTTGTTCTCATACAGCCTGCAGGAAGTCACACAATATTCCCTACTTGCAAACAAGGAGTAACAACTTAATTAAACTTCCTAAAAAATCGTGTTTGCTTTTGCACACTACTGAGGAAAAGGGATCTTAGCTATGACTGCAAACAAGCTGTAAGAAATAATAACTTTTCAGGGACAGAAAAGGCCTTTTTTCATCCAGGTTTTCATGCAAAGAGTTTGTATTTGTCAGAAGACGTCAAGTTTTAATTAAAACCAGGAACACCTTAGAATTGGATTTAAAAGATTTTGAAGATAAAGAATTTTCATGCTTTGAAGGTGAGCAGTTCTTATTTTTTAGCAGATTTATCCAAAAAATTTATTTGTTTTTCCAACATTTGAAGACATTCTAGGTGAAAAATGTAAAGTGTTGTGGAAGGAGGGTTTTTTGATGGAAAGCCAGGAATCATATGTAAAGAAATACTAAAGAAGGATTGAGTTCTTTCCAAATAAGATTAATTCAGCTCTTCTTTTTTTTCCCTTTTAATTCTGAATCCTTCTGATATGAGGAAACCTACAGAAATATAAACTGGATTTACATATTCCTTCTTTTGTGCGTTTTCAAAAATGAAATCTGGCTGACAAGCATTAAAAATGACAAATTAGCAAAGAAAATAAACCAATGTTCTTTCCACCCTCTATAAATAAATCCCTGGGATATGGAACAGAAATCTGTGAAAACATTTGCTGTAAATGTTAGTTCAGGGCAGAGAACATAAAGGAAAATTTAGATATCATCCAGCATATGCACAAAGAAAGTTCTCCATGGTAAAATATCCATGCTAAGCAAAACCAGCCTGAACTGGAATTCACCTTTAGTGCGGTGACAGCCCAACAAATGTTAAAATGCAGCAGAAACAGAAACAAAACAAATCCCCAGGACAGCAGATTTTCCCAAATCCTCTTCTCTTACAGATTAAAATATTAATTATGTCATGAGAATCATGACAGCAGTGATTAATGTTTCTATAAGGAATGTGCTCTGACAGCCAAATCATGATCCCTCATCCCTGGAAGTGCCCAAGGCCAGGTTGGATGAAGCTTGGATCAACCTGGAAGATGTCCCTGCCTGTGGCAGAGACGTGGAACAAGATGATCTTGAAGGTTCCTTCAAACCCAAACCATTCCATGATTTTCCCATGTATCAATTGCTAATTCCACCAAATTTATGGAAGGGAGTTGAATTCAGAGTTCCGATGTGGGAACCCAGAACATCCCTCTGGCTGTCCAAGACGGCCAAGACCCCTGGCAGGGGACTCAAAAGCCCTGGCATGGAGCCCAAAACACCTGTGGGTTTGATTATGACCCGTAGAGCAAATTACCAACCTTAGATGAAGATCAGCAAGCCACAACAGTTTAAGCAGAATATTAGTGAAGTTATCACAGGATGGAAAAGTAGATTTTAGGGTTTTTGGTATGGGGATTCAGGAGGCAAGATAGAGGAAAATAGGTGTGTCCAGCCTTTCTCCTTCTTCTTTTTGGCCTGCATCTTCTGCTGTGATGTTGGCACTTTTAGATAGGTTTAGAGTAGAAGCTCACTGTCTACCATAGGTGATAGGTATTGGAAAGTAATTGTAAACATTGTACACATAGTTTTTAGTATAAAGACATAACACCACCCTGGGGGCAGGCAGAATGTCTGGAACTGTCCTGCTGGACAGACCTCGGCAGAGCAAGAGAAACTTTTTTATAGATAAGACGCAATAAACAACCTTGAGACCGAGAACTGAAGAACTCCGACTCATTCTTCAAGTGCCCAAGCTAAGCAAAGAGACTTTTAACAATCTCGGGATCACAGTGACCCAGAAAGGCCCTGAGACTCCATGCCTTTCCAGGAGCACCACGATGCACAAAACCCAAGAGTTGGTTCTTCCTTGTGTGGTACAAGTGAGGACCTACATTGAAACACTGGTGCTGCTACCCAGGGAACTGTTCATCCAACTGGAGTGGGGAATTTGGGAAGAATTTCTGCATGGAAAGGATGGTCAAGCACTGGAAGGGGCTGCCCAGGGAGGGGCTGGAGTCCCCATCCCTGGAGGTGTCCAAGGAATGTCTGGATGTGGCCCTCAGAGCTCTGGGCTGGTGACAAGGATTGGTCGCGTTGGACTTGATGATCTTGGAGGTCTTTTCCAGCCTCATTGGTTCTGGGATTCTCTGGATTGGGCTTATATTGGTCAGAGAATCAAAATTCCCTGGAGCCAGCTGAAGAAAAACTCATGGATTTGATTGAGACAGAGCCCACAGGACAAGCAAGACCACGTGGAAAACAGCCTGTCATGGTTTTGTATGAAAATAGTCAAGTAAAAATTTTATTTCTTTACATTGTCAGTAGAAAAGAAAAAGTTGTGAAGAGAAGAAAAATATTCTAAAAAAATTATTTTATTCTTACTACTTTTCTTTTAGTTACTATTAACAAAATTTTCTTTATACCCTTTTAAAATTTTAAATCTACTTTATCTTTCTCCTAATCCTACCTCACAGCAAGAAGTAAATACATAAGTAATTAACCAGCACTGAAGTCCATCACACTCATCAACACATTAATTTTAAAAAATCTCAAAATTTAAAAAAGAATCTTAAATTAACAAACCAAAACCACTGCATGGTCAAAGGTTTTATTTTTCTCACTAAACTTTTTGGTGCTGACGCTTTTTCCAGATGAAATACAAAACTTTGAGGGACTTGGTAGAAGGCTGAAAAATGTCAAGTGATGGTTGGGGATTGGAGTGAAGGGGAAGGAGGGGATATTTGGGTTGTTCATTAAAAAAAGACAAATCCCCTGAAAGGAGACATTTCTCATGGAAATATCACTCCTTTGAAACCAGACAAAAAAAAGCTTTTTTGTCTGGGACAGAGATTGAGAACAGTCTGGGACTGGGGTTGAACTGTGAATCCAAGACCTGCCTGAGCCACTGGAGGTTCACTGACTCACCTGGCACCCCGGAGAAATCCCATAATTTCTGGATAGGGCTCTGAGCAGCCTGATTTAGTGGAATTGGATGATTTTCAAGGTCCTTTCCAACCCTTCTATAATTCTAAAACTTTCTGTTTCTACGTGTTGTTTATCACATGAGTCTGTGGTTGAGAGGAGCTGCAGTTCCTCTCTTTCCCATGTGTCCAGAGTGGAGTTTACCTGACTTTGCTGGCCAAGAATACACAAAATAAAGGGCATTATCCTCTTTTCTCCTCTCATCCCAGGAAAGACTCACTTTCCAGATGGTTACAATATCATTCCAGAATTTTCTCTATGCCCCATAAGCTCTGAAAATGCATAGGATCTTCAGGAAAGCTGCCCTGGTGCACTTGTGTGGGATGAAAAGGCAGAGGAAAAGGTATTTAAAAATTCCAGCAGAAGTTCTGGAGGAAGGGAGGTCTTGAAAGAACAAGAATGGATTCCTCTTCTTGGTCCTAATTAGGATTTGAGAAATCTCTGTGGGTTAATGAAGAGCAGACATGTTGAAATGTCACTTATGCACACGGCAATTTAAGACCCTCCCTTTCTGGAGAGAGTTATTATGGGATATTAACGACCAGTGTCTCAAAATCACAATGGAAAATGAATCCTTGCAAACTGAAGACTGAGGAGGAGTTTTCTGGATGGATTACAAATGTGTTTAACACCTAACAGGCCAAAAAGAGAAAAATTAAGGAAGAAACAGCTGGAAGAAAGTGAATAATTGACAATTAGCACAAACTGTCATCCCAGGAACCACCAGAGCACCTGCTTGACAAAGCAACATTCTTTTCTCTAATGCATTTTCTCTAATAACATTTGCCCCTTTTCTTTTCAAAGATCAGTTAATTGAACTTAAACCTTAATTTAGTTTGTTTTCACCCTTTAATTGCCTCCTTCCATGTCCTGAAAATGAAGCTTTGCTTTCTGCAAGGGCTCCCTTTGAGTTGTTGCATTTAATACTCTGAAATTCTCTGGACTAATCAGAATCACTGGTTTGGACCATTTTTTCACTTTGATCAGGTTTATTTTATCTGTTCCTTAGACAGCAAAAAATCTTTCCTGTGAAGGTGAGGAGGCCCTGGCACAGGTTGTCCAGAGAAGAATTTCCATCCCTGGAAGTGTCCAAGGCCAGTTTGGTAGGGGCAGGGAGCAACATGGAATAGTGGAAGCTGTCCCTGCTGATGGCAGAGGGGTGGAGCTCGATGATCTTTAAGGTCCATTTCAACTCAAGCTTTTCTTTGATTCCATGATATCTGGAAAACTGGAGGCAAGTAGAGGCACCTAAAAAAAATTGTCAAGTTCCCAAACAACAATAATTTTGTGTTTCTCATTTTCTTAAAATCTGGCAGCTGGGGAAGCAACATTCCCTCTATATCATCCTCAAAGATTTAAGAATAAACTCTTTTATGGTTTGGTGCTCTTTTTTAAATCAAGAGTGAAAAAAAAAATCATTCAGGGACTATAATTCTTTGTACACTGAGTTTATCCCAAAGAACATTTTAACATGAATTCCTCAGTTTGGATGCTCCTCTGTTCATATTCTTCTGATCCACTTTGGACTCTGCTGGGGGATATCTGCGCCAACATTCCTTGCACCATGGCAATTTCCTGCTCTGGGAATTCCTTGAAATGACTCTAAAATGGTGCAACATTGCTGAATCCATTAGTCTCATCCCATAAAACAGGAGACACCTGCAAGCAGGTGGTATTCCCTGTTTACTGTAGTGTTTATTAGCTGGCACCATTCATAGGCTGTCTATATTTAATTCAGCACATTCTGCTTCAATTCACTGGCACGAAATAAAGCTCATAAAGCATCAAGGCTCTAAGAGAAACAGAGAACTTTATTTTCTGCAAAAAATCACCCTCATGTGTGGATTTTTGGGTGCACTAGGTACTGTGAAAGCATCAAAATGATGTAGAGTTGGTAAACCAAGATATTTTGGGGTGCAACAGTTATCATGGTCATGTTTGAAGATGCTGAGCAGGCAGCCAAAAGTGTCACTCAGTGACAGCACCCCAGCAGGGCCTATGACACACAAAGAAGAGGAAACAGAATTTGGATCACTAAAAATAGAGCTCTCCTGACATAAATGCCAGATTTATTTCCTTTGTAGGGAGGACAGAGCAAGGCTCTGAAGGTGCCATCCCTCTTGATCTTCTGTGCAAAGCAACCAGGGGGATATTTTTGTTTGGTTTGATGTTTGCTTTGAGCAAAAATAAACCAGAATAGGAACATTGCTGCTTGTTTTGACGTTAGGCATGTTTAGAGAGATATAGAAAGATGAGAGTACAAGAAACAGTTCCTTCTTTGGGTATCTTAAATTTTGTTATCTCTTGTGGGAATTGTTCTTGGAAATAGTCTTTGTCAAAATAAAATGGTTTGGCTTCAAAAAGAAGCCCTCATTGAGACCAATTTCCACAGAAAGTGACAGGTGAGGCCCAGGCACAGGTTGCCCAGAGAAATTGTGGATGTCCCATCCCTGGAAGTGTCCAGGGTCAAGGTGGATGAGGTTTGGAGCAACCTGAATGTTGGAGAGGGTGCTGAAAGACATCCTGGCCCACAGCAGGGTGTTGCAACGTGATGATCTTTAAGGTCCCTTCCAACATGAATAAATTCTCTGTTCTTAGCCCTTTTCAAGGCTCTTTTTCAGTTCTCAATGCCCTGACACAAGCTCTGACTTTTGCTTGTTGGTTAATTTTTTTTTGAAGATGGTATCCTGAGGATTCAGGGGAGACTTGTCCAAGCCAACAGATTCTCCAAGTGGCAGATTTCCAAAATAAAGAGACACAGCTCAGTCACCTCCAGCCTGTTGGGCTCAACTGGTCTTGGAGATTTTGAAGTCCCCTGCCCAGGCAGATGCTGCTTTTTAAAGATTTCCATTCAGAGATCTAAAATGTGTGAGAAGCTGAGAAGCAAAATCAGTGTTTAGAACCAGAAATCAGCAAAAATAGTGTTTAGAACTTGCCAGAGCTTTCAAAAATCTCAGTGTGGGAAGAAGAGTAAAAGGAAGGAAGGAAGTGTCGGAAGGAAGGAAGGAAGGAAGTGGCGGAAGGAAGTGTCGGAAGGAAGTGTCGGAAGGAAGTGTCGGAAGGAAGTAAGGAAGGAAGGAAGGAAGGAAGGAAGGAAGTGTCGGAAGGAAGTGTCGGAAGGAAGGAAGTGTCGGAAGGAAGTGTCGGAAGGAAGTGTCGGAAGGAAGGAAGTGTCGGAAGGAAGGAAGTGTCGGAAGGAAGTGTCGGAAGGAAGTGTCGGAAGGAAGTGTCGGAAGGAAGGAAGGAAGGAAGGAAGGAAGGAAGGAAGGAAGGAAGGAAGGAAGGAAGGAAGGAAGGAAGGAAGGAAGGAAGGAAGGGAAGGAAGGAAGGAAGGAAGGAAGGAAGGAAGGAAGGAAGGAAGGAAGGAAGGAAGGAAGGAAGGAAGGAAGGAAGGAAGGAAGGAAGGAAGGAAGGAAGGAAGGAAGGAAGGAAGGAAGGAAGGAAGGAAGGAAGGAAGGAAGGAAGGAAGTGTCGGAAGGAAGTGTCGGAAGGAAGGAAGTGTCGGAAGGAAGGAAGGAAGTGTCGGAAGGAAGTGTCGGAAGGAAGGAAGGAAGTGTCGGAAGGAAGGAAGGAAGGATGGAAGGAAGGAAGGAAGGAAGGAAGGAAGGAAGGAAGGAAGGAAGGAAGGAAGGAAGGAAGGAAGGAAGGAAGGAAGGAAGGAAGGAAGGAAGGAAGGAAGGAAGGAAGGAAGGAAGGAAGGAGGGAAGGAAGGAAGTGTCGGAAGGAAGGAAGGAAGGAAGTGTCGGAAGGAAGTGTCGGAAGGAAGGAAGTGTCGGAAGGAAGGAAGGAAGGAAGTGTCGGAAGGAAGGAAGTGTCGGAAGGAAGGAAGGAAGGAAGTGTCGGAAGGAAGGAAGGAAGTGTCGGAAGGAAGGAAGTGTCGGAAGGAAGGAAGGAAGGAAGGAAGGAAGGAAGGAAGGAAGGAAGGAAGTGTCGGAAGGAAGGAAGGAAGGAAGGAAGGAAGGAAGGAAGGAAGGAAGGAAGGAAGGAAGGAAGGAAGGAAGGAAGGAAGTGTCGGAAGGAAGGAAGGAAGTGTCGGAAGGAAGGAAGGAAGGAAGGAAGGAAGGAAGGAAGGAAGGAAGGAAGGAAGGAAGGAAGGAAGGAAGGAAGGAAGGAAGGAAGGAAGGAAGGAAGGAAGGAAGGAAGGAAGGAAGTGTCGGAAGGAAGTGTCGGAAGGAAGTGTCGGAAGGAAGTGTCGGAAGGAAGTGTCGGAAGGAAGGAAGGAAGGAAGGAAGGAAGTGTCGGAAGGAAGGAAGGAAGTGTCGGAAGGAAGGAAGGAAGGAAGGAAGGAAGGAAGGAAGGAAGGAAGGAAGGAAGGAAGGAAGGAAGGAAGGAAGGAAGGAAGGAAGGAAGGAAGGAAGGAAGGAAGGAAGGAAGGAAGGAAGGAAGGAAGGAAGGAAGGAAGTGGCGGAAGGAAGTGGCGGAAGGAAGTGGCGGAAGGAAGTGGCGGAAGGAAGGAAGGAAGGAAGGAAGTGGCGGAAGGAAGTGGCGGAAGGAAGTGGCGGAAGGAAGTGGCGGAAGGAAGTGGCGGAAGGAAGGAAGGAAGGAAGGAAGTGGCGGAAGGAAGGAAGGAAGGAAGGAAGGAAGGAAGGAAGGAAGGAAGGAAGGAAGGAAGGAAGGAAGGAAGGAAGGAAGGAAGGAAGGAAGGAAGGAAGGAAGGAAGTGTCGGAAGGAAGTGTCGGAAGGAAGTGTCGGAAGGAAGGAAGGAAGGAAGTGTCGGAAGGAAGTGTCGGAAGGAAGTGTCGGAAGGAAGTGTCGGAAGGAAGTGTCGGAAGGAAGGAAGGAAGGAAGTGTCGGAAGGAAGTGTCGGAAGGAAGGAAGGAAGGAAGTGTCGGAAGGAAGTGTCGGAAGGAAGGAAGGAAGGAAGGAAGGAAGGAAGGAAGGAAGGAAGGAAGGAAGGAAGGAAGGAAGGAAGGAAGGAAGGAAGGAAGGAAGGAAGGAAGGAAGGAAGGAAGGAAGGAAGGAAGGAAGTGTCGGAAGGAAGTGTCGGAAGGAAGGAAGTGTCGGAAGGAAGGAAGGAAGTGTCGGAAGGAAGGAAGTGTCGGAAGGAAGGAAGTGTCGGAAGGAAGGAAGTGTCGGAAGGAAGTGTCGGAAGGAAGGAAGGAAGGAAGGAAGGAAGGAAGGAAGGAAGGAAGGAAGGAAGGAAGGAAGGAAGGAAGGAAGGAAGGAAGGAAGGAAGGAAGGAAGGAAGGAAGGAAGGAAGGTGGATGAAATCTAAGTCTGCCTCTTGAAATACTGCAGGAACCAAAGCGATTTCTCCAGTGAATCATTATTTTTGTGTGAGATCAAAGGGCAGATTTCACCTCCTGGTGTCTCACAGGGGCTAGAGCGTGAAACAGCTGAGCCCCTACTGCAACACAAAAGAAACTAAAATAAGAAAAAAGAAAAGCTCACAGAATCTACCAATTAAGAGTGAACACAAATGTACCAAGTTATTCAAATGGTGGGGATCCACGGGGATATTTATATAAATAAACTCACCAACACTTTTTTTTCCTGAGCAAACAGGTTTAATGGAAGGTGATCCTGGGAGCTGTAATGAGAAGATCTTTCAGGTCCCTTCCTACTCAAACTGTTCCATGAACTTTCAGGATGTCTATCACCATTATCCCTGAAAGTTTTTCCATCTATTCCTCAGTCTTCCCCACTCTCTAATTCTAAGAATTATTACTGGGATAAAAAATTGTGTTCTTATCCTGCCACTTATTAAAAGCTTTAAACAGCTCCTGTTTTGCCCCTTGGTTCACAGTTAGAAAGAATAGACTTGACACATTTGGTTTAAATAGGAATAAACAGAAATCACTCATCCTGATAATATCTTGGAGGATGAGATTCCAGCTGAGCATGGAATTGGTGACAAGATGTCCAGAAAGGTTTGGAGAGGCCCCTGCAGTGCCAAGGTGATGGGTCCTGTAGTCAGAGATCTTTGAAGTGGATTTTCCCAAATTTTGAATTAAAGTGAGCATAAAAAAGTCCTCGTTGAGTTGTCTTTGTTTCTCTAAAGGTTTGTATTGCTGAACTCCAGCTTGATGGATGTTTTTTTTAAAGAAAGGTCTTTGGATCTGCTGGAGAAAAGGAGAAAAAAATCAAATTGGATTTGAAAACAAAGATGTCCTTTGATTGTCTTATAAAACAGATCCATTTCTCCCATCCTTAACTTTCAGTATTTTCTGGATTGTAAGAAAACTGAATTTTTGGGATCCCTAGGAAAAAGCCTCATCTCTTCTATATTTCATGAGGCTTTCTCACACATTTGCTGTGAGTTTCCTCATTTCTGCTTATTCTTAACTTCCCCACCTGGCCAGGTCCCCTTCCTGTTTTATCTCTGTCTCCAATGCACAGCTGGAAGTGGAAAGTTCCCTTGTCAGAGTGTTCAGCAGAAAATTACTCAAACAAATTGCTTTTCTCCCAACTTCTCTGCCCAAAACTTCCTAAGAAACATAAACACCGTGAGTAAAGGAACACAAGAATTGCACTCTCACACCAGGGAATCATAACCTTTTTTAAAATAACTCCAACTATTTCTCAAGTACCATTTTTGCTGTTGTTTTTGTGGAGTTGCTGCAGTGGCTTTTGGGTTTTGAGACACATAAAAATGAACATAACTTTTAAACACAAAATAAGCATAACTTTTTAATAACTATTTACTGCTTTATATTTTGACTGATTCACTGTCAAGCAGAATTTTGCGTCATTCCTCTTCTCCACTGATGGGTTTCTTTCATGTTTTTGCAGAATACCTCATGCTTGATATACTACAGGTTGGTCAATGCTGATTTTCCAAACATCCAGATTTTCAAACTATTTGTTATTACATCCATAACTTGTGCATTACCCTCAGTATAAGTTATGTTCCTACAAGGACTTCCAAAAAGAAGTCTTTATCTCAAGATAAAGATTTTCTATCAAAGCAAATATGATTTTAGTCGTGCATTGAATAGAACAGCATTAGCAGGCAAAGATTTTCTCTTCTAACCTTTGCCTGGCAGCATGTAAAATAATATTTGTTTTCCTTATTTGAAGAGGAAAATGAACTTGTTCACCTTTCTGTGAGTTAATAAAGGGAGTAAAACAATGGCACCATGAGTATCTGAGTTAATGAAGTTTATTCCCCTTCAGACTTGTGTCTTGCTGGTTTTGAATCTTGTGGAAATATAACCCTTGAGAACCTTTGAGATCTCTGCTCTTTTGCCAGAGGGGTTTTGATTCGGATGAATTAAAAAGCTGCAAGGAAAACACACAGAAAATGCAACAGCCACACACACATGACAGCCAGGTCATCACATCTAAATCCAGCTCAAAAATACTTTGGGATAGATCAGACCCTCAGGAATGGGCTGGAAGAGCATCCTTGGGGCAGAAAACAACCTCCTGCTCTGCCTGTCTCCCACCAGGATCTCTGGGCTGTGGATTGCAGTCCTTGAGAGGGGAATGTGGGAATATGAGACTGGAGGGATTTGGGTCCAGATCCAACCACCTCTGTCCTGATGTCCTCATCCATGTGCCAGCTGGAGACCTGCCAGTACAAACAGCAATGACTTCAGAATTCACAGGATCACCAAATCATGGAATATCCTGAGTTGGAAGGGGCCCACAAGGAATATTGAGTCCAGCTCTTGGTCCTGCACAGGACAACTCCAAGAATCACCACATTCCAGAGAACATTGTCCAAGATTTATGTGGGGCTGTCCAAGATCCTCATAAGGAGGGCCTCTCCAATGGGTCATTCCACCCTTTTAAATTCAATTCTTCCAGCCCCTGGTGTCAACAATCCATCCAAATGATTCTGGTTTGGAATTTTTAACATTTGAGTTGGGGTAGGATCCAGACCCAGAGCAAAATCCCACAGCATTTCAGGACTGAAGGAACAGATTGTTCCTGCTCAGAGCAGTTTGAAAACAGCGTGAAGAGATTCAGACAAGCAGACTCCAAACTCAGGGATCTCGGCACATCATCAATTCCAGTTTCCCACAGTCATTGCCCACAACGGCCATTAAGTTCCCTCACTGAAATTCAAAGAACTGAATGCGCGTTCCAAACCAATTCCCAAGATTAGCTGCTCCATCAGCTTCCCAAGGAGCTCCCTGTCCTGAGTTCCCTTTCTGTGCTTCTTGAAGACAGGAATGGAAATTGCCTCCTTCTTCTCCTGGGAACTTCCAAGGCCACCAGGACCTTTCAAAGATAAGTGAGAGTGACTTTGCAATGACATCAGGTCCCATGGATCCATCCCGTCCTCATCCATGCATTCCACAAATCTATTTTGTCTTAGTCTTCCCTGACTGGATCCTCCTTCCCTGAGGCTAAATCTTCCTTGCTGTGGTCCAGGAAACTGAGATTCCTGAAGGCTGATTTTACCAGCAAAGATTTAAATGAAGAGTACTTGAGCAATTTCCATGTTTCTTTGCCACCAGAATTCCCACCCTGCTGAGCAGCAGCCCCGCATTTTCCTCTCTCTTCCTTTTGCTGCTGATATTCCTGCAGAAAACTCGCTGCCCTTCATGTCCCTTACCAGATTTAATTCCAGATGGGCTTTGATTCCCCCATCCAGTCGTATCCATCAACTCCTTTTTATTGATTTTTTTTTCTGCAGATGGAATTACGTGGAGATCTACAACACAGGGAACACAGTCCCAGCTCCAGAGCCCATATTTGTTGGTCCATCTCACCAGGAGTTTTGCAGCTTTGCCAGCTTACACCACATATGGAGTCTTTTTTCTATGGGAAAACATGGAAGTGTTTTGTCCAAATAAAGGCAGGGAAATCTCACTGCATAGGGCTTGGAGGCAGACTTGGTTTTGATGCGTCCCACAAAAAGTCACAGAAAAAAGGGAAAGTACACTCGGTAAGGGCTGGAATTGATTTTTTACTATGGGATGGAATGCCAGGAGTGGTTTCTTCTATGTGAATATTCATGTAAAAACCTGCTGGGGTTTCTGCCAGCTCATATGGAACAAGAAAGATGCCTGTGCCACACTACATCCCAAAAATGGGGGTCTCAGGAAGAGGGAAGGCTGGGAAGTTGAAGGGGCAGAATATTTCCTTTGGTTTTTTTGGTTTTTTTTTTTTTTTTTTTTTTTTTTTTTTTTTTTTTTTCAAATGTCTTGTTAAATAGAACCTCTGATTCATATTTTTTTCATGGGGAAAGATTTCTGTATCAGGACTGCAAGGCTCAGTCAAAGACTTGTCTGGGGCTTCTCAGAGTCCACCTGGTGGGTTATTCCTGGAAATATTCCCTTCAGCAGTGACATCATTTGCCTTCCTCTTTTCTCTGTGATAATCTTCATTTCAGAATCAGCGAGCTTTACTTTTTTCAAAATTCAGCTCCTCAACACCATGAGGAGGCAAAAGGGTTTTCCTTTGCCTCTCCCATTTCCACAGGTTGTAAATGTTCTGTTTTCTCTGGGTATCATTGCCCAGTATTACTTTTATCAAGGGCCATTAACACCTCGAGTTTGGGAAACCACTGAATTTAAGATTTTTGAATGCTGATTTTCTGTTACTCATATTTTTTTTTTCAGTTCTTATATTTCTCCTGGTTATCTCCAGTTTCCCATTGGATCCTAGAGACAGTAAGCTGTTTCCAAAACACCCAGGATGCCAACTTTTCTGTTTTAAAGCATCCAGACCATGGATAACAGGTTTGAAAGCCATAATAACATCAGTGATACAAGGTACATATATAAATTTCCACTGCACACATCCAGACACTTTCAACTCAGGGAGATTTCCCACAGGAGAACTCAGTTTCTCCTGCTCTGATTTATTCTGATGCTTTATTCCTTTCCATCTCCATTCATCAAGGCTTGAATAGGATAACAGCCTTAATAGATGCTAATTAGCAATATAAACCATCCACTATGCAGTAATAGCAAACTCAGACTGAAAAAAGCCCTGTCAAAATAATGGTTGGGCTTGATGATTGAAAGGGGGAAAATGCAGTTGGATTCTTAATACTGGAGTGCAACTGAGAAAGAAAAGAGAAATTATTGCTTTTCCCATGTAGATTATAAGCAATTAAGAAGGGCATGGAATAAACCCTGGGACTTTCCTGTGTCAGCTCCTCCCTGTGTTTCAGGGTGCTGCAGGAGCTGAAACACAATTTTTGTGTGTTTATTGTCAGCTCTGGTTTGATCTCATGCTCAAGCAGGGAAGAACAACCCCAAACAGCACAGATTTCCTGCTGGAAAGAGGAGACACATTCTGGATTCAGCTCAGAGCCTTCCTTTCAGTGGGTGCAGATGTTTTGCTTTCACTTGGAGGATTGGTATGTGCTAATTGGGCAAAGAACAGTAATTAGTCAGGGTGTGTGGGAGGTGATTTGTCTGGATACCACCACAGAGCCTCCCAACAGGCCCAAAGGCTGGAACAGCCCTTGGGAACTCCCTGTTATTGCCTGGACAATTGGTTCACTGCAAACATCTGAAATTTGGGGTGTCTTTCTCCCTCTCCCCAAATCCTTTCTGCTCAAACATGGAACCATTACAGCCCATTTGGAAAACAGGCAATTTCCAAGGAAAAAGGAGGATCACTTCTGGCCATGCTGAAAGATTACATCAGACCACAGAATGGCATTGCAACAGAAATTATTTCATCCACGTATTGGCCATGTTGTGCAGAGAAAACCATTCCATAACACATGAACTTTACTAGATTTTAAAATATATTTTGTATAGTATTATATTATTATATTTATTAATTTGTTTTATGTATTCCATATATTATTATAACAGTATTATTATAATTATCATTATATATTTTGTACAGTCAAAACCCATAGGAATTCATGGGTTGGATGTTCATTGCTCCCAGGTAGTTCAGTTCTTACGAGGTATTTGGGTTGCTGTTGGATATGGTTTTCTTTTCCTCTGATGTTAATTAGGTTGTCATTCTCCTTTCTTTTATCTCTCTTTTCCCAGACCAGGTGTTTCAGATCACGCCAGAGTTGATGGTTATTGGTTATTGCAGTTAATGGTCATTAATTGTCTATCTTTTGTGTATTTTCTGAGCTACTCCCAATCTGCTGAGATGTTAAGACCTCATCAGACCTCGCCTGGTAAAACAATTTTTTGCAAAGAAACTTCAATTCCCTTCCCATGGGACAAAGGTGAACAAAAACCCCTGACTAAAGTTATATAAAAAATTTTGAACTTGGTACCATTTCCAACAGTAGGACCCAAGGGAATGGTCTGAAGTTGTGCCAAGGGAGGTTTAGGTTGGAAATTAGGAGGAGTTTTTCACTCAGAGCTGGTTGGACACTGGAACAGCTCTCCAGGGAATGGTCACAGCCCCAAGGCTGCTCAAAAAG
Organism: Melospiza georgiana; assembly: GCF_028018845.1. Classification (NCBI taxonomy): domain Eukaryota; kingdom Metazoa; phylum Chordata; class Aves; order Passeriformes; family Passerellidae; genus Melospiza; species Melospiza georgiana. Next base: position 152,755,125 of record NC_080430.1, on the reverse strand, counting down.
GGTTTGGAGAAGATACTCAGGGACAGGTGGGATTGTTGGGATGTCCAGGACCAGAAGTTGGACTCAATGATCCTTGTGGATCCTTCCCAGCTCAGGATAGTCACCCTGGGAAAGACATTCTGAAATATTAGAATGACATTCTAAAGTATTCTAAAGTATTAATGCAATGCCCAATGTTTTAAAGCTGCACACGTTCTTGCCACATTCTGCTGGGTCATTTTAAAGGAGAAAACCAGGCCATTAACTGAACTTCACTTGTCACCAGCCTGTCCTGAAGTCCCCTGGCCAAGAGCAGATCCCTGCTCCAGAATATTTGGATGCCAATCAAAGTGCTGGCCATGCTGCAAGGATCAGCTGCTGGGATCATTCTGACCTCAGGAAAACCACAAAATTCCTGTGAATTTGGATGATAAAGCTCATCAGAGAAGGAACAACTTTTTCCAAGTTGGTGTCTACTTTAAAGTTGTTGGAACAAGCAAATTCCATGTTCCTGTCTCTCTGTTTATCCACCCACCTGCCTATTTATGCAGCTAATTTTCCTCAAGAGCTTCAGAGGTCCTTCTGGGTTGTATCATTTTGTGGGGAGGTTCTTACACCTCATGGGATCAGAAAAGAAATATCTCTCCCACCATCCAGCTTTTGCAAGCGAGATTTGGGGAGTAGAATGTTCATTTCCTATGAAATTCTGTGTGAAAAGCATTGGTTCCCTATATATACGTGTGAATACATATTTATGTGTATATATAAATATATGTATGTGCATCTCTGTATATATGAACATACACACACACATGTATATATAAATATATATGACGTCTGGAAGGCACTGGAAAAATTTTTGGGGACATGTCTTTCTCCTGCAATGAATGTTTTCCTGGAGAATTCAACCAATTTTCTTCTCTACCATCAAATTCCAGTGTTTCTCCTACATGGTCCTGCTTCTGAGGCATCTCTAAATTGGACTTGGTGTGTCCAGAGGAGATTTTGGTGTCTTCCTGCCTTTCCAAGAACCCAGGAATCAGAGTAAATTCCAACCAAGTGTCTTTTATTATATAATCTTGTTTATTACAAATTAGTCTACAGATGGTGTCTCTTTTCAAGTCCATCACTGAAAGCTGGAATTATTTTTTTGGTTGTTTCTATTTACAAACAACAACAACAACAAAAGATGATGAATTATCATCATTTATTCTGTAAAACCCCTGACATTTTTGGAAAGATTAAGTTTTTAACACAAATGTTACAGAACAGGAATGTCTACAGAAGAATGCATTAAATTCCAAGCAGTTCAGGCTGTATTTTCTTTCATTTCCCACTGCTCCTAATAACATTATTTGTTCCTCTCTAACCCAATCTTTCTCATTCTTTGTTGGTTTTACATTCTGCAAATGCCTGTGGACAGTTCTGCTCCCCTTAGTCAGGTATTAGACAAATTGCACACATTGTTTCCTTTTAATCTAATCTCCCTCCTGACATCTGAAATACTCAGAGTTCTTCACCATCCTCTGCAGTTTGCCAACACTTACTTGATATTTTGATGTGCTGAACCAGCACCATTCCACAGTGGGAGTCAGCTGATCCCAAAACACTCAGTCCTCTCTGTTCAGCAGCAGTTTTGGAGGAAGCATCTCATTGCTGACTGCACCAGAACACCTGATTTTGAGAAAACTGTTGCACTTGGATATTCTAATTAGAGACAAGGCTTGGCATCTTCTCCCACACAATTAATGACAGGACAAGGGGAGATGGCCTCAAGTTGCACCAGGGGAGGTTCAGGCTGGATATCAGGGAGAAAAAATTCACTGGAGGAGTGGTCAAATATCAAAACAGGCTGCCCAGGGCAGTGGTGAAGTTGCCAACTCTGAACATCACAAAAACCTTCTAAGGTTTTATGTTCTCTGTTGGACTTTGGTTCCTGCAGCAGCCAAGCCTGTCCTTCCACAATGTCTGTCTCAAAGGAAGAGTTTATTTTTTTAACTTAAAACTTGAAATTCATCACTGCCCTGACATCAGCTCTGCACCTTTTTTTTCTCCTTCCCCATGGCAGAAAAGCATATCATATTTAAAGGAAGGTGCACACCTGAGTCTTCAGAAAGAGCTGCTGCATTGCTCTTATTAAGAAAGTGAAGATGAGATGATTCATGTGGTCCAATTTCTTTGCCTTTCAAGAAAAAACAGTTTTCCTGCTCTTTTTTATACATCTTTGTTTGCTAGACTCCCCTGTCTGCCTGGGAGGCACATAAGAATATCAAGGATTTGCTACTGGTTTTGAAAATGAATGATGGAAGAAACCCAGGGTCTGGGATTTGATTGCAATGGAGATAAGCTATGACCAAAAAATTCTCATGGAAAAGGAGTGGAGCAGTTATTGCTGAGAGTTCCTGCTCTGACAGATGAGGATATTTCTACTACCAGCAGTACTCAAACACTGCAGAGCTGGATAAAACACTCAATAATAGACATCATCTCAAGGAATTTGCAGCATAAATGTTATGAAGCCTCACATCCATTAGGGAAAAAAATGGTGCAGTAAAGAGATTGTTCTGGGTTTAACTGCTGCAGCTGCTGCTTTTTAGGTTTTTTTTTTTTTTTCCCTTGTTGTCTTGTTTAGGTTTAAAGAGGATTTCTGAGTTTAAGAACCACAAAATTGACAGGTTTGGCAAAGACCTCCAAGACTATCACATCCAGTCTTTGACCGAATGCCACCATGGCCACTGAATCATGCCACAATGTGCCACATTTATTCATTTTTTTTACTTAGTCCACTGACCCAGCCTGTCCAGGTCCCTCTGTAGGGCCTTCCATGCCACAAGCAGATGGATTTCAATCCCAACACTGGCATGGTGCCCCTGGGCTCACCCAGGGAGCCTGGGTTTATCCCCTTCCCCTTCAAATCTCGTTTAAAGCCCTCCACCAGCCCCAAAACTCATGGCTTAGAACTCTTTTCCCCCACGAGACAGGTGAGACACCTGTCACCAGCAGCCTCAGTGCCCATAAAACACCAGAAAAGCCAAAATTCCGCATAAGACACGTGGATCCTATGGAAAAATAAAACCCCACTCAGAGCAGGTGTTGATTAGTTGGAGGGACACTCTTTATCAACATGAACAACGTGAGCAACCAATGGTGGGTGTTTATCCCTGGGACAAAACCAGAGAGCTATCCAGGAATGCCTCTGGCACAGAGAGGCAGCAGAATTCCGTGTGGGATGGCTCTGGCCAGCAAAGGAGTTGTCAGGAGTGGGATTCGAACCCACGCCTCCAGGGGAGACTGCGACCTGAACGCAGCGCCTTAGACCGCTCGGCCATCCTGACCTGTGGAACCTGTAGCCCTGCATCCTGAAATTCCTGTGAAATTGTTTTCCATCAAGTTTGTCTTTTTAGTGTGTGGAGCATTTCCTTGGGCATCCAGGATTCTCCTCTAGGAAGCAAAGAACAGCCTGAACTCTGGAACAGACAGGAGAGTGCAGCCAGGTAGGGGTTGGTTTCTTCTCCCAAGTAAAAAAGAGATAGGAGAAGAAGAAACAGCCTAAAATTGCACCAGGAACGGTTCAGATGGGATATTAGGACAAATTTCTTTAGTGAAAGGGTGGTCAAGGGTGGGAATGGGCTGTCCAGGGAAGTGCTGGAGTCACCAGTCCCTGGAGGTGTTCCAAGGTGTGTGGATGTGGCTCAGGGATATGGTGTGGTGGTGAGCATAGTGCTGGGTTAGTGATGGGCCTCAGTGATCTCAGAGGTCTTCTCCAAATTTAATTATTCTGTGAAAAGGCTCGGAGTTCTCTCTATCCTCACTTACAGCTAAGTTAACAATTAGTTAAGAGGTTAATAATTAGCTTAGGGTGGGCCTATCCAGTGCAAATACCAACCACCAGCTTAATGAAGGAGGTAAAAACCTTAAAGAACCTCGAGAATCAGAATAAAAAAAGAGCTACAATAATTTCTGGCATATCCCATTATCTCTGCCAGCTCCTTTTTATTTCTTTCTCTTTGTTTAATTTTTTTCTTTCCCTGCAGAGTGCTGGAATTTGTCCAATAGACTTTAGATGAATTGACAGCGGCATATGCATGAGCTGATGGCTGCTGCAGCGACAAGGTTTTCCCTTCCTCCAAAGCTCAGTGCAACTCCCCAGAGAGGATCTGAGCAAGGTCATCTCTTCCCTTTGAAGGTGGAAACAGGGGAACAGCAGGACTTTGCAGGGTCCAGAAACAGGGCTGAGGAAATTCAGTTTCAATTGAAAAGAGAGATTTCTTTCCAAGAGAAAGGGAAATTGAGGTAAGCAACAAATCTTCCAGACTGAGCAGGAGTGGCTCACAAAATATATCTGAGAAAGAGAAAGCCATGCAAAATAAATTTCACCCTTTATGCAGCAGATACTGGGGGGCTGGAACTTTAAGGCTTTTTCCAACCCAAACCAGTCTGTATTCTGTACTATTTTAAGGAGGTTGGGTGGTAAAAATCCATGGGCCTGAACAGGGCTGAGGGTCTTCATGAGGGTCTTCACAGGAGAACAGAGTTGATATTTACTGAGGCAGAAGGGGATAGGGCTCGGAGCATTCAGAGTCCCTTCCAGCTCAAACCAACCTATTATTCTATAGCTCTCTATAAAACCTATAACTATAAAATATATATATAAAAATATATAAAAATATATTTTGCATGGAACTCTAATAACTGTATCATTACAGATGAAAACTTCAGCATCCCTATTAACTTTATCCTGCTGAAGGATTTCCTGAGCTTTTAAAGGAAGAGTTGCAGGATTTCTATAATTATCAGCTGCTTCTGCCCACATTCCTGGCTGATGGGAAATCGTTAGTCTTGAGCCTTGGCTAATGGGCCATGTTAGAGACACAGAGGAGATTTTGGCACTACAAATTCGAAGTCTGTGTCGCCACTGCCTGTCACAAGGATGTGGCCTTAATGACAATGACCCTTTGCCCTGGGAGGCATCAGTGGGAGAGAAGGGAATCAAACTCCTGGGAATTGAGTATCAACCTGACATCAAAGCGATGTACCTCGTGTCTTTTATAAATTTAAAGGCAGAAATGGAGAAAAAGAGCAGGAGGGCAAGTCAGGGGTTTCTTTGTTGGTTTAAAAGACGTCCTGGTCAACCCCTGTTCCTCGAGCTTCTTCAGGCTCCTTCAGGTGTGGGTGGCATCTGGGTGTGGGTGGCCATGGGTGAGTAAGAAAGGTGTTTTGCAGAGCTCCAGCTGGCGAGGAATGAGCTGTGCAAGGCTCCGAGGGGGAAACACAATGCCGAGGGGTTTCCATTGGGTAAACATTCCGCATTTGGATTGCTTTGTAAGAGAATAAACAGCCGGCACAAAGGAAGCTGCCAACTCCCCATCAACACCACCACGTCCTTTTAAGGTTTTTTTTTTAACAGCTTCACAGACTCCCAGGCAGGATCGTGTAGCAGTTTTGAAATCAATGAGGCATTTGCCATTTCCCTCTCACCTTGCCTGCCTTTGGATTGGCACAGCTCCACAGATCAGGTTTTATGCCTGTGGATCTCTCTTGCTCTGTCTATTGTTAAAGCAAATGATGCTTTGGCTCATTCTGGCTTGGGAAAGGAGAAGGAGAAGGAAAGTTTGCTCATCATGGCAGATAAGTCATGGACTCAGAAGGAGATTTTGGAGGGTTGGGGCAGCTGCCACTGCTAAGAACGGGAGCAGATCCTCCCTCCAAGATCAGGCATCTTGAGGAGACCTCCTTCACTAAAGGTCACTTATCTAGGGGGACATCTCCAGCATTTTATGTCCCCATCCCATGTCCAGCAAGTAGGATCTTTAATCTGAAGAGGCCATAGCTCTCATTCCTCCTGTGAGAAGGGATCCTTGATGAGATTGTCTAACACTTTGTCCAATTTCATCTTCATGGATTCATGGAATGGTTTGGTTCAGAAGGGACCTTCAAGATTAACTGGTTCCAGCCTCTACCATGAGCAGGGACAACTTCCACTGGTTGCTCAGAACCCCTTCCAGCCTGACCTTTGGACACTTCCAGGGATGGGGCTTGAAACCCTTCAAGTCTGGGAACTCCACCACATCCCTGGTCAGGTTGTTCCAGTGTTTGATTGTTCTCGCTGTAAAAATAAATAAATAAAATATTTCTTATCTTGAGATTGAACCTTTTTGACGTGTCCACATTGGATGCAGGCTCCCACTGCTTGGCAGAGATTGTGAATCTAATCAATGCTCATTAAGGGAAACTATTTCAGAAATCTCTTATTTTCATTTATTACTTGACGCTGGGTGGAGAAAGGGTGTTCATTTCTTGAATTTTCTAAGCTGTGGAGGCCTTTAATTCTTCATCAAAAAGTGCAGTTAAATCAAAACCACTTGTTTAAAAATATCCAGAGTCTCATCTGCATGAGAAGAAAGGGAGAAGCTGCTTGGCCACAGCTTGGGATGTTGGATGGGGTTTTATATTACAGCCTGTACAAACCAACCTACAGAGAAATTTACTTTTGCAATTAAAAAAAAAAGGAAAAAAAGAATAAGTTTTGTACATGGATGTACCTGCGCCTGAAGTGCCAGAGGCACCTGTGTACAGTGCTGTCCATCCAAACATGAACCAGGGTGCTGGGATGTCACTGCCAGACCCTCGGAGAGGAGCGGGCACAGCAGCAGAACTGTGTGTCTATCCGTGAGCATTGCTGCCCTCTCCTGGCTCCAAAGCACACAAAAGCAGGGAAAGTCGGCTCGAAAAGGACGATGATGGCAGCAGGGAGCACAGGGATGGGTGCGGGACAGATGGGACCTGTGGAGATTGCTGCTGCTTTTGGGGTGAATGGGCTCATCCACGCTGCCGGCAGATGTCACCCCAAATAATCCCAGCCACCAGGGTCCTGCTGGCCAGTTCTGTCCTCCTGGTGGTTCCATCACTCGGCAGGGGTCACAGAACCATGGAATGGTTTGGGTTGGAGGGACCTTAAAGATCATCTCATTCCCTTTGCCATGGGCAGGGACACCTTCCACTATCCCAAGTTGCTCCAAGCCCCATCCAACCTGGCCTTGGACACTTCCAGGGATGGGGCAGCCACAGCTTCTCTGGGCAAGGCAAGGCAAGATCTCTCTGCAGAGGACTCAAAAGCTACTTTCAGGTAGGGGAACAGGGGTTTCAAGTCTTTCCCCATGAAGCTCAGACCTTCTTTGACCTTCCACATATTTGCTCAAGGCTTTTCTCACCTGTCAAGCAGTGGGGCTTTGCTGTGATTTCCCCAGAACCCATCAAGGGACTTGGAGTCTTTCTTCTCCCAGCAGACACTGTCTGCCCTAGAACAGGTATTTCTTCTCAAAAAATCACAAAATGGGTCAGACTGGAAGGGACCACAGTGGGGTCATCTGGTCCCACCTCCCTGCTCAACCAGGGCCATCCCAGAGCACTTGGCACAGGATTGTGTCCAGATGGTTCTGGAATGGGTCCAGTGAGGGAGACTCCACACCCCCTCTGGACAATCTGTTCAGAGCTTGGTCATTGCGCAGGACAGAAGTTTTTCCTCATGTTCAGGTAGAACTCCCTGGGCATTATTTTCTGCCTGTTCTTCCTCTTCCGTTGCTGGGCTCCATGGAGCAGAGCCTGGTCCATCCTCTGACCCCTCCTTGCAGATATTGCTGGACATTGATGAGATTCCCTTTCACTTTATTTGAGACTGAACATGTTCAACTCTCTCACCCTGGTCTCATAACAAAGATACTCCAGTCCTTCATCATCTTTGTTGCCATCTTCTGTTCTTCTCTCTTCACTTTCTCTGCTGCTGAATCTCTAGAGCTGCAGGCCCAGGTCTAGAAGACCAAATATAAGAGCTGGCACATGTTCTTAATCCCAGAATCAAAGTGTTTTAAAAGGTCCATATGGACAAAGTCTCACCCTCCTTTCCACTTCAAACCAGGGATTCACATCCCTGGCACCTCCTGGGACTTGTCTGGCCCGATCAAACTTACCAACTAGGCCAGAACACCATCAGGGAGAGGTTGGCAAGAAAAAAAGACCTTTGCAAAACATCCTGAGAGATTTTCTTCCAATGCTGGAAACGTGAAAGTCTTATTTGGGTCTGACAAGCTGTTGGCTCAGAAAAATCTGACATTTGCTGAACTGTTAACACGAGTTTCTGGAAAGATGTGCTTGGGTTTCTTACTCACATGGCACCTTCATGTGGAGCTTCAGGAAGAAAGAGGATCATCCCAACCTTTTCCATGGGAACAAGGTTACCTGGAGCAGTGCTGTGTGTGAGGGAGAGGGAGAAAAGTGTCTTGTTGTGGTGACAGGATGCCCCTTGGCAATCTGTCCCTGAATTTTGTGGGATGAATTCTAAATATTCACAAAATTGTCTTAGCAAATGTTGCCTCTGTTGGGGGAAACCTAATTAATTTCTTCTTGGAAACCCCTCAGCTGAAATCCTCTCCCTCTCTTTTCCTTCACAGGGAAAGAAATAAAACATTGGGAAATAAGCAACCATTCAGATTAATCATCATTTTTTCTCCAGTCAAGCAATATATGAAAAATATCTCCCCCCCCTACTTGAACCCTGCTGAGTGCAGGCCAGTCCTAACAGAAGAGAGTTCTTGAAAATAGAAGAGATAACTGGTAACTAATCACATGAAGAATGAAATAAAAATGAAAAGAAAGCTCTGAAAAATGAAAAGAAATTTCTAAAAAAGAAAGAAAGCTTCCAAAATCTATTAAGGAACACTTAGACTCTGAAGACCTTTGTATATGAAGCTGTGGAGAGCCTGCATCCCTGGATGAGTCACATCTCCAGCCAATAAACTTCATATTTCTCCTTTCCAGAAAGGTGTCTCCACCAATCCCAAGCACAACTTTTTCCAGCACATCTACTCCTTCCAGCAGCTTGGAAATGAAGAGAGGAAATTTATTCCTGCAGCAGACAGGAACACTTGGAAGAGCTGCAGAGCTGTCCACACCTAACTGTGGGTCAGCTGAAGCCAAACCCTTCTCCTTCTGGGTTTTCTCCTGTACTCACCAACCTCCATCAAATGCCAGGAGCTGCTGTTCCTGGCAGTGCAGCCAACAGTCGTGATTCCTTGGAGCTGAAAATAGGACGGTGCTGGCGGCAGCTGATGCTTTTGCTCACAGTTCCCAGCTGAGTGGGCTACCTCCAAAAAAGCAGATGGCCAGGGAGGAACTCCAGCAATTTGCTACCAAGCAGCTAAAAAGTCTCCTTCGCCCACAGCTCTGAGAGCATGCACAGAATTTCATGACACCTAGTGGGCAAGGCAGGCACAGTGACTTGTGTGGAGAGAAAGCCTCAGAAAAAAAAAACAAATAAATTGGCCCCGAGCAAAAGCAGGTATGGAATGAAATAGGAAAATAAAGAGAGCTGATTTCCTCCCTTGAAAGAGTTACAACCCCAGCAGTAACTCCAGGGGGAGACAGGGAAGAAAAACAGAATTATGGAGAGGGCAAGTGAATTGAGAAAAATCAAACATCAGGTTAGCTCAATAAAGGCAATTATATTCAGGCCTCCTCAGCCTCAGTCTGTCCTGTCTCCTGGCTGGAAAGAAAGCAGAGCTCTCTGAACAGGGACATCACCCAGAAAGTGCCAAAGAAAGGAGAAAATTTCCTAAAAGAAACTTGTGGATCTATATTACAAAATCAGAGGGAGAAACCAGGAGTGTGATCTCATAGGTGAAGTGTGACACTGGGACACATCACCCAAGTGTGGGATGTGGAATCCTCATGGCAGGGAACATATTGAGAAGCTGGATTGTATCCAGAGAAGGATCTGGAGCTTGGGAAGGGTCTGGAGCACCAGGAGCAGCTGAGGGAGCTGGGGGAAAAGGAGACTCAGGAGGGACCTTCTGGCTCTGCACAAGTCCCTGACAGGACAGTGCAGGCAGGTGAGTGTTGGTCTCTTCTCCTGGGTGACAAGTGACAGGATGAGGGGAAATGGCCCCAGGTTCCATCAGGAGAGGTTTAAACTGGACATCAGGAATAAATTCTTCACTGAAAGGCTGGTCCAGCCCTGGAACAGGCTACCCATGGACATGGTAGAGTCACCATCCCTGGAGAAGTTTAAAAGATGTGTAGGTGTATGTGGCACTTGGGGACATTGTTTCATGGTGGCCTTGGCAGTGCTAAGTCAAGGGTTGGACCTGATGACCTTCAAGGTCTTTTCCAACCTAAATGATCCTATGATCCCTTGTTTCTGTGTTCTCCCATTGTGCTTTAGAGACAGACTGCAACACATTAAAATCACCTGTCCATTCAGTTTTTAAACCATTTTTGATTCATCTTCCCTAGTAACATTATGACAATTTCATAAAAATTCAATTTCATAAAAATTCAAAATTCCCTCAATTTCCTTAAAATAACTCATCTCCAGCCATTTATTTGGAGGAATCTGACAACATCTGACCAGATGAAACCCATCTCAATGGACCAGAGCATCCTCACCTACCTACCCAAGGTTTTTGCAAGTTTTAGCACAGGGTTATACTGGAATTCAATGGATGGGAAAAAAAAGGGTGAATGCAAGATGGATTTGCAGGTCTGTGGTTTCCCAGTGTTTTGCAATTGAGTCTGAGGGGACAGATTAACCCTGAAGCTGCCAGGGAGGCTTCTGAAGCCATGGAGCATGAAATCAGAGATGAGGTAGTGCCATGAAGCCAGAGAGGACCAGTTTCATTCTTTAAGGACTTCACTGTGTGTCCACCACATCCCAGTCTTTCTATTTTCTGCCTTTTTTTTATCCCTGTGAGTGTCTCTAAACACCTTCCCTCCCTTTCCAGTGGCTCTAATACACATCCACCCTTTTCCTTTCCTACTAAATCACTCATCCCATTCTCCATCCTCCTGTAAGGAGCAAAGAGAATTTATTCAAGTTGCAAAATGTGGGGGTTTTTTCCCTTGCCCCAAGATTTTTCCCAAACCTTCTATTTGGGAGAATCCCCGGAGCTCCTGTTTGCTTTCAGTGATTACCTCAGTGACTGTTGCTGTGTTGTCTTGCTTTGCTTTCCTGGCTGTTCCTTCCCAGAGCTGTTTCGATTCCAGGTTTTCTGAGTTGTAGAGGAAAAGAAAAAACAATTAAACAAAAGAACTTCTTCCTTTGAGTCAAACACAAATTAGGCAACTGAGCAGACAGAAATGCTCACTGGTGCAGGGGAGAGTGGATTTGTAATCTAAATTACTGTGAAATAAAAGCATCCTCCTCCCTCCGTTCTCTAATTTAAACATTGTCTCCTGTTCTTCTTCCCTTTTGGTTTGACTAATTTAGTTGCCTTTGGTCTAAGGACAAGGAAATCTCATTTGTATATGGTAGAGGACATTAATTAAAAGTCCTTTTACTTCAAGCCCTGCTCCTCCTGCACTGACTGGAAGCCTCAGTCTGACTGCAGCCCTGGTTCCTGAGCAGGTCGGTAATTACTGATCTATACCTGAAGATAACGAGCTTAGGGATGAGCTGTGTCTCCCTGGGGGCTGGCTGGAAGGAGAGGACAGGCAGAGGGAAGGGGACACACCACAGCAATCCCAGTTTAGGAGAAGCTGTGACTGTTAGGAGGACAGAGCAAGTGTCACAGAGTCACAGCACCACGGAATGCTTTGGGATGGAAGAGACCTAAAATATCCTCCAGTTCCAGAGGTCCCCCATGTGCAGGGACACGTTCTACTGGACTAGGCTTCACAATCTGAATTCCAGATCCACAACTCCCCTGGACAACTTGTTCCAGGGTCTCATCACCCTCAGAGTAAAGAATTTTTTCCCAATAAAGAATTTTTTCCTAATATCTAACCGAAAGGTGCATTCTCAATTTGAAAAAAATTCGCCCTTGTCCTGCATTATTGAGATTTATTGAGTGGTGAGGTAAAGGCACAGGCTGGTCAGACAAGCTGTGGATGTCCCATCCCTGGAAGTGTCCAGGTTGGACAGGGCTTGGAGCAACCTGGGGTAGTGGAAGGCATCCCTGCCCTTACCATGGGGGTTGCAAAAAGATGATTTTTCAGTCCTTGGGGACGTTTAAGGGAGGAACAGAAGATGGAAAAACACAGAGCTGCAGGTCATTGGGAGAGGAACAAATGTAGGAAAAGTTGAGGGACAAAGGCTTTAAAAAGGCCTTCATGACTAGGGGCATCAGCACGGAAAGCACCAGGCCTCTGGGAGAAAGGGCAGCCATGGCCAGCAGGTCTTTGTGACCTGTGGTGACATCGTGCCCAGAGGCCATTGTGATATGGGTGCATGTCAGGAACCCCGGGGGCTATAAATAGCCTGCAGTGGCCACTTCCAGGAGAGCAGCTCTCTGAGGAGGCAGCAGCTTCTCTGGAGGCAGCAGCTCACCTGGGAGATTGTGGCCAATGTTCAGCAGAGCACTCCCACAATGTCAAAGAAGCAGGAGGAGAATGCCCATGGCCTGCCCCGTGAGGGGCAGCCACTGCTGTACCGGCGGCGGCAACAGGTGAGGGCTGGGGAAGGAGGAACAGCCTGCAGTGGGACCTGGGGGAAGCCCTGGGGCAGAGACAGCCAGGCCTGGCACCAGGCCATGCTCTGTGCAGGGCCCAGCACTGGGATGGCCCAGGCACAGCAATGGCCCAGAGGCAGCGAGCCCAGCTGGGAATCCGGCCCAGCCTGGCTGCTGTGGCCAGCACCTGCCTTGGGGCCAGGCCCGGGCTTGCAGGCACATGGGGGACACTGTGCTCACACAGACACCTCCATCCCATGCCTCCTCCTGCTACCCACAGGTGACCCTCAGGCAGCCACAGGCGGCACCTCAGATCATCTGGACAACCATCACACCCATCCCGTCATGGAGCCCCACCATGTCCTGCACACGCAGGGGCAGCCAGGAGGGCGGGCACTCAGTGCCCTGCAGCCGTGTCACAGGGCCACAGAGATTGTCCGTGTCGGACATGCTGCCTCTCCATGGCCCTCAGTTGACACTGGCGCCTCCACACCAACTCAGTGGTCAAAGCTCAAGAGCTTCCACGGACTGCATTAAGCTGCCCCCTCTGCCAGCAGCAGCCGCCTCTGCATCCTCTCCCAGAGGCACAGCTTGTGCTGTGGGCCCCATGGCATGGGGCCAGCCAGAGCATGTGCCACCTCCTCCATGGGGCACTCTGGCTGTGGCCAGAGCCCAGGGAACACCTTCCCTGGAGAGCACAATGGAAGGGCTCTGGCAGGGGTCAGTGGCAAGGCAGAGCCATCACCTGCCACCCGTGACACCTGCACGCAGCGTGCCACTTTGCACTGGGGCCCAGCCAGGTTGGCAGCACCTGGGATGCTCTGAGATGGAGGAGGTGATTGAGATGAAGGCAGGGCATGGTAGCAACACCTGCAAAGACCCTTATGGAGGCCTGGGCCCATGTCTGGTAGAGGACAGGTCCATGGTATGCACCTGCAACTGCCAGACATCAAATATCACTAAAGAGATGGCTGTAGAGCCCCATGAGCTGCTCAGTGCTTGCAGCTCAAACAAAGGCTCCACGGGAGAGTCAGAAAAGTGCCCTGAGCTCCTTTGCCCTGCCCAGTTGGCAGAGCAGAGCCCGGAATCTGGATATCTGCAGACCTGGAACACTTCTCTGAAGGAGCTGGAGGAAAAGCACGAGGAGGAAGAGCTCCCAGAAATACAGGCTGCAGGGGAGCAGGACAGGGACCTGCAGAGTGTGACGCTTTCCCTATTGAAAGGGGCCGAGGAAGAGGAAGAAGTTTGTGCGCTAGCTGGAGATCCCTGGGACAAAGGCCACAGCAATTTTCCCCTCCTATCAGACCCTGAGGAAAGCTCAAACTGCTCAGCTTCTCCTTTGTCTGGAGTCTCTGGTGAAGACAGGGCACCTTGTTGGCCAGACAAGCACACTGCAGTTTACATGCAGCAGTGCATAGAACTTGAAGCCAGGCTACAAATTATGCAGAAAAAGAGAGAGGTGCTGGAGAGGCTGCTGGAAGAGAAACTCCATGCAGAGCTCTTTGGAGACATTTTCTCCTCTGTGAGCAGTGAAGAAAGCCCCATGACATCCCGCTGTGACCTCATGGATCCATCAAGTGCCAGCCTGGAACCCGATGCAGACCCCTCGGTGCCACTCAGCCCTTGCAGTGTGACTGAAGACGCTGCAGCAGAGACACAGATCTTCTCTGAGCTGGTGTCTCGTGAGCTGTTGATACACTCGGTGTCTGACTCTGAGGATTCACTGTCCCTGGACACTCTTCTGAACGAGTTCCTGGAGAACTGTGATCCAGAAGAAGTGGTGGGAGAGAGGCACAGAGAGGTAGAGACCCCGTTGTCCATCCTGCCGCGAGATGAAGAGTTGGAGCCAGCGCCTACTCCTCCGGACAGCGACCTCAGTGACCAGGGGCATAGCGAGACTCTCGCCAGGGCACTGCCCCAAGGGCCAAAGGGGTTTGCGGGTTGTGCCTCGCCTGCTGATGCTGCGGACGAGGCCGAGGCAGCAGGCATGGAGGCTGGGCGTGCCCAGGCCGCCCCTCCCCAGGAAAAGCCCTGCGGGAATGAGCCGCCGGCAGGAGCTTGCCCGGTGCCTGCCCAGCCCCTGGCACGCCGCGTTCCTGCTTGCCCCGCTGGCAGCGCAGCCGTCCCGCAGCCCCCGGCCCCACGGCCATGGCGCTCCATGGCCAAGATGGCCGGGCGGGCTCTGCGCCACCTTTTCTCCTTCAGCTGCCTCAGGGGGCAGCCGGAGGAGTGAGCCCGGGGCCAGCAGCAGAACAATGGCCAAAGATGCCATGGCTCACCCTTGGGGCACCCAGCTCCCAGGGGCAGTGGCAGGTCCAGAGGGAACGGCTCCAGGGAGATGAAAAGGCGGGAGACATGGATGGATGGGTGGATGATGGCCAAGGCAACCACTTGCCAAAGGTAGGTCCTGCTGTTACAGGTCAAGTTTATGTTAAATTAGGCTATAGTTCAATTACATTGTGTTAATTACGTTATATTAACTGTTTTATGTTAAGGGTGGGCATTCTGATTAGAATGTTCTAGGAACAGTGTCCAGGGTTTGGTGGAGCAGTGATCTGGCAGGCAAGGTGAGGTCAAAGTGGGATTGGATGGAAGATCTGACCAATCATTCGAAACCCTGCAGAAACGATTGGTCCAGAATGAAAGTTGTTAAAGACCAATGAGAAGCCTGGGAATGGACCAATCACCATGCGGATCCAAAATGGACCAATGTTGGGCTCAAAGGGGGCTGTAAATAGGGGGAGTTTGGTTGAGTCAAGGTTCTTCTTTTTGGGTACTTGTTTTTTGGGGAGAACCCAGAGCACTCATGGTTAGCGCACTGTTCTGGTTTTGGCTCGCTTTGTGGCTACTGGGGCTTATCCTGGGTACTTGATTCCTTGCAAGTATTTTAATAAACGAGAATCTCTTTCTCCAGAGAAAGTTTGGCCTCGTTCCTATTTGTAACACTGCTGTCTACCTCAGCCCTTCACCCCAAGCCAACAGCAAGGCAGCCTGGTCAGGGAGAGTTGGCTGAGGAAGGATGACAGCGCTACATTGTAAAATCCCACAGAAGCTCACTTTAGCTCCAGGCCTCATTAGGAGCTGAGAAATGCTCCTCGGGCCTCAGCATTCCAGGTAAATAAAGGCAAACCCATTCTGTTTTCACAGGGCAATTAGGAAAATGCCTCCCTTCCTACCTGCATCATGGACTGGAGAAAGGTGTTAAGTCCAGATGTTTGACTGGTGTCCTCAACTGCAGAAGAAATACCAGGACCCCAGTGCAGAGAAGGGCAGGGAGGGGAAGGACTAAAGGAATACTGGTGGCAAGAAGCATTTCAGACTGTTCGGTGACAGACATCTTCACCTCCCCACTCCAGCCTTGCTCTTCCCCACAGCCTTCCAACCCCACTCTTTTTCTCCCTGCCACATCCCTGATTTTCTCCCACTTTCCTTCTCAGTTTCCTTTTTCCTTCCTCTTTCTATCTACCGCATATTTATTGTTAAATAAAATCCCAGTTGTTGATGTTTGTAGATGATGTCCTGAGAACCTTCATTTACACAGGGGCATCTATGACTAATTAGACCTTAATGTGGGCACTCTTCTGTACACCGCACTCGAGGTGTAGCCATACCAGTGCCAAGCACAGAAGGACAATAAATGCCCTAGTCGTTCTGGTGGCACTAATGCTGACACAGAATATCAGCAGGCCACTGGCATATTCCTGAACCGAAAGTTTTACCCACTTCCCAAACCCCCCCGCCCCCAGTAAGTAAAGAACAGAGATTTTGCTTGGCTTTCTTTTGTTAAAATTCTATTTCAAAAACACACTGTTTATAGTGTTTCACAGTAGTAGCTGGATTAAGTTCAAATGGAGCTTTCTCCTTTCTCATGATATTTTTACCTGGACTTGAAGACAAAGGCTGGGACGCATGGTGATGTGAGTGGGCAAAGAATTTGTCACTTTGGCACAGAGCTTCCTTGGCTGTGTTTAGGGGAGGAACGGAAAGTGGGACAAGACAGAGATGCAGTACATTCAAAGAGAAACAAGTGCAGGCAATGTCAATAGCAAAAAGCTTTAAAAAGGCCTTTGTGTCCAGGGTCATCAGGATGGAAACCACCAAGCCTCTGTGAAAAAGGGTGGCCATGCCCACCAGGCCTTTGTGACCCTCAGTGACATCGTGCCCAGAGGCCATTGTGACACGGGTGCATGTCATGAGTCTTGGGGCTGCTGAACCCTGCAGTGGCCACTCCCAGGAGAGCAGCTCTCTGAGGAGGC
Organism: Melospiza georgiana; assembly: GCF_028018845.1. NCBI lineage: Eukaryota > Metazoa > Chordata > Aves > Passeriformes > Passerellidae > Melospiza > Melospiza georgiana. The sequence goes on along the minus strand of NC_080430.1, from coordinate 152,738,450 downwards.
AGCAGCTTCTCTGGAGGCAGCAGCTCACCTGGGAGATTGTGGCCAGTGCTCATCAGAGCACTCCCACAATGTCAAAGAAGCAGGAGGCGAATGCCCATGGCCTGCCCCGTGAGGGGCAGCCACTGCTGTACCAGCGGCGGCAACAGGTGAGGGCCGGGGAAGGAGGGACAGCCTGCAGTGGGGGAAGCCCTGGGGCAGAGACAGCCAGGCCTGGCACCAGGCCATGCTCTGTGCAGGGCCCAGCACTGGGATGGCCCAGGCACAGCAATGGCCCAGAGGCAGTGAGCCCAGCTGGGAACACGGCTCAGCCTGGCTGCTGTGGCCAGCACCTGCCTTGGGGCCAGGCCCGGCCTTGCAGGCACATGGGGGACACTGTGCTCACACAGCCACCGCCATCCCATGCCTCCTCCTGCTTCCCACAGGTGACCCCCAGGCAGCCACAGGCGGCACCTCAGGTCATCTGGACAACCATCACACCCATCCCTGGGGACAGGCCCTCTCTGTTCCCCATCCCGTCCCGGAGCCCCACCATGTCCTGCACACGCAGGGGCAGCCAGGAGGGCGAGTGCTCAGTGCCCTGCAGCCGTGTCACAGGGCCACAGAGATTGTCCATGTGGGACTTGCCGTCTCTCCAGGGCCCTCAGTTGACACTGGCTCCTCCATGCCAGCTCAGCGGTCAAAGCTCAAGAGCATCCACTGGCTGTGTTATGCTGCCCCCAGTGCCAGCAGCAGCAGTCTCTGGATCCTCTCCCAGAGGCACAGCTCGTGCTGTGGGCCCCATGGCCCAGCCAGAGCGTGTGCCACCTCCTCCATGGGGCACTCTGGCTGCAGGCAGATCCCAGGGAACACCTTCCCTGGAGAGCACAATGGAAGGGCTCTGGCAGGGGTCAGCGGCAACGCAGAGCCATCACCTGTCACCTGTGACACCTGCTCTCAGTGTGCTGCTCTGGACTGGGGCCCAGCCGGGTTGGCAGCACCTGGGATGCTCTGAGATGGAGGAGGTGATTGAGATGAAGGCAGGGCATGGTGGCAACACCTGGAAAGACTCTTATGGAGGCCTGGGCCCATGTCTGTTAGAGGACAGGTCCATGGTATGCACCTGCAACTGCCAGCCATCAAATATCACTAAAGAGATGGCTGTAGAGCCCCATGAGCTGCCCAGGGCTTGCAGCTCAAACAAAGGCTCCACGGGAGAGTCAACAAAGTGCCCTGAGCTCCTTTGCCCTGCCCAGTTGGCAGAGCAGAGCCCTGTGTCTGGAAACCCGCAGCACTGGGACACTCTTGTAACAGAGGTGCATGAAAATCAGGAGGAGGGAGAGCTCCCAGAAATGCAGGCTGCAGGGGAGCGGGACAGCAACCTGCAGAATGTGTCGCTTGCCTTATTGAAGGAGGCCAAGGTAGAGGAAGAAGCCTCTGCCCTGGCTGGAGATCCCTGGGAAGAGGGGCAGAGCAAGCTTGTTCTCACATTAGACCCTGAGGAAAGGTCAAAGTGCTCAGCTTCTCCTTTGTCTGGAGTTTCTGGTGAGTAGGGGGCAGCTTCTTGGACAGCCGAGCATGCTGCGCTTTACACGTAGCTGTGCAGGGGGCTTGAAGCTAGGCTCCAAATTATGTGGAAAAAGAGAGAGGTGCTGGAGAGGCTGGTGGAAGAGATACTGTATGCAGAGCTCTTTGGAGACATCTTCTCCTCCGTGAGCAGTGAAGAAAGCCCCATGACATCCCTCTGTGACCTCAGGGATCCATCAAGTGCCAGCCTGGAACCCGATGCAGACACCTCGGTGCCACTCAGCCCTTGCAGTGTGACTGAAGATGCCGCAGCTGAGACACAGAGCTTCTCTGAGCTTGTGTCTCGTGAGCTGTTGGTACACTCAGGGTCTGCCTCTGAGGATTTGCTGTCCCTGGAAACTCTTCTGAACGAGCTCCTGGGGAAGTGGGAGCAAGAAGAAGCTGCGGGAGAGAGGCACAGAGAGGTAGAGAGCCCATTGTCCATCCTGCCGCGAGACGAAGAGTTGGAGCCAGCGCCTACTCCTCCAGACAGCGACCTCAGTGACCAGGGGCACAGCGAGCCTCTCCCCAGGGCACTGCTGCAAGAGCCAGAGGGATTTGCGGGTTGTGCCTCGCCTGCCGATGCTGATGACGAAGCCGAGGCAGCAGGCATGGAGGCTGGGCGTGCCCAGGCCGCCCCTCCCCAGGAAAAGCCCTGCGGGGATGAGCCGCCGGCAGGAGCTCGCCCGGTGCCTGCCCAGCCCCTGGCACGCTGCGTTCCTGCTTGCCCCGCTGGCAGCGCAGCCGTCCCGCAGCCCCCGGCCCCACGGCCATGGCGCTCCATGGCCAAGACGGCCGGGCGAGCTCTGCGCCGCCTTTTCTCCTTCAGCTGCCTCAGGGGGCAGCCGCAGGAGTGAGCCCGGGGCCAGCAGCAGGACGGTGGCCAAAGATGCCATGGCTGACCCTGGGGACACCCAGCTCCTCTCTGGGGCAGTTGCAAGTCCCAGAGGGAGCAGCACCAGTGGGTATTAAACTCTGGGTACACACTGATGCATGGATGGATGGGTGGATAGTGGCCAAGGCAACCACTTGCTAAAGGTAGGTTCTTCTGCTGACCCCAGCCCTCCACCCCAATCCAACAGCAAACAGCCTGGTCAGGGAGAGCCGGCTGAGGAAGGATAATAGTGCTGCCTTGGAGAATCCAACTGGAACTGACTTTATGTCTGGGCTGCATTGTGGTGTTGCATCCCCTCCCTGCCCCCAGGGAGGGGGTTTTAGGAACTGAGAAATTCTCTTTGGGCCTCAGCATTGCAGATAAAGGCAGGCAAACCCATTCTCCTATTGCAGGGCAACTAGGGAAATACCTCCCTGGATGTCCTTAGAATGGAGAAAGGTGTTTACCCCAGATGAGTCATCTGGGGTCTTCACTTGCACAAGAAGCAACCAGGACGCCAGCACGGTGATGTGCAGGGTGATGAAGGACTGATGGGACACTGCTGGAGTCAAGCATCCTGGACTGTCCTATGTTTGATCTCTTCCTCATCCCAACTCACCCTCTCTTTTCCTCCTCTTTCCTTCCCACTCTCATGTTTAGTATCTGTTTCAATCTCTGTACACATTTATTGGTAAATAGATTCCCTTTTGTTGAGTTTGGTAGATCATTTACTTGGCACCTTAATTCATGCAGAGGCATCTCTCACTAATCACACCTTAACAGGGACACACTTCTGCACACAGCATTCGAGGTGTGGCCACATCCATGCCCTGATGCGGAACTGTCTTTATCATAAAATCATTTTTCTAGAATGGGGTAATCCTGTACATATTTCCTTCACCTACCTCATCCCCTGGAATGGTCTAAAACCATGCGAGCTTATTAAAGTACAAATTCTAAACAAAAAACCAAAGAATTTATCACTCTTGTAGTATAATAGCCAAAGACTTTGGGAACTTCACTTGAACTCTTCTTCCAAAGCAGGTCTTGGGGTCAGCTGCAGCCTGCTTGGCTTGCCTTGGACTAACCAGACCAGATGGATGACCTAAAGTTTATTTTGGAGGACTGAAGAATATTCAAGCTCTTCCCTTTCTAGAGAAAACCTGGGCTCTGCTTGTTAAATCTTTCAGTGCTGGTGCAAAGTGGAATAGTCTGGACTTTAGGCTGAACCTGGAACCCAGCCCGATCCAGTGTGTGGATTTATATTTTGTGCTGCATGACATGACAGATTTTACTTCCTTAAGAAAACACTCATTTCTAAAAATATCTCCCTTGGAGCCTTGCTCAAAGCCATTTGGAAGACAGCTGGAGATAGAATTCTGTTTAGAGGTTGTGTGGCAACCCCCAAATATAAAAGGATCTGCTGTTCCTGTCCTTCACTCTTCTCATTAGGCGGTTTCTCCTGGAGGTACGGAGCTGCCTTTTTTGCTGTTGATGACTCCTGCCAATTCTCTTCCAGAAGATGGCAGAGGCCAGATTTGCTCTGCAAGGTCTTTTGGCACTGACAGCAAGCTGGGGATGTTATTTACAGAGGTTTTTTTGTGACAGTGCAGGGAGGGCCGAGGGACATTTGCCTGTGAATAGCAGCAAAATTTAAGACTCTGCTGTGGTTTATTTATGGCATGTTTCCAGATGCTGGGCACAGAAATAATTTGCTTAATAAATAATACAAATAAACAGACATCCAATGCCTTGTGCTCGCAGCCGACGGCCACACACAGAGTCACAGCCTGCCAGGGAGCTGGTGGCTTTGGAGCAGTTCTGTTTTCATGGAATCCTTCAGGTTGGAAAAGACCTTCGAGATCATCAGGTCCAATTTGTGACTGAATATCGCCACATCCAACAAACCAAGTGCAATGCCTACTCATTTTTGAGCACTTGAGGGATGATATCTCTACCATTTCTCTGGGCAGTCCATTCCAATGCTTAACCGTCCTTTCAGTGAAGAAATTTTTCATAATATCCAACCTGGACCTTCTCTGTCACAGCTCGAGGCTCTTTCCCCTTGTGCTATTCTTTCCTGGGAGAAGAAACCAACCCTCATCTCACTCAGCCTCCTTTCAGTGATTGTAGAGAGCGATAAGCTCTCCCCTGAGCCTCATTTTCTCCTTTTTAAGGTCTTCCTCAAGCCATTACTGCAATGAATGACCAAGGGTTGTACAGTTCTTTTTCCAGCTGTGTTCCTCTCTTTCCAGAGCCCCATCAAGTATCCCAGGGGACAGTGAACACATTAACCCCAGTGCTGGATGATGTGATTTCAGTATCTTTAGGCACCAGAGTTAACCTTGGGAGCATTATTACGACCACTAAAATCTGGGAAATTTAATTTACACTGTCAAATATCAGAACTGACTTCCCAGAGAAAGTGGAATCCCCATCCCTGGAAGTGTTCAAAGAGGGTATGGATGAGGACAAGGTTTAATGGGATTGACAGGTGGACTGGATGAACTTAGAGCACTTTTCCAACCTTACCAATTCTGTAATTCCTTGATTTGGGTGATGTCTCAGGTCCCCTCCACCCTGGTTGCAGAAGTGATGTGTGGAGTCACCACGCTGGCCTGGGCTTTGGTTCCTGGACCTATTTTAGGTGTCTCAAAGTGTCTAATGGGCTGTAGGAGGGAATGGGGCTCCTCTTGGCTCCCTGTCCTGTTCACCAGAAATATGTAAATGCATAGATTGGTTGGCTAAAGTTTCAATAAATTCAGTGCCAAGGCAGCTGAATCACACTCAGGCTGTAGAGAACTGGTTGATCTTGAAGGTTTTTTTCCACCCCAGCCATTCTGTGATTTATCTCGTCCTAAACCAGAGGTGCTTTTATGTCAGGTTATTCACACGCTAAATTCTATTCAGTTTGTTGACTGGATTGTCTTTAATTGTAATGAGAATTAAGATAAATAAATTAAGATAGATAAGTTTCAGACATCCCAAATTATGCAGATGAATCCCAGTCTTCTCCTGTGCCTCAGTTTCTCCACAGGAAGAATTTAATTTATGCCACTTTCTTATCTTGTAAGGCTAAATTAAAATATCAACATAGTCAACAGCAGAGAAAATGAGATCAGTATTCCTCTGTTATGTCTTCATGGATTGAAATGACTTGGTTGGGAGAAGACACCAAGTCTGGCTAAGATCAGACAGATAAAAAACATATTTAAGGCATTTTTTCCTCCTCACTTGCGTATTCTGGATGGAGTTCCAGAGCAGAGTTTTTATTCCCGTCTTTCCCCTGTTCTCTTCCCTTGAAGAGAACACATTTTCTCCATCCATAAGGATGAAGAAAGAGTCATGTCAAGAGCAGAGTGACAGTGGTAAATGGATAATAAATGTTTTTACATGAACTGTTCCAGTTATGGCTAGGGTGAAATCATTCCAGGAGACAGCAGGGACAGCACAAAGTAATTTGTAATCTTCAGGAGTGCATGTCCTGGGACACCCAAACCCAAAACACATGTTAACATCAGGACAGGGAGACTTTAAATGCTACTATTTAAAGTTTTTAAAGTTTAAAGGTGTGTCGGACAGAAAAAGGAGACAGAGGGTGCTGACAAATTCCTAGGGAAATCAAGGATAGTAGAGGGAAAGTATGTAGACTGGAGAAACAGAAAAAAAAGAGAATTATTAATTTTTTTAACATTTGGTGTCTACTCTGGAGCCTTTCTTCTTCTGTTTGAGGTAAATATTTAAAGTTCTAAAAGATGGAGGAATATTCAGTGAAGCCACTGGAGTTTATACCCAAAATTCCACATCCACCAGCTCTGGAGGAAGATTTTCATGACCCAGCTCAGAAGGAATCCTTTACATAAAACATCAGAATAATTTGGGTTGGATATCCTCTTTTGAAGTAACCAGTCCAAAAACCTGTTCTAAATAGGGCCAAGCAGTTCAGGTCACCCAATTTCCAGTCAAAATTTTAGTGTCTCCAAGATGATCCATTTTCTCTTAAGGAATCCTTTCCTTAGGAATAATAGGATTTTCCTTCACTTGGAGTATGGACACATCTTCTACTCCCAGCTTCCCCTTGGAAATCCTTGTAATTCCAGCCTTCCCAACCTTCTTGGTTCACTCAGTGTCTTTTTTGAACCCAAAAAAGGGTTCAAAAAGGGTTCACAAGGGTTCTCTCTTTTTGGGAGAACCAAAAAAAAGGACAGATTATCTGTATTTCTCTTTCTTTCCTTAGGCAGCCGGAGGTCAGTAACGTGCCTGAGGCTTTCCAGGTTTAATCCTGCTCCCTGAATAAAGGAGACAGGAGTCAAGTGACAAGAGAAAATGTGACCAATTCCTGGTGTCTTCCCTGCCCTTCTGGCCTTTCCCTGGTGCTTGGCACTGAACGGCAGCTCCTGTTGACAGTGGAATCAGAAAGGCCAAATATCTTTTAAAATCAGTTTATAATTAATTGAATGCTGGGATTGCCAGTCACTTTAATACATGTTCATTATCACTTGTCCCCTGTGATATAGGGTACAACCTGAAGGAATTGAAATTAATGGATGGCCTGAGTACCATTCATCAGTGATCAGCAGCAGCCACGGGGTGTGTCAGAAGCAGTTTCCTTCACAGTATGAAAGAGAGGGAAGGAAAAGTTCACACTTTAAACTTCCATTTCAATACACTTAAAAGCCAGATTAGAATGAAAAAGGTGTTTTTTCTCTCAGCTTGAAACCTGAATGCAGAACAAAATAATTCGATTCCATATTTGAAGGCACGTCCCACAGAGTTATTCAGTAATCAAAACACATTTGCTGTTTTCCCTTTGCTTTCATGGATACACACATGGAAATGTGTGAGTACTGCCTGAAATCAGCCTGGGCATTGAAGGAGCTGGCAAAGCTTGACCCATTCTCTGTTCCCAAACCACCCCATCCAGGAGGTGATGGAGTGACTCCACTGAGGCTTCTGCAGTGGCTTCAAAGGATCAGGCATTTGCTCCAGTGTGCACATGGAAGAAATGTTCATTTTCCCCCCAGAGGGACAGAAACAGGCATGTTCATATTGCTCTTTCCACCATTCTGAAGTATCCAGGCTGTTTGTTCATCCCAGGATCAGCTAATTCCCAACAATACCTTGTCCAAGAGGACTGACAGGGTTTTTTAGAGAGCCCTTCTGCCAAACTCTTCATCTCTCAGCAGTGAAGTGTGAATGTCTTCTTCTCTGGGTGACAAAAGTCAGAGGGAGAGAAGGAAAAAACTGGTGGCAAGTGGAAAGCTCAAGATAATGGAAGAAATTCCTGTTGGATTAAATCCTATAATTAAATGTTTGTCTGCTACAGACTTCTTTCTTGATGGGGAAAAGAGTCAAGTCAGCCTTTGGACTTGTGCTACCTGGACTAAGAAATCAGAGCATCTCAGGGAGAAGAAAAAATTCCTCTCCCCAATCCAGAGCCAAAGTCCAGGAGATCAAGCCAGTTCAGCAACCATCCTGGCAAATATCAATGCCTGCCTCCATCTACTCCTGCCTCTGTTTTAGGCAGACTGTGATTAAAGATCAGCATTGAACAGCTCACAGATCATACAGATAAGCCTAAACAAGCTGATAACATCACCTCAGGCCCTGAGAAATGTGTTTCAAGGGTGTTGGTGACAGATCTTCACCCAGAGCGTTGATGTGCCATGGTGGGAATTTTTGTCACTTTGAATTCAGCTCCAGCCTGGTGGGACTGAGCAGCTGCCGGTGCCAGACCAGTAACAAACCCAGGATGACAAAGTCATTCATTAAAGTTGGAAAAGACCTTTGAGATCAACCATGACCACTAAACCACATTGTGAAGCATCATTTCTACTCATTTTCTGAACAGCTCCAAAGATGGTGACCCCAGAACTTCCCTGGGCAGCCTGTTCCAATGCTTGACCACTCTTCCAGTGCAGATGTTTTTCCTAATATTCAATGTAATTTTTCCTATTATCCAGCTCATCACTGGACTGCTGCTATGGACAGCTCACACAGCAGAAAGCACTGCATTTTTGTCTTATGGTTTTCCTTCTGGAGAAGACCAAAATGTCTTCTGCCAACAGTTTAAGGGATGTTTTAGGGAACACTCAGGCTTCAAGGGATGAGTTTTGGGTGAAAATCAGAATCTGAGAAGACAAAAGATGCTGTGCAGTTAGGAACTGACCACTTTGCCCCTGTGATATGGAAATAGCTGTTCTTTCTTACTGCTGTCTCCATTGGCCTGAGCAGAAACGCTGGAAATACAGCTGGAATTATTTGTGCTTATATAATCAAGCCACATCTATGCAAAATTGCTTCTTAATGACTCATCACAGCACACTGTTTGTCTTCTCCTGCCAACCAGCTGACTGAGAGGAGTTGCTAGACCTCAGATTCCTCCCAGGCAGCCTCTATAAACATTTGAGTTTTATTAGCTGTTTATAAATTATATCAAAATACATCAGGCACCCATGGGCAGGGACAGAACAGCGATTGCGACATGTAATAAATAACAGGAGCATGGGATGAAAACAGATATATACATTTTAAAGTGCACCTGAGGCACATTAGAGTAATTGCATAATATGTTTTGACTTAATAAGAAGATGCACTTTGTGTAAAGACAGCGCTTAAAGTGGCTTTCCCTGACTGATTTATGAAATGTAAATGTTTACACATCCACTGTGTATCCTGGGGCTTGGAGGAATAAAGTCAAAACAACCTTGGGGGTGGGAATACATTTCGCTGGGTACAGGAAAATCCTCCTCTCACTTCCACTTGACCAAGCTGGAATTGTGATGAGCTGTCTCTGAGGACAAAATGGGGCTTAGAAGAGGCAAAATAGATGCACACAAACTCAAAATGCACATTTCTTCTCATATGACAAACAAAATAATGAGATGTTTGAGCAGCTTCCACGGGGAGATGATGGTTTCCCTGTTGTTTGATTTCATTGAGATGCAATGACCTAAACCTCCCCAAAAAAGGAATAAAAAGAAATGCTTTTTGTTGGTAAAATCAGACATTATGTACATAATTATGTGTATAAATTATACAGATATATAGATATGTGTATCCCCAGAGAGGGGGTGGAGTCACCCTCCCTGAAATCATTGAAAAAATGAGTAGATCTGGCACTGGGGATAAATTGTAGTGGGAATGGTGGTGTTTGGTTGAAAGTTAGACTTGATCTTGGAGGTAATTTCCAAATTTAAGGATTCTCTGATTTTCTGTATCCTAAGTCAGAGAGACAATTCTCAAAGGACCAAAGGAGAACAAACCAATAATTCTTGCTAAACCTGAAATCTCTGACCTTAGGCTTGACAAAGGACTTAACACTTCCTTCCTGGAAAAGACTTCCTCTAAGTTTAGTTCTTCTGCAAACTTTTGAATGAATGGAGTCCAAACCCCTCTGGGGAGATTCCCACTGACTTTATCAGAGTTTAGATCCAATTCAGTATCCCTAAGTGGGAATTCAGGATAGGCTCACCTTGAGTTAACACTGATCTTTTGAAAATTGTGGGCTTGTCTACATATTTTGAACACACACTTGTAGTTAATTGCTTATATGATGTCACCTATTTCTGGATCTCAGATTATTTTCCAGTTATGGATTCATGTGTCCTCTGAGGCATATTCAGTGTTGTCAGTTGGGCAGAATCCTTCATCCTTATTCAATAACAAATTTGGGAAGCGGGATTTCCGTACTTGTAGTGGTTGCACTGGAGGACAAACATTGTAAATAATGAACATCAACCTTTCCTCATCCTTTTTGTCCTAGTTTCTATTGCTGAGCGGATGTGCAATGAGGAAAATTAACTCCATCCCAGCCAGACCCAACACAAAGGCTGCACCTTGATTTCTCTGTCTAGTTCTGGACCCCTCATTTCAAGAAGGTTGTTGGAGTGCTGGAGAGTGTCCAGAGAAGGGCAACAAAGCTAAAGATGAAGGTTCTAGAAAGTGAGTCCCATGAGGAGTGGCTGAGGGAGCTGGGGGAACTTAACCTGGAGAAAAGGAGGCTCAGGGAAGACCTCATTGCTCTTTACAGTCACCTGGATTGCAAAGAGGAGGGTGAAGCCAGGCTGGGGGCTGGCCTTTCCTCCCTGGTAACAAGGGACAGGACAAGAGAAAAGAGCCTCCAGTTGCACTGGTGGAGGTTCAGGTTGGACATCAGGAAGAATTTCTTCATGGAAAGGGTTGTGAAGACTTGGAAAAGGCTGCCCAGGGAGATGGTGGGGTCCCCATATCTGGAGCTGTCCAAGGAATGACTGGATGTAGCATTCATTGCTCTGGTCTGGGTGACAACGGGGTGATCATAGGTTGGAATCAATAATATTGGAGGTCTTTTCCAACTTAAACAGGTGGGATTTGGTGAAAGAGGCAGACAAGCTCTGGGTGGAGCAATAGATAAAAGCTGCAGCTCTTGTCACAGTGCACAAAGGTATCAGAGCTAACTCAAACCCAGCCATGCAGCACAAAGCGAACAGGAGCTGCAAAATCCCACAAGAAGGATAAATTAACTCATGCTTCATTCCATCCTGGCTCACTTAATACACTGATACTTGAGTTAATGAATTTAAAATCAACTTGAATGCATCTCAAATGCTCTGGGGTTTGTAGACCTGGTTTCCACTTTTTTTCCACTCTGAAAGACACTCCATGTACCCAAGCACCTCTCTGGGTCCTGATTTTCTCTCTGCAAAAGGCACCTTTTTCAGTACAATGCTGTGAGAATAAACTCCAGAGTCCTTGGCTGATCAAGAAAGAGCAGATAATACCTCAAAATAAGGAGGAAAGCAACTTCAGGCACAGAATCACAGAATTAGGGTTGGAAGGGACCTCTGGAGGTCATCCAGTCCAACCCCCTGCCAGGACAGGGTCACCTGGAGCAGGAATGTGTCCAGGTGGGTTTGGAACATCTCTAGATAGGAGACTCCACACCCTCCCTGGGCAGCTGTTCCAGTGGTCTGACACCCTCCATGAAAGAAGTTCTTCCTCAGGTTGAGATGGAACTTGCTGTGTTTTAGTTTATGGCCATTGCTCCTTGTCCTGTTGTTGGGCACCTCTGGAAAGAGTGTGGCACCATCCTCTTGACACCCACCTTGGAGGTATTTATATGGATTGATGAGATCTCTCCTCTCCTCTCCTCTCCTCTCCTCTCCTCTCCTCTCCTCTCCTCTCCTCTCCTCTCCTCTCCTCTCCTCTCCTCTCCTCTCCTCTCCTCTCCTCTCCTCTCCTCTCCTCTCCTCTCCTCTCCTCTCCTCTCCTCTCCTCTCCTCTCCTCTCCTCTCCTCTCCTCTCCTCTCCTCTCCTCTCCTCTCCTCTCCTCTCCTCTCCTCTCCTCTCCTCTCCTCTCCTCTCCTCTCCTCTCCTCTCCTCTCCTCTCCTCTCCTCTCCTCTCCTCTCCTCTCCTCTCCTCTCCTCTCCTGAGATATTCCAGATTCCTAAATTACAGGGAACAACCAGGCTATAATGAAGAGCTTGCATTGTGCTCAGAGTTTGCAGCCAGTTCACAAAATGGACATTTAATTGGTGGTTTTATGAGTTTTCCTAAGCCTTCAGCAATGTCTAAATCTTTTGAAAATATGAACAGAGTCTGAAAGTGGAGTGACCCACAGCTGGACCATCCTGGTATTGGCTGGGCATTGGTCAGCAGGTGTGTATTGTACTGGTTGCTTGAATTTTATTTTTCTTTCTCTCTCTCTTCCACCACCACCACCACCACCATTATTATTATTATTATTATTATTATTATTATTATTATTATTATTATTATTATTATTATTATTATTATTATTATTATCACCAGTATTATTTTCTTCAGTTATAAAACTGTTCTTATCTCAACCCATGAGTTTTTGCTTTTCCCTTACTCCCCTCTCCACCTCCTTTATCTCTTGGACCTGGGTTTCCCTAACAGCCCGATGTTTACGGCTGGGATTGAAATGAGTTTGAAATCTTGGGGTCACCAACACTTGCCATCCATCTCCTAACCTTTGCTACTTCTTCTGCTTCCACAATTCAAATTCCCAACCATTCTCCATCCAAACTATTTCCAGAATTTCCCTCACAGTCTCTGTGACAAGTTAGCAGTAATTTTCCTTTCCTGTTGTCCAGTTTATCCTATCACAAATACAGGAGGGGATGAAGAAAGAGGTTCATGATTTTTCCCTTTCTAAGTTTCTTTAATTCTTTTCTGAGGTGGGACATGAACAAAAGTGGCATGAGGACCCCAATTTCTGTTTCTTCTTTCTCAAATCAGCTTCTCCCTTCTGGATGAGAATGGGCGGCTGTACTGAGGGCATTGTACCCAGTCCTGGCTTGGGCAGGACTGCTGGGGAGAAAAGGGAGAAAACACCCAGGTGTTTCCCAAAATTACCTCCTGTTGGAGTGTCAGCCTGAGTTTTCTATCCTGCAGAGAGCTGTTTTTCCCAATCCCTATCCTGGAAACACAGGCTGTGAACAAGCTGCTGCCCTAACTCTGGGAAAACCTTAATCTTCAAACCAAGGGTTAGGATTAGTTTGAGGCCTGAGGTTGGAATTAAATTCTGGCACAGAGGTGCAAAACTTCATAATCTTATTTAAAGGCAAGATGTGGTGGAAAGGGGCAAGAATTCTAGTAGGAGATGGTTCATATTAAAACTGAAGAAAGCACATAAGACATGAAGAGAAAAATAGGAAATAAGAGACTGATAGCATGGGGGAAAATTAGCAGGGGGAGAAAAAGAAGGAATTTGAAATAACCCCCACAAACCCAGACACAACAAAGCCTCTGGCATCTGCAGTGTTGCTCTGAGCTGGTATCAAAACATCTTTCTCCATTCCTAGGCTGTGAGATCTCCATGCTGGCCTGCTGGGACAGAGGAGTGTTTGTGTCACTGGTGCTTGTTGGTTGCTGTTTCCAGCCTGCCTGGATGGATTTGTCCAGGAGAAAAACAGATCTGGGGAGTGCAGCTGCCTAAGAGTGCCCTGGACTTTAAATCCCTGAGAGTTTCACAGAGTGAAGCCACACCTGTTCCAAATAGGGAAAGATGTTTTTGTGCAGGTGTTAGCAGAGATCATGGAAAGAGTTTTAGGCTGCATTTCAAGGGGCAAAGAGCTCAAACCAGGCTCACTGAACCCAGCCAGGATCCCAGCAGCACCACCATGTTCAGCATGTCCTCAAATGCCACATCCACAAAATTTTTAATTTTAAAACCAGGGATGGCTGCCCTACCACTTCCCTGGGCTGTCCATTCCAGTGCATGACAACACCTTTGGTGAAGAAATTTTTCCTAATATCTCACTCAACAGCTACTCAGCAAGAAGAGGAACGGGAGGTCTGGATACAGTTTCTCACAGGTCTTACAACAGTATAAATAAATTATTTATTTTTATTAGGGTTGTCCACATTTTTCACCAAGAATGAGTGCAAAAGGTTTTGTTCTGTTTTTCAAAAGATCTTTTTCCTCTCAGGCTGCAGGAACAACCTCACTCAGCTTCTATCATTTTGTTGAGATGCACTGCAATCCCTTCAGCTTTTCAATGAATGGATCCACACCTGTTTGCGTGGCCACGCCTTCAAAAAGATTTAAATTTCCCAAAAGGAGGCACAGGAGACAGCACCACCTGGGCTGGTTGGTGTGAAAAGTGCTGTGCCACTGCTGTCACCCACAGACAGCCATCCTTCCCTGAGCTCTGACTCTGAATTACTGCTGAAGCTCTGGCATCATCCCCCTGCTCTGTCTTTTTCCCTCTTAGGCTCGAATAAATTGTGAATTATTTGGGTTTTTTTCACCCACTTCTCCTTGCTTATCTGTGAAACTGCTCAACAACAAAAATCTTGGGCTTGCATGCAAAGTGAATTGTGCTTTTCAAAGAAATAAAGTGATAAGGTGAAAGCAGGGAAAAGCAAATTCTGAACAGTTGGAGGTTTTTTGTGGTTTATAAGCAAAAATAATGTGCAAACTCAATTTTCTGATACCCAGGCAGTATCAGACTATTCATGTGCTGCCAGTGAACAATAAAAGGAGGAAAGATGGTGAGGTGGATTGAACCCAAACACAATGGATTTCTCTAGGCTTCAGAGCTAATCAGAGACTCTTTGAGACACCAGAAAAGATTCCTGACTACATTCCCTGAACACAAAGCCACTAAACATCCTGTGGCTTCTGCCTCGTGCAATCAACCACAGCCCAGGGTTTAGCAAAAGAGAGATAAACTGGAGAGGAGGGTGGGAGGAGGGAGGTGCTGGTGGGTTTAGTGGATGTTTCTGATCTTCCCCAGTGGAAGAAAACAGGAATGGAATGGAATCAGGATGGCCTGGGGACAATTTCATCGGGAACAGGCTGCCCAGGGAAGTGGTGGAGACACTGTCCCTGGAAGTGTTCAAACATCACAAAACATTACAAAACATCACAAAAGTGAGCTGATGTGGCATTTCCTGATGTTGTTTATTTGGCATGGTGGTGTTCGGTTCAAGACTGGACTTGATGACCTCGGAGGTCTTTCCCAGCCTTAATGACTCAATGATTCCATGATTTTGTGATCTGCCAGCAGTCAATTCTTGGCTGCCATTCCCCTTCAGAGACTGCTCTTTCCCTGATGTCCTGGTAATTCAGCCCTGCACAAGTATCCCACTGCCAGTGTGTTATTTGTTCTTTTATCACTGCCTGTCTAGCTCCTTTCATTCTTCCTTCCCCGTTTCCCACTGTATCTCTTCCCCTTGTTTGTCCTCAGCAGCTTTTGTTTGAATTAAATCTCTTTTATTTACTCTCTGGGGGAGGGAGGCTGTTCAAGCTCCGTTTGCCTCAGAGCAGAGGCATAACAAGATGGGATGTGCTCAGCCAGCGGCATTTCATCCATCAGCACTATTAACTCAGGAGCAGAGTCCTTTCATTTTCATTCTTTCTATGTTTCCTCTGCGTCACATAACCAATTCTTCACTTTTGCCTACATCACTAACTCAATTTTTACATATTAGCCCCCTCCACCAATACTTTGCAGCCTCTATAAAAGATATTTATATTCTAATTATTGCTTTGGCCCCTGGTATAACTTCTAAGGAGATTAAACCTCAAACATATTTTACATAGAGCTGCTCCCTGCTAGCAAAGGTTTGTAGGAAACATCACTGGGAGTTTTGTTTAATCCCAAACCCTTCAGCCTTTTACATGGACACAGCTGGGAATGCATCCTGCGCCTGGACCCACAAGACACATGAGAGGAGAAATGGCCTCAAGCTGTGCCAGGGGAGGTTCAGGCTGGATATTGGGAAAGATTCCTGCACTGGAAAAGTGATTGAGTATTGGAATAGACTGTCCAGGGAAGCAGAGGAGCCACCAACTCTGGAAGTTAAAAAACCACTTCACAATGTGGTTTAATGATCACAGTGGTCAAAGGCTGGACTTGATGATCCTGGAGGTCTTTGCCAATATTAATGATTCCATGAATCCACTGTCACAAAAAGCCAAGACTTCCTGGTGAGGTTTTCTGGAAGAGCTTTGGAGGCGAGAAGTGAGAAAAAACTGCACCATGACTGAAAAACTGTGATCTTGGAGGTCTCTCCCACCCTTAATATTCTCTGTGAAACAGTATTTCCAGCAGGATGACAATCCCAAAAATCCTTTCCTTATTCCTCTCCCTTTCCACTAGAGGGCTGGAAAAGCAAAGCTTGTGCTAAGTGCAGTAACTCACACACAGAAACTCATTTATTCCTTGGGCTTCTGTGGTTATGCAAACTAATTCTTTTTGAATTAAAGAAGAAAAAAAAATGAACTATTTTAGGTATTTCCTTATTTCATCTCTTAAAATGTCAGCCAGGAACCTTTGCTGTGTGAGTCCACGATGGCACCACAGGCAGAATTTATATGAAACAAAGCAGAACCTTTATTTCACACTGGAAAAAAAGAAACACATTTGTGTGACTTGGAGTCTCCTGGGCCACAAACAAGGTGACATCTTTCTTATTTTAGACACATCTCTCATTCCTGTCCATCCATGCAGCCATCCATGTCCTCTGATGCTTTTATTCCATCAACTTACCTATTAATTTCCCTAATTATTTAAACAAAATTAGTTCCTGCCATCTGGTTGTCTGCCTGCTCGTTCCACTGGGATTTGACTCCAAAGCTGGTGTAGCTGTTGTTCTCCTACTGAGATTTCTGCCTAAAAAACAGCTTTGGGGTATGTTTGAAGTCATTTTCCTTTAAGGAATGCTGCAGATAAACAATTCCTCTTCCTGACTAGCCATGACCTCCTCTTAGGATGCAAATTACAAAATTGTTGGATGTAAATTATAAAGTTATCTGTGGATGTGAATTATAAAAAAATAAAAATATGCAAATATTTTGCTGCAGGCTGATGTCCAAGGCTAATTTTGAGGACAAATTTAGCTGCTTATCTGATACTACATTTAGATTGGATATTGGGAAGGAATTCTTCCCTGGGAGGGTGGTGAGGCCCTGGCAGAGGTTGTGCAGGGATTATGTGGCTGCCCCATCCCTGGAAGTGTCCAAGGCCAGATTGGACAGGGCTTGGAGCAACCTGGGAGAGTGGAAGGTGTCCCCATGGCAGGGGTGGAACAAGATGTTCTTTATGGTCCAACACAAACCATTCCATGATTCCCTTATTTTTAAGGACTTCTGGAGAATCAATCACTTGGAACTACCCACAGACTCAATCTCTTCAAGGCCCAAAGAAGGCAGAGAGTTCTTCTCCCACATTTCCTCATTTTTAGGGTAAAAGAAGCATCTTTTACCGGCCACTCTCTTCAGGGTGCACAGAGACAAACCCTGTTTACCAGCAAGAAATAAAAAAGCCTTGCTAATGAATTGCTGCTCTCTGATTCCTCCTCCCTCAAGCCTCCTGGTTAATGATGAGATGAACTGTTGCTGTTACATTACTCTGACATTTAGAGCACTCCGAAATTGGCACAATGTGCAAAATGGGAGAATTAAACACGGAGAAGGCAACGAGTGATGGCTGGGCGAGGAGGGGAGATCAGCCTTTGCTGACAGCAGAGAGTGGCTGAACTTTTTCCTCTCTCTGTGATGTGCTGCTTGGCAGAGCTGGCTGGGCTTCAGCAGAAACGCTGCCACAGTGAGAGAAAAGGGCAGAGAAGGAGGGAATGCTGTTTACACTAAAAAACCCAAAGTTGTTACTAAATAAATCCACAAATAAGCACTAAATATTCGTGTTTAGGAATCACATGGCTCAGACTGAGCTAGAAGAAATGCAGATTGTATTTTTTTCTCATAGAATATGGAATAATATGTGTTGGAAGGGGCCTTCAGGATCATTTATTACCAACCCCGTGCCATGGGCCTGGATAAGAGCAGGCTTCTCTTCCAAGCAATTAATTACATGAACAGAAGGAAAGTAGCAGGGAGAAAGTTTAAAACCAGCAAATAATATTAATAATAAAGCTTTCTGAAACTTTTGAAACATTCTGATTTGCACAGAGGGTAGCTCATGGTGTCCCTGTAGCTGATACCTTCTGAGTTACCAGGGAAGTTGGATTTGCATGGCAAATTTTTGTCCCTGTAGCTGATACCTTGTGACTTACCAGGGAAACTGGGTTTGCATGGCAAATTTTTGGTAGCGAATGGCTTCAAGGATGGTTTATGTGAGAAGCTGCAAGATTTCCCAATGTCCAACAGGGACAGTGGCTGCTGGCTCCAGGAAGGATCTGCAGCCGGCAAAGGTCAAGCCCATCAGGAATAGCAGGAACACCTCTGGGATAACAAATTTTAAAAGGGAAAAATGGCCTGTGTTGGCTAAGAGAAGAGTGAGAGAAACAGCCCTGCCGACACCAAGAGGTGAAGAAGGAGGGAGGGAGGTGCTCCAGGCACCAGAGCAGAGATTCCTGCAGTCCTTGGTAAGGATCTTTCTGCTCTCTAATACTTTGCAGTCCATTTTTTCAATCCATCACATCTTCCAGTTGCTCCCTGGGAAAATATAACAGAAGCCTTGTGGGTCAAGTTGAAAGGCAGGGAGAGATCACTCAGCAATTCCATCACAGGAAAACAGGCCTGATTTAGGGAAATTAATTTTATTACCAAGCAAAATCAGATAAGAACCTTTCCCCCACACCTCCCTCCTTCAGGAAGGAAGTGGCGGAAGTGGCGGAAGTGGCGGAAGTGGCGGAAGTGGCGGAAGGAAGGAAGGAAGGAAGGAAGGAAGGAAGGAAGGAAGGAAGGAAGGAAGGAAGTGGCGGAAGGAAGTGGCGGAAGGAAGTGGCGGAAGGAAGTGGCGGAAGGAAGTGGCGGAAGGAAGTGGCGGAAGGAAGTGGCGGAAGGAAGTGGCGGAAGTGGCGGAAGTGGCGGAAGTGGCGGAAGTGGCGGAAGTGGCGGAAGTGGCGGAAGGAAGGAAGGAAGGAAGGAAGGAAGGAAGGAAGGAAGGAAACATTCCATACTTTCTTGCAAGTTTCTCTGCCTTGCCTCAGCCTCCCCTAGGCTGTGGAGCATCAGGCTGACATGGAAATCCATTGGCATCTACATCCTTGGTTTCCATCTGCAGCTACTCTGCTTTCAGTTCCTCTGCTTCTCCTGGTTGAGATGTCACTGAAGCTCCTGTCAGGAGAAATAAAGATCAGCAGGGACTGACTTGTTCACCAAATCCTGCCCTCTGAAATTTCCAAGCAGGTTGGACAGTAGGAAGAAATTCTTTGCTGTGAGGGTGGAAAATGTTACCCAGAGAATCTGTGGATGCCCCCTGGAAGGGTTCAAGGCCAGAGTGGGGTTTGGAAAAAGCTGGTCAGTGGAAAATGATCCTGACCATGGCAGTGGGCTGGAACTGGATGATCTTGAATTACCAGAGAAGTATTTATATGAGTTTAGTGTAATAATTTGTTATCTCTAATATTTTCCAGCACTGCTGTGGCCCTCAGCTCCTTATTCCAGTTGTTTCCAGCTTCCTCCCTTCTCTGATGACTTCTGTTCAACCTTCATTTTGCTCTCCTTGCCTCCCTGTCCTTGCTTCAGTGGAAATGCAATTCACTGTCCCATTAAATTTAACAAAATTTGATGCAACTTAATTCTGGCCTGTTTTCAGTGGTTTTTCATTCAACGTGCCCTAATTCAATCTATTTCGACTAACTGCAACACACTTAAATGCAATTCCAGGAATTCCATTAAAAATAATTCGCTGCAGAGGAAATAAATAGTATTTGCTCCAAACAACCACCAATCGATGGGATGTGATTTGCTTAAATGCAATTGCATCCAACAGAAGGAAATTAAATCAAAGCTATGCAGTGTGTTGCAATTAAAATTCATCCCTGAGAATCAGGTCAAAGTTTAATTACTGCCAGAGAGGTTTTATTTAGCTTTCTTGAATATATTTATGCCTGGGACAAATTAGTAGCCCTTGATATCCTTGTGTATAACACTGCTATTGATGGAACATTTTTGCTGTGATTTTACACACATTGACCCAGGAGGTTCCTTCCAGCTCCACTTTCCTGTGTTTTGTGATGCTTTTTGTTTCAATAGCCTGCAATTGTTTCCCTGAGCTGCCGTGGGATGAAATCCTGTGGTTCCCAAATGCTCAGGTCCGTGAAGAGCACAGACATTTCCTGTTCTGCTGCTAAACATTCAGAGTCACCTCTTTCTGCTCCCTCCTCTGGAAGAGCAGAGACAAGGATTAAAGAGAAGCTGTTAGAGCATTTTGGGAATCAGTCTGGCTTGATATCAGTCTCCTGTCAGTAGGTCATCCTGCCTCAGAGATTTCCAGAAAAAATGCCTTTCCCTGTGCATGGGACTTCATTTATAGAACCTGAACCGTGCCTGTCTTGGTTGGAAAAGACAGGTATCTGCTAAGGAATGCAGGAGCATTCCTTGAAATGGAAAATGCAAAACCCCTCTCTTCAAATTATTATAGTTTTGAAATTAAGGCATTCTCAGGCAAAGATATGGGAGGAGGAATAAAATAAAAATAAAATAAAAATGCAGTAATACAAAACAACACTGACAGAGTCAGAATATGCCCTGACACCCTGTGTGTCAGGATGGTGGCACAGTCCCATTAAATGGTGGCTCAGCCCTCCTGCAGTGCCAGCTGTGGCTGTGTCGGAGCAGGGATCCTGGAGAAAGGTGGAGTTTTCCCCTGAAGGCCCAGTGGTAGTGTAGATGGGTTTGGTCCTCTTGTGGGAATCCATTGGGGAAGAAAGCTGCTCCTCTGGAAATCCAGTGGGAAAAAGCTGCTGTTGTGTTCTGAAACCTCAGATTATATCCAGGTAGGAATGCTTGGCTCCTCCCTCTGGGCGGAGCATCTCCCAATGGGATGATGAATTTTATCAGCCATGCAGTGACACTCACTGGTCATTAACAACAGAGATCTCCTGGAGGGAGGATTGGTTGTGGAAGAGATAAAGAAAACTGCCCAATGAACAGAAGATAACTGCCCCACCTCTAACAGATGGCAATAGAACACACACCCCCAGCCACATCTTGCATTTCCAACCTAAGACAGTTCCTTTGCCTGAGAGGGAAGATAACGGGTCTGCTGTTCACTTGCACCAATTGTGATCCCAGCTGGAGGCAGCTCCAGAGAGATTTGCCTGAATTTGTTCATCAGCAGCTTTTGGAAAGGGGTTCATCTCCTTCGGATGACATGGGAGTTTCCTTGTGAATGATTTGTCTTAAATTATATACAGAAAATTATCCTAGATTAAATGGATTTCTGTCCTCTGACTCAGAGGACTGGTTGAGATTTAAGTTGCACAATACTAAGTACATTTGAAAGAATATTTTTCTTTTTGCTCCTGTTCACTGTTTGATAAAAGGTGAAGGGTCTCAACCTCACAAAATTTATATCAATGTATTATTTGCTTCTCTAACTCGACCAGACCTTGAAGGCTTAATTCAAAAACACAATAAAGGCCTGAAAGAAACATTACATCCTTATAATCTATACATTGTGGTGTGATTAATATAATGTAAAACTAAAATGAAAAGAGAACATCCGAATGCGCCAGATAAAAAAAATCCATGTGAAATTCTTCCTTAAAATTTGTTAAAAAATCATTGCAAATAAAACACTCCTGAAAACCATTTATGTGTTATCTTGACCAGAGACAAAAGTGAATTCAGTTCTGTTTTAGTGGGAGATGGGTTTTGTCATGACTCACAAGGAAAAGAAAATCACAAATTTTTTCCCGTAGTTTGTCCCCTTTTAGTTTTGCGTCCTTCCTGCAGTGATTTGTTCACTTCTTCCTCTTTCTTCCTACTCTTGATCGACAACTTACAAAGCAAGGACTTGGCTTGGACCCCACAGAATCTCTTTGAGGAAAAGGAGGAAAAAAAGGCTTTGAAGCTTTGTAACGCTTTTTCAGAATTGTGGAATCTTTTTGCATTGCAAGATTTTAATTGGGGCTTCAGCTCAACACATCCAAATCAAATACTGGGGAAAAAAATTAAAAAGAAAAAAAAAGAAAAGCAAAGAACCCCAGCTTTCCAGACTTCCTGGGTAAATTGACACTGTAAAAAGCAACTCTGGGTCAGACTCATTAGTTTTGCAAATTAGTGAGCTCAGCATTACACCAGCCCCAACAAAATAAGGTTAAAATGTGTTGGTCTAATTAGATTCTCTTGTGCTATTTTTCATGGAAAGTATCAAAATATTAACAAAATCAGATAAACTCAGATTTCTCCGAACCAAATTGCACAAATTAACAGGATTTTGAAGGTCTCTGTAAAATCACTGAACACCATAGGGATGTGAAGGCTGGGAGAAATGTTCTCCTGAATCACATTAATTTCTCCTCAGGCCAGAATCTCACATTTCTGGTGGTTTGACACTCATTATCATTTCCTGTTAGCATTTGTCTCCCTATAATGAGCTGTGCAGTTCTGAGGGAGATGTGGTAGGTACAGGAATGATTAATATGGTAAAAAGGCAGATTTACACTCATTATTATTTCCTTCTGGTTGGCCTCAGGTCTACCTCGGACAAGATTCCTGTTGTGCGAAATTCTGTAAAAACACAGGACCAGAATTGAGGTCCAACCACAGAGCTGAAAGAATGAAGGGTTGGGAAAACTGAACTGTATCAGGAATTACAGCTTGGTTGGGTAAGAGATTCCCTTTGACTCAGGGATTTGTGAGGTTTCCCTACTCATCCAGGTTCAGTTCTTGTCACTGAAGTGGTCTGAATGGGCACAGAGTAAAAAACCAGAGTAAAATTCACTTTCTTGATTCTGTGATGTTATGGGTGGTTTAGAGCCCCTTCTGCATCAGGGAGAGAAAATAATTGACATTGAATAATCTAATCCCCCTTTCCAGCTTCTGTCACCCCCGTCAGAATAGACAGTCCTAAATCCCCTGTGCCAAAATGCAGGAAATCATGGATTCACAAAATCATGGAATCAGAGCGTGGTTTGGGTTAAAAGGGACTTTAAAGATGATCCAATTCCAGTCCCTCTTCCACAGGCAGGGACATTTTCCACTACAGCAGATTATTCTGATTTTATGAGGTTCTACCTTCACTCATGAGCTATGGACGTCCCACAGTAACTTTTCCAAAATCCCTCTCAGTACTTCCCTTTAATCTCACCCTTTATCTTGTAGGATAAGGATTGTGTATTTCTCATTTCAGCCCCTCTTAGATTAAAGCCGCAAGGCTCAGATCCACAAAAGTATTTACAAGACAAAAGATTTTAAAAGGGATTTAGCTCCTTAAACAGGAATTAAGCGTGCAAATACTTCTCTGGATTTCTGAGACTCAGATATGGCAGCACAAAGTGATTTATGAAGACAACAGAGAGGCTGGTTAATCAAGGAGACAGCTGCTCCTTTGCATTTTTTCTTTTTTTTTTGTATGGAACTTCCTGGAAGAGATTCATCCACATCTATTCATTCCTTCTTCTGCCCTAATCTTCTTTTCCTTGTTTTTAGGATCATTCCAGCACCCCACCAAGCAGTGACAGCCTTTGCTAACACCCACCAATGTCAATGACACATGAGCACCAGAGAGGAAATAGAAGTTTGTGTATTTATTGCACCATCAGTTCTTGTAGATCTCCTAGTTTATGCAAAACCGGCTGGAATTTTCTGTCCTTTGGGGGCTGAAGCTCATGAAAAGTTCTAGGAGGTGAAACCTTGAGGAGTCCCTTCTGTAGGAGGCTCCAGGTGCATCCCATCCATGGACCACATCCCTCATCCTTGCTCTGGGGTCTGGGAGTTGGCAGGTCCCAGAATATTTCTCTTGCAGTCCTGTTTTCTAATCAATGTGCACATGGAAACCGCCCTGGATCAGTCCTAAAATGACACAGTCCAAGTGTACATCCATAATTTGGTGGTTTTTCAGCAGCTTCAACAAATTAACAAATTGAGGGCTACTGCTGAAGGCAGGATGGTGTTAAAAAGGAGCTTTCTTTGAATGGTGGGAGAGAAAACCAACCCAGGTTTTTTTTCAAACCTTGCAAAGCCCTTCTGAGAACCTTGTCTGACCTACATAGCTCAGAGCGTGAAGTATCCACAAACTCTCCCATTTATTTCTCTTAAACTGCATTGAAAATTTTTTATTCTTTCCTTTTTTTTTTTTTTTTAATAGGGGAATACATAATCTTCCCCTAAAGAGAATAATTGATGAGAGAATTTATCACGTCCACTGCTTGTCTGCTCTGAAGGTTGATTTAACCTCATGATTTAAGATGTACATCTCAAATTCAGTTCTAATTTCGCTGACTTGAATTTCCAGCCACTGGAACTTGTTATGCCCTTTATTATTTTTTTTTTTTGCTTGGCTCAAGAGCAGCATCTGATAAGTAATTAGAAACTGTAATCGAGTCATCTGCTAAGCTCCGTTTCACTCCACTGAAGAAATCATGTTCCTGATTATCAGTGAAGGGCTCATCTTTCAATTTCAGATCAATCTCCCATCACATGTCCAAGCTATTCCCAACAGCTTCACTGTTATTTTTGTTGCCTGTTGAAGAACAACCAAAAAAAATTAAAAAGAGATATCTATATATATATATATATATCTTTTCTCGCCATGTTTTCTATTTCATAAGCCGTCCTGAATGGTAGTTTTTTTAAAAGCAGGAATAAAAAAAAAAAATCACACATCTTTGGTGAAAAAAAGAGAGCAGGAAGGTAGAAAAGTTCTAAGCAATGACAGTCTTTGACCTAAAGTAAAAGTGCCTAAACACAATGTACTCAGGAATAAGAGATGGGAGATGTCCTATGAGAAGGAGGACAATTTTCCCCTATTTCCAGCTTTTATTCTGTGCAGGATTTATCCTGTTTTTTCTGGCTGGCCTGATGAACAACCTCCTTACTGTTTGATCTCACAAATATCTGAGTTGATTCCTGTGCTGTCCAGAAAAGTGTCTCTGTTCAAATCCCTGAGAAAACTCTTATGTGTGTCTTGTCTCGGCTGTTGAAATGGCCTGGAAAGGCTCGGGATGGCCTTGGGGCAGCCCGCACTCCAAAGGACGAAAGGAGTCTTCAGGTTTTTTAATTCTTCAGTGTTGTTTATTAATTCTTCTCTACAATATTTTCTCCCGGCCCGACAGAGGTCCGCACAGCAAGCCAGCCATGAGCACACTGACCTCCCTTGGGGCAGCCGCTTATTTTTATACCAAAAACTAACGTGTAAGATATTTACCTTTTCCTCCCAGTACCTTTCACCCTTATTGACAAGTGCACATTCAGTAAGAACCAATCTCAAAGTGCCACCATCACCATCGAAGATGGATGACAAGAAGAAGAAGAAGAAGGACAGGACATGCCCTAATTCCTCCATCTTGTCTCCTAGAACCCCCCTGTACCGAGATTCCAAAACCTATGTTTTCACTCTATAATCAATCCATCCCTTCACCACTTATCCCCGTGGGATCCTCCCATCCTCATACAGGTGTTACGTCCTGTGCAGGATCAAAGTCTAGCCACCAAATACTTCTGGCAACGTTCGAGGACTTCTGAGCCCCCCAAGGGTTGTCTCGGCGACTTTGGACATCAGGAATGATGTGCTGAGTTCCCACATATGTGGATATGTAAATCACAGGAATCCCACTAAACGACTCTTTCCCCACATTAATCATATCCTAATCTCACATTATAATGTCAGAAATCTTCAACTTTTATGCATGTACCAAACCCCCAGTGATTAGAGTTCTTTACAAAATAGCATCTGCATAATTGCTTTTATGTTCCTTCTGTATGGTTCTGTGATGCACTCCATGATTTTCAACTTTCTTCCCCAAGAAAAAAGCACTGTTGCTTTCCAACTGTGTTGTCACAGTTCTGGTGGATGTAAAAATGTGTTTATCAGTAATTCAAATTCGGTTGATTATTTGATACCTCCTATAGCTCAGCTGTTTTTTGAGGCTGGGTAATTGGCCTGCATGGCTTATAAAAATGCTCTAAAGATTTCTTACATCTACACCTTCGTTTCCCCATCACCAAAGAGGATTTTGACACCAAACTGTGCTGTTTTTATAAGTCAAGGTGGCACAATTCCCTCCCACCTCTTTCTTCTTTTCACCTGATCCTTCTTGCTCTGTGGTGGACACGGGGGCATCACACATCTGGGGAAGGAGCTTTTTTCCCTTCCTTTTTTCCCTTTTTAATTATTGTTTCTAGCACATAATTCAATTTACACATCCTCTCTGCTTGATTGGCTTTTACCTCTGCAGCTCTGACAACAGATTGGTAAAACTTGACCTTAATAGCATGAGAAATATTCACAACACTCGGAGCTTTGCAACATTTCTATTTCTATTTCTATTTCTTTCTCTTTAGGCATCAGATATTGATTAAAGCTGGTTTTAAAAAATAAACCCTTCCACTCCAGAGAGTATGAGAATTTTTACCATAGAAAAATTCAAGCTTGATCTTTTTGGGAGGAGAAGGATTTATTTTTTTCCTAGTGGAATAAGGCAGCGGTGCAACAGGCCACCAGGGATCTTGTGAAATCTCGTTTCTCAGAAATCTTAAGGATTGGAGGCTGGATGAGGAACTTCCAGACATCTTGTCCAGCTTGTAATTTTGGAATGGGGAGCTCTAAATATAATTCAGAGTCAAGCTAGAGCCTTTGCCTGGATATTCAATCATTCCTGTGTTCTGATGCCACAGTTCATCACTCCATGAATCCCACTCGAGTTTTCCCCATGTTTTCTTCTCTTTGATTGTTCTTTGAGGTTCAGATATGGTTCTCACCAACTCAGACCTACCCTGCTCTCTCTCAAATCCTTTTTAAATCCCACTGGCATTTTATTAGCACTCTCTAAAGATGGCTAAGGGAAAATCTCCTGTCTGGACAGTGATGAGATCCAGAACCTTTCCACTGTTAAGGGCAAGAGATAACAGTGCCTGGAGTGATTCAGAGCTGCTTTAGGCATTGGAAGGTGCTCAAAGATCTCTCTGAAATCTTTTCTTCTCCAAGTCTTTCCATGATGTGTGTGCTTCTGACCTAAGAGATTTGACAAAGGAAAAAGAAATGATTTTCCCGCCCCACCCTGGTGTAGGTTTGAACCTGAATTATCCACGCAGAACACAAGGTGCAGTTGCACCATCATTTCCAGCCACAAAGATTCAAACAGACACAGCTCAGCCCAGTAATAAATAGGAGAGTTTAGGGCTAATTACAACAGGCCTTTTAATTGCCATCTGGAGTCACAAAATCAATGGAAACTCCTTGCTTCATTAAATAATTGCAGTTGCCAATAGCTGGAGCTGTTCCATTTGCAGATGTGCTAAAAACCTGTTTATTTAAGTGGTTATCTTGTTCCAAACTCCTCTTTTTTCCCCAAGGAATGAAGCCACAAAGCTGCAGAGAAAGGGAGGACATGAGGAGGAGGGAATGTCTTGGGCTGATGTGAAAGAAGTAGGGTTTGTGCTGCATTTTCCTCCAAATCTCCAGTAGTGCGTGGAGAGATGGAGGCAAATCAGCTTTGGTTTAAGTGGGAGAAAAATTTAATTTTTTTGGTGAAATTCATCATGTGGGTAAGAGCAACGTTTGAAAATGAAGTCACAAAGGTTATTCTTGTAGCCATGGACTAAATAAGATTCTGGAGGTGAAGAAATGAAGGAAAACTCATGTAAAAACCACTTTTTTCCCTTTACAAATCTGTTTTGTCTACTGGGAAAAAAAAAAAAAAAGACAGACCAGTAGCATGTCTTGAAAGCCCTCAATTACACCTCTCTGAACAAATCTGTCTTTTCATTTGTTATCTTTCTTCTACTGACTTGAAGTGCTCAAAATCCATTTAATCTTCTCAAAAATCCAATTAGATTTGTATGTTTTTGGAAATTTTACCTTTTCACGACAGGGAGAGACAACAAAACCTTCAACCAAAGGTTGAACTTTTGGTTGCATATTGGACTTGATGATCTTGGACACCTTTTCCAACCTTGATGAGTCTCCATGCTTCTAATAAGAGGAGTGGATTTAAGGAAATATCCCATAAGCATCTGGAATTTGCTCTGTCTAACAAACTTCATGTTTGCAGACTGATAATTCATGAATAAATTTGATTTTTTACCCCTAACTCCCAGGAAACAGGAGTTGTGGAGGTGAGCAGAACCAAAAGGAATGGACTTAATTGAAAGTGAGGATGGAATTGAGTTCCAACATTAAAACAAAAATGGGGCAGTCTCAGACTGTGGGATATTCTGCTGTCTGGAGACACTGGTGGCTTGTGCTCATTCTCTGCTCTCTTGAAACCAAAATTCTTCATGAAAACAACCAATTATGGAGCTTATTCAAAAGTCTCCCTTTGGTAATAAACAGCCTCTCAAACCAATCCAAGCCGCAATCTGTTCTCCTGCTGAGCTCCAAACAAGCAATCAGGGTTTCTCAAGGTATTTACACTGAATTGTAACAAAAATCTATTAGGATTAAGTGATGACTGAAACAAGCTGAACTGGAAAAATGAACAGCAGAGTCTATCAGCTTTTCCATCTCTCACCTAAATATTTATGAATTTGGTTTTTAGCAGCACCAACTGGCTGGGAGCTGCCTGAATGTGTGGATGTCTGAAAATCTTAGGTTCATTCCTTAAGGTCTGGATAAAGGCAGGGCCATCATTACCTATAAGAAGAAATCTTTATTTTTGGGAATAAAATCTGGGAAAGCACTGGGCATAAACAATAGGAACACTTTAATCAAATTTTGACTCATGTATCGTGCAACAAAAGAGAATACCTGACATTTTCAGGGAGCAGCCAGAATATGAGGGTAGAACCAAGGAAAGTCAAGGAGTATCATGTTGGAACAAAGCAGACAAGTGTCACCTTAGCATCAACAGCTTGGAACAGCCAGGAAATATTCCCTGGCTTGCAGCTTAAAATGAGCATTTCTGCTGTTCCATTCACAGCGTGCCTAAGGCAGTCTGTAGTGAAGGGTATTAAAGCATCTTTTAAAACACATTTCCTCCAAAAATGCTTGGCTTTGAGGGGACCTTGAACAAAAAGTGAATTGGAAACAAGGAGAATTATATAGCTGAATTCAGGTTCTGTCTGAGCTGTTTCAAGTGTTTGAAAGTGGAAGAGGAGACTTCATTCTTTGCCACGGGAATGGGAATTTGCCAGCAGTGCTTGCAGGTGATGTTTGGAATAATGGTTAAAGACTTATCAGTGTTCTTGAGTTTTGTATTTGCTCTCCATCCATCTACCAGAATCTGTCATATTTTTGGTCATGGTCCTGCTTAGAAGGGTTTTTTTGGTAGAAGTTTTTGGGTGATTCTACATGAGTTCATAGAATCAAAATTCATACAGTGGTCTGGGTTGGACCTTAAAAATCATGTAATTCCAACCCCCTTCCAAGGGCAGGAACACCTCCCACTATACCAGGTTGCTCCAAGCCCTGTCCAGTCTGGCCTTGGACACTTCCAGGGATCCAAGGGCAGCCACAACTTCAGCAGATAAAATACATGTATTGAAAGCTGCTGAGGGCAGTTGGAAATGAAGCTGCAAATATCCACTGTGTGGAATATTGCACTCAAGAAAGAAGCAGACTGTGAGGACTGGGGACTGATAATGATACCCAAAACAGGGAAAAATCCAAGTGTATCTCAGACCTTAAGGAGCAAAAACAAGAATACAGCAAATTTTGGGAGCTTCTTGGGCCTGATATTTCCTTATTTTTTTCATGTGTGTAAGTGACTCAGACCAGGCTGGAAAAGGGTGGGTGGAAGATTCCCTGCTCATGGTAGGGGTTTGCAACTTGATGATCAATCTAAAGCAAATCTAATCCAAAATATTCCATGATTTTATGCCTCTGTGACTCTGTGACTGCAACTCTCATGTACTCTGAGGCCTGGGTGGTTCCAGGTCATCTCAGTCATGGCCTGGTGAAGCTGCCTCTCTTCTCCAAACAGATTTTCCCATTAAAACAAGGAGCTTAGGAGCTTTTCTGTCCCCTCACAGTGCACAAGAGGAGACTGGGAGCTGAGCTGTGTTAATGCCAGGCTGTCCACCCATCCAATCCTTGTGCTCCCAGCCTTGTCAGTCTCACAGGTGTGTCTGGGCCAGATTAACTCGAGTTGCCCAAGCAGAGCTTTAAAATTGACCCTGTTCAGTGAGCAAGGGCACTCAGCCTTGCAAGGACAGATGGTGCAATTAAGGAGAGCAGCTCTGCTGCCACCTTCAACATGGTCACCCTCACTTCCATATGTGTCCTGTCATCTGAAGAGGGCTGGAGGCCAGCCAGACATCCCTGTGTTTGTGTTTCCTTGGCAGATACCACAGGAATGAGATTAAACAGCTCTGCTAGACCCAAAGATTGGGTCACCTTCAAGGCTGGTGGTGAGATGGTGACCCTCACCTCCTACAGAATAAGCAGCCTGAATTTTTATCCACTTTGGGCTTGATTTCCCATCTTTATTGCTCTGTGGAAGCTGAGGATCAGGGTAGATGAAGATGGTGTTCCTCTTTTTGATAACTGAGCTGAAAAGTCCCCCATGACAGAAAAACAATCAAGGAGTGACAGCACAGAGCAAATGTAGTGCAGCAGCCGGGCCAAGGATAAGGATGATGGACAGCTGTGGAGAAAGATGAGAAATTTTGGGGTGCTTTGGGAAGAGCATTGCCAGCAGATCAAAAGGTGCTTCTGCCCCTCTGCTCAGCCCTGGTGAGGCCCATTTGGAGTGCTCTGTCCAGGTCTCAGAACAGGAGGAACATGGAGCTCCTGGAATGGGTCCAGTGGAAGGCAACAAAGGTCGTTTGGGACTGGAGCATCTCTTAGCAGCAAAGGCTGAGGGAGCTCGGGCTGTTCAGCCTTGAGAGGAGACACAGCTGAGAGGGGAC